>NC_092476.1:740000-1365000 GCF_047495875.1 Pithys albifrons albifrons | reverse complement strand
TGGATTGGTTTTATCTGCTGTTGACTGATTCTGTTTCTTGAGGCAACGTGAAGTTTGTGGGAGTTTGTGGGTCTCGTTTCACTCTGTGCATTTTTTTCATAGCCACATCCAAAATGAAATTAGATAAATACTAAACATATGTGGAAAATTTAGTTATTTTAATAACATTTCCATCTGATGAAATTCTAAGGCATTACATCATTAGGATGACTTACTTTTGTGGGATGTCTTTCTAGTGGTTTTCAGAGTTAAATTGAGGAAAATACTACAAGGAAACTATGAATAAAAGTATTATAAAATGAATTAGGGATGGGGAAAAGGAGATTACAAAACTGTTTGAAATTCCTCTTTGAAATTAAAATGAATATGAGACAGTTCACTGTGGAAATTTAGGAATGATTGTTATTTCCCATAAGTGAGAGTGTTGTGGAAAAAATGCACTTAGAGTCATATAAGAGATGTGTGTAAAAGGGAAGAAAGCAAATCCACGTAGATAAACAGGGAGAAGGAATTCTAAAAGTAATGACAGGCAGCTCAGTAATTGGATCTGGGAGTGGAGAAGACTTTCAGTTGCTCATAAACTTCCTCTGAAGAATTTTGTTGCCAGAAACTGAGGATATTCCATCGTGCTGTATATGAATGTTTGGATGACACACTGTTGTATTTGTTAAACAAGTGAAACTGAGAACAGTTCATGGGCTCTTTATGAAGGCCAGAAGCAGCTCTTTATGGAGCCCAGAATTTAGAGAAGGTTTTCTAGTGTGAAGAAAGCAGCAAACGTTCTCCTCCCTTTCCCCCTCCTCCTTTTCATGGTCCTGCCATTTCTGTTTAGTCTCAGGCTCAATAATCAAAGTGAAGGTGGTGCTTTGCATTGTTTCCAGTCTGTCCAAAGGCAAGAAATATAAAATACTTGATGCCATCTCTGTGTTCTTTAGCTCAATGCACAACTTTTCAAGGCTTTTTGCAAGACAGAATTTCAACCCCTAAAACGACCTCGGAGCAAACCCAAGTTCTGTGTTCCTGCACTCCAGTTGCTCCTCTGCACTGAAGCCTCTCCAGGCTCCAGAGGATGGAGCACTGTTGGCAGAGAAATGCCTGCTGTGTGACCATTTGGGTTTATTTGGGGCAGTGTCCCTGGGCAGGGGCAAGGGTGTCATTGGATAGAATCAGAATCAGTTGGGTTGGAAGAGACCTCTGAGATCATCAAGTCCAACCCTTAATCCAGCCCCACTTTGTAGTGACCTTCCAGCCCTGCCTTTGGGGGCACTGAGTGACCGTGGTTGGTGCCACCACAGGGCAGGGCTTGGCTCCTCTGAGGGACCCAGAGCAGCAGGAGAAGGTGTTGCCTCTCCCTTCTCATTGATTTCCTCTGCCCTTCTCCTCCAAGCTGTCAGATTGAATGTTTGCCCCAGTTCTCCTTGTCAGATGCAGAGATGGTGGGTTGGTTGTTTGAAGCTGGCAGGAGTCAGCAGATCCTCTGCCAATGAGGAGAACTCAGATGGCTCAGGATATTGGGGGAAGCAGAGGGATCCATGCCCTGGGTTGCATTTTTAGGGCTGTCACCACCCAAGCTCCAAGAATGTTTGCCCATCTGGAACTTCTCTTCTTTGTGAATGTTGAGCCCTTGGTGCTGTAGCTCTTCCTACTTCACTTGCAGTTCTCCAGTTCATTGAATTTGATCTTAGTTGTCATCTAGGAATGATTGAAAAGAATTCCCTTCCCATCTGAAAAGACTCCTGGTATCCTGATTTTGTATGAACTCAAGGCTGGTGTTTGCACACAGAAGAACAGGTTGGAGTTAGAGGAACAATGTGAGTCCACCCCAGCCAGCCAGGGCTGGCTCAGCCCTGATTCCTCTTTGCTCCTGCTGCCTTGGAAACAAAGGGTGGCATGACAACAAAAGCAGGTCAGGAAGAAAGGTTAAACCTCACCAACATTTGAAATATATTCTTCTGGGGAATCTCTTTCTTAGCATTTCAGGATGGATTTTCAAGGTTTGGTGTACATTGGTAAGAGTTCTCTCTTTCTTTAAACTCATCTCTGCAATCAAGACTTCTAACTAAAAATATAAAAAGGGGGTTTTAATGTATCAACACTTGAAATCTGAAATTTTAAGAACAAAAGAATAAAGGTCTGAGGTCTTTCTGTAGCTAAAAATAATTTTTAGTTGGAGCCATTCAAGTTTTTTTCAGAAATTTTTGGTCCAAATCTTTCTAAAAACCTGCCAAATGTTTCCTGAGTGGATGCAATTAAGGGTAGGGACCAGAAAAATCTGGGTTTGCATGTCCAGCAATGCTTCTGGAAATCATCTTAATCTTTCTGGTCCTTCTTCTGTGTCCTGACTAATGTGGGAACAGCAACCCAGACCACCCTGGCCACAAGCAGCACTGTTAATGCTCCCCAAAGACTTTGGGGTTGATATTTTATTATTATTTTCTTTTTTTTTTACTTGTACTTCTCCCTGTTTGATTGCTCAGATCTCTGTCCTGCAGTTTTCTGTCTTGATTTCCCTAATAACCAGTTTAACCAGGGTAAGGATATTAAAGACAACCATGAAAACATGGCAAAAATAGAACACCTGAGCCCCCACTCAGGGAGGGTTCTCTGGGGAACAGCAAAGGAGCTTTTAAGAGAAATGGAATTTTAAACATTTCTTTTTATAGTTTAACTTCTATAGGTGTAACTGCCCCAAATTTATCCATCCCATGTTTGGCTCTTCAGTTTTGCTGTTCATAACCTTTCAAAGGCTCTGCCAGGAAGAGGAAGAAAGGGATTTATTTTTGGAGGAAACCCTTCTGGGCTGCTTTGAAGGTGTCTCTGTCTGTGCTGAGGCAGCAGTGAGGTGAACAAATGGTGGGTTTTTCCCTGTTCAGTTCAGCCTCAGGGAGGGCTTTTCTTGCTCAGACTCTCCCAGTGAAGTCACTGAGTGACTTCCAAGGGCCTTTCATTCAGACCTCAATTTTGGAGTGCAGTTTTCTAAGGAAATGATAGAAAATAAAGCTCCTCAGAACAGCTCGACTGCCAAGCTGCAAATCTTGAAGTTTGGTGCTGCAGCTCAGCAACAATTTGGTGTAATTTGGTGTAATTAGAATTACACCTGAGTTCTGAAATACACATTTTCAGTAAGGGCCAAAAAAAAAATTTTATTTTTCCTTTTAAAGCCCTTTGCAAACTACTGTGGTACTAAACATAGTTTGGGAACCATCCCCATGTCACAATATTAAACCTCTCCACATGCCCACATTTGTGATGAATTAAGATAATCTAATACCAAAATACATATTCAACCTTCCTAAATCCAAGCTAGGGAAAAAGTTGCCAGCAAGAAGTGAAATATTTGTGCTGTCTTGTGCATTTTGGGAGCACATGAATGAGTTCCATTCCAATTTTAACAGCTCCATCTTCATACTCCAACAACTGCCAGAAACGTTTTCTTTTTATTGCCACACAAGAGTGAAGGACTGAAATTCAAAAGATAAAATGCATTACAAGCCAGTTTTAGCATGTTAAAATTTAGACACGATCATCACTTGGATGGTTTTGTCAATAATTATTTTTAAAAACAGTGAATTTGTCTGTCCTGTCTGTATTTTGGAGCACTTGAATGTTATTTCTCTGAGGTATTACAGAAGAAAGGGGCCTGTGTTATCTGAGTCCTTTCAGCCTTTTCTCCCTGATACCAAACAACATCACACCATAAAATTCCATGAGTTGTTCTGATCCCTTTGTGGGTCCTTCTTTTCTTACTGAACTTACGAAACATTCAAACTTTTACTGTATTTTTGATGGAACTTCTCTAGAATGACATTTAGAACAAGTTTATTACTGGGGAAAACATGGTGCTGTGCTTAAGAAAAAATGTTCCTTTCAATCTGTAGTGGAACTTGAGGATTAATTAAAAAGGGGCAGCATTAGCCAGTCATTCAACCATATTTTACAGAAAAACCCAATTAAAAAAAGTAATTTTTGACATGCATTTCTTCACAATGCTTCCCATTATAATTGCTCTGTTAAGATGCTTTAGGATATAATTTTAGTAGAACTAAACCAAGAATGCCCTGAAAACATCTGTGCTCTGTAGCCCCAGGATTTGGTTTAACCCTTTTGCTTCCAAACTTTGTGCTGCTGACACTGAGAGGGAACTGAGATGCTGTTCAGCAGATGAGCAAATTCCCAAAAAAAGAGACACAGAACCTCCTGTGGTTTAATCCCTCTGGCCACCCCTGCTGTAAAATTTGCTGGGAGAAGCCACACCGAGGAGGGATTTGCTGCCTGAATACTTTCATTTTAGAGAACATCATAAGGAAAAAAATGAACATATTTTGGAGAAGGTGGTAAGGGAAAAATTACAACCATGAAGAGGCAGAGGGTTGGAGCAGTCGTGTTTTTCCAGGAAATTACTTAAACTTGTGTGAAAGAGTATTATTCATGACGGGACTGTGGTGAAGGGAAATACACAACTCTGTGCTCTGCAGTAAAATTCCTTTTCAGGCTGTCAAAGGCCATGAATGAAACATTCATACTTTGAATGAACATGTTGTTCCTGAAGACAGTCATGTTTTGAGCAGCATAAAAATAGTAGTTGAAAGAATGGAAAAGAGTATGAAGTGCATGAAGTAAAGGAACAAAAATCTCATTTTCCAAAGCAGGGTTTGTTTCAAGTTTGTGTTCTAGCACAGCTTGGGGCTGCATTTTGGTGCATTTTCTGTGTTCATGTGCGTGCTGGAACAGGCCCTGAAAGTCCCAAAAATGCCCTCCCAGGATCAGAGGGCTGGAACAGGACCTGAAAGTCCCAAAAATGCCCTCCCAGGATCAAAGGGCTGGAACAGGCCCTGAAAGTCCCAAAAATGCCCTCCCAGGATCAAAGGGCTGGAACAGGCCCTGAAAGTCCCAAAAATGCCCTCCCAGGATCAGAGGGCTGGAACAGGCCCTGAAAGTCCCAAAAATGCCCTCCCAGGATCAAAGGGCTGGAACAGGCCCTGAAAGTCCCAAAAATGCCCTCCCAGGATCAAAGGGCTGGAACAGGCCCTGAAAGTCCCAAAAATGCCCTCCCAGGATCAAAGGGCTGCAGAATCTTCTGGCAGCAAAGTCCTGGTGGGGATTTGTGCCCCTTGCACTGTGGCATCCCCCTGGCACAGATCACTCCTCCCCTGTGCTGCCCAGATGCTGGAATGGCAAAGTCCTCCTGCTTTAGTTCACTCTGGAAACCTGGGAGAATTTTAAAGGCACTTTCCAGTTACTGTTCCTGTTGGGCATTGCACAGAGAAGGGGTTGGAGTCAAAGGTTAATGTTATGAACTGCTGATTGCTTTCTCTATAAAGGGCTGTTATTCCAACTGGAAATTCCACCGAGATCAAAGCATTGAGGAAGTGCCCCCCGATGTCCAGGGGACCCTGCACCTCTCTGATCTTCATGATACGAGTTATGTATTAATAGTTTAAATGATTAAACCAAAATTACATTAGCAGGAAGTAATCAGTGAAATGCATCCTTGCTTAAATCTGCTAAATCTACTAATACTTGTGTGGTGCAGCAGTGTGGGTTTGATGCAGCCTGCAGTCCCAAAGCCTCTTAGGCTCCTTTAATCTGACAATCACCAAATGATGCAGCTCCCCAGCGTGTGGCTTCATCTGAGGGGCAGGTTCTTTGCTGGAAATGAAGGCCTATCACATAAACACAGAGTTCCACTTGGAAATCCAAATTAATCCCAAAATTGCGTTGCTAATCCGGGTGGTGGTGACTGCACTTGGGTCTGTGCTGAGCCATACAGAGAGAAAATGCATTAATTCTCTACCTGAAAAACAATAAGAGCAGAAGTTTCACCACAACCTTTGGCTGCTTTTGATTTTCATCTGGTCGTTTCTCTGCAGAGCATGGGGAGCTGGTTTGTGGATTTGTAAATTTACAGGCAATTTGTAAAGCTGAACATGCTGAAAATTGTCAAACCTTTCCATAACCTGAAATTGTTAAATGTTGATTAAAAGTACATATAATTTGGACTTATTTTATTCCTGCTAACTTAGTATATTGTATAAAAAGGTAATAATATTCATAGTTAGCTGCCACTACCTTGTATAGTAGCCAAGAGCCCTAAAATCAGAAGTTCTGAAACATTTAGGTGGGCAGAGGCTTCCTGTGGCTCTGTTAAACCTGTGATGAGTGTTCCACATAACTCATCTCAGAGAACATGCAGTATCCCTGCTTTTCATTAAATTCACTGGCTTCACTCAGAAAACTTAATGATAAAGCTTCCAGCCAGGGCAACTGAGAGTGTGTTTTCCCCATCAGATGGAAAAGAGGCAATTAAGACATCATCTAGGTCAATGAATGAGTCTAGACACACTAATAGCCACCAGGGACTGGCAGCAATTCTTCCAGTGGGCATAATATGTCCCGAAATTGGGCCAAAAAGGGAAGGAATGAGCTGAGAGGGATGAAAGTCACTGTGCTCTATTTATAGGGGCAAAGCAGGGCTGGGTCCTGAACGAGCCCTGTGTGTTCTCAGGGGGTGGAGTGGGAGATGAGAGTCCCCAGGAGCAGCACTTGGACACAGATAGAACAGGTTTGAACATGAAACCCCTTCCATAAGTCTTCCAGGAAGGTCCTGCTGATGGGAGGCAGGAGGCACAAGGCAGAGCATCAGTTGTGGTTTGGTCCCAGGAATTGAGACACTGCAGAGTGCCCAGGAGATGGGGCAGGAGCTGCCTCTGGGCACGGTGCACACTCACATTATAGTGTGGCCAGCAGGCCCAGGGCAGTGACTCTTCCCCTGGACTCTGTCTTGGGGAGGCCACACCTTGAGTGTTGTGTTCAGTTCTGGGCCCCTCAGGTCAGGAAAGACATTGAGGGGCTGGAGCGGGGCCGGAGAAGAGCAACGAGGCTGGAGAAGGGACTGGATGTGGCACTGAGTGTCCTCTTAAACATCTCCAGGGACAGAGAATCCACCATGCCTTGATCCAACTCTACTGTGATCACCAGCCCAGGGCACTCTGTGCCCTGGGCTGGTGATCACAGTGGGGTTGGATCAAGGGTTGGACTTGCTGATCTCAGAGGTCTTTTCCAACCCAACTGAGAAGAGCAACGAGGCTGGAGAAGGGACTGGAGCACAAGTGCTGTGGGGAGAGGCTGAGGGAGCTGGGGGTGTTCAGCCTGGAGAAGAGGAGGCTCAGAGGTGACCTCAGCACTGTCTGGAACTGCCTGAAGGGAAGTTCTGGTCAGGTGGGGGTTGGTCTCTTCTCCCAGGCACTCAGCAATAGGACAAGGGGGCACGATGGGCTCAAGCTCTGCCAGGGGAAATTGAAGTTGGAGAGCAGAAAAAAATTCTTTGCAGAGAGAGTGCTCAGGGATTGGAATGGGCTGCCCAGAGAGGGGGTGGATTCCCCATCCCTGGAGGTTTTTCAGCTGAGCTTGGCCGTGGCACTGAGTGCCATGATCTGGTAAAGGGACTGGAGTTGGACCAAGGGTTGGACTTGATGATCTGGGAGATCTTTTCCAACCCAATCAATTCTGTGATTCTGTGGTTGTCCTGTTAACTTAAACCTGAGTTTAACTTCTCTGAGCACGGTGCTCACACACATTATCCTGTTAACTTAAACCTGGGTTTATCTTCTCCAACACACAGCATGAGCTTGAGCCCTTCCCATTTGAGTGCCAACATTGTGAATGTTAAACCCAGAGGTGTCTTGGGTCCCTTTGTAGTTTATGGAGAGAAATGGACTCTGCTCAGATGGCATTAATCTCATCCTGAAGATTTATTTTTTTAAAGATCATATCAGTCTTTTGTAACAGGGGACTTTTCCACATGAGGCAAGCAATTTACATCGGGGTGTGGTGAAGATTTTCAGAGTCAAGCTGTCTCCCTCTGTGGATCACAAAGCTGTGAGCTCAGACAAATCCACTCTGTCCATGTCTAAATGTGCAGATGAGAGAAATCCCACTGGTGTTCCTTTAGAAATCTGTAATAATCAGGGAACCCACGACAGCTCCCCCCTCCTACTGTCACTTGATGAACCAGTCAGGAAGGATAATAGTTTTATTTACAAAGCAGAGTCAGCTGTAAACAAGGAGAGAACCCAAGTGGTGTGTTGCTGAGCAGACCTGGCTTTCTGCTTTTGCAGAGTGCCCATTTGGTGCCCAGGTGGGAGAGCTGCTGGCAGTGCTGGCAGGGGCTGGGAGGGCACTGCCACCAGTTTATTCACCCCCATGTGAGCCCTGTGCACAGAAAGCCATCAGGGGGACAGAAATGCTTTTTCCTCCTAAAGCCAAACAAGCTTTATTGTCAATCCCCCTCTGACAGAGGAAGAAATGTGGCTGGCATTACTGGAAGTAGAATTTCCATGCACAAATTTGCCTGAGAGGGGTCATTCACTGAGAAGGCTGAAAGCCTTTGGAGTGTGCTGAGGCTTTAATAATTCTTGTATCAAACTGAATAACTACCCTGAAGTAGGAGTAATTTTCCACATTAAAGAGATGGCACAGGGGGTTCTTTTTTTGTCTTCTTTTACCATGGGCCATTTAAAAAACCCTTTACCAAAGTTTTACGTGTAAGATCCTGAAATGAAGAGGCCAACAGAAAGCACGAGAGGCCAATTTGTGTTGTACAAAAGCTCCTGCAAAGGAGCTCAGATCTGCAGCCCTGGCAATGAGAACAGTGTGTGCCAGCTGCTGTCAAAACATTACAAGTATAATGGGAGTTTGACAGGGTTTGGTTGCATCTTACTCCAAAAAAAAAATGGAGCTACTTAATGCAGAACATAAACTCCTGCAAAGTTAAACTCTTGCTTATGCTGTTTGATTTTTTATTTCTGTTTTACATCGAATGACTAATTCCCAAGTGTGATGTAAAGATGTAAAGTGCCAGTTGTGGGGTTTTTTGAAGGTGTAGGTCCAGCCCTTTGCCTGAAAAACAGAATGTTCTTTTAGTGACCATTCTGGTGAACTCAAAGAGCCTTATTTGTCATTAATCCATATCAGCCTCCCTTTTCCCCTCTCTGCAAGGTTTGGTGGTTCCCTGTCCCCCTGGAGGCAGCAGAACCCAGCAGGCCATGGTTTGCTGCTCATCTGATCAATACCCTTCCATGTCCTGGGGATTTATCAAATCTGAAAACAGCATCAGAAGTGAATTTTCTGATGCCACTGTGCTTAACACCAGACTTGAAAGGTAATCCATCTTTCCTGGAAGGGGCTGGAGAACAGGAACTTCCTGATGCATCATTTCAGTCCAGGAGCAGCTCTGAAGTCCCTGCAGGGATGGTTCCCATCTCCCTGAAATGAAACAGGTGAGGGATTTGACAGGGAGTGATAAACCAGTGAGCCATGCTCAGATTTGCAGCAGGCATAAGGGAGAAGTTTTTTACTAAAAGGGAGGGCAGGCCCTGGCACAGGTGCCCAGAGAAGCCGTGGCTGCCCCATCCCTTGGAGTGTCCAAGGCCAGGCTGGAACAACCTGGGACAGTGGGAGGTGTCCCTTGGCAAGGGTGGCACTGGATGAGTTTAAGATCCCTTCCAACCAAAGCATTCCATGATTCTGTGTTCTGTGGGAAGGCTTTCCTTACTGTACTAAACATTAGGAATGTGCTTGGGGATGGAGTTTTGTTTCCTGCAACCTGTGCAAGAGCCTGACATTTGCTTATGGTTTTGCCTTATTCATGACAGCAAAAGTGGAATTATGGGAGAACTAAAGGAGAGATGAATAACAGATTCAACCAGAATTTCTTAGTAATGTAATATGTTCTTATTAGATTAAAGTATTAAAAAAAGAAAAAGCTCAGAGATTTGCATATTCCTTTAATGGGTTATTTTGAGCTTCCATTGAAGCAGATACAGTTTTAGCAGATTGACTTAAGTGCCAGTTGGGTAATAGAGCAAGAAGAAAAACCATAATCTTTTTCTTTAGAACAGAGTAATTTAAAGCTGAAATATGACTAATTACCACAATTGAACTTGTGATACCCCTTGCACTTGTTAATAGACTTACCATGTTAATGTGTCTGTGAATGGATGTAAAACCCAAACAAAAAAAAAAAGCCCTTTGTGTATTTTTAAGGCATAAATACAACCTTTTGTTTTCCCTCCCAAACAAAAGAAAAGGATGAAATAGCAGTTTACACCACACAGCAGTAGTTTAAAAACAAAGTTTCTGTGTTTAGTGGCTTTTCTACAAAAGCTTAAAACAATTGAAATAGTAGTTTGACAAACTCCCTTTTACAGTCCTGGGAAATTCCATGAGAAGAAGGAGGGTCTGTTATGGAGCAGGGAAAGGAATTCCTGATTCCAGCAATACCTGCTATCACTGTGATTAGCAGGAGGGTCAGCTGTTGCTCAGCACGAGCATGTCCAAGAAGAAACTGTAAAAATGCCTTTTAATTCTGCAGTTGTGCAGGGAAGGAGGCAGAGGCAGGGCCAGGAGGGATCTGCTCTCCCCTCAGCAGCCTCAGAGCGCCTTGTCAGCGCTGCACATTTGAAAAACAGAATAGGACACGTTTGCCCTGTTCATTTTTTTCCTTACTCATCTTCAATTTGTTCCAAATTCTGAGTCACTTTCATAAATCTGTTCCTAATGAGTTCTCTCCAGTCAGTGAGTTTCAGAACAAATGCATCCATTGGGTTTTCAGCTGTAGAAATTCTCACCAATCATTTCTGCTCTAACCCAGGCAGCCCAGGATTTAACAATTAATGTTTGAAAGCCCAGCCTTGGGCTTTAGAGGGATATGATGGTAAAATAAAGGAGAGGTAAATAATTATAAACTAAAGGGGAGGAAGGTAATGTTAAAATTAAGGAGAAGTATCAAATGGTCAAATAAAGGAGAGGTACAGAATGGTAAAGGAGAAGTATCTAATTGTAAAATAAAGGAGAGGTATCTAATGGTAAAATAAAGGAGAGGTATCTAATGGTAAAATAAAGAAGTATCTAATTGTAAAATAAAGGAGAGGTATCTAATGGTAAAATAAAGGAGAAGTATCTAATTGTAAAATAAAGGAGAGGTATCTAATGTTGAAATAAAGGAGAAGGGTCTAATGTTAAAATAAAGGAGAGGTATCTAATGGTAAAATAAAGGAGAAGTATCTAATTGTAAAATAAAGGAGAGGTATCTAATGTTAAAATGAAGGAGAAGGGTCTAATGTTAAAATAAAGGAGAGGTATCTAATGTTAAAATAAAGGAGAAAGGTCTAATGTTAAAATAAAGGAGAGGTATATAATGGTAAAATAAAGGAGAAGTATCTAATTGTAAAATAAAGGAGAGGTATATAATGTTAAAGGAGAAGGGTCTACTATTAAAATAAAGGATGTCTGGGGAAATAGGACACACCTGAGAGAGGAGTTTTCCTGCCTGACCCCTGCCATGAAGATGCTGAGCCTTGGCTGAAGGCTCTCCCACAACCCAGGGCAGCTTCTCCAAGGGGGAAGGAGCTGGTCCTGCCCTGCAGCTACAGCCCCTGCAGTTCCCTGCACACCAATCCTTCCCTGGGCAGGAACTTGGGGGTTTTCTTGGTGCATCTCAGCCCCAGCACTGAAAGCTTGAAGAGCCAAGTGCATTTGTGCCCACTCAGCCTGCCCAAAGCAGGGCAGGGATGGGCAGCTGGGCAGTGGGGCAGGGTCAGACCTGGTTCTGTGGGCAGTTCTGGGCTTTGTGTCTGTGTGAAGCAGCTCTGAATCTCCAGCCTAACGTTCCTTTCCTCAGCACAGTGTGACAGGGTGAGGTTGTTTTTAGCTTGTTTTCTGCCTGTCAAGCACAGGCAGCTCCTGTCACAGGAGAGTTCCTGCTGCACTCAGACTGCAGCCTTGGGGTGTCACAGGTTTGCCTTTCAGATTGAAGGGATGTTTCTACACATACCAGGGAAAAACTAATTTTCCAAAGAAACTTTCTGTGAAAAGAGCCTGGCTGGAGTGTTTTGTGACCTCTTGCATTCTCTCCCTCTCTCCTGGCTGTTTGCCTAAGACAATTTAGTCCCATTTTAACATTCTCCACTGATTTTAGGGAAGAAATAATTGCAAATTAATCCTGACAGCTTGAAAGCAAAGTTCCAGCCACTCTGCAAATCCACAGTGCAGGGAGGTATGAATGGAACTTTGATTTCTTGTCGAGTAGTTTGTTGCTGTGTGATCCTCTGTGTGTGGGATACACTTGTTCCAACCCTGGAGTCTGCAATTGCTTCTACATTTATTACACCCCTTCAGCATAACTCATGGAGAATTCATCTCTCCGTGTGCCAGCTGGAATCTGCTGGCATTTGTTCTTTGCCATCTCTCACAGTTTCCCATTGTTTATGGAGGGAACCTGCAGCTTTCTGTAAATCACTTGCTCTCCCCCAGTTCTGCTGTTTCTTTGCTCAGTCTGGGAGGATTCAGAAACCCTGCGAGGCATAAAGTGATTGAACATAACAACTATTTTGGGCTGAACTAATGGAATATTCACCACCAGGAATATTAAACAGCATTTAGGTGTGGGTGACGTGTAATGAATGAGCTGCATTATATAAAAGGGGGTTATTATTCAGGCTATTGATTATAAGGATTTAATTGGAATCTTGGAAGGGGAAAAGTGACTTTTTTATCTTGCTACACTTGACTTATCTTTTAGAATAGACAGATCCACTGGTGTTTCTGATGATTTGGGAATAATATGACATCTCAGGTGTCCAGAAGTGCATGATGGAGACTTTGTAAAGCTGCAGTTTCTAATGATGTTAAATGCATTTTGTAACAAGGCTCAGTTGCTTTGTTGCACTCTAAGAAGGGCAACGATTACTGAGGAGAAACAGTTACTATGTAGGTCAGACAAACTTGAAAAGGAAGTTGTTTCAGTGGTTTCTTTTCAAGAAATGTCTTTAAGGTTGTTACTACTTTTTAAAGTTGTATCAAAAATAGAGAAATTTCTTTTTTTATCTGTTAGCAATCGATGCTTTTAAAAACTGTCAACCTGACAAATTCTGGTTCTTCTAATTGTGTAATTTGATACACAATTACAAACTGCTTTCATTTTTTTCAATTGCCTTTATGATCTGTCTTCTGAAGTGCCAATGTCAAGTAAAGCCCTGAATAAAAATCCTCTGAAGAGACAGGAATGACAGAAATTAATTTGTGTCACTTTTGGACTTTTTTGCATGTTCTGTAGTGAGCAGGAACGAGCTGAAATCTCTTCTTTTTGTGATTTTATTTCGATTTTTGGGTTGAGTCGTGGCTTACTGAGTTCCAGGCCCTTGCCCTGCCTGCAGATTCCTGCCTGTTGTGAGCAACATTTGCAGCTGTGGCAGCTGATGTGGCACTGACATTCACGCCTCGCTTTTCACCTGCACTAATATATTGCTTTTAGTAAATATACGGGGTAGGAAAGAGTGTTTACCTTTCCATATCATGAGAGCACTTCTCCTTCTACCTGACATGAACTAAGAAATGCTGTTTGTGTTGCTGCTCCAGTGAGCCAGCAAGGGTTGCACAAATATGTCATGAGCAGGCAGTGGAAAATGCTTGTGCAGGATTTTCATAGTCCAGGATTTATATGACTTAATAAAAAAACAGCCACGATTGGTTCTCAGAACTACAAACTCAAACATAGGCTAAACTTTGGGGAGCATTTTGAGATAAAGCTCAGATTCTAGGAATGTTGTCTATGCTTGAAAAGTGTTCTGAAATCTTTGTCAGCCACGTGAGCAAAGTGAAGAAATCTCAGCTCTTTGTCCTACTCATGCAAGAAGGATCCAGTTTCAACACTGACACAGGTTTGCATCACTTGGATGCTTTCTCTGGTGTAAATCTTCCCTGCTCTGGTGGTCCTGTAGTTCTGGTTTGTGCTCCATGAACATTCCTGTGCTGTGGGTTGAGCTGACCTTTGGGGAACAACTCCAGCTGACACCCAACCTTGCCAAAAAAAGGGACTGCAGAAATGTAAAGGCACAGAAACGAGCAGGGAGGGCACTGGGTTTGCCAGCCATGTGCCATGGGTCAGGTTAAAGGGGTCACTCAGCCATGACTTCAGGGCTCCTCACTGTGCCAGCTCTGTGTGCCCCTGGTGTGTGTGCCCAGGAGTGCCAACAGTGGGGCTGGCAGAGCTCAGAAGGGCTTTCTGTGGATCAGGAGACTGATGGGCAGAGTTAGTGCAGCTTTGCTGAGTCACTGCTCAGAATGTGCCTTTGAAAGTTCCAGGGACTGTAGGGAGAATATTTCCAAGAGCCTGTAGTGCCAGGACAAACAGGAATGGCTTCAGACTGGCAGAGGGCATGGGTGGGTGGGATATGGGGAAGGAATTGCTGGCTGGGAGGGTGGGCAGGCCCTGGCACAGGTGCCCAGAGAGGCTGTGGGTGCCCCATCCCTGGGAGTGTCCCAGGCCAGGCTGGACAGGGCTTGGAGCACCCTGGGCTGGTGGGAGGTGTCCCTGCCCATGGCAGGGGTGGGATGGGCTGATCTTCCAGGTCCCTCCCAACCCAACTGTGTGATTCTGTGACAGATGTCACTGGCAGTTGCTGTGCTGCTTTTCTTGCCCCAAATCTCCATCTCAAACTTCTCCGGTTTGGATTTTTTTAAAATGTTTTGCCACAAATGTAAATAATTGGCTCATAATTAAATGATGTATTTCCATGGTTTCATATTCTGCTGTGCATGTCCTGCCCACATCTGAGCCCACAGGTATTTCCTATAAATACCACTTTGGCTGTTTGGAAAGAATTACTGTAACTTCTGTCTTTCAGTCAACCATGGAATTTTGATTACCAGCAAACCTAAGAAATTAATCTGCTTGTTATGACTAAATAATATTCCCATCAAACATACTGTAGAAATCTTCCATCTATTGCCTGAAAGTGAAATTTCTTACTTCTACAATTGGTCTCTCTATGTGTGTTTTGGCTCCTGTGTTGTCTTACATTGGCAATGAATTTCGAACTGTAATTGGTCTAATGTGGAGTTTAATTTTTTGTAGATGTTGCTTTTCTTCCTGAGAACTTGCAGATATTTTGGGATGAAACCATTTTTTGCAGTGACTGATGAGGGCAGGAAAGGGATATTGAAGTTTCTAGCAGATGACCCTTTAATAAGATGGATGTAATTGGATAAGACTTGCAACAAATATTGGGCATCTGTTGGGTGACATGGAAATAATGAAGAGAAACAGGAACTGGAAAAATCTTAAATTAGCAAAACCTCTTCAATTCTTGATCTAATACTACAACTGAAACAGAATGGGTGGGTAAGATTAAAAAACCCAGCCTGGATCCTTTTAGAAAAGTGTCTAAATGAATGACCAGTTGTTTTGTTAGTGACCCTCATGTGTAAAAGGATCTGAACTTTCTCCTTTTCCCCAATATCCTTGGAAAATTTCAGCCATATCTTTTGACCCTTTCTGTTTTAAAATGCTTTTTGCTATCCAGACCACACTTTTGATAGGTTTAGGTGGGCAGAGAATAATTAGGGACTAAACAAACCAAAATGAGCTGTGTTTTCTTGAAGTGGAATGTCTGGAGGCCCCAGGGCAGGAATAGCAAGTGGCTCTGGGTGAGGTTGGAGTCATCCAAAACATGGAGAGTTGTGGAGCTCTCACCAGGAGTGAGAAGCTCATTGCTACAGACCAACAGGAGTTGCTGTTGTCTGATACTTTCTTTTGACCCAATCCCCTCCTTACACCCTTTGCATCCCCCCTTTGCAGGGGGTCACTGTGAAGGTGTTTATAAAGTTTCCTGGTAATCATCTCAACTTGAAGCTTTTCATCTTTCCTAACATAATTCTCCAGTCAGGGTTGTGTCCCAACAGGTAGTAAAGGAAGGTTATTGCTTGTGGTTCAGTTCTTAGGATATGGCTCTGTTCATATTTCAAACAGCTTGTTCTGTGCCATCCTGGCCTCACTTCTTCCCATCCTGAAGGAAAATAAACACCCTCTTTTGGCAATAATGGAATTACTGTGTGGATTGTGTTTGCTGGCAAGTAAGGTTCATTAATTTTGTTAGCATGTTATCAGGTCTCTCAAGCACAACTGAAAGCCTGGACTTCAATTCCAAATATACCAAAATACTTAATGTTCAGCTCTTGGCACTCAGAGCTGGCACTTCACTTGCTGTATTTGTGTCCTTACAGATCAGACTCAAAGGAAATATTTGGGTTTACAGCCACCAGTAGCTCAGTATCATTAAACTCTGCAGTAAAGTGCTGAGGAAAACAAGCTGTAACATTAGTTCTAAAATAGTCCATGTTGTTTCTAAAGACCTCATGGCCAAACCTTCCAGCTTTCCTGGTGTGCTCCCTGTGTCCCATCAGTTTTCCATGCTCAGAGCTGAGTGGATCCAGCCATGGCTCTGGAGGTGGCACAGGCTGCTTGAAACCACCCCTGGGGGGGATTCAATGTGAGATGAAAGATTAAGAGAACACACAAGTCTTTCAGACGTTTGTCTTCAGTGCATTGGGCATCTCCTGGGTGAACAATAAGGTGTTCAGCTTGGCTGGCAGTGAGGGGCAGCTCTGCCCATGCCCAGGGAGCCAGAGCTGGGAGCAGCTCTGCCCACGGAGCCAGGGCTGGGAGCAGCTCTGCCCACGGAGCCAGGACTGGAAGCAGCTCTGCCCATGGAGCCAGGGCTGGAAGCAGCTCTGCCCATGGAGCCAGGGCTGGGAGCAGCTCTGCCCATGCCCATAGAGCCAGGGCTGGGAGCAGCTCTGCCCATGCCCAGGGAGCCAGAGCTGGGAGCAGCTCTGCCCACAGAGCCAGGGCTGGGAGCAGCTCTGCCCATGCCCAGGGAGCCAGGGCTGGGAGCAGCTCTGCCCATGGAGCCAGGGCTGGGAGCAGCTCTGCCCATGCCCACGGAGCCAGGGCTGGGAGCAGCTCTGCCCATGCCCAGGGAGCCAGGGCTGGGAGCAGCTCTGCCCATGCCCATGGAGCCAGGGCTGGGAGCAGCTCTGCCCATGGAGCCAGGGCTGGGAGCAGCTCTGCCCATGCCCATAGAGCCAGGGCTGGGAGCAGCTCTGCCCATGCCCAGGGAGCCAGGGCTGGGAGCAGCTCTGCCCATGCCCATAGAGCCAGGGCTGGGAGCAGCTCTGCCCATGCCCAGGGAGCCAGAGCTGGGAGCAGCTCTGCCCACAGAGCCAGGGCTGGGAGCAGCTCTGCCCATGCCCAGGGAGCCAGGGCTGGGAGCAGCTCTGCCCATGCCCATGGAGCCAGGGCTGGGAGCAGCTCTGCCCATGGAGCCAGGGCTGGGAGCAGCTCTGCCCAGGGAGCCAGGGCTGGGAGCAGCTCTGCCCATGCCCAGGGAGCCAGGGCTGGGAGCAGCTCTGCCCACAGAGCCAGGGCTGGGAGCAGCTCTGCCCACAGAGCCAGGGCTGAGAGCAGCTCCTGGGGCAGGGCTGGAGGCAGGGTGGGCTGTGCTGGTGACTTGGCAAAGGCTTGGCACTTCATCTTAGTTGTAGAGGAGATTTACTCCTTGGGGACCTCATAATTTTTTCATGACTGTGGGAGACTCTGCCTTGTAGAAGCAGTTACCATGATTTTCCAAAGGCTCTTTGCTTCCTGTTGGGCTCCAGAATTCCACCTGTGTTACACCACAGAATCCAACCAGCAGCTGCATTCTGGAGATGGGGGTCATTCCTATCCCCAGAATCCAACCAGCAGCTGCATTCTGGAGATGGGGGTCATTCCTATCCCCAGAACCCAACCAGCAGCTGCATTCTGGAGATGGGGGTCATTCCTATCCCCAGAATCCAACCAGCAGCTGCATTCTGGAGATGGGCTACATTTCCTATCCTGTCATTTCATCCAGCCTTCAAATCTGAACAGCCTGTGCTGTTTCCCACTGCTCTGTTTGGCAGCCCTTTATTTTGTGCTGGGTGATACATCAAACTGAAAGCAGCTGCTTTGTTTGAGATGTCCCATTTCTGCAATTGGGGTCACTGCTGAACAGGTTGGAAAATCTGAAGAGCTGTTCACAAAGCTGGGCTGGCCTGTTGTGCTTTAATTGGGAGAGCAGTGCTGTTCTTGCTGCTGTGCTCAGCCCCAGCAGAGCAGAGCAGAGCAGCCCCCAGAGGGGCTTTGGGGCTGGAGTACAACATGTAACAGCAGCAGGTTTGCAAACTAAAGTGAATTCAAACTGCACAAGGGATATAAAAAGTCTGTGCTGGTGGGTCACCTTTTTTGCTGGTACAAGGTCTCAAAATAGCTATTCCAGCACCGTTTTTGAGAGATGTCTTCTGGGTTATTATTCATTTATAAGTGGGACACCTCAAAGGAGAGAGATTAATGGGTTTGTGAAATTGTAAAAAGGACTTTACAGACAAATGGTGATCTCTGTCTTTTAAAAAGTATATCATTAACAAGTAGATTGAAACAGAGTTGAATGTTTCATATTGCATTAAGTAGTTTCATATTTTGAAACTTCCTCAGTTTTGCATACCCTGTGCTGCAGTTTCAGTGGAATAAACTGTTTCATACACCTTCTTTTTTCTGTAATGGAAGGCAGATATGACAAATCTGGTATAATCCATATCTGCATAAGTATCCAGACAGATCTGAATATATAATGTGGGCTATTTTCCTGAATCCAACCTCCTTTCAAACTGTGCTCCATATATCTGCAGGTACATATTTATCATTTCATCCCCCAGGTCTGCCACACTTGTTTGGGTAAGTGGAAGTGTCTTCCCTCCCTGCCAGGCTCAGGGATCTGTGTTTGCTCTGCTGCAGATCTTGCCAAGCAGCTTAGTGACCCCCCATCTGTTTGTGCTCAGTGCAAAGGAGTTAATGACCTGAGTAGTTAAGACTGTCCAGGCGATCTGGATAATCCTTTCACACAAATAAGGCAGCCTTGCAGTTAACCATTACTTTCTCTTCACCACTACTTTCTCTTCACCATTACTTTCTCTTCACCATTACTTTCTCTTCACCATTACTTTCTCTTCACCATTACTTTCTCTTAGATCTGTAAAAAAAGAAACAGCAAAGGTCTCATTTCTACCCTCCACCTGAGTTTTTTAGTCTGATTGAACTCGACCAAATAGAAAAGGAAAATCTGCAGCAAGGTCAGGTGTATGAATTTGAGATTATGCAGGACCATTACTGGTGGGGAGACTTGGAGTTTGGAAGTAGAAATCAGCCCTAATTTCTCAGTATTGATTTCTTGTGGCCTCTATACCCTGATTTCAGGGCAGGGTTTTGATGCTGCCTTGAGGAGGGAGTCTGAGTTTTGCAGAATCTGCAGTGACAATAAAGGCAATGCATGAGGTGAGCACACAGATTAGTGCTGGGAGACCTCAGGATGTTCCAAAGAGCCTTAAGAAGCTTAGGAGCAGTTTAAGGGGATGGGAGAGAAGAGGGTTGTGTTGCTCACTCTGCCAGCCTGGAACAGCCTCTGCCTCGCTGGGCTCGAGGCTGGTTCAGTCAGGAAAGGGTTGGCAATGCCAAGGGGAAGGGCTGCTTGGAGCAGTTGTGAGTGTTGGCCTGGCCACTCTCCTGAGGCAGCACTTTCTGCTGCATGGGGTGAAGTGCTGGCAGAAAAACAAGCTGATGTGTTATAAATTATATATGTTGAAAAAGTTACGGTAATGTGGTTTTTAAGAATTTAAAATTTCCCTCTGGATTCAATATTCCAGTAACAGTCACTGCTTCTGACTTGTGTTTGGGCTATAATCTACAGCCTGATTTATATTTAATACAAAAGAGATTTTCATTTTATTTTTACAAGTTATAATATGGTCAGAAAAGGTAAGACAGGTATAGCCACATCCTGTATCTTAATTGCTACCCTTCGTGTTCTGGAAATATTCCCTCTTCCTGAGTTTAATCCATTCCTAAGAAATGTATTGAAGCAGTACTGTTTATTTAAATAACAAATGGAGTTGGCATAGCATGGATTGGTCTGTCCTGAAGCAGTACCCTCTTTCTGTTTATTGTCATTGCTATATTTAATCTCAGCACGTGCCATGTGACACAGCCACTCGTTGCCTGGTGTGGTGCAGGAACCCCAGTCAGCAGAGATAGGGGCCCCTTGGGCCATTCTGGGGCCTCTCTCAGAATGCAAAGCATGTGAAACAGCAACACAACAATCACTCTCTGCTGCAGCTCCTGTAGAGGCCCTTGAAGTCCTCCAGTACCCTCTGAGAGTAACACAGAGAGGAGTCTGTGCTTCTTTTACTTCTGTGGTGGCTCCGTAGTCTGAGCGAATCAATTCTTGTTTAAAACCCAAAAGCAGAAGCCCAACAACAAATATTGAGTGTACACACAGTTATTTCCCTGTTGCTGCCAATGAGGCTTCCTTGGCTGCTTCCTGGGGAGGAATCAATAGTTGAAACCAAGAAACAAATTACGTGGCAAGAAAACGTGTCCCTGTTGTGGTTGGGCAGCTTATAATGGCACAACAGTGGAGCCACAGCTTTGAAGAGCACACAGGCACCTGGGGTGGAAAAGATCTCTGAGATCATCCAGTCCACACCACTTTTACAGTTCATATTTTATAAAGTCAATATTTGAGTTGGGAGAATAGTCTCGACCATTGGCATATCACGATAGGGTTTAGTGGCCATGGTGGGGTTTGTTCAAAGGTTGGGTTTGATGGGCTGGGTGATCTTTTCCAACCTTAACAATTCTGTGATTACCAAAGTGAGTCAAAGATGACTTGGAAAAACCTCTGTTATTTCTCTGTAGTTGGTGACTGACTGTTCACTTTGAGAAACGGATTCATTTCCCACTTTGGGTTTGCAGCTTCATTTGTTTGAAGTGAACAAACGAGTATCGTGGCCTAGCACAGATATTTATGTCTAGTGGAAAGGTTCAGCTAACCTGTTGTTTTTCTTCCATTTCTAATAATTCCCAATAACAAAGCATATGACTCTTCTCCTGATGCTTTTCCTTGGAATACTTGTGGTTGTGGAGCTCTCCAGACATGTGGTTAAGTGATGTGTGGGTGCTGAGCTCTGCAGTGGCTTTTCTTCTTTATAGATCAGCTACCAGAGGAGAGTGTGGCTATTTCTGTTAGTTATTATTGTAATATTTCTGTCTCATCTGTGTCATATGTGAGAGCTACTAGAACAGCATTTTGGGGGCAGACACCTCTCCCCTGACAGTGTATCATGAGAACCTTTTCACTTCCCATAATTCAGAGAACAGCTGGAAAGTTGCAGCATTCTTGTAACTCCAAGTGATGACAATATATATATATTATTAATAACAACATCTTTTCCTCACTGTTGTGCCTGGGCACAAAGAAGTGTTGAATGGAATGAATTGCCCTCCATTATGTACCATAAATCCCACAAGTCATGTTGTGCATCTTGTGCTGCTTTGCTCTGAGAGTGCACTGGGTGCTCCTTACCACCTTCTCCCCTGTTTCCCTGCTGCCCACTGGGCATCCTGTGCCCCTGCAGGGAGCAGCCTGGCCCGTGCCACGTGCCAGCCCAGAGCCAGCAGTCAGTCTGGTTCAGCAACACCAGGCCTGGTTTGTTCTCTCTGTCCCTCCCTGTGCCCTCCCCGGGCTGCAGGGACAGGATTTGTGCCCAGCAAACCCAAAGGAAGGGACTGAACTCACATCCATGTTATATATATCTACCCCACAGCTCAAGCTCATGCTGTCAGAGCATGCCAACACCTCAATAATTTTGGTTTTAATTGTAGCTCTCAGCCTGGAGATGCCCCTCTGCTCCCTGCACAGCCCATGCCAGGGCTCTTCACTCCTATCATGTTAAAATGTAAATTAACACATTTCCTGGCACTCTCTGCAGAGCAGTGCAATAGAACTTTCATTACATGAAGGTGCTGAACATAATGTGACTTCTTAACAGCTGCAGGAAGTGATGTGAAGCTCTTAACATCTTTTCAAAACAAGTAACAAGCGAGAGGTTATTTTTCATCTCTATTGCTATAAAAAATGACAGGTTATTTTAAGCAGATGACATTTTGTTTGCACTTATGTGAACTAAGTGAATCTTTACATGGATTCACCAGATCTGTGTTGCTTTGTGACATAAAGAAAGGCTGGTAAACCACTGCTAAAAACACACTCTGAAGGCTGGATTTCAACACAAACATTTGCATGTTAAATTTTATGTGTGGAAGTGACAGCTGCTAACAAGGGATTTCACTTCACCCTTGTTCTTTTTCCCTTTAGATTTATGATTCCACAAGAGCTGCCACTTCCAGTGCTTATATTTATGTCAAACCATTTGGTTCTCATTTGAGTATTCTGGGAAGATGAGAGAGATCTGATGCATTTGGGTTGTTTGCTAAGGAGATAAATTTGGAGATAAATAAGCCATTACAAGTGGGAAATAAAGGAAAAGGAGTTGCCACTGTCCGTGTTGAGGTGCCCACATCTCTCAGTGTGTTATCAGGCTGAGCAGAAGTTCAGTGTTAGAGCTCAGTAGTGAACACTGATGGTCAAAGCCTTGGTAAGTGCCTGTTTGAGGTGTAACCAGAGTCCAAAAGGACAAATCTGTGTGGTTTCCTTATTTTGGCAGCTGAACTGTAGTTCCCTTGCAGTGGGGAGGGCATCATTTCCAAGGAAGTGAAGAGCTGAAGTTCAGAGCCCTGGAAGGAGCCTGTGGAAAACAGTGCTGCTGTTTTTCCATGGATTTATCTCAGTGCTCCCTTGGTATTAAAAACAAGGTGGACATTGTCTCTGGGTGAACGAGTTCCTCCCACTCAGGGAGAGGCTGCCAGCTCAGAGATAAGGGCTGACTGGGGGGATTCAGAAAAATGCCCAAAAGAGAAGCTCAAATATGCACTTTCCATACCAAACACTTGCTGAGTTGGAGAAGCCTCTCTAAGGTCCTTGTTTGAACAGCAGGCACTGGTAAAGCAGCTCCATTCTGCAAATTTTCTGGGTGTTCCCATAGAATTTTTCAGATCTTTTGCACTGATGATCAGCAATGGTAAATCAGCTCCATTCCACCGATTTTCTGGATATTCCCATGGAATTTCTCAGATCTTTTGCATAGATCATCAGATTAGACCCTGAGATTGGCTCAGTTGGTTCAAACTTGGTTGTAACAATGCCAAGGTCATGGGTTCAATCCCCTCTGTGGGCCATTGACTGAAGAGTTGGACTCGATGATCCTTGTGGGTCCCTTCCAGCTCAGAACAGTCTGTGATTCTCTGATTATATTTTGCAACTGTATGATCCCAAAAGTAATTAGTTAACTTCTTTGTTTTCTGGAGATCCCAAAAGTAATTAGTTAACTTCTTTGTTTTCTGGAGGATGTACCAAGATTTTCCCCCCCTGCCTGTGATTTATTCCTGCAAACACAAATCACTCTGTTGTCTTTGAGAGTGCAAGGTTTGGAACCAAAAATATCATTTGGAAGTGAAACATGTTTTAGCTGCAAGTAATTGCCACTTAGTGATCTTTCAGTTGGTAGCAACAAATCAGGAAAATGATAATTGTGGGATTCATTGGGATTGATGAACAAACCAGACAACCAGGTGGGCAGCAGAGCCCGAGCCAGGACTCTGGCTCGTGTCAGGTCAGCAGAGCTTCTCTGGAATCCGTGGAGCAAATCCCACTGGATTCCATTTGCCCAAAGAGCAAACATATGACATGTCAGAAATAAAAGAGCTGGAAGCAATTCCTGTCTGGGATCCTGATGGGAAAGAGCTGGAGAGAGAGAGAGAAGGTGACTGGAGTCCTTCAAAGCTGGGCAGGAGGCTCAGGGATGAGAACGGGGCCAGCCTGGCAGCACAGGCAGGTGGCATTGCCAATGACAGGCTGGGACACCTGGGACAGCCCCCTCAGCTCTCCTGCAGGTGACATCAACTCCCAGAACTCCTGAGTGGGGAAGGGAACTGCTAAAGGTGCCTCTGAAATGAGCTCTTCAGAACAACTGGCAGCATTTAATGTGGTTGCCCTAATGCTGAGGAAATGCAGCATTTGCAGTTGGCACTTAATTCAAATCTCTTTTATTCTTTACAAGTGTCCTTTGAAATGGTGTATTTTTATGTGATGGAAATGCAGAATTTAATGTGTGCAGGGACTGCATTGTCTGTACAGGAATTGTGAATTACCTTTGAGTCACTTCATTCTAATCTCCTGACTCACTGCTCGATGTCACCGTGTTTAGTGCAGGATTTTCTCCATCTCAAATCTCGATTGTTCTGTTTTGTTGGAATACCTGAACTAAGCTTAACGTTGAGAAAGAGCCCTTAGTGAGGGGGAAAAGTTGAAATGCTGACTTCTTAAAGTCAGCACACTCAAGCAAATGGTTCTTTTCATGTGGTTTGGAGGTACCTGTATGACCTATGCAGTGGGACAACCTGTAGCCTCAGTCCCATGACATAATTGAATTAAAATAAGCTTTTCTTATTTCAGGAAGGAAAAGTTCTTTGAGATCATTCATAAATTTTAAATGGCAATCAGGAGCTAATTTTCTTTTCCCATTATCTCCTGCCATTCTGTGAGATGAGAACACTTTGTTCTCTCCAACAGCCTTCACTCTGAGCTCTGGTTCCTCACAGAAGTCATTAACTAGTGGGGACATTGGGGCTTTGTAGAGACCTTCACCAAGGAATCCAGGTGACCAAATCCCACCCCAAGGATGGGTTTCAGTTTCATTCCAGCTGGATGCTCCTCCCTTCTGCCCCCTGCTCCTGCTGAATGCACATTGACGGTCCCTGAGACAGGGAGGGATTGGGAATCAGGACATGTGGCTTCATAGAATCATCATCCCACCTGATATTTGGACACTGGGGGCTGTTTTAAACATTAAAATGTATCATTTTATAGAGTCTTTTGTTTTTAAGATGTGCATGCTTATCTGCTCTTTAATTACAGTGTTTACTTGATGTCTCTTATTTAGCTCAAGGCTCTGCTTTCTTTCATTGCTTCCAGGTGAAACACTTGCCTGGAAGTTTTGTTTCCTCTGTAATTATATTTGTTACAAAAGATGAAATAAAACCCCCACCACCAAACCTGTGCCATTCTAACTGTTGCTTTCCCTTCTCTGCCCAGTTTGCTGTTTCGTGGTCCATAAGAGGTGCCATGAGTTCGTCACCTTCTCCTGCCCTGGGGCTGACAAGGGGCCCGACACTGATGTGAGTACCTGCCCTTTAATGCTGGTTTGCAGTTCTGTGTCCTGACACCCCTGGGAGTGAGTTACAAACACCATCAGTAAGATAAATCAATAAGAGATCTGGATTTGATAAGAAAAGTAAGAAGGAATGTGTGACTAAGAACAAACCCCTCTGAAGGTGACACCCCTGAGGGGTTCAGCCAAGCATGAAGTCAGCATTTGATTTTTGTTTGTTTTCCCTTGGATGGATCTGATGTTTATAATTCCCAGGAAGGGCTGTGGCGTTTTCTGAGCTTTCTTTGGATCCATCTTTTCTCAGGGTGTATCTTCTGAGCTGTCTCTGGTCCTTGTCTCTCTGCACACCAGGATCTGTAGCTCCAATTAAGTGATAGTTTAATCCTGAGGCAGCTGCTTATCTGAGAGAAGTTGTTTTAAGGATTATTATGACTGTGTTTGAGCTGGTGGGGCAGTCTGGACCCACCCATCCCATCCTGCTCCATCAGTCCTCTGGCCACGTGGCCTTTTGGGTCAACACCCAGTTCTTCCTCTCAGCACATCTGGCAGCCTGGGGAGACACATGTGCAGGACCTCGGGGTCACCCCGCTGGAATAACAGACTAATCTGGGTTGTGCACAGAAAAATAACATTTCTTTGGGACTTTACAGTGAAGTAATTGAACATCTGCTTATGGAACAATGCATTCCAAGTGTGCTTTGTCTGAAGTGCTCAGTGGTTTGGTTCTTATCCCACATTCATGCTCTAGATTGCAGGCTATTATCTCCTCTGATGAGATGCACCACAAGACTTTTCTTGCCAGGTTTTAATGAGCTTCTCCTGAAGTGTTTCAATATTCCAGCCATGAGGGCAGCAAACAGTGTATGGGCAGAAGCCACAAGAGGCTTTGGAAAATTTCAGATATTTAAAAGTTTTCTTAGTTTTGAATTTAAATACAGAGAACAGAGAAGAACTTTTAAAACGTTTTATTTTTTTAAACATTTCACTTCATCTAAACTTAAGTGTTTAAGAAAAATGCTCAAGTTAAGGGTGGAGTTACCCTGTTCTGTAGCTCCTGTTTTCCTGGTACAGACACTACTATTAAAATAATCATCAAGGCAGGAACAAGAAACCAAGTCCTGATTCGCTTTGGTCGGTCCTAAAGCACAAGCAGAGTAAAATAAATCTGGTTTGAACTGAGTGCTCAGCTGGGAGAGCAGTTGGTCATTAAAGATGCTGTTGATTGGCAGTTTTGGTGGTGACACTCCTGGGTAGGTCTGCTGGGTCTGTGACGAGTGGTTTGGCTCTTGAAAGTTCCCTTGGTTGTTATTTTCAAATGGGTTCCTTGGGGGTCTCACCCAAAGTTCCGAAATGAGAACACACGTTTGTGTGTGAGACCCTTTAATTCCATGGGGAGTCTCTTCCTGGTCATGGAATCTGTTCTGTGACAGCTTGTTCATGGTTTTTAACTTTGCTGACTGCATTTCGTGCCTGGGTTTTTTGGCCTTGGTGATTAAATAAATCAGCCTAATGCTTCATTTCAGTATTTGGGTTAGCAAATGATCATTTTCAATATTTGCACAGAAGCAATAGCTCAAAAACACTTTGAAGATTAAAAGCAATCAGCAAGTAAATATGTTTTATTAAAATTGTGCTACATTAGTGGGTCCTGTTACACAAAGAGGATTGTAGAATGTTATACTTTAATTTACTGAAATGTTTGACTGTAATGTCAACCTGTTTAAAATTCAGTAACTTGTTCCTATCCCAATTACCACCAGCTTTGTTCTGAAATGTAGTGTGCTATAAAGCTTATCATAATATTTAGCAGATTTTTAAATATTAAAACATCCTTTTCTAAATTGCTTCGTGCAGGTGCACAATTAATCTGTGTACTCAAATTCTCCAGTGGCTTTGCATGATACATTTCCATTGACTGTAAGAGTAATATTTTCATTAATAAAATTAATTTTCCAGAGGAATAATTATATAATAATATTTCTTGTGTATTAGGATATTGTTATATTATTGTGCTCTGTCCTTTTGATATAAATGAGGCAATCCCTACAAGTACATCATTAGAATAATTGTCAGTTAAATTAGTTTTGTTTAATCATAATATTAGAATCGTGGAATGGGTTGGGTTGGGAGGGACTTTAAAGCCCATTTCATTCCACCCCCTGCCATGGGCAGGGACACCTTCCACAAATATTGTCCCCTTGTGTAACATTCTTATTTGCTGCAGTGTTCTGTTGTTGGAAAAGAGGGGAGAAATGATCTTTATTACCTGAAAATTGCATGCCTTAATAAAGGGGGAGTGTAAAAAGAGGAAAGCTTAAAATGAGCCTCTTTTTGCTTTCCTCAGCCCCTCTGAAATGGGAAGTTAAAGGTCTGTGTTTGTGCCAGAAGGAAAATGATACCTGTGAATAAAATGGTCATCCTTGACTAGCACTGAGCTGGTGGTGTCTGGGGAACAATATCCTGGTCCAGGGAAATAGGAGTTCACTCAATCCAACACTCTTGTGTTTCCTCAGAGCTTGGCAGGGGGTGAGCTCTGGGGTCTCAGCAAAGCAGCAGCTCAGGAAGTGATTTTCCTGCTCTCTAATGGTCTCTGGAGTTTGGAGAGAAATTATTCATCTCTTTCTGGTGATGCTTTTGAGCACAATTTCCCAGCTCCTGCTGCTGGTGCCCTCCACAGTCCCAGGAAGCATCAGCACCTCTTCACGTGCTGGTTTTTGGAAGATACTTGGCATTCATAAAATTATTTTAAGTCATGGACAAAATACTTTAAAACTTGAGTAAATCAGTGAAAAAAATAAAAGCAGCCTCCCAGACTGAGTGATGCTGCAAGAAGCTTTGAGACATCCAAAATGTTAAGGAACAACTAGTCGAGTTTCTTTGAAAAAACATATTTTAAAATTGAGAGTTAAACATTTGTTCCCTTTGTTGATGGAATGCAGTGACTGGAAGGTGTCTTTGAACTGCTTGAGATACATTAAAATGTTCCCAATTCCGTGCTGCATATAAATAAAACACGGAACAAAAGCCCAGCAGTAATTTCAGGTAGTGTTTGACTGTATTGTGTTGTTCAGTAGGAGTTTGTCAGACTTTGAGTGCTCAGGAGCTCAGAGATTGTGGCCTCTGCATGGGCACTATTGGCCTTTCAGGTTAGAATAATAGAGAATCCAGAGGAGGTTTGTCAGATAGAAATTAAATAAAATAAATAGAAATTAAAAAGAGAAAATGCTCTCAATGAGAGTGAGTGAGTGCCCAGTGAGAGGACACGAGCTGTGCCTGTACTCAGTGAGTGCCTGGTTGTTTAAGGAGGGAGGAGAGCAGGAGTGGGAGATGCAGATGTTTGTGACGCAGAATGAAGCAGCAGAGCCCTCTCATCCCATTTGCAGGATAACTGACCTCCTGGATGGCAGAGGGGACAGATATGCAAAAGATTTGCAGGTCTCTAAGCCTCTTGATACTGCAATTATTTGGGAGCTTTATTATCTTAAGCACATTTGGAAGCTCAGCCTGAGTGTGACCCACGGGGAGGTTGTGTGGGATGCTGAGGGTTGGGTGTTTCCCTCAGGGGGTTGCAGAGTGGGATAATGCAGCTCTAGAGGACAATATCTCAGATTTTTTTTTTTCATGCATTAAGCTGCAATTTATTAAATTTGAAAAAAGATCACACTTCAGAGGGGAAGGAAAAACTCAATCCCCTGTGTGGGCCATTGACTTAAGAGTTGGACTCGATGATCCTTGTGGGTCCTTCCAGCTCAGAATAGTCTGGGATTCTGTGATTCTCTGATCATGAAGATTCTGGTGCAGGAGAAACTGGAGCAGGTCTTGTAGTGGATCATAAACTCCCCCTGGCCAGGCCAGCAGGACCCCTCCCATACAAAGGTGAGGAATTTCCTGCAGGGATATGTAAAAAAATAGGATTCCATTTTTCAGAGAGATGTTTTCTGCAGAATTCTGCAGCTCTTCATCTGGAATTTGGAAAAGAACTATAATGTTTAAGGTCTTTAAAGCATGACTTAGAATGTTGTCCTTGTCCCTGCAGCTCTAAGCAGGTCCTGGCAAGGGGGAATTAACTCCATCCCAGGGAAGATTTTGAGGGGTGTGCTGGGCAACTGCTGCAATGAGTTACCAAGGAAAGAAATTAAGATTTTGTGTTGTGCTTTGCTTCTCTGCACAGAGCTGGAGGTGCTCTCTGTGCCCTCTGAGGACCATGGGCAGGTGTGACATGAGCCCTGGGAGGCTCCACTTTGCTTTTCACTTTATGGTTTCCATGATTTTAGAGCTGGGAGGAGAAAGATTGACCCTCCAAATTTCATCTGCTTGGAGGACCAGTGGGAAATTCTATGAATCTGTAAATGCTGCCCTGCATTATGACATCAGTGGGCTTGGGTTGGAGCAGTGCTGATCCCCACCTTTCCTGCAGTGTTACCTCTCACTCACAGCTCTGGCTGGACACAGATGATTTGCAGGCTCTGCTCTAAGCAGGAATAAATGAATAGGATTGGGCTGACCTGGAGGGTTTAGTTGTCTTGACCAGATTTTTTTTCTATTCAGTTGCAGGTAATGCTGAAACCTTTCTCTTTTTTTTTTTTTTCTTTTAATTTCCCCCCCTGGCCTTTAATCCTGCTTCCAGATTGTGGTTACATGTAGGACATTGGCTTCAGGGTGAAAAAAGAGTTGCTTTACTGGCCTAAGGAATTAAAAAAAATAAAGCAAAACCCAAAGCAAAGTCATGAAAAGGAAGCACAGCATTAAGACTTACTGTAGAACTGGTTAAAAAGGGATTTTAATCAGAAAGCTTTGCAGTGTCTTCTCAAGGATGATGAAATGCAGCAACAGGGAGTGTCTGATTTGCTTTTAACCCTTTTAGCCCTTTGGTTGTTTCTACACTGAAAAGCAACTGTTGTAATGTGGGACATGATGAGAGACCAGAGCAACAAACAGCATTTGATATAAAATAATATCGAATCAGAGAATCAGTTCAGTTGGAAAGGACCTTTAGGGTCATCAATTCCTACCACATGCC
This sequence comes from Pithys albifrons albifrons, assembly GCF_047495875.1. Lineage (NCBI taxonomy): Eukaryota > Metazoa > Chordata > Aves > Passeriformes > Thamnophilidae > Pithys > Pithys albifrons. Next base: position 1,335,002 of record NC_092476.1, on the reverse strand, counting down.
AGTCAGGTTTAGGGGGTTTTTATTGCTAACCTGAGTTTTGAATAATGGGCAGTCTCGTCCCAGGAGTCTTTTTAGTGAAAACAAAAACCTTCTCACTTCATCACAGAGCAGATCTGGCAAGATACAGTTCACTGCTTGCCAGATTAACAGAAATGTTCTCTTAAAAAAAAGAAGCTTCCCTGAATTTTTGGAAGTGATTCTTGAACAGCTCTGATGCAATAAATTTATTGAGTTTTCATTGTATCCCCTACACAAAGAAAATATAAAACCTCCTCTATTTACAAACTGAGATACCAGCTCGGTGTGTGTGTCTGTGTTTTCTAATTATGAAAATTATTAATCACTTTGATTTTGCTTACAGTAGACTTTATTAGATGGAGGCACAGTAGGTAATAGTCCTGTTATAAAACATTTATAATGCAAACATACTCCTGTCAAAATATGACAGTCCTTACTATTGTTACTCCCTTTTCCCCAAAAGCTTGTCCTGGGCCACCAAAAATCCCCAAGATCCCAGTCGGTGCTGTAGGTACTTCAAAACAAATGTTGCAGGACAGTGAAGGTATTTTTCTTACAAAAAGAAATATTTTGTTTCTTGTGGTTGCCCTGAGTTTCTGAATGTCTGTAGTTTCTGCAGAAATAAAGGCTTGTGGTCACCATATGGCACCCTGTGCACCTTCTGTTCCTCACCAGTTGCCAGGCACTGCCTGTGGGCAGGAATGGGCTCCTCACCTGCTCTGGGGCTTTGGCACAGCTCAGGGCACAGAGTGGTTAGTGAGGAACCAGCCCCTCCAGGGATGGTTGGGTTGCCCTCCAGGGGTGGCTTGGATAGCCCCTCCAGGGGTGGCTTCGACTGGCTTGGATTGCCCTCCAGGGATGGTTGGATTGTCCCTCACAGATGGCTGGATTGCCCTCCAGGGATGGTTGGATTGTCCCTCACAGATGGCTGGATTGCCCTCCAGGGATGGTTGGATTGTCCCTCAGAGATGGTTGGATTGTCCCTCACAGATAGCTGGATTGCCCTCCAGGGATGGTTGGATTGTCCCTCAGAGATGGTTGGATTGTCCCTCACAGATAGCTGGATTGCCCTCCAGGGATGGTTGGATTGTCCCTCACAGATGGCTGGATTGCCCTCCAGGGATGGTTGGACTGTCCCTCAGAGATGGTTGGATTGTCCCTCTAGAGATGGTTGGATTGCCCCTCTAGGGATGGTTGGATTGTCCCTCAGAGATGGTTGGATTGTCCCTCTAGAGATGGTTGGATTGCCCCTCTAGAGATGGTTGGATTGCCCCTCTAGGGATGGTTGGATTGCCCCCAGGGATGGTTGGATTGTCCCTCTAGGGATGGTTGGATTGTCCCTCTAGGGATGGTTGGATTGTCCCTCAGAGATGGTTGGATTGTCCCTCTAGAGATGGTTGGATTGCCCCTCTAGGGATGGTTGGATTGTCCCTCAGAGATGGTTGGATTGTCCCTCTAGAGATGGTTGGATTGCCCCTCTAGAGATGGTTGGATTGCCCCTCTAGGGATGGTTGGATTGCCCCCAGGGATGGTTGGATTGTCCCTCTAGGGATGGTTGGATTGTCCCTCTAGGGATGGTTGGATTGCCCCTCAGGGATGGTTGGATTGCCCCTCCCTGGGATGGCATGGATTGCCCCTCAGGGATGGTTGGATTGCCCTCCAGGGATGGTTGGATTGCCCTCCAGGGATGGTTGGATTACCCCCCCCAGGGATGGTTGGATTGCCCCTCAGGGATGGTTGAATTGTCCCTCAGGGATGGTTGGATTGCCCCCAGGGATGGTTGGATTGCCCCCCAGGGATGGTTGGATTGCCCCCCAGGGATGGTTGGATTGCCCTCCAGGGATGGTTGGATTGTCCCTCAGGGATGGTTGGATTGCCCCCCAGGGATGGTTGGATTGCCCTCCAGGGATGGTTGGATTGCCCCCCCCCCAGGGATGGTTGGATTGTCCCTCAGGGATGGTTGGATTGCCCCCCAGGGATGGTTGGATTGCCCCTCTAGGGATGGTTGGATTGTCCCCCAGGGATGGTTGGATTGCCCCCCAGGGATGGTTGGATTGCCCCTCTAGGGATGGTTGGATTGCCCCCCAGAGATGGTTGGATTGCCCCCCAGGGATGGTTGGATTGCCCCTCCCTGGCTGCACAGAGCTCTCCATGGCACTGCTCACCCAAATCCTCCCTCTAAGGAGCTGGGAGCAGCTTCCCAGGGTACTTGAAAGCACCTCCTGTATTGGAATGTTTGCATTTATCATCTCCTGGGAAAACATCTGTACCTTCTATCCCTAAATTACAGCACAGGCTCCCTTTTATTGCAGCTGAAATGACTTTTAGCTGCAGTGAATGGTCCTCAGTACAAACAATTAAATTACAAAGAGCAGGTTCATGAACTTTTATAACTTGGAATTGCCACCCTTTCCCTGTGCTCTGGAAGGCCATCTCCAAACTGCCTCTGTCCATCAGCAGAAATGCAGGGGGAGGTTTTCCCTGCAGGATGAGAAGGAGCTGTGGGAATGCTGGAAAATCCTGGAAATCCTGGCTGAGCTGCCCAGACCTTCCCTGCAGCCCTTCAGCCTCTCAGTTTATGGGGTTTGTTCCTGAGAGAGGTGCAAACTCCACTCATGTTCCTGTCTGAGCTTTGAAAGTTCACAGCTTTTGAGAGCTTTTAATTTATAATAGATATTTTTTTTTGTTTGTTTTCCCAACCCAGAGCAGTGCAAATGCAGAATAACAGGAAAGTTGGACTTTATGTTTTCCTTTTCTAAACATTTGCTCTGCAATGTGCACCAAAACAGAGGTGATCCTGCTGAGAGTTAATCACTGAGCAGAGTTCTGCTGCCAGTTAGGAAATGTATAGAAATGATGAACCTAAAAATATCTGTGATTTTCATAAGTTAGCACTGCAGAACAATTAGGCAGTGAGACTATAAAAGGAGAACTCTCAGCAAAGTTATTCCCAGCAGTGAAAAGAAATCTTGTCCACAGGGTTCCAGTTTGAGTGGCAGAGACTCCACCAACTGCAGTGGCTGCTGGGGGCTGATTCCACCACCAAAACTCTTTCTAATTCCCCAAATTGCAGTTGGCATTGTTCCAACAGCCTTTATTTTCCTTTATTTTATTGTTAAGACTATATTGAGTTGTGCAGTTCAAGCTGAATTTAATTATTTCCTTTTCAGCTTCTATTTACCCTTGGCAAAAGTCTCTTGTGTAGATCTTTAATCTGTATGCAAATGTGATGAGGTGATATTGGAGCTTGGGGAGGGGGGGGAAATGCTTGAGAATTACCAATAATCTATTTTGTCACATGAGATACCGTGTGTAAAATGTACCACAGACTCTTCCATCAGGTTCCACCCCCACAATCGTGTGGTTTTTAATTTTAAAAAGTGATTATGGCCCACTGAACTCATTAGCTGGAAGAGACATCGCCAGGCAGAGACCACTGAGAGAACCTTGCAGGATGCTGGTTGTTTTTAGCTCTGTCTCTTTGTTGAGGTGGCAGTTCTGAGGCCAGAATTAGCTGAAATCTTAATTTGGACTGAAAGGCGTGGGCTCATTTGCAAAGCTGTGTAGATCCCATATGCCACAAATAATTCTGGAGTGTCCCCAGAGATGTCCCCAGCTCTGCATTCCTGGGGGCTCTGTCCTTGGCAGGGGTTGGCTCATCACTGCTGAGTGGAACTGATGTCTGGATAAAAACCCCAGAACTCCAGTGAACACCTCAGGGGGTGGGAGAGAAGAACAGCTTGTTCTTCCAGGAGAGAGCCAGTTTCCTTCATGCAGGTGTTTTGACCCTGGAACAGAGGGATGAAAGGGAGAGGAACAGCAAGGAGGGAGGTGGAGACACGTCCTGGTGGGAGGGGGGCAGTGCCAGCCTTGCCCAGTGCAGCTCCTTCATCTGCTCCTGGCAAGGCCTGGGCAGGAGCAGTTGGGTTGCACTCCTGGGCACGGCTTTGTTGTTTGGTTGTTAATTTGCACTGTCCATTACTGGGTGATGCTCTGAAAAGATCCAAATAGTTCACAGGTTTTCCTTCAGCCTTTGGGAATTACAGGCTTTGCCTTGAAGGAGCCAGTGGTCTCCAGGAGCTTGGATTAGGTGTTGTCCTCAGCACAAAATATTCTCTCACTTTGTAATTGATCTGATTTTTATCAGAGCTTAATGAACCTTGGGGCAAAGAGATTGGAAAGCAGTGGGGTCTTCCCTGTGCTGCAAACCACAGTCCTGCTTTTTGGGTTGAAGTAATGCCACGACAGTCCTGAGTTCTGCAGTTCCCTTGCACGTGGATTAACTGCTGCAATTAACTGTGTAATTAATGAAACCCGGGCCTTAAAGCGCCAATGAGCATTGGCTGAGCTCATAAAAGTAAAATCATATTGTGCATTCTGGTAATGAGACCTTGGGAGAGTCAGAGCTGGATTGATTCCTTTGTCCCCACGACAGGGACCTGCTGGGCTGGGACACAGAGAGGTGGCAGTGGTGGGGCCACCATTGTCACCCCAACAAAGCACCTGCAGGGCCGTTCCCATGGCAACAGCAGCATCAGCCCAGCAGAGAAGGGCCCAGAAAGGAGGTCAAACCTCTGGGAAAAGAGTTAAAAAAGTGTCTACATAGCTTTGGTTGCTTTTCTTTCTTTTTTTTTTAGAAAGAAAAAGCTCAAAACTTGGAGTTTTTTGAAACCTGGTTGTTACAGCAGCTGTTCAGGTTAGACCCTGTTGGCACTGAAGGACTGGTGGAATAATTGCAAGTTATTAACTTGGTGGACATTAATTAAAAACCTCAAGTCTAAACTTACTAGAAGCAGTGACATTTTTCAGTGATTTCTGTGTGACCCCTCTTAGAAAAGCATTTTAGACTCTGAATTTTAGGGTTTTATTCCTTTTTATAGAAATTATAATAAGGTGAGAAATGATCCATTTTTGGCCTGCAAATAGAATTTTCTGCTCTCCACCTAATTGCTTTATTATCATTCCATATTATTAACATTATATATTATAATATTATTAACATTTATTATCATCATTCCATATTATTAACATTATATATTATAATATTATTAACATTTATTATCATCATTCCATATTATTAACATTATATATTATAATATTATTAACATTTATTATCATCATTCCATATCATTGATATTATATAAAGACATGGAGTGTTTGTGAAGAAGGTTCTTAGGTTTTTTCTCACAGATTTTTTCTAGAATAGTTTTTCAGAGTGTTTTTTTTTCTTAGAATCATGTGAAATCTGAGATTATCCTAAATTATTGTTTCCTTCCTGCCAAAATTATTCGGATTTAATTAGGGGTAATTTGAGCCCCTAATCCAATCCTAGCATGCAACAGGAAGAAGACCTGGGTACCTCCTCTTATATGAAGTCCTCCTTTAGTCCTCCAAGGGGCAAGAGGAAGGAAAATGCTTTGGGAGAAGCAAAAAGTATAGAAGGACATTAAAAAAAAATTAAAAAAAAAAATAAAAAAAAAACAACAAAAAACAAACAATCAAACAAACAAACAAAAAAAAAAAAAAACAAGAACAAACAACCCCAAAAACCAACAGGGGAAACTTCAGGCAGTCCTGTAACTTTGAGGAGAGCTGTCCAATCCCTCGGAGTTTTGTTTAACATCTGCTGCTTGTGTTTCATGTGCCAAGAGCCTGATTGGACCATTCAGGAAAATCAAAACAACTCTGCAATCAACAGACTTTGTTCCCCATTCCTGCAATAAAGGGGATTTGCCATCTCTGATGTGACAGGCTGGGGTCAGACCCAAATGAGTTTATATTTAACGTGCTTAATTTAGAAACTGCCACCCAGAGGTAAAATTGAGAGAAATAAAACACACATCTTTTATTTTATTTTTTTTAATTTGCTGGAAGTGCATTATAGAATAGAGGAGTAGAAAATGTTCTATTCTCCATCCCAGACTAATCCTTTGCTCTTCTGTGAGAAGGTCCAGCTGTTTCCTGATCTTACAAGCTCAAATTAAATCAAAGTGGTTCCCAAGGCTTCGTGTTTGGCACCAATAAAGCCCTGGGGTCAAATGAGGAGACTTTTGCTGCAGCAGAACATGGACCTGAACTGCTCCAGGCACCTTCTCAAGGAGGTTCTACATCAAGTCACTTTAGTGACATAACAGTCCAGAAATGGCTACTCTAATGAAGGTTTATTTTCCAGTAGTTCTGAAATAAATGAAGAAAACAGGAAAATTTGATTTTTTTTTTGCTGGAGCTGTCACTGCACTGCATTTGCTTTTCCAGTCCCTCTGCTCCTGTCCCACAGTCCACTTGCTCAGGTTCATTGCTGCTTGGTTTGCCAGTACTGTTGGGATACAGTCCAAGGGTTTGGGTTATTAGTCATGCAATAAAAGCCCAATGCATCTCAATCAACAGAGACTTCCAAAAATTAAACATTTCCTGAAGTCGGGGTTCAGAAGGGTCACATCTGGAAATCAAGTTCCTCCTCATAAGAAGCAGATTTGTTTAGTCTTCTGAGAATGTCAAGCATGAAGATATCTGTAATATTAATATTTTTTTGATTAAGGCCTTTTGGCAAAATTTTTTCCTCCTCTAAAGGGGGTGTGGAATTCCAAATCCATCCACACACAGATGTTGTTCCTTTGCCATTTAGTGTTGGTGTTCCCAGCAGAGTCACCAAGGAGGCACTTTATTAACTGAGGTGAATAAATCCTGAACCCCCCATGTGGGAGGGTGGGAGGGGGTTCTGTGCTGTCTGAAATACAAGATCTGTGCTGTTTGCAGGGGCTGTTTCTCAGCCTGTTTGTGCATGAACATCCCCAGATATCTCCATGTATTTGTGGGACATCCATGGTTACAAAGCATCACATTTGTGCTGATACCTGGGGGGGAACAAAACCCTCAGGACTGCAATTTGTGTGGCTCAACCTGCTGCAAAATCATCTGGTTTTTAAAAGCCTCTTAATGCTGTTCTGACTTAAAAGGTGATAATTTAAAAGTGAAGTCTGTCAATAAAAGGGAGAAAACGAATAGGTAATAATCAAAAGCAAAGGGAAAGATGAATTATGGCCTTGCTAATTATGGTCCATAATTAGATCTCCTTAATGGATGGGTAGAATAATCTATTTAATTGTAGCTATAGTTTGTGATAGATTACTGGGCCTTATTGTATTATGTCTGTGTAATGAAGGGACCAGCACTGCTTTTGTAATAAACAGGTTTTTCTCAGAATGTACTTTTCAATTTGCCCAATTTATTCATCCTTCATAGACCACCCTGGGAAGTTTTTCCTTTTGCTTTCTAATGGGACTGACCTTTGGATGCTTTGATGGAGAAACTGCTGCAGTTTCTCAGTTATGCAGCACAGGGTTTGGCCTTGTGCATTTTCAAGTGTGTGCCTGTATTTAATGCTTGATCCTTGACTGGCCTGCCTTGGATTGAGATGCTCTTTATCTACAGCCTAATTAAACTAAATCATAGACCATCTGGGTCTGGTTCAGTTAAACTGAATTGGACAGAGTGACCTCCTCAGACTCTTCAAAGCACATTGTTAGTCTGGACAGACCCTTCAAGCTCTGGCCTGTTACCTCCTGAGACAACACTTGCTGTCTGCTTGGAAAAAATTGGGAGAATAATGCCAGAAAAATGTGAAAATGAAATAAAAATGTGCATCTTTGCACTTCAATGAAACTTAGACCCAAAGAAAATAGTAGAACCCCTTTGAAGGTCCAAGGAGCAACACAACCCTTTGTGTGGGTTCTTTGGTGGGTGTTTCTCCCCAGCCCAGGCTGGATGTGCTGGAGCAGCCAAATGCTCTGCCATGGTCCCTGCCCTGCTCCAAGGGGTGCCAGCTGGGCACACACCTCAGGAGGGGCCAGGGAGAGTGTGCCAGCTCAAACCTGCCTGGCATGAGCACTCAGGGATGAACAGGATATAGCAGAGAGGTTAACATGTTGATTGTAGCATTAAAAAAATAATAATTTATTGTTGTAATTTTAATTTTTTTTTATTGGCACAACCCCCCCATGAATGTGATGGACATTTCAAGGATCTGATGAGGATTGGAGCAGTCACATGGGGTTTAATCCTGCAGCTTTGCCTGTTCTGCCCTCTCCACTGCCTGAAGGGAGGATTTCCCACATTCCCCTCTTATCAAGGGAGACTCACTGTTAGTCTTGGAGCAGGGGGACTACAGGACCTTTTGCACCACAATTGTAGCTCTTGTGCAAGATCCATGGACAGTACAGGGAATAACAGGCAGAAAAATCCTCAGTGCAGTCCAACTTTATTTTTTGGGGAGAGATAAAGCCTTGACTGCAAATCTGAAATTCATCCATTCATTTCTTTTTATCCAAACCCAAAGGCCCAGTGAGGAGCAATGTAGGAAATGTGTTTTTTCTGAGTGTGAAATTCTCAGTCTCAACTGCAATAGGAGGATTTATGTGAGTATTAAACATCATCATGCTAATTGCATTATGTTGCCATCTAATAACTCAGATTATGTACATTGTAAAAGTATTATCTGGGACCATTGGTTTCCTTTGAAATGTGAAAGTTCATCTGGAGGGCACATGTGATTGTTTCCTTGGGTTTGTTCCATTTAACCATGAGATGTTTTCTGTGATAAAATGAGTTTTCTTAAGGGCTCCTGAAGACACAGTGGAATTTCTGGCTGCCAATTCATAGATATTTGCTTTGCTTTTCAGTTTTTCCCTGTGGTGGTCAATTAGGGAAAGATTTTTCTCTCAGGATTTTTTATTTAGATTTACCTTCAACTGGAAATCACCCTGAATTGATTCCAGCTTCTTCCTGATAGGCTGTGGGTGGCCCAGTTGTGGCCACCTCAGAAGGAAAGATGGACATCTGACTGACAGCAGGAATGTTGATGTGATCCCACAGGACCATCACCTGAGCAGTTCCAGCAAAACTGGTTTGCAAAGATTGGGTTTTTTCCATTCTTTCCTCCTCATGTCACTCCTCTACAGGGTTATCATGTCAGATTTTTCTTTCAGCAGGATTAACATTGTGCAATTCCATTTGTACCTGGGATTAATTTTAATAATTGTTTTGGATGGAGCCTTACAAAGGCTTAGCTGGCAGTGCTAAAAAAGCTTCTGTTAATCTGTATATTGGGATTATAGAGGAAGAGCAGTTTCTTTTCTTCTTCTTCTTTTAAAAAATTACATTACTTGAGATGAGGAAAAATGCATTTATTCTGCTGCCCTCCATTCCCTGGATGCTGCTCTGCAATCCTGATGGACATTGCTCTGGGATTCCTTTTGTGGACACAGGGCAAGGTCCTTCCAACCTCTGATTTCCTCCCTGGAAACATCAGCCTGTCCCAGCTAAAGGTGTGAGAGGTACCTGGTGCACTGGACAGACCCGTGGGCAGCCTCATGGTGGCAAATTAATTACAGCTGTAATTAGAGCTGTCATTGCAGGGACTCCAGGATGTGTTTGGTGACTGAATGTAAAACCAGGGCAGAGCCAGAATGGCACAACTTTCCCCCTTTGTTAAGGAAATGAAAGAAAAGCTATTTATTTATTTACTCTATTTATGAAATGAAAGTTTTTCATTTATTTTCACGCTCTTTTGTCTGTTGCTCTTGGTTCTACATTTTCTGTATAAAATAGAACACTCAGGAGGATAAACTTCACCAGTGATGGGTGGCATGAACAGCAGCACTGAGGGCACCAGGAATTCCCCCTGGCTGGGACCATTCCTGCCAGAGAGGAGGAGGAGGAGGAAGGAGGAACCTCACAGAAGGGTCTGCCTTGCCCTGGGAACTCAGGAACTGCTCCAGTTGGGGTCACAGACAAGGGTTGTTGCAAAGTTTGGCCTTGGTTCATGTTCCCAAGTCCAAGTATTTCCAGAGGCTCAGGGTGCCCCAGGGCAGGTCACAGGGTGGTGTCTCCACTGAGGGATGTTCTAACCCTCCAGTGATTCCTGAAAATTAAAAGCAGGAGTCTGAACCCTTGGTTGGGAGTATTCTTCCAGCAAAAGGCTTCTGTGCAGGCTTCCTTCCAAAGCCAGAGCCTTCAGTGGGATCTGGGCAGCTCCTCTGCCATCAACAGCCCTGAGAAAAACACTCTCAGGAAAGGAAGAGAAGGAAAAGTGCTTGTTCCTGAAACTTCCATCCCTGGGTTGGTCTCCAGGCTGGGACACACTGAAAATGGCTGCAGGAGGATGTTGCAATGTCACTAAATGGTTGGGTGAAGCCTTTCTCTATTTCCCTTATTCCCTTCCTTTGAACAGTGCAGAGTTAATTGCCAGACATTAAATATTTATAGATTTTATTATTCACTGCTAAATGCTGGGAGGACTTTTCCTGATGCTGTAAAGCAGTTGGGACTCAATTCAGCCTCAGGAGCAACCAAGTGATGGCAGCTGAGAGGAAATCCTTCTCCCAGAGCTCCCAGCACTTCTCTGATGTGATTACAACAGCCCTGATTGTGTTCACATTTTTGATTAGAAAGCCTCAAAAGGGTCAAATTCTGCCCAAGGTTCTTATTTTGAATCTGAGTGTGCTCTCAGCTGTGGGCACAGAGAAACACTTCTCTAATAGTAGTGTCTTGTTTGGGGTTTAAAACACCAAGAGAGCTGCCAAATGTTGGCAAATCAGGAGGCTGTGCCAAAAGCCTGCCCTTCTCTCAGGGCTTTCGTGTGTGCTGGTAACTTTTTCTTCAAGTTTCAGTGTTGTTTTCTGAGTTTTTCATCAGGTAATAAACAGAAACTGCTACAATGCCATGGAAAAATGGTTTGGATAGACAGCTTGTCTGGGATCTCTGCCATGGTGAGGACTTGGGCACCAAAGCTGATGTCAGGGCACCTTGCACAGCCAGTTTCTGTTTTACTCACAAGGGGAGGACTGGTGACTTTTTCCAGAGAGAAGATACTGATTTTGCTGTAGAAAATACACCAAATGTCCTATAAATACTAACAGGTCTGATCTCTGTATTCCTTGGTCTGCAAAAATCTGATGTGCTGGAGTTTCTTTTCTGAAGAAGGGTTATTGAGGCATATGGAAAAACATCTGTTCAATGCAGAAATAAATAGTGTTGGAGTGGTTATACAATGGAAAAGATCATTCAAGGACTCTGTGCCTGAGTATCCACCACGGTGGGAGCCTGGCTGGGATTTATTGAAGGCAGCATTTTTCACACAGAGGTTTCCTTTGGAGATAAATATATTTGAAGCAAATCCTTCAATCAGAAATATAATTTATAGGTACAAACATTCCGTGGGATTTTTGTCTCTGGAGAGCAAAACTCTGCCTATGTTGTGAAATGTCTGCCTGGTTTAGAGGTACTAATGTTTGTACTTCTGAAGAGATGAAGAGCAGAAATGAGAGGGTAGGTTTAAATTATGCATATTTTCCCCTCCCTCCTGCCTTTTTCTTGGTGCTTAACCAATGTATAAAATATCAGGCAATAATGAATTATTCAGTGAGTAACTTTGAAGGCAATTTGCTGGGGTGTTTCAGATTCATGTCTGTCTCTAATAAAGTTTGTCAAGTGAGGAGCAGCAGGACAGCCCACAGGTTTCTGGGTGAGGAACCTGCTGAGCTGTGAAATTCTGCCTGATCCTGAACAAACTATTTCCCAGACTTTGCAAAAAATCACTGATTTTGTGCTCAGTTCAGCACAGTTTTGCCATTAGACCACAATAAACAGTTTGGGTCATTTTGCAGCAGACAGGAAAATTTTTAATTGGTTTATTAGCCTGTGTGTTATTAACAGGTATCAGTGCAAGATTCCAATGAAGTGTGTCCAAAGAAATAAAGATGGATATGCCAATTCTTCCCTTGAAGCAAAGGAGGGAAGCAGAGCTCGAGGGTGTGCATTGCAGGATATCCAGGATTCTGTGCCATTCCCTGGGACAGACCAACCTCTCCTTGGATTCCCTTTTTGCTGGGCAGGAAACACCCTCCTGCAGTGCCCAGTTGTCACCCCCAAACCTGTGCAGCAGTTGGTGGGTTGGCTGCAGGTGGGGACCCATCTGTTGCTATGGGGATGGGCAGTGCCTGTTCCTGTTGGGAAGCAACACTTCCCAACACAGCAGTGTGTGCCTGGGAATGTGCTGGAGTGGCAAGTTGTGGAATCATAGAATAGAATCATAGAATGGATTGGGTTGGGAAAGACCTCAGAGATCTTCAATCCAACCCTTGATCCAACCCCACTGTGATCACCAGCCCAGGGCACAGAGTGCCCTGGGCTGGTGATCACAGTGGGGTTGGATCAAGACGTGGTGGATTCTCACTCATCACAGTGGGGTTGGATCAAGACATGGTGGATTCTCACTCATCACAGTGGGGTTGGATCAAGACGTGGTGGATTCTCACTCATCACAGTAGGGTTGGATCAAGATGTGGTGGATTCTCACTCATCACAGTAGGGTTGGATCAAGATGTGGTGGATTCTCACTCATCACAGTAGGGTTGGATCAAGACGTGGTGGATTCTCACTCATCACAGTGGGGTTGGATCAAGACATGGTGGATTCTCACTCATCACAGTGGGGTTGGATCAAGATGTGGTGGATTCTCACTCATCACAGTGGGGTTGGATTAAGATGTGGTGGATTCTCACTCATCACAGTGGGGTTGGATCAAGATGTGGTGGATTCTCACTCATCACAGTGGGGTTGGATCAAGATGTGGTGGATTCTCCCTCAGTGCCACATCCACAGAATCACAGAATGGATTGGGTTGGAAAAGCCCTCCGAGATCATCAAGTCCAACCCTTGGTCCAACTCCAGTCCCTTTACCAGATCATGGCACTCAGTGCCACGGCCAAGCTCAGCTGAAAAACCTCCAGGGATGGGGAATCCACCCCCTCTCTGGGCAGCCCATTCCAATCCCTGAGCACTCTCTCTGCAAAGAATTTTTTCCTGCTCTCCAACTTCAATTTCCCCTGGCAGAGCTTGAGCCCATCGTGCCCCCTTGTCCTATTGCTGAGTGCCTGGGAGGAGACCAACCACCACCTGGCCAGAACTTCCCTTCAGGGAGTTGGGTTCTTCAGCATTTCAGAGGGGAAAGAGGGAGTGGGAGATGCAAACCAGTTTATTGCTCAGGGTCTTGCATCCTGGATGAGCTCAGAGGAGAAGCAGCATCTCAGCAAACTGCCCTGTCTGTGCCCACAGTGCTGCTGCTGCTTTGCTGGGGGGGTTTCTTGGCAAATCAGCTCCTGGCTCTCTGCTCAAATCTCTCACTCAATAGTTGTAAAGACCTTGGTTCAAACCTCCTTAGGCAGAACTGAGGGCAGGTTTGGCTTCACAAATCAAAGCTCCAGTTTGTTGTATTGTTGCTGTTGTCAGCACTTGGGAAGTTTGGGGTCACAAAGATGCTTTTTGAAGCCTTAACCAGTGAACTCAGGGCTGTGATTGCTCCTGAAAGGGTGTCTGGGGCAATTCCCATTTCCCCTGAATTCATGGATAAATATGGATCATTTCCCTGTATGAACAGTGCTCAGACTGCAGCAGATGTTGGATTGCTTGACCTGGTTCCTCTGCCCTCGGGGTCGCTGCTCTCCCAGGGAAAGGGGCATTTCAGGTGAAGTTGGTTTTCCCTTTCCCTCATTCCATTTTCCCATCAGCTGGCTCAAAGAAGGATAATGGGGGGAAAAAATAAGTCCTGTCATCTCCAGCAGGAGAAAGTTGGCCAATAATGAAACACTCTGAAGTAGTTAAGCACTGGTAAGGATGTATTGTACACAAATATACTGAAGTATCTCAGAACTGAAGCTGTTTATATTAATGTAGAGTAATTCTTTTGAAACTTGGTGTCACACAGTGACAACAGACCTTGTTCCCTGGGGGTGGTGAGTCCTGTATGATGTTAGTGATGCTCTGCACCCAACCACACTGCAGCTCCTTTGGGAAGCACCAAAACTGGAATATTGAACAATTCACCAGTGTCAATCCTCTCCTGTACAGCAGCAGTTGGTTACAATTCCTTCTTCCATCAGATCAGGTTAAACTAATTATTGTATTCAAGGGGTAGAGGATGCTCTGTGCTGAAAAGTGTGTCTTCAACAAATTAATTTACAAGTGACAAAATAATACAAGTAAGAAATTAGGGGGTTTAAGGGAGACATACCCAGCTGTGTCTCTCTTTTCCAGGACTCCTTTGGAATCCAGATCCCTGGATTTCCTCCAGAAAGAGCTCCTTGGCTCTTTAGGGAAAGCATTTGTACACAGTAATGGGATGTTGAGTTGTGTGTCTGATGCAAAACCTTTCTCCATTTCTCCCACTCATGAATCATTTTCTAACAGGGTCTTTTGTTTATGCACTTTCTGTAATTATACTGCAGTTTCTTCATTAAAAAAGAATGAAGAAGGAATGGCCAGTAAACACCAAGTCCCTTCCGAATTTCTCTGCCTTTCTAGTAATTAGGAAATTACAAATCCCTGGGAGCACAGTCAAGCAGCTCTTTCTCTCTTTGCCAACTCAATCAGTTCTATTCTATACAAGAGGAACAGCAACAAAAGGCAGCACTCGAAATCAGTTTATTCACTGCCCACCTGTTTCTTTTAATTAAAAATAATAATTTACTGTGAATTCCAGGGGGGGGACTGAAAAACCAGCCTTTGAATCATTTCTGAGCTGTGCTGAAGTTGTGCTCTTCAAGCATAGAGAAGAAATGGTTGATTGAAATTTGTTAGTTTTAATTAAAAACAATTTGTTTCTGCTTTTGTCCTTTCTTAACTCTCTTCAGAGTAAGATTAAAAGTCATCATAGCAGCAGCAATGAGAAAAGCCATTTTTGTTGTTATTTTTGGCTATGTCATTTATTGTAAAAGTCTTGTCTTCCCCTGTGCTGCAGAATCAGAATTCATTCCTGGCTGTCACTGCAGCCCCCGAGGCCAGGGGGGAATGGGCTGCATTTTGAACTTGCTGTGCTGCAGCTGCTTTCTCCTTTCTCTCTGAAATCCATCCTGGAAAGAGCCCATCTCCTGTCATTGCACCCTTGTTGTACAGCCTTAGAAACTCAGTTCCATAGGGGTTTTTGCCTGTATTTTTGTTCAGCCTTCATTTGCTTATCCCACCACTCCCTTCCACTGCTGCTGGAGAGTTGAACATAACCCCATTTATGCTCTGGACACCTCCCAGTGTGTTCAGCTTTGCCATCTGCAAATGTCAGTGGTTGAAGGAAGGAGTGAGTGAATTCCTTCTCCAAGTTACCCCTTTGAGCCACTCCAAGCTCTGAACCCCCAGTCCTGCCTGGAGTTGGGATTCCTGGAAAGGGTCCCTGTGTGATGTCTCAGCCAGCAGGAAAGCCTGGCCATGTCTTTCCTCTGCTCCCCTGCTGCAGGAAGGGGCTCTCAGGAGCTGCATCTCCCCCTGCAGAAGAGCTTTTTTGGGTGCTTGGCAGGTAGATTTGGTGCTCTGTGGAGTCTTCTGAGGAGGAACTCCTTGAGCATCTGCAGAACCAACTGCTCTGTACTGACCCTGCTTTGAGCCAGGCTTGGGCTCAGGAGTCTCCAGAGGTCCTGGTCACCCTCAGCCCCTGGGACAGTTTTGATTCTTCAGGCTGTAGAAGTCTTATCTTTTATTGTACTTTTCTACACTGCAGCTCTGAGAGGGAAAATGTCAAGCAAGCTTTAAGTATTTGAGGTTTTTTTAAGAAGTGACATTATCTTAATCATTCCCAAGAGTCTCAGATTCCCTTTGCTCTCAGTCTCCTTCAGCCAGAGAAGAACAAAGCTGGTGACCAGTTAAAGAAGGACTTTTTAGCATTTCTTCTTCCTGAGTTCTGATCCCAGAAGCCTTATTTTGAAGTTATTTCAAGTAGAAGCATCTGGCTCCTTGGCTCTTCCTGCTCCTCGAGGTTGAAGCTGCTTTCTCAAATTAAGATGCTGAGCAAATAATTCACCAACCAATATTTTTGTTATCTCAGCAGGAAAATGAACAGCAAACAGAAGAAAGTGTCTCGAGCAGACCTGGGTCTGAGTGGGGTCCTGGGTGGTGCAGTCACTGCTTGGAAGGTGTTTAGAAAAGCTGAATTCTGGAGGCTTTCAGAACTGAAACAGTACTTTGCCCAAGGACAGCGTGGGATGAGTGTGGGATTTGGCTCTGCTGAGAGAAAACCACGCTTGGTGCTTCTTAAATATGTTTTATTAACTTGGTATTCACTTGGGGGAGTTAAAGCCGATTTAAGTGAAATAGATGGGCACAGATTGCAGTGGTTTCATTGATCTGTTGGAGCAGAGCTCCTGCCAGTCCATCCTTTACAGACAGTTGGAGGGGGGACAGAGAAAGGTGTGGAATTCAGTGTTTCTCTCACAGCAGGAAATGTCTAAAGGCTGTGTGTTACAGGGAGGGAAACTGGCCACTCTCCTGAGGCTTTTCTGTGGAAGGGGGAACAGTGACCTTGAATCTCTTGGGACAATTTGGCTGCTGGTTTGCATGTATGTAATGTCTGGTCACCTCTGTGTTCAGCAGAAACACAAACAATCCCACAGTTTATACTGCTCAGATTCAGGAATTATTTTTGTCATTTGTCTAAATGAAGTCATTTGAATATTTTGAGCTTGTTTTTCACCTTTTAACGTAGTGACTAAATATGATTGTAAGTTGGATCAGGTCTGGAGAACAATCCTGTTGTTCTGTCATGGAAGTAGGAAATAAAAGACTGCACTTATTTACACCAACCTGTGACCTCAGGGCTCATCTGCTGCACAACTCCTGATTACTCTTCTCCCAGGCACTCAGCAATAGGACAAGGGGGGCTCAAGCTCTGCCAGGGGAAATTGAAGCTGGAGAGCAGAAGAAAATTCTTTGCAGAGAGAGTGCTCAGGGATTGGAATGGGCTGCCCAGAGAGGGGGTGGATTCCCCATCCCTGGAGGTTTTTAACTGAGCTTGGCCATGGCACTGAGTGCCATGATCTGGTAAAGGGACTGGAGTTGGCCCAAGGGTTGGACTTGATGATCTCAGAGCTCTTTTCCAACCCAATCCATTCTGTGATTCTAAGAGACCAACCCCCACCTGGGTAGAACTTCCCTTCAGGTAGTTACAGACAGTGAGGAGATGCCTCCGTGTGGTTCTGCCTCCCTCTGCTGGAGTGCAGCAGGATCCATCCCTGGCAGGGCTGGGGGCAAAGCTGAGCCCAGGGCAGGCTGGGCATGGCACTGCTGCAAGCCCAGGGTGTATGTTATAAAGGTTTGTGCCCTGCCCCTGTGGTTGGTGTTTCCTGGCAGCAGTTCCACCCCATGCAGGTGTGCCCAGCCCAGCTCTCCTGGTCCTCTGTGCCTGTGGTCATGGCTCAGCTTTGAGACTAAGGGAGAATAATTTGGTTTTTGCAGGGCTGGGTGTGCTGGAGGTCCCAGTTGCTGTTCAGCTGCAGCCACACCTGTCATTGCAGCCTCTGAAACCCCAGTCTATTTTAAAGCAGTGAAATTGCAGTGAAATGCAGATTTTTGCCAGTTTGAAGGTTTTTCAAAGACAGATATTGAAATGTCAGTGGTATTGATTGCCCAGAGTGTCCTTTCCCATTTAATTTTGCTCTGTTGCTTTCAGTTGTACTTACAAAAATGGGGGGCTGTCTTGACATAGCAGAGAGTTCCCTGTTTAGCATGAAAATCACATGAATTTTAATAGAGCACATCATTCATCACTGCTGAACAAGAGCTTTCCCATTGCTCTCCCATTGCCACTTTCCCCCTTCATCATTGTGACGGATTTGGGAAACAGGAGTGGGTTTTCCCTTCAGAGTTTCCCAATTAATCTATGCCAAGTTCAGTGCAAAGTTCAATTCTCTTGCAAGCAGCAGCCATTATTTGGCAGTTCATCTGTCATATCCTGGCTTGGCTCCCTGTGTTTACTATAGATGGGACTGCCAGCTCTGCTTTGGGAATTATTGGAAGTTTTCAGTGATGAAAAGGGGCTATTGGAAGAAAATTTCCAGGACCTTCCCTTCAGCTCCACAAGTTTACCTTTGGCCAAAAAATACTAAAGATGATGCTGTTTCCTCTGTGATGCACAGAAGTCACTTAATGCATATTAAACACTGAGAAGTATTAGCAACTAATAAAATAATTGCTGTTAATAGAGGTAATTAGTACTGGCAATGTAGTAATTATTATTAATATGATTGCTAATAATTAAAATGCAAACTGTAGATTCAAGGGTAGTTCTAAGTGCATGAGAAGTCCCTGTTAATACAGGAATAAGATAAATAGGTTTTATCACCTCTGATGGGTGGAAATGATCTCTTGGCTTTCTCTGAGTGGCCTCAGAGTTGCTGGCAAAATAAGAATGTCTTCTGTACTTCAGTGTACAAACAAACCCCCAAAAGCAAAGGATTGGAACAGAAAATAGGATTAAATACTGATGAAAAGTGCACTCTCTTGTTTGTGGGTTTTAAATGTTTTTGGGTTCTTCTTTTTAGTTGTATTAAAGGGATTTTGAAAGAGATTTCCTGCAAAGTTTCCATTTCAGGAGTAGTTGTGGTACTATTTTCCATTGTCCTGTTTATTATGCTCTGCCTGTGTTAATTTTCTTTACAATATAGATTGTAAGTCTCAGCATTTCAGGATGGTCCTGTCTGTGAGATCCTGATTTTACAGCAGTTTCCTGTGCTCCAGATTAGCCCTTGAAAAGTTGTTTCCCTGCTGTGTTTTGTGTCACCAGTTCAGGGTGGTGACAGTGACACAGTGTCAGACAGACAGTCTGTGACTCTCCAGCCACAGGCTGAGCCCTGTCGTTAAACTTTATCTACAAGTGCAGTCAGTAAATGAAGTTTTAGTGTAAATAAACCACGGGAGGAGCCTGCTCTCTGAGCTGAGTCACTGTCACAGCACAGAGCAAAGGAGAAGCAGGGACTGAGGCCAGTGTGGCTGTGCCAGGGCAGGTGCCACTCTAAGGGATGTCCACAAGCTCCGCAGTGAACTGTGTTTTTCTGTAGCATGACCTGTAGAGCTGGAAAGCTTTTGGTGTTTGGAGTAACATATTAAAGTGTATCACTCGAAATTTTTCTGACTTGGGGCTGTCTGTGTGTTCTCCCCTCCAGGATCCCAGGAGCAAACACAAATTCAAGATCCACACCTATGGCAGCCCCACCTTTTGTGACCACTGTGGGTCACTCCTTTATGGGCTTCTGCACCAAGGGATGAAGTGTGACAGTAAGTGAAGGTTTCTGTGCTGCCCAGAGGGGGGTTGCTTACAAAGGGAGTGCAAACCACCCTGGGTAACAGCTTCTTCCTTCGTTTCTGTGGAAAATACTCTTTCAAATGTCAGCTATTTATAGCCCTGTTACATTTCAAGTGGATATTTCAGTGCTGTAATAACCCACTGATGAAAATCTGCTGAGAACGCGGCGTGTGCAGCTGGATGTGGCTGGAGAGCCTTTGCCATGGCAGTTGGGAGAAAGCCTCTTGAACACTCTCTTAAAGGCTGAAAATTCAGTTCAGTTGGTAGCCAAGGGGCAGTATTGTCCTTGAATTTAGTTTGTCCTGGAGATCTCCTGCTAAAAAAACCAATAATCAATTTAAACCTGACTCCTTCCATTGCTGATGCTGACGTGAGTGCTCTGGTTTCTTAGTCATATTCCCAGCAAGTCTTTATTCCTTTTTCACTTTTTTCCCCCCTTGCACTTCATTAATGATATATTTAGATTTCTGAAGTAGGTTATTTTATTCTCTGTTTTATTCACTGTGTCCAGGATGGATTGTAAGATGTTGCCACGTCATTGAAACCCACCCAGCTGTGATCTCAAACTCTTGTCAAGAATTAAGCATTTGGTGTTAACTTTCCCTTCCCTCTGTGTGTGCAGTGTAATCAGAGTTATTGGCCTTTCCTGGGGTCTGACCCAGTTTTGTCTCCACAGCCTGTGACATGAACGTGCACAAGCAGTGTGTGATCAACGTGCCCAGCCTGTGTGGCATGGACCACACGGAGAAGAGGGGCAGGATCTACCTGAAAGCTGAAGTCACTGGGGACAAACTGGAAGTCACAGGTAAACAGCTCACCTGGCACCTTTTCAGGGTCTATAAATGTGTTCCCCAGGGATCTGTATTGGGTCCAGTCCTGTTTAACATCTTTATTGATGGTTTAGATGAGGGGATTGAGTCCATCATCAGCAAATTTACTGACACCAAGCTGGGAGGGAGTGTCGACCTGCTGGAGGGCAGGAGGGCTCTGCAGAGGGATCTGGAGAGACTTGAGGGATGGGCTGATTCCAATGGGATGAAGTTCAACAAGGCCAAGTGCAGGTCCTGCCCTTTGGCCACCCCAAGCCCCTGCAGCGCTCCAGGCTGGGCACAGAGTGGCTGGAGAGCAGCCAGGCAGAGGGACCTGGGGGGACTGAGGGACAGGAGCCAACAGTGTGCCCAGGTGGCCAAGAAGGCCAATGGGATCCTGGCCTGGATCCAAACTAGCGTGGCCAGCAGGCCCAGGGCAGTGACCCTTCCCCTGGACTCTGCCTTGGGGAGGCCACACCTTGAGTGCTGTGTTCAGTTCTGGGTCCCTCAGTTGAGGAAAGAGATTGAGGGGCTGGAGCGGGGCCAGAGAAGAGCAACGAGGCTGGAGAAGGGACTGGAGCACAAGTGCTGTGGGGAGAGGCTGAGGGAGCTGGGGGTGTTCAGCCTGGAGAAGAGGAGGCTCAGAGGTGACCTCAGCACTGTCTGGAACTCCCTGAAGGGAAGTTGTGGCCAGGTGGGGGTTGGTCTCTTCTCCCAGGCACTCAGCAATAGGACAAGGGGGCACGATGGGCTCAAGCTCTGCCAGGGGAAATTGAACTTGGAGATCAGGAAGAAATTCTTTGCAGAGAGAGTGCTCAGGCATTGGAATGGGCTGGCCAGAGAGGGTGTGGATTCCCCATCCCTGGAGGGTTTTAACCTGAGCTTGGCCGTGGCACTGAGTGCCATGATCTGGTAAAGGGACTGGAGTTGGCCCAAGGGTTGGACTTGATGATCTCGGAGGTCTTTTCCAACCCAATCCATTCTATGATCGATCTGATTCAATTCTAATATCCACTGTGGGTTTGTGTGCCTTGGTCAGACTTGCTGTACTCAAGGCACTGATGGAGCATTTCCCCTCAGAAGTGTCAGGGTTTCATAGAAGGTGACTTTGAATCAAGAACTGGTGTTCATGAAAATAAATAGAAAAGTTAAAGCTGTCGCAATAGCTTTAAAAACTCGTGACTGTTAGTTAGAAAATCACTTTTATGTCACTTCTTTTCGTGGAGAAGGCAGCCCAGTAGGGTGGTTATCTGTTCAGGAAGTTGCCCATCATCTTGAGAACACAAGAGATGCACTAAACTGCCATCAGCTGAGGAGTTGTTTCCTGCATTTCAGAGTATTCACCAAACAAAGGCAGCTTGCATTCAATCCCAAATATTGCTCCCTGTGAGATATAAAATAAAAAAAAAATAATTCTCACATTCTTTAAGGTTACCAAACTGGGGAGGAGGCAGAGAAAGGAAGGAAAGAGAGGGTGGCAGTTCCTTTCCTTGGGAGTGTTTCTCCCAGGGTTCCTGAGAAATGCTTGGCTGTGCACACCCAGCCTTGCACACCCACACTCTCCCACCCCCAATCCAAGCCTGAAGTGGCAGAAAAAGTTCCATGAACTCAGAACAGGGTGCAGTGCTTTCATCATTGCCTGTTTGGTGCTGTAAAATGGGATTAAATTCCAGGGCAAAGTTACAGCAGGGAAAAGTGGGAGGCTTCTTAGAGCATCTCAACCTCTGCCCTTGGTTTTCTTGATGTTTTTTGGCGTTTGACAGAGCCTGTTAGACACCAAAAGGATGTTCTTCCACCCCTGCAGCTCTCTGGGGATGAGTCTCAGCAGAGACTGTGCCCTTGCAGTCAGCAAAGAGAAAACCAGCCCCTGGCTGAGTGTTCACAGCTCCCAGAACCACAAACTCCCCTCCTGGCACTGTGTTCTCCAGGCTCTGTTCTCTCTCAATCCAAATACCTCCATATTCTCCTGTCAGACCTTGTAAAATGCTTCAGAAAGGAGGAGTTGGATAAAATTGAGTTGGGAAGGATCAGAACAGATCCCAAGTGATGCTTAATTGGAGCTCAACTTTTCAAAAATCTTCCTGCCAACGTGGGAGGGGGAAATTTGTCCAAGGTACTGTCATTAGCAGAAGGTGGTTTCACTAAGTAGTGAGGCATTCAGAGATGGTGATGCAGCTTCTAAAAGCAATTGTACCATGAGGGAGAATTAATTTGAAACTCATCCAAGTGACAAAATGTAATGTTTGCATTAATCTGGGCCTCTGCAGCAAAGGTTCTTCAATATGGCTTCAACTTCTGCCATAAACCACGGAATCTGACAAATAACATGTGCTTGTTTGCTGATGATTCAGTGCCTTTATAATCCTTTTAGGGACCAAAACATTTGTCACAAGTCTTTGTGGGTACCAGGGCACTGTAAAGGGATGATACAAACAAGGATTCTTTTAGTTGACAGTTTTATTTGGAAAGGTCTTCTCTGAGATATGAGTGTGGTAAAGTTGTTAGAGACATTCCTCAGGTTTTCTTCACAGGCTCTTTTTGGTGTGAGTGTACCTGGCAAATGCTGTTTCTATTGTGTTTATAAATAAAACATTTCCATCCTACAATTATAAGACAACAAGAAAAATGTTTACTATAACTTTATTATGTATAAAACAATTACAGGGCTGTTGTTGTGATTGAGGCTTCTCAAGCTTTCAGATAATTTCTTTAAATAGAAGTGACAGTTGTCCTGAAAATGAGCTGCTTTTTTGGTTTTTAAATAAAATATGCTATACAGGTCATTTCAGGTGCCTTTTGTGCTTGTTTGACTGAAATTAGCAGTGGTCAGTTGGTTCACAGACACACTACTGTGCAAAAACTTTCTCCTAGAATGTCATTGCTTCTAAAATATTTATTGAGAAAGCCTTTGTGAGAATACACAGTTCCCAGAGCTGCCAGGCACAATATCCCTGCCTTCAGCTTTGGGAAAGGAGGACGAATTAAATGTCCACGAGGTTTAGGAACAGCAGGAAAAATAATCAATGTTTGACTGTTTGGTTTGAGCCTTTGTCTGAAGCTTTTTTGCAAGGAATTACTCTGTAGCTGTGGAACTGCTTCAGCTGAATTCCTTCCTATCTCTGCTCTGCATCTTGGTTTGGTTGTTAATTAGTTCCTGCTGGTTCTCCCCCAGCCAGCCTTGATTGCATTCAAAGCATCAGTGCTGCTAAATGGAGATGGGCACTGGGCTGGGCATCCTAAAACTTGGTTGTAACAATGCCAAGGTCAGGGGTTCAATCCCCTCTGTGGGCCATTGACTTAAGGGTTGGACTCGATGATCCTTGGGGGTCCCTTCCAACTCAGAATAGTCTGGAATTCTGTGATTCTTGCAAATCATCTCCCTGGACAGCTCAGGGCAGGCAGGGCAGCCCGGGGGGCTCAGCACCCACGGGGCACTGCAGGATGTGGCACTTCAGGGGACACGGTTTGGGGTGATCCAGTTGGGCTTTGCTGCTGCAGAACTCCCTGCAGGGTTTGGGGGTGCCTTTTGTTCCCCCAGGACACACACACGGAGGGTTTGCTGATCAAATGTTGGGAGCAGGACTGGGTTTCTCCCAGTGAATGGCAGGAAGGAGACAGGGCAGGGCTGTGCCAGGAGGGGCTGGCCAGGGGCACACTCAGATTGTCTCCCAGCTCCCAGTTGGCAGCTCTGAATGGAACCAGCGGTGGGAGTGACTCAGTGTTGGGCATAAACACACTCTAGTCCAGTGAACTGGGTGGGATCTCCAGTCCAGGTGCATAAACATGGCCATGCAGGGGGGTTGTGTGGGAACTGAAGAGTCCCTGCATCTTTTCCACAGTGTTTTCCCACCAGTTTTGGATTGGGACCCTTTTCCAAAACTCAGCATCTTCCCAGGGCTGCTCAATGTGCCCCATTCAGTTGCAGTTCTTAAACATCAGTGGTTTCTTTTCAATGGAGCTACTTGCTTGAGAGTTGCATTGAATATTAATAATTTATTGCACTTGCAGTAAGTCAGTGTGGTGGTTTCCTTTGTATAGAAAAGCTCCTGAATTGCTGATTTCTGAATTCACTGAGTTCGTGACCCTTTCATAGGTTGGATTGACGTGGGGGGTTTTGCTTTTAGGCATCAGAAAGCAGTTTGTGCTATTCTTAACCTCTGCTTTTTGCGCTGAATTTTCTTCCTCCTGATGTTTGCTCAAAGTTTTTTCACTCTCACATTTCCCTCTTGACCCACGTTATAATTCAGGGCCCTTCTGGGTTGAGCTTGTAGGTGGTTGAATCACAGCTGCGACTTCCTGAGGTTTATTTTGGAATTATTTATAAAGGGAATGAACAATAACTTTTGTGAGAAAAATAACCTCATTTGGTGCACTGATTTAGAAAGAGCTGCCACGTTTTTGGGACCCAAACTGGTGCTTTCTCAGGGCTTGAGGGCTGGATGTGAGAGCAGGGCAGAACTGCCCTCCTGACACCACCAGCAGTTTGGAGACAGGGGAGTGACTTGCACTAATCCCTGTTACACCGACCTGGTTAAACCCCTCCCAGGCACAGCCCAGAGTTTCCAGAGGGCTGGGAATCTGCTTTTCCAAGCTGCAGGAACACAGACAACCTGCTGGCATTGCTCAGTGGTGCTTCTGCTGTGCAGGAGGAGAGAGGGAGCCTGGTGATCCTGCAGAGTTGGGGGCACGGAATGGGCTCTCCAGCCACAACCTCCCAGGATTCTGTGCTCCCACTGGGCATTTCCCCAATTATTGAGGAGTGTTGGAATGCTGGGCCACCTTCTGGCCCTGCATATTAATGTGCTGTCACTGCTTACTGAGGGCAACTGGGGCAGGAGCCTCTGCCCAGACGAGCTGGGGACACAAACTGCAGAATTTTGGCACGTTTCTTGACTCTCATATTAAAAGATTCCGCCCCACACACGCTGTAATAATTTTATTTATGATTTTCTAGGTCAGTGTTAGTGTCTGCCTTTGTTGGCATGAATTTCATGGTATCTGTGACTGATTAGAAAAGGGAACATGGAGGAAACCTTGGGCTGTTTGAGCAGCTTTGAGTCCCCAGTGCCTCTAAAGTGACCCCAAAGAGCTGCTGCATGTGGGAGATGTTTTTAATGGCTCAGATCTCCTGCTTTGCTTCACTAAATCTCTTCTGTGACATTCCCAGAATCTGCAGGGCTGCTGCAGCCATTACAGGAAAAGCTGTGCCTTCAGCACTGATAACAACAGAAAGTTTCCCTCCCATTCCAGTCATTAAATTTACTTTACCATGAAGAAAAAGGCAGTGCCTGGTACTTAAAAAAACCATTAATTTTTCATAAATACCCATCTTGTGCTTACAGATTTTAACTAAGCCCCATATATTTAGGTAAGTGTATGTACAGATGAAAATTAGGAATGTAATGATCTGAATCCTTTTTTCAGACTGTTTGATCCATCTTGTGTTAAGATTTATGTTTCATTAAGCAGCTGTCCTACCCAGTAGTGCATGATGGTAATTTGTACAAGGATAATCTTGTTTTAAAAATAAAATAGAATTGCTCCTCTGAGATTTCCAGCTGAAACTGAACCAAAAACAGCTATTGCAGGCACAAGAACTTGGGAAGCAGCTTTAGGGATGATGGTACATTTTATTGTTAGTAGGAAAGAATATCTTAAAAAATGCAGAGGAATAAAATCTCCTGCAACATTAATTCACTTTTTGTCTCGTTCTAGACAGGGAATTGAATAATCTGTTTCTTGTACATCACCTGGACAGTGCAAGGGCTGAGTTTATTGCCATTTTTCAGGGCTCAGGCAATGGGAGCTCTGAGCTTAGGAGGGATATAAAAAGAATTGTTACCTGGGCAGGGGAGTAGTTGTGGAAGAGAGAAAAATCTCCTCTCTGAGAGCCCTTTTAGTGATGAAACCTGTAGAGAAACTGCAAATTGTCTGAAAAGCAGCATTTGTTTCAGAGCCAGTTGTACATGTGAGTCACAAGCAGCTCCAGAAAGGAAGCACTCAGTGAGTTTTAATAAAATCTTGTCATAAATCTGTAATGAAAGCTGAGCAGTTCTGGAGGCAGCTTTGGGCTTTGCATCCAGAGAGGAAAAATCCAAAAACTGGAGGAAAAGCTTTTCAGTAATAGGCAAATCTTTGAAACTGTGGAAAGTGCACTGGGGGGAATACAAGATCCTCTGTCCCTCACCTAAAACTGGGCACATCACTGGGATCTGTGCCAGGATCTTCCTTGGAAGGGAATGAGAATTATGGAGTTATTTACTGCTGCTTTATTGTGTGCAGACAGGAACTTGGAGCTCCCTCCTGGAGCCTCCCTCCCTTCTCCTCTGTTTCCCTGGATATTGTGCCAGGAGAGGCTGTTGGAGACTGGAATTGCCCTCTGAAAGCAGCCCTTGGTTTGTGGCTGAGGGTCCTGCTCCTCTGAGCCCCCTCTAGGGAGCAAAAGATTGGCAAAAAATTGGTTGCTGGGATTAGGAACCTGTTTCATTCTCAGCACTGGGAATTCAGGGAGAAGGTGCTGTGAGTCACAAAGGAACTGGGTGAAGTCCTCCTGCTGCTGGTCCAGCTTTGTGCTGGGGACAGAAACGTTCATTTACTCATTGCCATGACTAATTTTATCTGCTGGTACCACAAGAAGCTCTAAATGCAGAACTCTGCATATGGTTTGCAACTCTTGACCTACCCAAAAGTTACAGCTTTGTCATCCCCTCTCTGAATTCCTCAAAATTCTGCCTGAATTTCTACCCTGCTCATAAAATGTCAGTTGTTCTCTGCCAGCCCACTCTGTTTTATTTAGATTTTTATTTAAAGCATGAACACCTAAGAACAAGATCTGTATTTGCTTCTGTCTTTCTGCTATTCCTGGCCAAGTGGGTGTCCCAGTTTCAGGAATTGCTGCTGGGTGGGCACTGCTGGTCTGGAGGGAGCACAGGGCAGAAGAGCCATAGGACAGTCATCAAATAGTCTGATTTTCTGCTGAATAGTCATTTATGGTCTCTTCTTCATTAACAAAGAGGGAAATGGCACATTTTCCCCCTGTTTCTGTTTTTAGAAGGAAAACCTGGGCAAGGTGGGATTTGTTAAATTTCAGTATATGCTTCTCTGTTCATCTGTGTGCCCTCCCAGGCTCCATTAAGAGTCTAATCTGGAGAAAATGTTGGGAAATTTAACTTGCAGCTGCTGCTTTGCTCAGTACACAGATTATTGTCATCCTTAATAGTCATGAGAGAATATTGACAAAGTACTTTAGGTTTGTGCCCAACTTGAACTCCAAGTGATGCTGAACTTACTCCAACCATCTCTAATTTAGAGCAACATCCCTATCAGTGTGGAGTGTAATTAACTAATAATTACCAAGCAGTAAGACATTGCTTGCTGTCATTACAACTGTGGCACAACTTGGTTTAAAATTGGGGAGTTATTTCTCTTTTCACTTTTCCCCAACAAGAGGCTGTGCCTTTGGTGGGGAGGGGAAACCTCCTCTTCTTGTCAATCCCTTTAGAAAATCCTGACCCACCCTGTTGAAAATGGAGCCCCTTAGATAATGAGCCCTGGGATGCTCATTCTTTCCAAGCACTCTTTAGCACAAGCACCATCTTGCTGTTTCCTCAGGAAAAGAAATGCAAAGTCAGTTGGAAAAGGCTGTCTGAGGGTACTAATTATGCAGACAAAAGTACAAGTGGGGCAGATATCTCAAAGCAAGGAGGGAGGGAATGACTTTGTCTGCAGCCTGTACTTAGTACATGGTGCATCTTTCCTTCCCAATTAATCTTTGAGCTTCTCTTTCCTGTATTTAGAGGATTTTTTTTCCTATTTTCTGTGTTTGCTGCCAAAGAAAAAGCAAACTTAGCCATGCTGCCATGGCCTCCTGCTGCCAGTGGTGTCCTCTGGGCCTGGCAGCATCTTCTCCAGGCTGGACAAGGATTCTCCAGGGAATTCTCCATGGCAGAGCCTCCAAGGGCATCTCTGCATCCCCCCCACCAACTGCTCCACACTCTGCTTGTGCCACACTCAGCCTCTCCAGGGAAACCTGCAACACAAAAGCTCAGTCTGAAGATGCCCTGTTAAAATTAAGCAGTTTTGGTCAAGGAATTGCAGTGAAAAACAGGAATTCAAGAAACTTAATCAGTATCAACTGTTGGGCCAAGTTCATGTGATTCATTTCCAGCCATGATTTGATTCCATTAATTAATTTACATCAGAGTATCTGTTCTGCATGGAATTATCTTGGCAAGTCAATGAGAATCTCCCAAGTCACATTCCTGGGCACTGCCTTCTTCCCACAGCTATTTTGGATAGGAGGTACCACTTAGATTGGGGGTTTCTCCCTTCCAACTTGTTCTGCCACACCTGAGAATCTCTCATTAAATAAGCAGAGCAGGTCAAGCTCTTTGAAATTATGTTTTTTCATGTGTCATTGTTGCTTCCCCCCCAAAAAAAAAAATTCCCTCTACACCAAATGCCACAAGGGCTCAGGAATATATTTGCTCTTGGCAGGGGGTGCCCTTGGGAAGGACAGAGTAAAGACTAAGAGGTCAGTGCCAGCCCAGAGCTGGTTCCATCACCCTGAGAATACACCATGGTGGTCCATAAATGCCCCTCAGAGCTGCCTTTCAGCAGGGCTGGTGTCAGCACCACCCTCCTTCATTTCACTGGCCTTGAGTAAAGCACAGTAATAAACAACTGCTGCCCAAAAACCATCCTCTTCTTATTCTATATATAAAATTAATATCTGTGTTGCTTGGATGCCTTACAGCCTCCATGCTGGGAAACAACAGATTGAAATCCTGGGGAGGATTTTTTATTTCTAATATGAAAATGCCTTTTGAATCTGGGGAAAAGGGAGAAAAGTGCCTTGAGGAAACAGTAACTGTTGCTGAAGATCCTGACAACTTCTGTTCTTTTCTTTCTTTGCATTAGCTCTGACTTGAAAGTCCAGATTTTTGTAAGGAATGTTTTCCATCAAGAAATATTAAGTGACTTAAAGGTTGATCTTTCCTAAATTTCCTTTCAGAGTCCTGCAGTTAGGGAGATAAATTTGAACAAGCCCTCCTGAGTGAAGCAGTGGCTGAGGGTCAGTCCAGGGTGACCTGCAGTGGCTCTCAGGGGCTGGACCTCCTTCATCCCCCAGGAGCCACATCACCCTCAAAGCTTCTTGCAATCTTCCTTCCAGAAGCAATTCTGATCTTAAACTATGACTCTCCCAAAGGAATTCCTGACTCAAGCTGATCTCTGTCCAAAACCAGCCCAGAGATGCTGCTCCCAGCATGCTGGGAGATGCCCAGTTGTGAGCTCCACATTTCCCTTCCCAGCTGGATCCCAGTTCATGGCAGCACCAGTTAGTTTGGGTGGGATGGGATGGGATGGGATGGGATGGGATGGGATGGGATGGGATGGGATGGGCTCTCACAGCACCAGGAAAACTCTGCTGTTCTTCCAAGGTGCAGCAGAATAAAACCTCCCTGATGTGTAAGTGTTGCTCAGGTGTCTACAAGAGGGAGGGCAGGGCTGTCTTTGCTCTTCCATGGAATGCTCCACTCCCTGCACTTCTGAACTGCAGGTTCTGACTGGTCTTGGCTTTCAGCAACATGAGATGCTTTAATTCACTTTGTTTCTTCTTGTAACATTGTAAAAAGAGGCCACATAAAGAATTTTGTGAAGCTGAAGTTCAACTTGCCTTCCCTGTGCCTTTCCTTTGGTTGCTGTCACATCATAATGGTCACAGTGATTCCATCTGAGAGCTGATGAACTGGGAATCCATGGGAAGAACTTGGAATCCACGGGAATTTTGGTGTTAGGAACCTCCCACAGAGGGTTTATATCAAATAATGGATCTTCTGGAATCCATTGGGGTCTGGCTGTCACCCTTACATGACTGATAGTCCTGTGGGTGTATGACCTAATGAGGAAATAAACCCACCAAGAACTGGTACCTGCTTGGAAAAATCCCAGTGATGGGTTTGGATATTGAATCATTGCACTGCAGGAAAAGGGCTGCCTGGAAGCTGCATGTCAGCTGTGAATCCCTCTGCTCTCCTGTCACTGCTCTCTCCCATTCTGATAAATATCAGTCAGCACAGCCTTTCTTTACAACAAGTAGTTTCTTCCAGGCCGAGTCTGACGAGTGGGTTTCCCATTTATTTATTTATTTGTCAGCATCTCTCCCTGACTCTGGTCTGACGTGTTCCTGCTGTTGATAAGAGGTGTCTAACCCCGTACAAACGAGTTGTGTTTTGTGTTGGCAGTGAGAGAAGCCAAAAACCTCATTCCCATGGATCCCAATGGACTGTCAGACCCTTATGTCAAACTGAAGCTCATCCCAGACCCCAAGAACGAGAGCAAACAGAAAACCAAAACCATCCGCTCGACTCTGAACCCAGACTGGAACGAGTCCTTCACATTGTGAGTGTAACTCCCTTCAGTGCAGGATCTCTGGAGCTTTTGAATCATTTGTTTCAGTGTGGCATTGAGAACTCCTCTGCTTCTGCCCTTAGTGAATTAAAGCCTTCAGGCACTGAAAGCTGCTCTGTTTCTCCCTCAGTAAGTTAAAGCCCTCGGACAAAGATCGGCGCCTGTCGGTCGAGGTGTGGGACTGGGACCGCACCACCAGGAACGACTTCATGGGCTCCCTCTCCTTTGGGGTGTCAGAGCTGATGAAAATGCCAGCCAGTGGATGGTAAGAGTTTCAGAGAGAGAGAATATATCACCAAAAGTTTTAAATCAGCTTTTTTCTTCAATATGAGCTGCCTGGTGTTTGAGCTTTTCGCTGAGTTTCAGGCACTGAAAGTGCAACTAAACCTCAGAAATGCAGGTTATGTCTATCAAAGGGGATAATAAAAGGATTGCTTTTCTTTTGTGGGGGTCATGAAACTTCTGCTGGAGCCAGGAGCTGCTGCAGACTCAGTTCTGTGAGCACAGTCTTGTGATAGGAATTTTATTTTTATCTCAAATATGATGTATTCATTACTAAGTGTATCATGTTATATATAGCTCTGCAAATTCAAAGCACATGGAAACTGATTTCATAAAATGCCATCTCATTACCTACCAAGTGAGGGGTAGAACTCACCAGGGCTCCTCAGAAAGGACATTCCTTCAAAGACAGTTCTGTAGGGCTCTGGAAGCACTGGAGACAAAGGTTCTTCAGGGTTGGTGTCTCCCATCAGACCATAGGATGGGTGAGAAGAATCTCCTTGTCCATTAAAGTGCCTTGCCAGATAGTTTGAGATCAAAGATTTGATTTCAGGTCAAATACATTCTATTTCTGAGTTTGCTTTCAGTCTTTGAGGTCAGTTCTTTCCATACCTGTGACCTCAATATAAACCACACACAGAAAATCATGTGATCCCACTAAATCATATTTCAAACCCAGCAGGAATAGAGCTGTAAAGTCACTGTTTTTTCCCAAATGTTGCACAGGTACAAGCTGCTGAATCAAGAGGAAGGGGAGTATTACAATGTCCCAATTCCAGATGCTGATGAAGATGGAAATGCAGAGCTCCGGCAGAAGTTTGAGGTGAGGGTTAAAACCAAGTGGGTGCAACTGTACTTTGCACTTCATTTTCCCTTTATTGCAAAAAAAGGAAGCCTGTCAAAAGGTACATATGGTTGAGTGCTGCTGCTTCTGTTCCTGTGACAGTTCTGTGTGCCTTTGGTTCTCCTCAAGATTGGACCAAATGGTTTGATTCAGTGGTGGCATCATTTTTCTGACAGTTCAGCCTCTCTGCTATGACACCTCTAAGTTGGTATTTTAAAATATGTTTTGTCAAGTTTGTGTAATAATTTCAATATCTTTTAATGCTTGCTGCAAAATCTGCCAGCCATTATCCCTGGTACCTGCATTGTTTGACAAGTGAGATTCTCAGAAACAACAGGATTTTAATACTTGGAATGTTTCACACTGGAAGTTGGGGTGTTTTAACAAAAGACTTGGGATAATTACTGCTAATTTAGAGCCTCACAATCCTTGAGGAAGGTTTCCATCTGAAGTTCTGATCTCTGTGGTGTGGGTAAGGATGTTTTTAAGGATCAGAGGTGTTGCTGGTTGGGTACAGCAAAGACAATCCAGATGCTTTGCAGTGTCCTGCCTGGTGTGGTGCCAGCTGGAGGGTTTGGTACCCACAGACAGGGGCTCACCCTCCTGCAAAGGAGCTGCTTCCTAATGATCAGACTGAGCCTCTCCTGACAACTGCAACTGGATGGCAACAAACCCTTTGGTGGGCACTAAAACCAGGGCCAGGCCAGGGAGTGCCTGGGGAGGAGGGAGGAGGGAAGAGGGAGGGCATTGGGGCTGCCTGGGCTGGCTCAGCTGCCCTGCCCTGCCCTGCCCTGCCCTGCCCTGCCCTGCCCTGCCCTGCCCTGCCCTGCCTGCCCTTCCAGCTGCTCCCACAGCACTGAATGGGAGATATTCCAACCTGCACTGCTGCTTTCCTTGTCCTGCTTGGACATTTACAGCCTCCAGAAGGTGATTAATGTACCTGTTGTGCACAACCCAACATGTCTGTTCCCTTCAAGCTGAAATGGGTGTTTTATGTTCACCATCAGGCAGAGTTCTCCACTGCTGGGGTAAAAGATGGGGAAAGTGAGGAAAAACAGCACATGTTCAACATGCAAGAGAGGAAAAGGAAAGGTGCATCCATTCCTTCAGTTCCCATACTCTTGTCTGCAGCATGAACTCTGATTTCTGTTCCCCATTTGAGAAGTATTTGACTCTCCATTCCATCTGCCTTTCTTTACAACTGGGATCTGACCAGGGTGATTTCATTTTGCTGCACTGGGTCATTTGCTGTTCCAGATCATGTTTATTTTTTTATCCTCCCTGGGAAGAATAGCTTCAAAAGTGATTCTGTCCCCCCTTTCCATGTCCCTGTGCACTGCACAGGGCCTGGGATTGGGTGGATATTCAAATGCTGGTGATGCAGGTATAGAAATCCACCTGTTCTTTCTCAGGTCAGAGACAGCACGAAGACAAGTCACTAAAATTGTCCCCTTACAAATGTCAGATATTACATGCAGTATGTTTGCATATTGAATTTACAGTCTCATGGGGGTTTTTTCTTAATCCTCCTGTAAATGCACTGGTTGCAGGAGGGGCAGTCAGAGTTTATCCTTGTCCTGCAAGGAAGTGGAGTAGAAATCCTGAGAGGTTGCATCGTGTGAAGCTGCTGGACCTGCTCCCAGAAACAGCAGCTTCACATGGGGCAGCTCTGCCTCAGAAATAATTAGTCTGTCTCCAAGTCTAATTAGTTCAGGCTCAGCCCTGGGTACTTGAGGCTCTCCCTGTGCTGGGAGCAGCCTGGCTGGGGCTGTTGGAGCGACTGAATTAATCAAGGGAAGGGAATAGGTCTTCAGTGAGCACAGTGGCTCCAGCATGGAATTTTCCCAAGTTCCTCAGTGAGCAGCTTTAAACCTTAGTGATGATAAATGAGAGTGTTGGTAGCTGAACAAACCCTGTAATTAGGAGGAGGCCAAGGCTGGGGGAATGCAGTGCTGCATGGCAGGAGGAGTCAGGCTCATCCCTCTCAAACTTCAGCCCTGAGAGGAGCAGCAGAGGGACCAGCACCCCCAGGGATTATTCCTGCTTGGCTTCAAGGGACAGCACTGGGATGGCTTCTAAAAATGAGCAGCACAGATGTCTGAATGGTGGCATTTCACTTATTAGCTATTCTGGGGTGGCACAGAAGTGGTGCTGACTCTGATCATCTTTTATCTTACTTCTGTTATCATTTATATCCTGGCTTGCATAGGCATTTTATTTTAGGTACCCTCTACTGAGGAACAAGGAGATAGCTCTGAGAAATAGGTTGCTATTTGGGATTTAATGACATCATCTAAATAAACATTTCCACTGCTCTAAAATCAGCACTGAAGCCTTCCAGGAAGGAGATTGCAGATCCTGACTGCCATTTCCCTGGGGGAGTGAATCTGTCAGGACATTAAGAATAGGTCATTCTGGGCCATCTCCTCATTTATCACTTTCTAGAAGGAGAAACTCCAAAGTGCTTCCTTATCAAGTCTGCAGTTGGGGAGTTTGATCTACTTTTTAATGTATGACCATGTGATTGGTAGCCAAACTACTCTGATTTAACTGCCAGTACAAACTTGCAACCATTGCTGCAAAAATCTTGCATTCCTGGTGTCAAATGCTTCAAGTGAATAGTGGTGGCCTTCAGAGCAAAGGGCTCTTGTACAAACCTGAGATACACAAGAGCAGAGAAACTTTAGGATGAGAATTTCATTAAGAAAGAATAAGAAATTTCTCAAGTTATAAAAGATCAGAGAACCAGTAGATGTGGAATTTCTGAAACTGGTTTCTGATCTTAAAAAAGTCAGAGACATTCTTAAAATTGACTTTGCCCCCTTGACTGAAATTTAGGAAGGTGCTTAGGGGAACCTCCAAGAGCACTTAGGAACTTCCTGCCATTGAAATCAGAAATTCAAAAGTACCTGCCTGCATCTCTATCTCAACAGCTTTGAGATTTGGCCTCAAGCTCCCTTTGGTTTCAAGCTCTTCACACTGTCCCATCACATCCTTCCCAACATCCCACTGTAACCACCCAGATTTCTTCTTCCATGTGGTTATCAGCCACCCAAATCCCATGGATGTGCTGCTTTGCTTGTGGGGCCTTCTGGCCCCGATTCTTTAAGTCATTTCTTGTGTAAAACTACCATAAAATAGCTATGCAGGATTATAAATAAATAATAATAGATTCAAACATTTGTAAAGGAACAGGAAAAGGCTGTTTGTCATGAGAAGCTTCCTCATGGCCCAGCTGAAAAATTAACTCTCAGCTTTTGCCCAGTGAAGATCCTTTCCAACAAATGGGACCAAATTTGGAAAACAGAATTGAAGAGATGGTGCTTTTTTAACCTTTTAGTTTTTATTGCCAGGAGTTTTCTTATTATGTGCAAAGTGTTGCCTGTAGGAACTTATGCATTATATGGAAATTGAGGTGCAGGGCAGAATATTTTGTACAACCAATTTTATTCAATCTACATATTTTCTGCATCTCACCTCTCCCTAAAACTTACAAATCCTTTATCTGCTCATTTAGCAGGGTGATCAAATCTGTCCTCAGTGATTTATTCATGATACATCATTATTAATATTGAGAGATAAAAATACCCTCCTGTAGGAAGTGGAGGCAGAATAAAACCTGTCACTGTTTTTCAGTTGGCTTTAACCTTGAGCTGTGAATTTTCTCTCTGGAATGGCATCATTTGTGGCCATCTCAAAATGCACCTCCCTTCTCAACAGGCACATTCAGAGTGGCTGTGGCTGCTGCACAATTGTCCATGCTGAGGTTTCCATGGGAACTCCCAACACTCCCAGGTGGCTCCGTGGCCCCAAACCAGCAAATCTGCCTCCAACTGCAGCATCCCCAATTTGCTCTGTCCTTCTTTGCTCCTTACAGGATTTCCCTGGGCAGAGCACAAAGAAGACTGTTGAAATAATGCAACATTTGAGCTGTGATTTGAGCAATAAGATGTTCTTGCCATTTAGAGCATCATTCCTTATGTTTGTTTGGTTTGGGTTTTTTTTTTCATTTGGGGAAAAGAAATGTGTGAATTGTAAACTTCTGTTGTAGGAAGTTATTTCAGTTTGGTCAAGCCTTTTTTCCTGCTTAGTGAAGCACTTCTTGGTACTTAAATAGTAATAGAATAATAGTGGTTTAAATGTAGGCTGGTGAAATTATTCTCTTCCTTCCACATCACCAGCACGGGAAATGTTATTAAAAACAAAGCAGCAGTTATGGCCCATTTAAATGATTTTTTTTAATTAAACCAAGACCAGAGCAACCATAATCCTGACATGTGGGTGCATTTACTGAGCTCCAGGTACCTGCAGTGATGGGAGTGATGTGAGTCACCTCCCCCAGCTCTGGTGATGGGAGTGAGCCAAGCAGGCTCCTCCTGGCACAGCTCTGGGGGGAAGGTCCTCCTGGGGCACAGACACCTTTTGGTCTGATTCCTCCTCTGCTGTGCCTCTCTGGGTGGCTGGCACAGGAACCAAACTGTTCCCTTAGTTCTGAGAGGGCTCTGACTGCCTGTGGTCCCTGTGGGACCTCTCTGGTGGTGCCTCTCTGGGGACAAACATCCTCATCCCCTGCTCTGGGCACCTTTGGGTGGTGTCTGTGGCAG
Source organism: Pithys albifrons albifrons (assembly GCF_047495875.1). Taxonomy (NCBI): domain Eukaryota; kingdom Metazoa; phylum Chordata; class Aves; order Passeriformes; family Thamnophilidae; genus Pithys; species Pithys albifrons. Next base: position 1,298,915 of record NC_092476.1, on the reverse strand, counting down.
AGATTTCAGCTGCCTTGACCCCCAGGATTGCTGGGGAGGTTGGGCAGGAGCTGCACCTGGAGCTTCCTTTGGCAGGAGAGGGAGCAGAGGGTTTGTAGCTGAGCACTGGAGGGTCACAGGCAGTGGGGACACTTTGGTGACATCTCAGTGCTTCTAAACACAACTGCTGTGATGACACTAAAGAAAAGGTATTTTAAAGTGCCTTATCATTTGAAATCCAAGCCCAGGGAGGATGAGGAGCTTGGTCATCAGGCTCAGTGAGTGCCTGGGAGCCCCCAGTGGGGCAGGAGCTGGGGGTGTTTGTGCTCCTGAGCCCCCCAGGCTGCAGGGCAGGGCTCTGGCTGCCCAAGCTGGTGTGTCAGTGTTTGTGCAGGTGTGAGTTCACGTGCCAGCCCCTCTGCCAGGCTGTGTCTGTGCTCACTGAGCTGCCAGGGATTTCCACCCCAGGCCTCTCCTGTGGCTGCACAGCTGGTGTTAAACAACCCCTGAGAGTGCCCCCACATTTCAGGGTACAGTTACAGCTTTCTGATGAGTTTGGTTGCTGTTTCAGTCTAATGCCAAAGAAACCTCTCTCATTTATTTATCATTTCCTTTCTGAACATCAGTACATCAGATTGTTTCACTGCAGGTCCTGCATTTCTTAGATCTTCAGTGCTCCCTTTAGTTTTAATTTTTAAAGCAGTTTCTGGTTGCTTTATTAGAAAGGAGAAGGTCAGGACTGTCTTGATTATCTGGCATTTTTCTGATACTTGCAATAACTTCAGGTCAAAAGGACATTTTCTTTCTTTCCTTTAATCAGTGGCCAGAACATCCTAGAGTTGTCTTGATCCTGAGCTGGAGGCTGGAGGAGTTGCACAGCCAGGGCCACAGCAGAAGACTCCAGGGACTTTTTCAGTAGCTTCTTAAAAACTCAGTGACTTTTTAAATTAAATATATTTTCATTCAAAAAAACCCAGGCAAACAGAAAAAACCCAACTGTAGAGGAGCTTATGATTTTGTTAATTTGTGAGTTAAGTGCTCCAGATCTCTGTGTAAAGTATTATAAGGGCTGTGAAGGAAACATTTAAGTCTTTGAAGGCTGGTGATGTTTTTGCCCAGAGCTGTTACACTGCAGTTCCTTCACTCTTTTTTTTTTTAATAAATAAAAGATAGGATCTCTTCCATATCTGTTCCTAACCCCTGTGCACTCCATTTTTGAAGCAATAACTGGGACTTCAGGCAGGTCACTGAAGGTGACATGGAAAAGAGAAATAATGCTGCTGACACTTCAACTTGGAAAGACAAGATGAAATTTGCTTTTCAGGAAACAGACACTGAGCTGCACTGAAATCATGACCAGCCAAAATATCACTGGCACATCAATCCACACTCGTTATGCATATAGAGATATAAAAAGAAGAGCTGCTTTTTTTGGCCATGGCACTCAGCCCTACTCTGAAATTGTGCATATTTAATCATTAGAGAATAGTTTGCAGCATTATAGAGATGCTGAGAGATGACTCCATCTGTTCTGTGCTATAGTTTGGCATGGGGAATTCCCATGTGCAGCTATCTGGAGGTTTCCCATCCACTCACCACAGCTCAAACTAGAAAACTTGACATTTCTTAACTAGATGCCATAAATCCTGGTCTCAGTTCCTCTCAGCTCCTGATTTCCATAAGGCTTTTCTCTGTCAGTGTGTTGGGATTTAAGGTGCAGAATAAGGGTAAAAAATGATGTTGATAGGAGGGATTTCTTGATCCCTTATGTAAAGGTTAAATGTGTGTTGCAAAACAAGGCCAAGAAAAAACCAGCAGCCCCTTTAATGCTGTGGCCCTGTCAGAGCTCAGTGGCTGCTGCAGCCCAGGCTGGCACAGCTGGAGGGTCCCAGGGGACTGTCCCTGCAGGGAGGGTGTCCAAGGTGAGGAGCAGCTGTGTGAGGACCTGTCCCTGCTGTGCTTGGCCCTGCTGCTCCCTGGCAGGGTGATGAACACCAATTCCTGTTCTGTGGTTCATGGTTGGCACAGCTGGGCACAGCTGGAGGGTCCCAGGGGACTGTCCCTGCAGGGAGGGTGTCCAAGGTGAGGACCTGTCTCTGCTGTGCTTGGCCCTGCTGCTCCCTGGGTGATGAACACCAATTTCTGTTCTGTGGTTCATGGTTGGCACAGCTGGGCACAGCTGGAGGGTCCCAGGGGACTGTCCCTGCAGGGATGGTGTCCAAGGTGAGGACCTGTCCCTGCTGTGCTGGGCCCTGCTGCTCCCTGGCAGGGTGATGAACCCCAGTTTCTGTTCCTCTGGTCCTTGGCTGGTGCAGCCCAGGCTGGCACAGCTGGAGGGTCCCCCAGGGGACTGTCCCTGCAGGGAGGGTGTTCAAGGCAAGGAGCAGCTGTGTGAGGACCTGTCCCTGCTGTGTTTGGCCCTGCTGCTCCCTGGCAGGGTGATGAACCCCAGTTTCTGTTCCTCTGGTCCTTGGCTGGTGCAGCCCACGCTGGCACAGCTGGGCACAGCTGGAGGGCCCCCCAGGGGACTGTCCCCTGCAGGGAGGGTGTCCAAGGTGAGGAGCAGCTGTGTGAGGACCTGTCCCTGCTGTGTTTGGCCCTGCTGCTCCCTGGCAGGGTGATGAACCCCAGTTTCTGTTCCTCTGGTCCTTGGCTGGTGCAGCCCACGCTGGCACAGCTGGGCACAGCTGAAGGGCCCCCCAGGGGACTGTCCCTGCAGGGAGGGTGTCCAAGGTGAGGAGCAGCTGTGTGAGGACCTGTCCCTGCTGTGCTTGGCCCTGCTGCTCCCTGGCAGGGTGATGAACCCGTTGCTGTGGGTTTGCTGTGTCCATGCTGTGTTGCCACTGCTGTGCCTGTATCTGTTTATCTGCTGCTGCTGGTGTTTGCTCTGCTGTCCAGCCCTTACTAACCACGCAGTGTTTCTCCCTTTGCTGTCTCCTCCAGGACTGTCATGTAAATATGCACCTCTTCAAGGTAGTTTTGGTGTTCTCCTTCCCCTTTCTCTTCCCACAACCCTCTGTACCGATGTTTGAAGTTTATTAAGTTTGGTTTCATCCTCACCATGTTTTAAGGATGCACTTGGGGGTTTTTCCCAGCTTAAGCTTTTCCAATCCATAAAAAAAAATAAAAAAAGGAAGTGTGAGTCTTCCATGATTTGTCACAAATGAGAATTGTCCTACCAAAAAGGAGTCCCCAAAGCTGAGCAGATGCAGAGTGCCTTTCTCTTTGAAGGAATGAGTTAAATGAATGCCACCTTCTCATGGAAAATGGAAAATGGTGCATCTTTAATTTGAAAGACATTCATGGAACTTTAAATAACTTTCACTGATCAAATAGTGCTCGTGGTCACTCTCTATTAACTAGATAAATATGCATCCTCTGGCATGCATGTTTGATGATGTAACATCCACATCTCTTGCTGTGTGTCATTTGGAGTGTGCTGTGTCATGAGAGTTATCACACCCTAATCTCTGAGCCCTGAAAACTCACCTTTTAACTTCCCATTTTGCTGTTTCTCACTAATCCCATCACTCAGTTATTGCCATAACAGCTCCATCTCAGCACTGAGAACATCCATGTGTGGCTTTTGTATTTGCATGTATCTCTAACAAATTGTTTTGCTTTATTAGGGCAAAGGTCACTGACACAAATCACACCTTAAGTTTTATACATTTGAAATTAAAACTGGAAGCTCCTGTGCTGTAACTGTTTGAAGAATCCAAGATTACTGAGGCCATTGTCATCTTCAAATAATATTTCTGCAACTCCTGGAGCAGTTTACGTGTTGCAGCTCAAAGCTTAAAACACTTAATTTTTTAAAAATGTTATTTTTGAAGAGTTGTTTATATTACTAATGCATGATTTTAACAAATGCTCTAATATTGAACCAGAAGAATCAAAAAATAAGACCATTTGTCATTGCTAAATAGTTCCTAATGCATTTGTCATGCAATCACTAACACTTTTTCTTCCCCTTGATTCTTTATCTGGCATCTTTATCTCAGAAAGGCCTGTACAGAAGAGGACTCTCCTTCCTCAATCCTTTCCACCTTTCCATATTGGAAAATAAATGCACATTGGGGTTTCTTTTGGGAAACTTGTTTCATGCTGCAGTGGGAAGTTTCTCTGTTTAAGGGTGGTTTTAAATGAGAAAATGCATCTCTGATACAAATGGAGTTTTGTCACTTCGTGGTAAAATCCAAGCCTTGAAGTCAACTGGCAGGAAGTGCCCAAAGTCTGTCCATCCATGTTTGCCCCATGGGGAGCTCCCAAAAAAAGGGGCTCAGGGGCTTCCTACAGCTGCAGAAATTCATTGGTGAATCACAGCATGAGTTCCAGCAGGGAAAGGTGGCTCCCTGTTCCCATGGGGACACTCTGGAATTCAGGGGGTTTCATGGAAAAAGCCACTTCTTTGTTTCTTAAGTGTCTTTTCTCCCTCAGTCATCCCCAGTGGCCACTGTCCTTGGTGCTGGCAGTGCCCTGGCAGTGCCCTGGCAGCGCTGAGCTCAGCTCAGGAGGGGGATCCTGCAGGATAATGCTCTGGGAACTTTGGGAATGATGCTGGAGGGAAGTGTGGCACTGCTGGGAAGGGCTGTGTGCCCAGGTGTGCCCAGGTGTGCCCAGGTGTGCCCAGGTGTGCAGGAGGAGCCTGGCTTTGGGGATGATGCTGGAGGGAACCCTTAGGGTGGCACTGCTGTGTGCCCAGGTGTGCAGGAGGAGTGTGGCTTTGGGGGTGATGCTGGAGGGAACCCCTTGGGGTGGCACTGCTGTGTGCCCAGGTGTGCCCAGGTGTGCAGGGGGAGCCTGGCTTTGGGGGTGATGCTGGAGGGAACCCTTAGGGTGGCACTGCTGTGTGCCCAGGTGTGCCCAGGTGTGCAGGAGGAGCCTGGCTTTGGGGGTGATGCTGGAGGGAACCCTTAGGGTGGCACTGCTGTGTGCCCAGGTGTGCCCAGGTGTGCCCAGGTGTGCAGAAGGAGCCTGGCTTTGGGGGTGATGCTGGAGGGAGGGAACTCTCTCGATTGGCACTGCTGTGTGCCCAGGTGTGCAGGGCTGGCACTGCCCCAGCAGGAGCAGCAGGAGGGCAGTGCCCCCGAGGAGAACACACCAATTCCGGGGTAGAACCAGCCCAATGTGCAAACCTGATTTTATAATAAATCTGGGGCTGCTGCGAGCGAGGTCAGGCAGCCCGAAAACCCCTTCGGGGAACAATCAGCTCCTGGGGAGCATCATTTTATCATTTTTGTTCACTGCAAAGTGTGCATTGAAACAGATTCTTTCTCAGCATCAGGCAGAAAAGCCCTTCCTCTTTTTGTGTGTGGTAAATCACTTCACAGCTCGTTAGGATTCGGACACAGAATCCCAAGGGTTTAAGAGCAGTCCTGGTTTGTGGCTTTGCAGCACCGCGGATTCGATGGCAGGAATTTGCTCTAAGATGAGGTAGAAAGTCCTTTAAAATTATTTTAGAGCAGAATTTTTATTGTTTCCTTTGCCCATGTCGAAATTACTTGTTTGCTTAAAAGCAAATTCCACACTCTGGGTTTTTTTTATTATTGAAAACTAATTAAAAAACGAAGGAGCATCTATGGAAGCAATTCCTTTAGTGACACTTAAGGGTTTGCTGTTGTATCCTCCTATTTGCTGTTTGGGGCTTTATTGCCATGCCACAGGATACTTCTGGAAGGATTCTTGACTGTCATTCCCAGGCAGGCTCTCTAATTGCATCCCCTCATTAAGCACCGTTCTGGTGCAGGCAGAGCATGTTGGGCAATAAAGGCAGAACTCAGAGGGGACTCAGGTGGCCACAGGATTATTAAACAGATTCAACATGTTGTCAGGGCCAAATGGGCCACTGGAAACTCTTCCCTCTCTGGATTTCACAGCCCACACTTGGCCAGGGCAATATCCCCTGAAACTCCTGCCTTGGAAAGATGAATCCCCTTCCCTGTGATTGTCTTTCATAGCCACTTGACTTTGTTCTCTGTGTTTTCTGCAGGATGTGGTTTTCTTAATTTCTTGCCTGGCAAATGTGGGAATTATTTGGAATTCAAATCTTCAAGTATTTCATGTAGTTTGAACTTCTTCAGCAACACAAGAAAGTTTAAAAAAAAATTGAATCAATTGGAAAATGGATTATAAACCCCACAAGAAAGGGCTGTTGGGATGCTCCATGGTCTGTTAAACTCTTGTCCTGTCCTTTCAGCTTCTCTTTTTGCATCCAATTAACAACGTGGAGCTGGAGAAAATTATTTCTCCTCAGTGAGAAACCACAAGAGGTCAGCAAAGAACAGAGAAAAGCTCCCAGGGCTGAGCTGGCTCCAGCAAAAGGCCTGAAAGGAAGGATTCCATCCACATTCTGTGTGTAGGTATTTAGAAATGTATAAAGCCAGTAAATTAAACCACTATTTGGATAAAACTCATTGTTCCAGGCAAGTTATTGAAATAAATTGACTATTAATAGCTAAAAGGGTAAATATGGCACAAGTTTAAGAGGAGGAGGAGAGGAAATGAGGGGAAAAGTAAACTAAGGGCATCAAACAGTCCATATTTAACTGCCACACAGAGCTCTGTCACCCTCCACATTTATATTTCTATGGAACATCCCCTTTGCCTTCATGCCTTTTATCAGCAATGGGAGTGATAGGAATTTTTTCCTGGCTGTTTTTTCAGTAGCTGTTTCAGTTAATGAAGCAAAAATACGTTTTCATTTTTCTATCTTGCATTTTCTACCAACTACATTGCAGCTCACCATTGTTTCCATGGCTACAAAACTCCCTGCTAATGATTTATAAGCTGGCATTTGGGTGTGGAATTAAGATTAAACCCCAGTGTGGTGAAGTATTAGGTCTTGCTGGGGCTTAGAAATGGACTCTGCTCATTCCAAATTCTCAGCATCCTGATAATTAAGTTGTATAAACTAGGAAATTGATAGTCCATCATAGCATCTATAATTACATGGAATTGGAAATGCAATAATGGAAGAAACAAGCTGCCACAGTGACAGAGAACATTTCACTGAGTGGGAGGGGGTTTCCCTCCAGATTTTGACTTGAAATTTATTGGATTTATTTACTTTATTAAAGGCTTCCTAATGGCTCAACCCACTGATCAAAACCCCTACTGAGAACACATGACTGGAAACCTGAACAGGCCCTTCCTGGGGACTTGCACAAATGATTATTTCAGTTTTTCCATCCTTAGTATGAGCTTTGCTGGTCCTGTCAGTGACATCTTTAGGATCTGGGTGAGGTCTGAGCTGCTCAGCTGGACCCAGGGAGGGACAGGCAGAACTGAGCCCTCCTTTCAGCCCTGCAGCCTCCTGGGCTGGCACAGTGAGACTGGGGTGCTGCTGCTCAGGCTGGTCCTTCCTCATCCCTCCCTGTCCATCTTGCCAGTCCTGAAAGGGCTTTGCAGAGTGTCACCTGCAGCTCTGCAGTGCCCTGGGGCCATTGAAGGGTTGGGAGCAGAAACCTTGACTCGAGGTGGGGTGGAATGAGGGGGCTTGTTCCTTCCCCCAGTCACCTTTGAAGAGCATGTTGGGGTCTGGCAAAGAACTGGTGAGAACTTGGTGCAGTGTGAGCAGCAGGGATTTTGTTAGGCCTTTGCAGAGGGTTTAAATCATGGCCAGGGCCCATGGCTGCCCCCCAGATCTCAGCTCTGACACAGCTGTGGCTGCCCCAGCCCTGGAAGTGTCCCAGGCCAGGTTGGACAGGGCTTGGAGCAGCCTGGGCTGGTGGGAGGTGTCCCCGCCCATGGCAGGGGGTGGAATGAGATGAGCTTTAAGGTCCCTTCCAACCCAAACCATCTGGGATTGTGAGATGAAGCCAGTCCCTGACTGATGACCCTGGTGCAGCCAGAGCTGGGGGTTCTGAGCTGGGGCTGGTCAGTTCTGTGCTCTGTTCATAGAATCACAGACTCATAGAATGGATTGGGTTGGAAAAGACCTCCAAGATCATCAAGTCCAACCCTTGATCCAACCCCACTGTGATCACCAGCCCAGGGCACAGAGTGCCCTGGGCTGGTGATCACAGTAGGGTTGGATCAAGACGTGGTGGATTCTCACTCATCACAGAAGGGTTGGATCAAGACGTGGTGGATTCTCACTCATCACAGAAGGGTTGGATCAAGACATGGTGGATTCTCACTCATCACAGAAGGGTTGGATCAAGACATGGTGGATTCTCACTCAGTGCCACATCCATAGAATCACAGAATGGATTGGGTTGGAAAAGACCTCCAAGATCATCAAGTCCAACCCTTGGTCCAACTCCAGTCCCTTTACCAGATCATGGCACTCAGTGCCACGGCCAAGCTCAGTTTCAAAACCTCCAGGGATGGGGAATCCACCCCCTCTCTGGGCAGCCCATTCCAATCCCTGAGCACTCTCTCTGCAAAGAATTTTTTTCTGATCTCCAGCTTAAATTTCCCCTGGCAGAGCTTGAGCCCATACTCCATCATTTCCAGCTGAGCATTAATGCAGGGGCAGAGCAGTGGCTGGGGGTGGAACCTGCCCCAGAGATGGGGAGGGGACACTGGTATCCATGTGAAGAAGAGCTGTGGGTCTCCAGAAGACCCAGCTGCTGGAGCAGAGCTCTGGATTTCCCTGCCTGGTGTGTCAGTGCAGTCAGTACCTGAGGGTGGGCTCTGTGTGTCCCTGCAGCAAGTGTGATGAGAACTCAGCACTGTTCTTAAGTATCTTCTCATTTAGCACTTTCTCCTCCTGGAAATTTGGTCCCAGGGATGATCTGTGGAGCTCACTGGGAGCATGTTGTGTTGTCATGACAGCCAAGAGACACATCCCCGAGTGAGCAGCACACAGAGCTTGGGGATCATTCCATGGGAGATGCTGAGGGTTCCTCCCTCTGAAACTGTGCCTGGGGGTGGCAGGGGGGGCTGCAGCTTTGGATCCTGGTGTTGGTTTGCCATCTGGAACAAAGCCAGGCTTACCAATGCAAACAGCACCAGAGGAAGAGGGAGGGGAGTGGCACAAGGTGCTGAAGCACCAACACCACAGGAGGTAACTCGTTACCCTCATTTCCCTGAGGGGGGGAAAGTGAATTGTGCATATTCTTTTAAATCCTTCACAAATTCCATTATGTTTTGACTAATGTGGAAAATGACCAGTTCAGTCTCTTTTTGTTCTGTAATTCTTAAGATTCTCTAATATAGATATAACCAGAGGAGCCAAAATTCAGATTTATTGTGTTGTCCTTTTAGTTTGTCTTCACAGTGAGAAGTCAGAAAGTTTTGGAAAGATTCAGTGAAAATACTTATTGTGATTAAAACTTCACTGCAGGAATGAATGACTGTTCCCTCAGTCACATCTGTTTCTCCTTTGCATCACACGTCTCATTAAGTTCAAATAGACTTTTTTGTATTTAATTAAAAGTACAATTGTTACTCTGAGATGAAATATAAACTGAAAGGATTTTTCCTGCAACACCTGAGATATCTTTTGCAAAAAGCACATACCCAATTCCAAGACACTCTCTGGTGTAACACACTGTGATTTCTCCGTGGAGAAGTGAATTTGGGCTGAAGAGATAAGTTATTTCTCACCTGTGGTTTCAGGGGAAAAGGACTGGCCGAGATAAGGTGCGTCCAAAGCAGAGGAAGTAAGATGATGTGCATGTCTTGTTCTCTTTCTAGATTAACTTTCCTGCTCCCAGTGCAGACTAATTTCTCTTTAACCCTCTTTTCCTGGTGGGTTTGCTGCGAGCTGGCTTTGTTGTGACAATATTGGGGGTGTGTGCAAGGTAATAATAAGCCAAGCAGTTGGAATGTAAATGGCAAAGGAACCCAGGGATGCCTTCTTCAATGTCAGCAAGTTTTAACATCCATAAAAAACACAAGAGCATTCAAGTAGGATTCTACAATTTTCAGTTTTAGTCGTGGTAGGAAAGGCAAAATATCACTGCTCTTTTTCAATAAGCTTTAATGAATCCTTGGAGTTTATGTCCCTTCTGCAGCTGCAGGGCTGGTTTTGCTCTGGCATTCTGAAGGGTGTGTTGCCTGCCTGGCATTTGCTCTCTGTGAGAGCCAAAGTGTTTCAGGGCTGAAACTCAAGGTGGAGCTCAACGAAATGTGTTGAAATTCCCACTGTGTTTTCACTGGGACCTTAATCCAAGAAGCAGCAAAAGGAAATTACATTCTAAATGTGAAAACCTTTTTTTTTGTGTGCTCACGAACAGCTGGTGGGTGCCAGAGCTGAAGGGAAATAAGGCCCTTTGATGAGGTTCTGATCATTTTTTTAATAATTGAGGTCACTGGGCTGTTCCTCTTTGGGTCATGTGCTTGCATTGGACCAGCCTGGTCTCTCCCCAGCATTCCATGGCTGCCACATTCCTGGGTTTCCTTACACATGGTTGGCACAGGATTCCCTTTACCCTGCCAGTGTCTGTGTGATGCACTGAGGCAGCTCAGGGTGGCACCAGGAGTGGCACCTTCCCCTGGGCACAGCCCAGACCCTCCTGCCTGCACCTTCCCCTGGGCCAGGCAGAAGGCAGAGTCCACCTGCCCAAACAGGAGGAAGCCCATGTTCTCCCTGAAGATCCACCATCTGGCAAAAGGAATCATCAAATTGAGAGTGACATCTAATTTTAAAAAAGATGAAAACTGGAAGTGAGAGGAGCATGTCTCTGCTCTCATTGAATCCAAATGCTCTGCAGAGACACAGGGAGGCCTTGGCTGGGTTCTTGAATAGTATTTTAGGATCCTGCCTTCAGATCCTGACAAGTCCATCCCACCCAAGTGGCTCTGGAGCCAGCAGCAGGCACAGGAGCTGCTGGTGAACCTGCCCTGCTTTTCTCTGGAAAATGCCCTGGAAACCCTCAGTGCCAGGGATTGCAGGGCACTCCCTGCCTGCATGGCAGCTTTGTACCCAAAAAACCCCCAGTGGCCCTGGAACAAAATCTGATTTTGTTGTTTCAAATGCTGCATTTTTCAAACAAGCTGTCAGCAACCTGCCCAGTGGGTTTAAAGGGCACAAAATCAAGCTGGTGTTTTCCATTCAGGGCCTGATTTGGATCTCTGTTGCTTGGATATTGGAATTGCTTTGTGTACCAGAAAAGCAAGATCCTTGTCAGAGATGCCAGAGCATCACAAAGACATGGCCAGCAAAGCAAAGCTGCTCCTCTGAGCCACCTCTTCATCTTGCACAAATGAAGGATATTGGGATTTTTCTTCTTCTCCCTTGTTTTGCTTATGGCTCAGTCTCGTACTGTGGCCTCCAGAGGAGCTTTGTCCTGCCCCAGCCCAGGCACTGGGTTTGTCCCAGCAGTGGATCTGCCCCAGGACCATCCCCTGCAGTCTCAGGGGTTCAGGCTGATGCCCAGGACTGGCTCTTCCTAAACCTTTGCACAGCACAGGAGCCTGAGCAGCATCTCCAGGTGCTGCTTTCATGCAAACAAATAACAACATTGGTGGTCGAAATTCCACATTTAAAGCTGTATTACAAATGCTTTTAATAAAGAGATCTGAACTTCCAAAACTCCAATCCTGTGGCAGGGTCTAAGATTTTCTGCACTTACAAAGTACAGGAAGAGTCATCCAAGCTGAATATGGTTTTCAAGTGACATGTGGTTCTTTTGTCAAATGACTATTTGGCATCACTGCCTGCAGGAGCAGAGAGCTGGAGGTCTTGAATTGAGTCATCTCCTTCAGTCTTATGGTTTGAAACTTGTCTGGGAAGGGCAAAGTTTGTAACTTCCAGTTTCAATGAGTCTGTCCAAGGTGTAGATGCCAGGCCAGGCTTTTGAGTGATACATTGTGAGACTTTGAATAAACTTTTTAAATTTCTGCAATGCCCTTTATCTGTGGGACAGTGATAACACACAAATCCTGTCCTGAACTGCCAAACACTCAGCAGTGGCACAGAGTAAATGAACCATATTAGGGGTTATTAACCAGAGCAACACACCAGACAGATGGGGAAAGCACTTACAGTCCAAGCATTATTAAACCTTCTTGGCTTTGCTTCTGCTGGTCCTTGGGATTATTTTGAGGGGGAAAGTAAAGGGGGGATATTATCTTGTAGCCTGCATTGTCTGTTGGTGAGTCTCACTCTTTTCTCTTCTATTAACTTTGAGATTTGAAATGCAACTCACTTGAGCAATTACATGGTGTCTCATGTGAAATACTGAGGCTGTTCAACCTTCTGTAAACCAGACTGTGTGGCCAAGGCAGAGCCCTTGTATGTAATACTCCCTTTCCTCCCTTTTCCAGATCAACCCTTGATTGAAAATCAAAGTTGATTGTATTGCTGGTTTGAGAGTGGCCATGTTCATCTGCATTAATTCTCATGCATTGTGTTCTTTTTAATGTAGGTTATTTTTCTTATTGCATGTCAAAAATTTCCTAACTCTTGCTATGCAGTGACTTGACGAGTTCCATTTTAAAAGAGAATGTATTGAAGAGATTGTTTAAATCCTAAAATACCCTGTGTGGATTATAGCATGGTATTTTTGGAAAGCCTTTTTTTCCCCTTTTTTCTTAATTTGTATTTCCAAACAAAAGCACCAGATAAGCTGCTTTTGGCATGAAAACATGTGATCTCTTTTTCCTTTGTTTTTGGGCTTTGCTTTGGTTTTGCTCTTTTAACCAGATAAGTGTATCTGCTTTATCTGGTTCTACATGAGCAGTTTTCCACTTGAATTCCCTCAATAACATCCAAAGTATTGTTGGAATGAGTCTTTGAAGATGTGTCTGTGCATACTTTGCCATGCAGCCTTTCTCCTGGGAATGCCACCTGAGACCTGGCCCTCTCCAACCCCACCTGCTGCCCCGTGCCAGGAGAACAGGCTCTGACCCCCCTGTTTCTGTGTGTGTGTGTGTGTGTGTCCTTCAGAAAGCCAAACTTGGGCCAGCTGGTAACAAAGTCATTACCTCAACAGAAGACAAGAGCTCAGCTGTGCCATCCAACAATCTGGACAGGGTGAAGCTCACAGACTTCAACTTCCTCATGGTTCTTGGGAAGGGCAGCTTTGGCAAGGTAGGAATTCTGCATAATTGTTCCACTCCCATTCCTTTATTCCTTTTTCTCTCTTTTTTTTATCTTGAGGAAGAATGAATGAACAATTCCCTAAGAAGCAAAATCCAGAGTCAAAAGGATGTGCATTTTTGAGGGAGGATTCCTTAACAGGGAGCTCGGTAGTTCCCGAGGGACTAAAGGACTGATTGGCACTTTTCTTGGAAAAATTAAATTAAAAAACTCAGCCTGTTGGGCAAGATGTGAGAAATACTTGGTGAGTTTTAGATCCTCAGTTCTTGGCAGGCTCAAGGAAATCAAGTTTACTTTTCTGGCTTTACTGCCCTGGTCACTCTGCCAGTTCTGGAAGTCACCAGCATTGGTAAGGCTGGATTTGGGGGAACACCAGGAATAGTGTGTGTGTATATTTGAAATGCATTAGCTGAAAGAACAGACTGCTATTTTCTGTCTGTTTGAACAATACCTCTGTGATAAAGTGCCCTTTACTGAAGAAATGCCCTGGGACTTAACATTTTAGCAGCCCTTCAGAACGTGCCTGTGCTTAACCAGAGGGGTTTGGCACAGGCTGGGGCTGAAGTGGTGGCACAGGCTGGGGCAGAAATGGTGGCACAGGCTGGGGCTGAAGTGGTGGCACAGGCTGGGGCTGAAATGGTGGCACAGGCTGGGGCTGAAGTGGTGGCACAGGCTGGGGCTGAAATGGTGGCACAGGCTGGGGCAGAAATGGTGGCAGAGGCTGGGGCAGAAATGTTGGCAGAGGCTGGGGCTGAAATGTTGGCAGAGGCTGGGGCTGAAATGTTGGCAGAGGCTGGGGCTGAAATGGTGGCACAGGCTGGGGCAGAAAGGATGGCACAGGCTGGGGCTGAAATGGTGGCACAGGCTGGGACTGAAATGATGGCACAGGCTGGGGCTGAAATGGTGGCACAGGCTGGGGCTGAAATGGTGGCACAGGCTGAGGCAGAAATGGTGCACAGGCTGGGGCAGAAATGATGGCACAGGCTGGGGCTGAAATGGTGGCACAGGCTGGGGCTGAAGTGGTGGCACAGGCTGGGGCTGAAATGGTGGCACAGGCTGGGGCTGAAGTGGTGGCACAGGCTGGGGCTGAAGTGGTGGCACAGGCTGGGGCTGAAATGGTGGCACAGGCTCTGAAATGATGGCACAGCTCATGGCAGCACAGTGATCCCAGGGTTGGAGTCTGGCCCAAATCAGTCTCCAGCAGTGAAAGCAGAGGCTGGGTGGGCATCCCTGCAGGTCTCTGGTGTGAGTGGCACGGCTGGCAGGGCTCTGATGCCACTGCTGTCCCCATGCAGGTGATGCTGGCAGACAGGAAGGGCACAGAGGAGCTCTATGCAGTGAAGATCCTGAAGAAGGACGTGGTGATCCAGGATGATGACGTGGAGTGCACCATGGTGGAGAAACGGGTGCTGGCCCTGCAGGACAAGCCTCCCTTCCTGACCCAGCTCCACTCCTGCTTCCAGACTGTTGTACGTGAGCTCTGCCTGTCCTGGCTCCCTGGTGTCTCACAGCCTAAAGGAACATGGATTTGATCACTTCAGTAGCATTTATTGCCATTCAATCTATATAGCATAGCATAAAAAATAGCAAACAAACACCAGATATAATTCTCCCTTGTATTTTAAATATAAAACTGGGTTTAAAGATTTTTCTTCCAAGTCATTCAAGCAGACCAGTGTGGTAATTCCTAAATTTAATAATATGAGCTTTGCTAGGTCAGAGCCTTAAGCCTTAAGTTTCCCAAAGGTTTCTAAACAGTTTTAAGGATCTGAGGTCCTTCCCAGCTTCAGTGATTCTGTGAAACAAGGTCTGTCATCCCCTCAGCATTCACAGCATAACTGTCTGTGGTGTTAAAGGCATTTTCAAACTCTGCTTAGTGTCACAAATCTCTGGGTGGAAAATTACCTGAATGCAACCAATGTGCAGACACAATCACAACAAACCATCACCTTTGCCTCTTTTTTAATAATAAAAAAATCTATATTTTTTAATACTTCCCATCTTCCATAGGAAAACTCATTAGGAAGGCTTAGAAATGGCCCCAAAGCAGGAATTTTTGACCACCTTGGATTTTATTTCTTTCATTTGTTTTGAGAGAGATCTTTCAGACAGAACTCCATTTGTATAATTGTTGGAAGCACTGCAGATAAATATCATGTAGAAATGCCCCCCTCAGACTGGCACATCCTGCCAGCTCTCCCTTCACCCCTGCAGCTTTTACACAACATTCCACTTCCATTTCTGACCTATCGATTCCACCAGAACGTGCAGCCCCTCTTAATAATCCTAAAAGCTTTATAATAACCTGCTAGTGATTTTTTTGTGCTGATCAATGAATATCTAATATTTCCTCTGCTGCCTTTCCCTGTGTCCCCCCTGCCCTGCCCAGGACCGGCTGTATTTCGTTATGGAGTATGTGAATGGTGGTGACCTCATGTATCACATCCAGCAAGTGGGCAAGTTCAAGGAGCCACAGGCAGTGTGAGTGTTCCCATTTACACATTTAAATCATGTCATCATCAGCATTTTAGCCTTTGGTTTCCTCCCCTTCCCAGGCTCAGTAGGAAGTCTGGGCTGGCCTTCACTAAAAGGTGAATTTATCTTATAAATGTTTGCACACAGAGACCAAAATTCAAAAATACAGCACAAAGGAAGGCACACGATGCATAACTTGAAAGGTGAACAGAATTTAAGCAAGGCAGCAGGAAATTAAAGCTGTTACTTGGTATTCTGGTGTTGTTTTCAAAAGCCAATATTAAAAAAATAAGGTGAGTAGGACATTTCAGTCTGAATGAAGGTTGTAAGGAAAGGTTCTGCAAGTGGACTCAGCCCTGCAAAGTAAATTATGGTCTGTACAGGATGAATTCAAGGTGTAGCTCGTAAGAATTGCTGTGATGTATTTGCAAGGAGTTAATAAAGGATGAAGAGTTGTGTGTGTGTGTGATCCCTTTTAGGTAATCAGGGAGCAGCTGATAATGATCTGCATTCAAGTATTCCAGAGTGAGCAGCTCCAGCATTTCCCATCTCATCAGCCCTTCCCAGCGTTTCATCAATCTCTTACCAGTGAAACCTTAAACTCAAGGGTGACCAACTGTTTGCAGAACTCAGTTAAAATAACTTCTCATTTTCACTTCAGCTACCAGGGCTCCTTTAAATGAGAGGCCTTCTAAATATAAGCACTTCAGATACAGAAAAAATATTTTAACAACTCTCCGAAGTAAAACTGGATGGTGTCAGATCATCTTTGACTCTCAGCTAATGCAACTTGCCAACACATGCCAAAATCTGTGGTGCTTTCTGACAGCTCCTGCCTGTGCAGCATCCCCAGCACACGTTCACAGACCCCTCTGAGCAGCTCAGCCTTCCCCTCCCTTATGCTCAGCCTAAAAATTAAGCTCCTCTTGAAATAATCCTCCTGCATCTCCTTTGCACAGTTCCACAGCAACCAGCTCCAGACAGCCACCAATATTATACATCTTTGAACTGCATTCAGCAATTAGGGTTTATGTGGTAATCAGTTTAATTGGCTCCATGTAATTAATCCATTAACAGCCTGTGTAAAGGAACACTATTTCTGCAAATTATTTGGTGCCCTATGAATTGCAATGTACATTGAGCTGCATCCTGAATTCATCAGTAAGTGATCAGAGATAAGGACCTTGCAGCAGAGTTGGATCAGCTGTGCTGCAGCTACACCATTTTTTGTGGTGTAGAGAGACATTTTTAGTATTTTTTTTTATTCTGCCTGATCTGATCATCAAATACTCAAAATGTGTCTGTCAAGGTCCAGCTGGAGTGAGATGTCTGTTATGTCATCTGCCTGTAATACAGATTTTTATACTTTTACATATATGCACACTATAAATAATATATTTTCTATGCTCTAATGATATCATTCTTTACCCTGACGTGTGTCCAAATGACTTTGTCAGAAGGAAATCATGAGGCAATAAGCAATTTGTTGATTTTTTTTCCCCATGCAGGTTCTATGCAGCTGAGATCTCCATTGGGTTGTTCTTTCTCCACAACAGAGGGATTATTTATAGGTGAGTATAATCTGACATCAGTCATTCTGAACTATTTTTAAAACCCTGAAAGAATCAGTTTCTTTAAAGCTTTGGTGTATTTTTACAGCACTGTGTGAAGAGCCATTGGTGCTGCTGGGGTGGAAACCACAGCCCCTGTTTCACCTGAGCTCTCTGAAAACCCTTGGAAATGTAAGAGATTCTCTTCTGTGTTCTAATCATTAACATGAAGTTCCTGTGATTCTCCACAGGGATCTGAAATTAGATAATGTGATGCTGGATTCAGAAGGACACATCAAAATTGCTGATTTTGGAATGTGCAAGGAACACATGTTGGATGGAGTGACAACCAGGACCTTCTGTGGCACTCCAGACTACATTGCACCAGAGGTAAATGTGGACCATTTTCAGAGTCCCTCAAATGGAAAGTGTCCCTCCACAACTTGTACAGCCCTGGCTTTGGGTGGGTTCTCTGTGCTTGGGACTCCTCTTTCTGCAGCTCTGTTGAATATCTCAGGATTGATGCAATATTACCAAGATGAACTTCACTATTTAAAAAAATAGTTAATTGAAAAACTAACCTTTTGTGAAATCAACGCTTCAGATTTTGGTCATAGTAGCAAAAGACTCAAAAACATGGGCTCAACACCCTATGATTTTAAATTTGCAGCCTGGAAACATTATTATAGTAAACTTTGCAGTTTGTGAAGTCACAGAAACTTCCTGGGTGGTGCTGAGGTTGTTGCTGAGATCAGCAGATAATTTCACTGGCAGCAAATATATTTTTCCATAGGTTCTCACAGCTGCCAAAATACATTTATTTAAAGGAGTTTGGCATTTTCAGGAAATCACAAACCACTCAGTGAGTTTGGGGAAGGGATCATGAGGTCCTGAAGCTTTTGGCTGCCCTCTCTGCAAAACCACTGCAGTCTTTTCCAAGCCATGGGCTACAAGTGGTGTGAGCAAAGCTCCTGTCACTGCAGGCCTGGCCAGAGCTGTAAGATCAGGGCTTGGATGGAGCTGCCATCAGAAATCCATCATTTTCCTTGAGTTTTCCATGATGTGCAATATCTGTGCTGCATTCAAGCCACTGACAATCACCCTCCAGCATGAACCACCTGCAGAGGGGCTGAAAGGAAAATCTGATCATGAGAAGCAGAGTTGTGCTTTTGAGCCTCTGATAAATATGAGTTTAGAGGGAAGATTTTTAGTCTGGACACGATTTGGATTTCAGTGCTTTAGGTATAAACCATTAAAAACAAGCACATGTGGTGATCTGGATATAATTCAAATATATGAATATTAAAATCTGGTATTTGTGCACGCTGAGCTTTCAAGAGTATTGATTTGTTTGGCAGCAGATTTGATGCAAGGGGCTGGATGCTGATCCAAGAGACTCACTTGCTCCCTGAGTACTGAGCAAGAGGCAGCTCTGGCTGGAACATCCCTGCCTCTAATTGAGTGTTTGTTGGAAGAGGGGAGATTTATACATGGACAAGTAAATTAGTGGCTAAGGTGAATGTTGTCATCTCTGTGAAATTGGAATGAAAAATGGTTTGGTTTTTTTTCCTGGTTTCTAATTGGTGCTTTCTAGAGTGAAATATTGTGGATTATAAAGCTCTGGGTTTTCCCCATTTGCTGTTTCTTGCAGCAGGAGATCAGAACAACCAGAGCAGTGTCTCATTTGCTTCTGTCAGAATGTAAATGAAGCCAATGTAGGAAATTAGAGTGTCCTCTCTGTGGCAATTGCCTCGTGCCAGTTAATACCAAAGAACAACACCAAAAATGCTCAATAGGGGTCAAGGCTGGAGTGAATTACTGTATTTTATATATGGAAATTGCATGTAAAGAATTAAACCTTTGACCAATTCAGTAACTGGGAGGAAATCAATCTTTTTATTATCTTACAATTTGATTTGTTCTTTGTAATTGGCTGGTTTTCTTTTGTTTCAGACTGACAGATTGCTAACTGGGTCTGTGGGAGACTTCCCAGGAAGGTTCATGTTGTGCTTGCAGGGGTGTGTCAACATGTTTCCCTGGGCTAAAATTGATAAATTTATGAGACATTTCAATGAGGTTGCATTTGTACAGTCCCATTCCCCGTGGGTGGAGCTAAAGGAGCTAAATCTAAATAAACTGGGGAAGTATCTGGAGGAGAGTCCTGGGAGTGGGTTGCACTCAAAATAGACAATTAGCTCTTTTCAGCAGGATTTGGAGAATAATGGTGTGACTCCAGAGGGGTCTGGAGGAGCCCACACTCTCTGCAGGAATTTCTCACACACAGCTCAGGGGTTGCAGAGCTGGGAGGACCCACAGGGCCATCTCAGCTGGTGCCACCCTCCCATCTCCTCCTGGAGCAGCAGGGGAATGCAGCAAAGTCACTTGGCACAGTTGGGTCTGCTGGCAAATAATGGTGCCCTATTTTCTGATTGGGAAAGTCACCATTTGTTATAGCTCAGTTGTATAATGGACCAGAATTAATACTCATTTCCTTACCCTGTGCACATGGAGAGGTTAAACTGGTGGGGTCCCAGCCTGGCAGCTCCTCTCAGGCACAACCTGCTTATCTTGTGCAGATAATTTCTTAAATATTTATGGTCAGAGTGGTGAAATAGCTGTGAAATCAATTAGTACTTGGTGTTGCCTTGACCAGTGAAGAGAGACAGGAGGAGATGGATGTCAGGAGGATTAGTGGGAAGGGATTGTGCCAGCCCAGCACCCCCAGCAGCATCCCTGCAGCAGCCACAGTGCTGAGTGGCAATTGCACAGGAATTGAAATCAGAAGCTCCATTTCCCTTCTCCTGCCTCCAACAGCCTCAAAACCTTCAGTTCTAACCTTGCATTTGCCAGCATTGGGGGAGGCAAATAGACATTACAGAGGTTTGGGAAGTGTGTGTTTGACTGTCTCCTGTGCTAGTAATATTTATTTCTTTTAATAAGTGAGTTTTAACTTTTCCAGCAGACATCAGATCTGTTCACAAAAGATTTTCTCTTGCCTCTGGGATATAATCTTTTCATCCCAACTGGCTACTCTCTGCAAGCTGCAATGATCTAAACATTCCTACAAATTGCTGGTATTAATCTCTGTGTCCTGCTCTTAACTGTGCCTTCCTTGGAGGCAAAAGTGGGGGAAAAAAAGCAAAAAAGAAACATCCTTCTACCAATTTTGCTTAATGAGAAAAATTCCTGAGCTCTTCCTGAGCACTCGAATCCACAAACCCTGGAAAGGCAGAGCTCTTAAAAATGGCAATAGATTGTAAAAGTGGGACATTTGAACTGGAAAAGGAGATGAAAAAGGCAGTAATTTAAATTAATGACGGAGAAGAAGGGGGAGGGAAGGGTCCTGTCAGCTTTCCCCTCCTCCCTGGCCAGGGAAGAGCAGAGAGCAGAGCTGGAGGAGGGTCCAGGTCTCCACTCCTGGGCACAGGAGCTCCCTCACTGCCCTGTGGGTTGCCCTGCACACTGTGCTGGGACAGGAGTCATGGTAATACACCCCAATTTGCTCTAAAAGATCCCCAAATTTATCCATGCAGTTGGAATTACTTTGGCAGCTGCTCAAGGCAGGCAGGGCTGCCTCAGAGTGCAGCAGCTGAGGGGTAACACAGGATGAGTTCTGGAGGAGGAGGAGGGAACTACTGCAAATACAACACTGAGAACTTGCTGACTCTGTCCCAGTGCATGTTTGACTGTACACTGAAAGCTCATCTGCTTCCTCCCACGTGCAGTTCCTTCCTTGCAGTGAGTGTTCTTTCCTCTGGTTGGCACTTCCCAGGGAGTGCTGGGAGCAGCTCCCAGCAGGAGGAGCAGAACCTCAGGCTGGGGGATGAACCTTGCTGTGCTTGCCCTGTGCCACAGCCTCGCCAGGACTGAGCTGCTGGTTCAAATTGGGTGGATTTAATTAGGATTAAAGGAAAGATCCTTCCAGTGTACAGCAGCAGACTTTGACAGGACCACCTTTTCCTACCTGGGCACAGGTCCAGTGAGAAAAGTGGCCTTGTAGCAGTGCCACCTTCCCAGTGCTGATGTCTGTGTAGCACCTTCCCAGTGCTGATGTCTGTGTGGCACCTGCCCAGTGCTGATATCTGTGTGGCACCTTCCCTGTGTTCATGTCTGTGTGGCACCTGCCCAGTGCTGATGTCTGTGTGGCACCTTCCCTGTGTTCATATCTGTGTGGCACCTTCCCTGTGTTCATGTCTGTGTGGCACCTTCCCTGTGTTCATGCCTGTGTGGCACCTTCCCTGTGTTCATATCTGTGTGGCACCTGCCCAGTGCTGATGTCTGTGTGGCACCTTCCCAGTGTTCATGCCTGTGTGGCACCTTCCCTGTGTTCATATCTGTGTGGCACCTTCCCAGTGTTCATGTCTGTGTGGCACCTTCCCTGTGTTCATGTCTGTGTGGCACCTGCCCAGTGCTGATGTCTGTGTGGCACCTTCCCAGTGCTGATGTCTGTGTAGCACCTTCCCTGTGTTCATGTCTGTGTGGCACCTGCCCAGTGTTCATGTCTGTGTGGCACCTGCCCAGTGTTCATGTCTGTGTGGCACCTTCCCAGTGCTGATGTCTGTGTGGCACCTGCCCAGTGTTCATGTCTGTGTGGCACCTTCCCTGTGTTCATGTCTGTGTGGCACCTTCCCTGTGTTCATGTCTGTGTTTGTGTCTCAATTCCCACTCCCCACCAGGGACTGGCTCAGGTGAGGGAGGCACTGCCAGCCCAGGGGGTCACTGCTCTGCTTGTCAGATGTTGACCTGCAGCATCAAATAGCACAAAAATCGTAGTGATTCTGAGCCTGCCTTGGGTTTAAGGAGCTTTTTTCATGCTCATTCTGCCAGCCCACAGGCAGGTTTCACTGGGGCAGGTTGCACTGCTGGTGGAAATGCTCTTTAGGGAACAGCCCAGCCCTGAGTCCCCTCTTGCTGCATGAACAACCAGCACCCAAGTCAGTGCTTTGCTGCCTCTTCCAGTGTGTGCCATTGAACTGCTGCATTTAAAGCTCTTCCTCCCTCAATAATCCCATCAGACTCTCCCACAAGAGGCAGAGAGGGAACTGTGGGCTCCTGGTCAGACCTTGCTGCCAGGTACAGAGCTTGGCAGTGCAGCAGCATTTTCCTCCTCACTGCTGTGGATCCATTTTTTTCCTCATTTGCTAATTGAAATAAACTGTTCCTCCCAAACCCACTTACATGGAGGTCATTTGTTGTACAAAATGTTCTGCCCTTATGAATTAATGGCCTGGAAAATAGCCCTTTTTTCGATAAAATGCTCTTTTCCACGAGGCAGGGAGAGATTGTCAGGGAAGGATTGAGGATGAAATGTATCATTTTCTGTGTGTAAAGGCCAGGCTTTTTCTTTGTTAAAAGTTTCAAAGTGTTTGGTCTTCCAAGAGGCAGATTCCAGAGGGCCCCTGGGAACTTACTGGTGCTGGAAATGAGAGGGAGAGTAACCAAGTATGTCAACTACTACAGTGTGAAATGAATGTCCCAAATATATATTTTCAAGCCCATATTGCTGCTGGGAGACAACTAATACAGATTGCTTTTATGTGGGACCTTCCAGATGAGAATCTTGTTATTACCTCTGCTTGTCTGATCTATTCCAAAGTGCCATTGATTTTGAAATCCTTTGGTTAGAAACATTGCAGTAATTTTTAATCCATGTGCTGCTGCATCTCAGGGAAGAACATATATTCACACAGAGACTATAATTTTATTTAGTAGCCAGGCAGTGCTGCTTTTATTGCACTGGTGACTCACTGTGGAACTTCCCAGTTCAACTTCTCTTTCAGACAAGTGAGATATTTAGGCTCTGTGATGTGCACTGGGCTTAGCAATTTGTTTCACAAAGGATAAAAGCACATGCAAACAGGACCATAAATGCCAGCCCCTGTGGAGCAGTGAGTGCCTCAGTTCCCTGCTTGTTCCAGTGGGGCAGAGGCTCAAAGGCTCCCCCTTGGGAGTGGGGATGGGCATGTCCTGCATCCCTTCACAATTCACAATATCCCTTCCCAGTTCCGTAGAAGGAGATCTGAGGGATCACCCCCAAACTGCTCCATCCCATGCCCAAGTGCAGCTGTTAAATAAATCAACACTGACCTCTGAAGAGGCCTCAGTTAGAGCTGATGCAGGAGGGGCCCTGGGTGCTGTTGGCACTCTCAGCCTTTCCTTGTGTCACAACTCAATTTGTGCTTCTCCATGAGGATGGAAATGTTTGACATTTCCACTAGTCTGACCAGCAGAAACCCCTTCCCTTTTGATGTATCTTCATCCTGAGGATCACAGCCATTGCTTGGGAAGGTGTAACTGAGCTTTTCAGGGGGTTGCTCTTTGCCTGAATTTGGATGCCCTTTACAGCAGAATGAAATTATAAATACTGAAAAGAAGAGCTTAATTATTGATAGTCCATAAGTCAAGTGATTCTCGTGATTTCAGGCTGTGACACAGATGGATGGATAATGTTTTTGCCTTGTCTCCTACAATGTGCTGCTGTGCTGCCTCCTTTGCCCTCAAATGCCCATCCCAAGGACTCCTGAGAGCTGCATTTGCCAAGACATCAGGGTTCCAGAGATGAGGGTGGATTTAAACTAACATTGCAGAGCAATCCAGCTCCCACTGAAACCAGTGATTAGTGCAGTGAGGATTACAGGACTGGCTGGCTGGCCTCTTTCAAGGAAATATGTTCTTCTCTGCATGTCACTGTTCATCTCATCTGCCACAAGACTGGGGGTTAACACAAGGGGCTTTTCTTTTGTTTGTTTTTTTTTTGTGATTACACAGATTATTGCTTACCAGCCCTATGGGAAGTCTGTGGATTGGTGGGCATATGGGGTGCTGCTCTATGAGATGCTGGCTGGACAGGTAAGCTCTGCCCTCCTGTGCTCCCTGGCACCTCCCCCTGCCTCTCCAAAGCTGCTGTTTCTAACATCCCTAAAGGGTTAGACCATCAGAGCATAAGTCTGAAACCTTTCATACTGCTGTTATCTCCTTGTCCTCTTGACTGACTCAACTGAGAATGTATTTAGGCTTTAAGCTCTTTATATTGTACCCACATAATCAAGCTCTGCCTTTGACTACAGCTCCTTTGTGCTGCAATAATGTTATAAATAGCCATCTTCAGACCTGAAAGGGAGACACTTGAGCAGGAAAATGCATTTCAAGTGGAAGGAATATCATTTAGGAGTTTGAAGCCACAGGGAAGCATAATAAGGGTGTGTATTGAGTCCCAAGAATACAGTTTTTTGTCCTGTATGTCCTGGGGGTAGAATACAGATCTGGCCCCCTGGAAATGTTCTCCCTGCAGAGCCCTCATTCTGCACAGTTATGGGAGGCTGGGAAAGCAGCTCTGCACTGCCCTGCATGGCACACAAACACCAACACCAAGGAATTCTCTTAGTGCTGAGATGGAAAAGATTTCTCCAATTGGCTTTCAGGGAGTGTGAGCTGAGGGCAGGCATTTCTGAAGCTTAAAACATGCATTTTTAACCAATGCCTTTAATAGTTTCTCTGCTAAATTCCAGTTGCCATGCAAAGGGTTTGAATGTGGAGCAGATGCAGATGGGAACATTTCCAGGCTGCTCTGCTCTTTCCTGTCACCTTTGGTTTAAAATATAATGCAGCCCTTTCTTGTGATGGTCTCAGAAGCAGAAGCAGAGTCTACAGGCATGGCAGAAACCAAACTGGAGTTCACCTGGAATTAAGTGAGGAGGAGTGGATATACCTGAGCACGAGGTCATTCAAAGTTCAGTCTCCAAACTTCATCCTTTAAAGTATTTTGCCTGCCTGGTGCAGAGTAGCTTTAAAAACTGATTAAAGCTGATGATAAAGATAATCCTGCACCCATTTCGATAACCTGATTGCCACTGTGGGGGCAGAAAGGAAAGTTTCTGCTTGATTTCAACCTGAGATTGCTAAACACGGAGCTTCTGGGTCAGAAGATACCCAGGGTAGGGCTGGCTGGGAGTTTGGGGTGTGTTCTGGGCAGGGACCACTGCTGTGTGCTGATCTCTTTGGGCATTGTCATGCCCTGTCATAAGAAGGTAAATCCCAGCAGGTAACTCACCTGTGATTTGTTTCCAACAGCCTCCCTTTGATGGGGAAGATGAAGATGAACTTTTCCAGTCCATAATGGAGCACAATGTTTCCTACCCAAAATCTCTGTCCAAAGAAGCCGTTTCCATCTGCAAGGGGGTGAGAAAATGCTCCTTCAGCATGAGGTTCCTTTTTGGCAACCCTGGCTAATCACTGGATTTGTCTGCCTTTGACATGGCACTGGAGTATTTTTAAGTGCAACTTCTGTCAGGCAGTGCTGAGCAACATTGTCACTTGGTGTCACTGATTTGGGTTCAGCTCCTCCTGCTGTTCCTGCTTGTTTTATGGCAGGAACAAATGTCAGCATCAGGAGCTGCCAAATGCAAAGCAGAATTTGTAACCAGGTGGGAAGCATCTCCACCTGCTTTGCCTCTCCACCTGCCCAGCACAGCCCCAGTTTGGCAGGGTGAGAAGACTCCTCAGCTTGGCTGGATACCAAATACTGCAGAGAGTTCTCAGCCCAGAGTGCCCAATGACAGAGCAGAGCAAATTGTTACTAAGAGTCATTTTAAAATGTAGGTAAAGAGGAGCTTATGTGAAAACCGTGGGGAAATCCTGACCCAGTGGTAACTTGTGTGGCCTAAAATTGTTCTTAGAGTCTAAATTTTGAGGAAACTTCAGGGTATTAGGTCAGGAAAAAACAATTTGTTTGACTTTCCTTTGACTCCATGTGATTCTCCAGAGTACCATCAGTCTGCAGCTTTTCCAACCCCCTGTAATCATTACTTGATGTCTGATTTACACTGATAAAATATCCCTGCACTGGGTAGTAGTTAATTTGGCATTTCTTCCTATCCTTTGCAAGCATTTGGGAAATATTATTCATGAGTTTGATATGAATCCCTTAAGGAAAATCATCACAGAAAAGAAAAGGTGTTTAGAGCAACAAGGCAAAAGGCAAGGCCACTAAAGGCTAATTCTGGAGATTTTCCCAGTGTGATGTGCTGGGGGACAAAAACTGAGCATGATACATTTTTGTAAAGTACATACAGGTTATTGCCTTGTGGTGACAGTCACATTTTCAAACAGCACAGTCTGAACTTGATGTACTCACCCTGTTGGCACTGGGTGCTCCCACCAGGGGAGGGCAGGCAGCTAAAATTGCCTGTGCCAAGAGGTTTCAGGTCAAGTCTCTGTGGTACTGACACAGTCACCATCTGTATTAAACAGACAATTACACCCAGTCTCAGTGGGCATCACTCCTGACCTCAGAAGTCAATCTGAGAAAGGTTCTGAGCTTTGCAACTGGTGGCAGCTCAGCAATCCCAGGACTGGGCACCACTGGGCAAGACAAACGTGCCCACTGTGCTCTTGGAACTGATTTGTCTGCCTGGCATTTATTCCACTGATTCAGAGTTTGTTGGGTTTGGTAAATGCAGTGACTTTGGAAAGAATTAAAACTTCCAGAATCAATAGTCACATTTTCTTTTATCACCTCTGTTAAAGTAAGGGGTTTGGGGAAGGTGACACAAGTGGGAAGGCTTGGTTGAGCTTGAAGAAGGCTCTGATTCCAGCCCATGCACAGCCACTTCCCAAATCTGCTCAGAGTCACTTTTATTTTAGGTTCCCCATTGGAATCAGATCAGCTCAACATTTGGAAGGCGACTAAAGTGGTACAGCTGAGCTTTTACAAAGGTGTGGAGGTATCACTCCCAGCAGTCCATTAATCATATATCATTTGTAAAAGAGCTTTAAAACATCCCCACAGCACTGCAAGTGAGAGTTGATGGCCACATTGTCCAATTCCTCATGTCCACACCAGCTGAGGAGCTGCTGAGGAGCTTGTTATTTAGGGAGCACATTGCAGTTTCTGAGCACACCATACTCGTGGGGTTTGGGTTGTTTCTTTTCCCCAGGTCTGCTTAGTCCAGTATTGACCAGGATGTCCTTAGGAATGCAAGGAAGGACACACAGATTAGGTGCTGTCAAGGAATTGGAGGCCCTGGAATGAGATGTCATGAACAAGCCCAGAAAAATGAAATGGGAGGGGTGGGTTGTACTTGGTGCAGCTTCAGTGTGTTGGAATTCTTTGTGTTTAATTGATTGTTGAGATAAGGCAGAAGCTTTGCTGGAGATTTACAAGACTGAAAGAGCAGAGGAGAAATTGAGGAGTTGTGAGCTGACAGGGATGGCAGCATGCCCTGGGCACCACCTGCCCACCTGCACCTCTGGTAGCAACCAGTGCCAAGGGGGACAAAGTTCTCCAGTGCAGCCCCTAATTTTGCTGCTGATGTGCTGTCTCTGGTGAACAAACAGGAAAATTCATCTTCAAAGAATGCATTTGAGCTTTTCAAAACAGTTTTACTTGCAGTGTGTATCTTCAGGAGAGGAGTGAGAGCATCACAACCAGGGGAATCTGTCTCCCTTTCATCCCAGCACTCAGCTGCAGCATTTGCTGTTTTCTTCCTGACAGCTCATGACTAAACATCCTGCCAAACGCCTTGGCTGTGGCCCTGAGGGTGAGAGAGACATCAGGGAGCACACGTTCTTCAGGAGGATTGACTGGGAGAAATTGGAAAACAGGGAGATTCAGCCCCCCTTCAAACCTAAAGTGGTGAGTGAGATGCCAAGTCCTGCCCTGCCTTCCCTGGGGTGGCACTGGTGCTGCAGAGCTGGGGCACTGCTCAGACAGGCCAGTTTGGTCCTGGCAGAGCAGCCTAAGCCTGCCCAGGATGTGGCACCTGGTGGTGTAACCCATCTCTCGGGGGTTTGAGTCCTGCCCAGATGGTCACACACTGCAGGAGGAGCTGAAAACAGGGAAAACTGGCACATTCCCATCAGCCCCTTGAGACTGGGAATAAATTTGGTTCCTGGCTGTCTCCTCTGAGCTTACAGGGGTGAGTTCCCTCCACAGGCTGCACAGCACAGGGTTGTGTTCCATCCTACAACACCTGCTCAGGCTGCAGGAATAACCCCTGCTTTAGTTTCCATGTTTGTTACTGCCTTCCACACGTGTATCCACAGGAATATTTTAGAAATCCAGGCAAGTGGAAAGCTGTCCTTACCCTGAGAGCTGTTTGCATAATAGAATTGGAAGAGCTGTGCTTGTTGAGACAGAATTTCTTTCAGCATGTACTGTTTTACTGACAGGCAAAGAGAAGCATTTGCACACAAGAACACAAGCTCTAAGGAACAGCTGTAAATTTTTATGTCCTAACATTGAATCTTTCTTCTCCATCCCTTTTTTATTTCAGCTGAGAGGCCTGGCTGGCTCTGGCATTTCAGGTGCAGAGTGATGGGTCTGTACACTGATTCATTTGCCAATACAGACACACTTGTGAGGTACCACAAACTAATGAGCAGAGGGATGCCAATACTCAGTGGCAGAATTATTCTTTATTTTTTCATACAAATTGCTTTTTCACATCAGCAGCAGCAGAGTTGCAGCTGAGAAGGGTATTTTGTACTAAGGGAAATACTCTTTTTATGTGGTGTGGATTTTGCAGGCAGGGAAGGGTGTAAATAAGGAGGGAACATGTGTGGTGGTGCCAGTGCTGCCCAGCTGGTCCCCAGAGGGGGCTCTGCAAAGGGGAGCTGCTCTTTGGAGGGTTTCAGAGATTTTCATTCTGTGCTTCTCAAGTCAAATTTCAAGCTGGTCATAAAGCAAATACACCTTCCCATCTGTGAGTTTTATTAGCTCAGGAGCTGAGGGCTTAGACTGTCCTTGACTATAACCAGCAGGAAGGTACTAAAAGCTTGAAGGATGGTCTGGTTCCACCACAGCACACTCTGGGGCAGCTCCTGACTCCTCTGCAGAGCTCTGGGGTGACCCTGCCCTGGGGGTTTTATACACCAAGGCAGAGTCACAGGGAGCCTGAATTTCCCAGATTAAAATAATTCAAAATCCAAGCTTGGTATTTACATATCTTATGTATCACTCATTTATTGTGATTGCTGGTGCTGTTCATATCAGCATCACAGAATTATAGAATCCTTTAGGTTGGAAAAGACCTTTAAGGTCATCAAATCCAACATTTCCCCCAGCACTGCCAAGCCCACCACTGAACCATGTCCCTAAATACCATACCTACACATTTCAGTCCCTCCAGGGATAGATATTGATTTTAGAAAGCAAAAATCACACAACCCTTAATCTGTCTGAAGATATGGATGTATTTATAGGCTTTGTTTGGCGTGGGTTTTCTCAGAAAACCTTTGTAGGTGCATCTTCTCCAGGAATAGTCCTGCTGCCTCCACACCCAGGCTTGGGTCCCACTTGAACAGGGAGCTGCAGGTTTGGGGTCAAGCAGTTGGTTTAAATAACATGTTCCCTTCCAGACTGACATTTCCCAGGCTATGGGCACAGAGTGATTATTTGGCAAGAAGGACCAATTTTACTTTTATTTCTAAGTTTGGGAGTTTGAGGAATCCTGTAATTTCAGTTCTGCTTTCATACTGCATTAATGTTCACAATGGCAATGCTGCTCTTCACTGTGAAGGCAGAAATTCAATTGAAGCTGCAATTTGATGGAGAAATTATTATATTTTCCCCCAAAACATACCCATATTTCACATGAGTTATTTCTTAGCCTCTACTAGTACAAGCAACAGCAAGAGGCCTAATGGAGCCAGGAACTTTGCTTTCAATATACAACTTTCTTTGAGTACTTTCCACTTGCTGAAAAAAGAAGAGAAAAAATAATATTGTGGCAGGATGATGCTTATGTGTAGATCATCTTTTTAGCAAAAGCCTTCCCTGTAAAAATAACCTTTTTGTGGCTGCTCTGAGCTAACTGTTATGCCTCTAAATAAATTTGCCTTAATTTGGGGATACATCAACTTTCATGCCAACGATTCAGAGTTTTCCCCTTGTCAAAGTTCAGCTGTTCCCATCCTCGTCCTGCAGAGACTCTGCCCCAAAGTGCACTGGCCTCAGTGGGCACCAGGGCACAGAGCCCTGCCTGGAGAAAGCCTTGAGTGTGGGGCAGTGTCCCTGGGCTTGTGTTCCTGCAGGGCTGAGCAAGTGTCACCTGGGCACTGAGTGCAGTGTTTGTTGTCTGAAATACAGCCCAGCTTGTGCCTGAGGCAGCAGAATTCTGAGCTCAGCTCAGGTGGCAGGTCCAGCCCAGCCAGGTGCTCTGCAAGAAGGTTGAAAACTGGGACTGGGCTCTTTCCAAGAGAGCCAAACATCTCACCCTCAAATCCAGGCCCCTTTCCAGTTGGCATCTCCTGTAAACACTCAGATTAATTCATGTTGCATTAATTCAGGAAAAAAACAGTCAGTGTTTAATATTGGTCTGTTGTGCA
The DNA here is from genome assembly GCF_047495875.1 of Pithys albifrons albifrons. Classification (NCBI taxonomy): domain Eukaryota; kingdom Metazoa; phylum Chordata; class Aves; order Passeriformes; family Thamnophilidae; genus Pithys; species Pithys albifrons. The sequence continues at coordinate 1,268,591 of NC_092476.1, read as the reverse complement.
AACCCTGCTCTGCCCTTTCTCGTTTGTCCTCTGAATCTGAGGGTGATAATGTGATGTTTCCCTCTAAATCCACGTGATTGTGGGGATATTGTGGGAATGCACAGAGAGGAGAAGGTCAGTGATTGTGGGGATATTGTGGGAATGCTCAGAGAGGAGCAGGTCAGTGATTGTGGGGATATTGTGGGAATGCTCAGAGAGGAGAAGGGATATTGTGGGAATGCATAGAGAGGAGAAGGTCAGTGATTGTGGGGATATTGTGGGAATGCACAGAGAGGAGAAGGGATATTGTGGGAATGCACAGAGAGGAGAAGGTCAGTGATTGTGGGGATATTGTGGGAATGCTCAGAGAGGAGAAGGGATATTGTGGGAATGCACAGAGAGAAGCAGGTCAGTGATTGTGGGGATATTGTGGGAATGCTCAGAGAGGAGAAGGAATATTGTGGGAATGCACAGAGAGGAGCAGGTCAGTGATTGTGGGGATATTGTGGGAATGCTCAGAGAGGAGGTCAGTGATGTGGGGATATTGTGGGAATGCACAGAGAGGAGAAGGTCAATGATTGTGGGGATATTGTGGGAATGCTCAGAGAGGAGAAGGGATATTGTGGGAATGCACAGAGAGGAGCAGGTCAGTGATTGTGGGGATATTGTGGGAATGCACAGAGAGGAGCAGGTCAGTGACAACAGGAAGAAACATTCAGTGCCTTTGTCATAAACCCACACTTTGTTCAAAGGTCTGTTACAGGAGTTTTGAGATGAGCAGATTTACCAGTTTCCTTCAGACCTCTCCACATGATTCAGTGGCTAATTTTCCTCAAATATGCAATTTTTTCTGGCACACAAGCTAATTTTGTTCTGGTACCACCTTCCTCCTATTTAACATGCCTCTAATCACACTTCCCTGCCTGGCAAGTGTTTTCTGCATTCCTCCAAACTCTCCTTTCTGCAAACCTGCTTTCTTCTGGTTTCTGTTCTGAAGGAGTTGTGCTCAGCCTGGGGCTATATATAACCCCCTTTTTGGCTGGGCTTTGCCACACAATGTGTCTCTCAAGACACAAAAAAGGAAAAAACCTGTGATAGCACATTTTGTGATGAGGACCCACCCCAGGATGTGCTCTCTGTCCCAGCTCCCTCCCACCAGCCCCAGCACTGAGGCTCTGCTCTCATTTATGGATTTGCAAGAGTTTATAAACTGTACAATGAAGAGTCAAAGCATATAAATAAATTACCTTGAGCTTTTTGTAGATCATAAAGGAAACAGAGACTAACATGAAAAATTAATTAGGTATCATAAAGGTCTTAAGAAGAATTATGTGACTTGACAGAGAAAGTATCTCTTGCTGTCCATAAAAATATTTTCTTTTTCCTTCTGTATCCCAGTAATTCTGAGTATTTAAACCTCTTCACCTCGTCATGGATGGAAACCTTTCTGACTGCTTTTCACCACAATTCATCCATCCAAACTTTCCTGTTTGTCTGGAAGTTTTTGTTGAAGTATCTGAGAAGACAATTTTCTTTTTAACTAAGAAAGGAGGCAAAGCCTTGCATGTGTCCTGCCAACTCTGCAGAATGCTGGACCTGCCAAGGCACTGCTGGTGTGCTGGTTTAAAGGTAAACCAGCAGGAGAAATGACCCCAGCTCAGGAGAGGTTATAAGTCAGAGTTACAATTTAATGAAAATATTACAATCAATGCAATGACACAAAGAAAAATTGGTTTTAACCCACAAAACCCAGAAGTACAACCCAGGCCCTGGGGCACAAACACAGTGGGGTTTGTTGGCCCCTGTGCTGAGCCCCACGTGGTTCCTCCGAGTCAAAAATAAAAGGAAGGACAAACCTGTTGGTGCAGATGATGGCACAGTCTGGGTGAGAGTGGTGGGCTCCTCCTGTCCACGTTCTACTCCTCCTCTGGATCCAATGAGTGGGTCCCACAGGTCCCTAAACCCCAAGATTCCCTCCCCTCAGGTCCACCCAGTGCCTCCCCCAGGGCAGGGAGTTCCACCCTGGGGGATCTGACTCTGGCAGTCAGGGGGGAGTTTGGAATCGTTGCTGGCCCATGGGCAGAGCTGAGCCCTCAGGTGGGTGTGGAGGTGCCAAGGACTCCCTGCAGGGCAGTTCTCCCAGTTCCTCTGCCAGGCTTCTTTCCCAGCCAGCTCCCAGCCTGAGGGCTCAGCTGTGCCCTGGGCAGCTGCTGCCAATGGGCCATTGGGAACAGTTCCTGGGCAATGGCCCAGAGGGTTTGGAATGCACAGCTTTGGTCACACCCGCACAGGGATAAGCTGGTCCCACCTGCTGGACTAGGACAGATGGTTTTCCTGAGCCTTCTCCCTGGTTTTTCTCTCCCTTGCAGTGTGGCAAAGGTGCAGAGAACTTCGACAAGTTCTTCACTCGAGGGCAGCCGGTGCTGACGCCGCCGGACCAGCTGGTCATCGCCAACATCGACCAGACGGACTTCGAGGGCTTCTCCTACGTCAACCCCCAGTTCGTGCACTCCCTGCCGGAGAACGAAGCGTGAAAGAGCCGAGCAGGAACCAGTCCTGCCACGGGGACAGGGTGTAACCCTACAATTTGTAGGCTTTTGCCTTGTTGATTCCATTTGGGCCTGGAAATTGTAGGGTTAGAGAGTGTGGGATGAGGGAAGGGCCACTCAGTCAGGATTTGGGCTTTGTGACAGCGTTGGTGTCTTAATGGGACAGAGATCAGTGTCCGGTGCCCACTCGCTCTTCTAGAAGTCACCTCTGACTTGTTGAAACTTACCCATTTTTTGGTACGTTATGTATTTTGTAACTTCCCACTGTCCTTTTGCTCCCTTTTCCACTCTGTTATGTTAGGAGAAAAATGGAAGACATGGGCTGGATAAAAACCCACCTGGGATATCTCGTCCTTGGGTGCAGACACCGGGAGGTGGGATCGCTCCTCCCGCGGTTCCCGGGGTCGTCGGGGCCATGAGCAGCACAAGACTGAGCAACAGCACTGGGGAGGAGAGGAAACCCCTGGCTGAAAGGAGCTGCTCTGAAAATATGGCAGGAAAAAAAAAGAGTTGGGAATGGGTGGGAGGGGGGGATCAAATCCAAGCAGACCCTGAGGCTTCGAGAGCCGATCCCGTCGGGTCACAAGCAGAAGCACCTCAGTGGTGGCCACATCTCTAGGGATTTTTACTGAGTAGCATGTGATAAACTCAAGGGTGAAATTTTGTCTTTAATAATAATAATAATAATGATAATAGTAATAATTTTAATAATACTTTTGTGAATTTTAATCTCCATGAGATTATTCTGTGATCCAGGGTGCCATTGTTTGTTCGGTTGGTTTCATTTGCACCACTCCTCAAGTTTACTGTTAACTGGTTCTAATACCAATATTTTACTATGAAGTTTATTAACCTGGAATGTAAAACCAAACTGTAATTCCTCCTAAATCTTATTTACATGTGTTTATTTATACTCTGCAGAATAGGGCAGTAAAATGAAAGGATTATATGTACTAAATTAACCAAAAATGCAGCCCCGAGTGACTTCCTGATTTCTCCAGAATAACTCATGAAAATCCAGGGAGAGTTAGTCTTAAAATAATCAGGTTTAATTTGGAGAACTTTGGGCTGTAGAATAAACAAGGCTGAAAGAAGCAGCACCTAAAACTTGTTTTATTGATAGAATGGAATTTAATACCTTTTACATATGCTTCATGCAAGGAACTTTGCATGTTTAGTAATAACTCTTAATAATAAGGGTTAATAATAAGCAGATCTATATTATTGACATAATCATATCAAGCATAAAGAGTATTATAAAAATTTTATAAAACAACTTGTGCTCTATTTGTGAAAGTTCCTGTTCTGAATGACACATTTAGATTTAGCTAAATGTTTCCTTGCTATTGTTTTGATTTTTACTTTAGGTTTTGGATATTGTTCCTGGCTTAGGGTATAATCTCTTTTTTTAACAGTAGTTGTACTTTTGAACAATAATTGCTACCTGCAGGTTTTATACGAGGTTCAATTAGGCTTTCATTTCACATCTGCTTATTCCTTGCAGAGAAGGAAATAGACTTTATTTGCAATGATGAACACTGTAATTAATGCAATCCTCTCCTCTCCTATCACTTAGATAAAAACTTTTGATATTTCCTCTTGCGACTTGCCAGAAAATATTCGTTGAAATATCAGTAAATGCGTTTTGTGCAGATTTTTGGTTTTCTTCCAGCATGGAAAGTACTAGTTGGTGCATTTCCCTTTTTCTTTCCCCCCTGCCTTGTTCCCCTTAGCAGCCATAGGCCCTCCTTGTCTGTCAGATGTGCATGGTGATGCCAGAAGCATGATGTCTCTGTTGCTGCATGCAGACTGTTACGGATTTTCCAGCATGTAAACATATTCAAAAAGTGAGATATTTGCCATAAAAGACTTAAATTTATACTAGAATATGTAACGGGGGGGAGGGGAAGGGCAGTCTACTTTCTAATCATCTTTTATGACAATAAAACATGGAACCTGTGCCAAAGATTCTGTCAGAAAATCCAATCCTGCACAGCTGGACCTGCAGGGGTGACCTGTGGAGAGGGGGCAGGTGTTGAGGGAACGTGGTGGGTCGGGTCTCCTCCCCTGGGCCCTCACAACCTCCTCTTGGTGCCAGGATGGGCCATTTCCAACACCCCACAAGTCCAGCTGCTGCCCAGACATGGTCCTTTTGCAGCCCCAGCTCTGACCAGGAGCACCTTGGAGTGGTCAGGCCTTGGAGACATCCCAAGGTGGGGAAAACACGCAGCTCACGAGGGGCATTGGCCAGTGACAGGAACTCAGACTGTTGCCTAAAGAAACAGGACTCCAAACTTCTCATACATTTCAGGAATAAAATTTCTAAACCATTCAGTGTCAAATCTGTCCCCAGCCAAGTTCCAGTATGTTCTCTCCAAGCCTGGGAGTTCATTTTCTTCTTCTTTGTGTATTATTTACTTCAGAAATGTTGGTGTTCACCACAAAGCACGTGGCCTAGTGCAGCATTCATGAGTTTTATTTTTTTCTGGATATTATTAGCCTGCCATTGTTTAGCAAAATCAGAGTCTCATGTAGAAGATAATGGGTTGAATTAAGATAAGAGGCTGCCGAGTCTCAGATGTGAATGAAGAAGGGGCTCTCAGCTAAGCCAAGAGGCTTCATTGTGTGTTTTGAGAAGGTGCAAAAGGCACTTCTGAAAAAGAAAAATACTGAGAGAGAAATAGCAGCACACAGGGTTGGGGAGAAAGAGAAGCAGAGCAGGGGCAGAACTGAGCCAAGTAAGAAGCCAGGCAGGACATCCCATGGGCAGATGGTCCCAGATGTTTTCCTGCAGAGTTGTCCAGGGAAGCCCCACCACGGGCAGTTGTTGCTGGCAGAGCTGTGATGTCCACACCAGGACATGGTGTTATGGAGCTGGTCCAACACTGGCACAAGCTGCTCATTTCCTGGCTGTTTCCCATAACCAGTTTCTTCAGCACCGGCATCTCTTCCCCAGTTTTTCCGACACAGAACCAGAAATTCCTCTTTAATGTCATTACCTCAAGTCCTCGGCCTTGAGACAACTCTAGAGGTGTCTGTAGCACTTGGGAAGATGTTCTGTGAGCTCCTGGATCCTGTAGGAGCAAGGCAGGGTTGGGTAAGGCAGAGATTGAGTGTTTGTTCCCCCTTGATGCCCTCACTTGGGAACACCCAGGCTCTGACCAGCCCTGTCCTGAGAACTCCCAGTGGCTGCTCAGAATCCAAGAATTCATAATGGCAAGGAAAACCTTAAGTATCCTGCAAGGCTTTTCATATCTTTTTAAAGACAGATGTTATTTATATAATATTTTTCACAAGATTTGGGTTTCCAGAGAACATGTATCAACAGAGGGAGAGGCTTTAGAGCTGCTTTTCTTTCCCTTGTGTTCAGTAGTGACTGTAATTCCAACACCCACATTGCCACCAAAATTCCTAAAAGGCAAATTGAAAATTATCCTGCACTGAAACTGGGAGGGAAGTTTTGGGAGCTGAGTTCCCATCCCACAGTTTGACTCCTGAGGGTTCCAGGGCAGCCCCATTCCTGCTGAAGGAAACTCAGCTATGCCATCGGAAACTTCCAGGGGTTTTCAGGGATTAAGTGGGACTTCACTGGCTCCTGGGCAGGTTTCTGCATTATTCAGGCAGCTGGGTGGGCTTTGGGCACCTTTGAGCCACTTGAGCAGGGTGGGGATTCCCAACAAAACCTCTTCACCCACGGCCAGGCTTGGTGTTCTCAGCAAGGATGGCTCATACGTGAGAAGGGGGGAGCACATTCCCATAATAAAATACTCCTTCTTGATGCAGTTTAGAGGAGAAATGCAATTTAGCTTTCTGACCCTTCATTCCTTCCAGAAATACAGTGGAATTTCCTTTTACAAACTGATGAAAGTTCTTTGGGAACTCAGCTGTTGGTTTAAAAGAAACTCATCGTATCCAAACACCGTTGGCCTCTGAAATCCATCCTGTCTTTGGGGTGGGTTCAACTGAATAATGCTGGGCTTCTATTTAATTAATAAGGTCAGGTGAGAGAGGAACTTGTCTCCAGCTGGAAGGGTGACATGTCCAAGGATTGAGTGGTACCACCTGGAAAGTCTTTCCTCAGCTGCTGCATCCAGATGCAATCCCAGTAAAATGCTATAAATACCACAGGAGACACAGGGAGTTGGCAGAGGGGGAAGAGCCTCCTTACTGAGCAAAATACACTGTTGGACATAATGATCATCATCCAGGAATAAAGCTTTGATATGCATGGAAAGCATATTTACAGTATTGAGTTTACAGGGGGCTCTCAGACCTGCCAGGAAACTTCTGGAAGAATTTAATGTGATTTTCAGTTCTTGTAGTCTTTGGAATAAATTATTGCCCATTGGATTTGTGTCTTTGCAGGTGTGAGTGTGGGCTCTGGGCAGTGTGAGGGCTGTGGGCAGGGTGTGGGCTCTGGGCAGGGTGTGGGCTCTGGGCAGTGTGAGGGCTCTGGTCAGTGTGTGCCCTCTGGGCAGTGTGAGGGCTCTGGACAGGGTGTGGGCTCTGGGCAGGGTGTGGGCTCTGGGCAGTGTGAGGGCTCTGGGCAGTGTGAGGGCTCTGGGCAGGGTGTGGGCTCTGGGCAGGGTGTGCCCTCTGGGCAGTGTGAGGGCTCTGGGCAGTGTGAGGGCTCTGGGCAGGGTGTGGGCTCTGGGCAGGGTGTGCCCTCTGGGCAGGGTGTGGGCTCTGGACAGGGTGTGCCCTCTGGGCAGTGTGTGCCCTCTGGGCAGGGTGTGCCCTCTGGGCAGTGTGTGCCCTCTGGGCAGTGTGAGGGCTCTGGGCAGTGTGAGGGCTCTGGGCAGTGTGTGGGCTCTGGACAGGGTGAGGGCTCTGGGCAGTGTGTGGGCTCTGGGCAGTGTGAGGGCTCTGGACAGGGTGAGGGCTCTGGGCAGGGTGAGGGCTCTGGGCAGTGTGTGCCCTCTGGGCAGTGTGTGGGCTCTGGGCAGTGTGAGGGCTCTGGGCAGGGTGTGTGCCCTCTGGGCAGTGTGAGGGCTCTGGACAGGGTGAGGGCTCTGGGCAGTGTGTGCCCTCTGGGCAGTGTGTGGGCTCTGGGCAGGGTGTGGGCTCTGGGCAGGGTGTGTGCCCTCTGGGCAGTGTGAGGGCTCTGGACAGGGTGTGCCCTCTGGGCAGGGTGTGCCCTCTGGGCAGGGTGTGGGCTCTGGACAGGGTGTGCCCTCTGGGCAGTGTGTGCCCTCTGGGCAGTGTGAGGGCTCTGGGCAGTGTGAGGGCTCTGGGCAGTGTGAGGGCTCTGGGCAGTGTGTGGGCTCTGGACAGGGTGAGGGCTCTGGGCAGTGTGAGGGCTCTGGGCAGTGTGAGGGCTCTGGACAGGGTGTGGGCTCTGGGCAGTGTGTGGGCTCTGGACAGGGTGTGCCCTCTGGGCAGGGTGTGGGCTCTGGGCAGGGTGTGCCCTCTGTGCTGGGGGAAGGCACCGAGCTGCCAAGTGGGCCAAAAGTAGATAAAGCTAAAAAGCATTTTTTGCCTCATTTTTTGCCTCAGTTCCCTTTGATGGGAACTGAAATAGGCCAGTTGAAGAATTCAGTAAAACTCAACTCCATAGACATGCATGATTTCCTCACTGTGCCAGTAATAACTGGTAATTAAACAGCCTTACCTTGAATAATCCTCATGCCTGCAGCCCTCCTGTGCCCAGGAAATCCTTGCAAGGGAGAGGCCACGGGCACTCCCTGCCTCAGTCACCTGGTGGTGATGGGGGCAGCAACCCTGACTTCCCTCACAGGCAGCTCTGAGCCCTTCTTAGGCAAAGTTTCTACTCCACTTTTAACCTGCAAGGAGCTGTGTATTATTATCATTTGTACTCTGGACTCAGCTGCTTCACTCACATGGTCCTGCTGGCTAGACTGTGCTCTTTCTACTTTTTATAGGACTTTAGTAACTCTGCTGAAAGCGTTTCAAGAGGAAATCAAGCCAGTTGTGACACGTCTCTTACAGAATCTGGAGAGCAGCTTTTGTACCTGGCTGTGCTGGGAGTGGTGCTGACTGTGGGGCTCAGCTGCACTTCCCTCTTTGCCACTTTCCTGAGATTTTTATCTGCAATTTCAAAATTCCGTGTCAAAGGGAAGTCTTGCCAGAAGTGGTTGGTGGAGGGTGAGATTCCCTGTGGGTAAATAAGGTCAGCACAGCTGTTTTCTAGTGATGTTTTTACTGACTCCTGCTCCGCCCATGACAGGTTGAGACTTTTTGTGGATATTTTAATGTGTTTCTGTGTCATGTTTGTATCTTTGTGTTTTTCTTTTCCTTGTCTGTGACACCACAGTTCAAATGTAAAAGCACCAGAAGCTGCATTTTTATCTTCCACTGAGGTCAGTTACCTAAATGAATAAATTAAGAGCCTATTAATGATTTTCAGCAGTGCAGGACATTGATGTTGCTCAGCCTGCTGCCATTGGAGCTCATTTCTCACTGGGATCCATTGGACAGTCCACAGCTGATGTTACACTGGCTTTATAATCATTAGTGACAGGAACATTTAATAGAAAGGAAAATGATGTTTCTGGTATTTATATAAACTTTTTCCTAAGAATTGTTTGGGTTTATTATCCTTCTCTTTGAACCTCCTGAGGCAACACTTCCAAAGGCTCCTTCCTTGCAGAGTTTCATGTGCTCCTGGCTGGGCCTTCCAAGGCATCCACCCAGTGTGTGCACAGAGCTCTGGGGGCCAAGAGCCCAAATTCACCAAAAATATTCATTATATCACATGTTTGTGCCCATTGGGGTTGGCCTTGGAGCAGAAAGAAGAGTTCTTGCAGTGGTAATACAAATTTAATCCATGGCTCGTTCCCCACCAAGCCTTTCACTTATTCTTTCCCATGTTATCAAAATGAATGTTAAAAAAAGTCATTTCAACAAAATGCAGCTTGTTGGCTCTTCTTAAAATGTGCATTTCCCAACACTTTGTGGTTTTGCACAATCCAGAGAACACCTGAAACTCTTCAAAGGACTGAGTGTTACTTTAATGTTACCTTTTTCTGAGCAGGGAGTAATCCCACCTTGAAATCATTCACATTTTTAACATTATTTTAAGACCCACATGTTCTATTTATACAGAGGAGAACATTATTTATTTTCATATCATTTATTTGCAAGATGCTACCAGAAAATTTGGAGAGGCCATTCATTTATTTGAAAAGATTAAAAAAAAACCAAAAAAACAGGAGGTGTAGTGGGCAAGACTGATGTACAAATTACAGCCTGTTTTTTTTATTCATAATTCGCAATATCTTCAGTCTTTGTTTGCATGAAATGCTTTTGTTAAATATTAATTGTAGTTTCCAAACAAGTGTGTACAAATTAAAATACTGATGATTACTTTGGGGAGAGTCTGGTCTGCCTTTAGGAAGCTCTTTCAAACCTGACTCTGCAGAGCATGGAGGCTGCAGGGAGGCAGAGGGTTTGTCTGGGTGATGAACGATGCCCAGGGACCCACTTTGTCCTGAAATGCCTCTTTTGGCACTGCTGGGGGACAGAACTCGACCTCCCAGTGCCACCAGCCACGCTCACCCCACGTCCAGTCCCTTCATTTGAACTGATATTATTTCAGTTTCAAAATCTGAAAGCCCAAATATTGTGACAACCCTCCAGACAGCTCCTCTTTCTCCTGCTCTCACATGGCTTGGATCTCCTGCTAATTCAGTAATTGGGTTGGTCTCGTTTGCACAAGTCTGGCTGAGTTTGCCCAAAGGAATGGTTGGGATTCCTGGGGGTTTTCAGAGGCAGCATTTCCAGCTCCTGAACCCCCATCACGTCTCTTCCCAGGCCCTGGGATGTTTCTGCAGAGCACAAGGGGCTGTTTGGGGTGACATCACTGCCCTGAGCTGGAGCACAGGGAGAGTCTGGGCAGGGCAAGAGGAGGGGGGTCCTGAGCTCTCCAAACTGCCAGACCTGCATGGCCTTGGCTGGTTGGGGTTTGTTCCTGGTCGTGCCCAAGCAGTTCTGAGGGTGTTTGGTGGGCCTCTTTGGGTGAGAGCTCATTCCATGGGAGTGTCTAAACCCCCTCCAGACTTGTCCCTGGGGAAATTCAGGCCTGGCAGAGTGTGGGTGGGTGGAGATGGAGCCACAGAGGTGGGAGAGCCCCTGGCCACCCCAGGACCATACTCTGCACCTCCCACAGAGGTGGTGCCACGGGAAGGGACGGTCACTCTGCTCCCAGTGGGAGCACAGGTGGTGCCAGGCTGGGTGGGGACATGGCTGCTCAAGTGTGAGGCTCCACACCATCCCTGGGTGGGCAGGGAGGGGACAGTGTGAACAACTGAGCACTTCGGGTTCTACTCAGGTAAGATCAGGCTGGTGCTGCTTGGAAAAATGAGTAGTTCAAGGCTGCAGGAGAGGCTGAATCTCTCCATGCCTGTCACACCCCTTATGTCAGAGCCTCTCCAACAGGAACACTTCCAGCATCCAGCACTCAATAAATCACAGCAACCACCCTTGGCTGCCTCCCCCAGCCCCAACTTCTCTTTAGAGCTTTGGGTATTCAGATTGAAAAATCTCAGAATATTTTTACAGAGCTGGTGTGTGAGCTGCAAATAAAACCATCTCCTCTGAGAACTGCCTGGGTAGCTAAAATGATGACTGCATTAATTACCACGAGGTAATTATAATCCCACCTGCTCCCTGGGGAGTCGGAGAAGCAAAGGCAAATCGATCAGGTGCCCAAATCAGGGCAGCTGTTGCCATGTGTGGATGGTTTTCCTCAAAGGGATGTTTTCCCCAAGTGAACCTGTCACTTGCCACCTTCCCAAAGTGATGCTACACCCACAGAAATGGGGCTCTGGCTGGGAGGGCAGTCAGTGGCAGGGCTGGACCCACAGAGTTACCTGCAAAGGATTATCCTTTGCTTTTTTCCCTGCTTTTCCTAAAGAGGAAGTATGGAATGAGGCAGATCTCCTGGGAAATGAGTCAATGCTGTCTCCTTCTCAAGGGACTTGTCACATCTGCTGCCAGGGTGACAGTGTCAGGCACCAGCTGCCACTTCCAGTGCTCATTACTGGTCCCTGAGTCAGTGCCTGACATCCCACCCCAGGAGGTGGTTTTGCACAGTCTGATGAAGGACAGGGAAAAATCCCAAAACCAATTTAAAGCACAATACATAGGTGAGGAAAAAGGAACAATCCCACAGTGGAAGTTTGCTCAGAAGTATTTTAGATCTTATTCTTGCCCATTAAAGCTGGCAAAAATCACCCATCTCTTCACATGCTGGATGAATTTTCTCTGTGTGTGTGTGAGTGTGTTTGGTCCACATCTGTGCTACCCTTCCTACTTTTCCTGTTTGAGGACTTGATCCATCACTCCTTACCTCACTTCTCTATTCAGAACTCTTACTAAACTCAGTGCCTGTAACAGGGAAACTTCCTAATCCAGATAAAACACTCCACAATGATTTATATAAAACCTCATTAAAGCTTCAACATTTTCAGTGACACCTCCAGAAACACTTTTTTAATAGGATTCATTTGCTTCTCCTACAAGTCTAACCATGTCTGGGACACTGATTATGTGTGATTTCAGGGAAAATCCATCTGAAAGAGTTACAAGAGCAACCAACAAGGAGTGTAAGGGCAGAAGGAGGGAAAGGCCAGGAGTGGGAGCAGGCTGAATCTCCTTGGATCTGTTCCTGGTCATTTGGGGATAAGTCATTTAGCATTTTGTGCCTGATTGAGACCAACATCCTTAAAAGATGGGTAATGAATTTCAGTGCTACATAAATCACATGGAGAACTATTGCCCTTAATACAAACGTTATGAGGCTTTAATAATGAAGGTGATCCAAGCTGCTTTCCCAAACACAACCTTTGGAATGGGACTGCTGTGGCCAGAGCCATCCCTCATCCTTCAGACACCTGCTTTCCAGCAGCCTGGGAGGCTCCAGTGGGGCTGTGCTGGGGAGCCTGGGTGGCTTCAGTGCCACCAACCAGCTCCAGGGGGACCTGCGTGGTGGAACCTGCACTCCTTCTGCAGAGGGATGAGAGAGCACCAGCAGTGAAAGCCAAAGTGCTGCCAGCATCTCTCCCAGCCTGTCTTGTTGAAGGGGTGGGATGTGGGCACTCTATGCCCTCTCAGACCTCCTTCCCTCCAGGGTGGGAATGCTCAGATTCCCAGGCAGGCTGGGCTGATGGTGCCCATGGAGCACCACAGGGATGCACCTGGCAAAGCTCCTGCACTGGCACATCCTCATCTATTATCAGCTCAGTTTAGACCCATATGGTCCCAGGGGGGATTTTATTTTAAATGAAGTGTAGACCTGTCCACACGTGTGCCTGTGTTGCTCTGTGAGTCAGAGCTGCTCTTGGAGGCTGCGAAAGGCTCTGCACTGGGGGGGTTTTTTGGCTTTCACAGCGTGTGGGTGCTGAGATAAAAATACTGTTGCACCTCTCCTTGCGCTTCCTCCCCGGCAGCGGCTCCAGGCAGAGAGATGTGCAGGGAAACAGCACATGGAGCTTCAGCTCCAACAGCCCCCAGAGTTAATTCCTTTCATTTAGTCACGGTGCAAGCTGGATGTGCAAACCCTTCCCAGGGGGTGGCTGCTGTCCTTTGGTGCCATGAGTTCTCCCTTTTTTCCCGATTTCAGTGTTTGAAAACTCAGATAATAATGTCGCTTCTGGGACAAGGAGCAGAGTTGTGCTGACTTCTGCCCCATCACAGGACCGGGGCGGAGCAGCCCTTCCCAAGATCACCTCCCACCCGAACGGGAGCTGTGGGTTCTGCAGCTGCAGTGCCAAACCCAGGCTGCCCGTGCCAGTGTTGCTGCCCCGTGTGAAATACCCCACAAACACCACCTCATGAAAAACCATCATCTCAAAAGCCTCTCTTGCAAGTGGTTCCCAACCCCTGGAGGTTGCACGGTGGGTTTCCCCAGCGTTGTACCGGGGCTGCTGCTCGTCCCCGCTGTGCCCCCGCGTCCCCCCGAGCCTCCCCCGGCCGCGCTGCCCACGGCATGGCAATAAATAGCAAGTGCCGAGGCAGCTGGCAGGGAGCATCTGTCACCTCCCCCCGAGCCACCGCAGCTCAGCCCCCGCCCCTGCTCCTCGCCTCTACCTGCTCGCTCTGCTCCTGCCTCGGGCAAGTGCCACAAGTCCTGCCCGGTGCCATTCCTGTGCCCACGATGCTTCTCGCAGCCTGATGAACAGTTCAAGTTGCTCCACAGCCGTTGTCTGATGCCAGGCCAGAGCCAGGCGTGGGCTCAAGGGGTGGCTCTGCCTGTGCAAGTGGATTTGCTGTCTGAATAAGTCAATGTGGAGCAAATTCGAGGGAGTGGGAGGGAGGCAAACCTGAGGTTTTCTACCAGTTCATGGCCCAAGCTGATAGAGCCAGGCCTTTTATTGTAAAATTACCTGAGTGACTTCTGTTGGAAGGGGAAAGACCAGGGAAAACGTTCCCTGCAGATGCCACCTGCAGGAATCAAACACTTGTAGCTGAGAGAAGGGTCCACCACCCCTCAATGCACCACTGACAGCTCAGGGAGAGCTGCTGTAATGGATCACTGCTGGTCTGAGCCACTAAGGAACTTCAAGCCCCTCCTCACTAATAAGATTTGACCTTTGGGTGCAGCCTGAAAGCCTCTGCTCAGAAGTCCATGGAGCTTCATGGTTCCACACTGAGGGATGGCAGAGCTGCTCTGGCTGGGTCAGGCTCCAGCCCTGCAGAGACCAGCACACTGTGAGACATCCCATGATGGGCAAGTTCCCACCCAGCTTCTCTTACCACATGTGGCTGTGGAGGAGGATCTTCCCTCTCAGGGAGGAGAGAGTTTAGCAGGAACACTGAAAATCTGGGAAGCAAAAGTGATGTTGCTTTGGAGATTCTGAGATGGCATCAGATGGTGTCATGTGAAACAATACACCAAAACAGCTGTTGCAGGATTTGGCAAAGTCCTAATCCAAGTTTTGGAGGATGCTGAGAAGATGCAAAGTGCTGATTGTCCTGCCTGGGGACAGCCATGCCAAGCTCCTGGCTGGGAGAAGGAGTCTCCACCTCATCTTCACTGTTTGCTGTCAGTAGGAGATCCATGTCACAGGGCTGGAACTCTGGACAGCTGCTCAGGAGGCAGGAGAGCTTTGCTGTGCTGCTGTGGGAGGCACCACTGGTGCTCTCTTCCCCCCTGACCCTGGAATGCCCATGGGAAATGCTCCTGGTGTGAGTGTTGGCATCGTGCTCGTGCTTTGCCAGGGCAGAAGTTCCTGTAAGAGTCGAGCAGCAGCAGCAAATCCATCCAAGTGCTTTAGCCCGAGTACATTTGCATAGAGGCAAAGGGGAGGGGAAGAAACTGGAGCTCAAAATGTGTATTTCTAATTGATTATATGCATGGCTGCTGGGGGCCTCTCACACTGTAATGGTTAATTATGTCACTGCATGTGCTGCAGCTTTATTCATGTTGTATCAAACAATCCTGCCCAGAGCCCAGGCAGCAACACAGCACATTGTCTGTCTGGAGAAAAATGGAGCTCTGCTTTGGTTCGGGGGTTTTTAAAACAATATAGAGAAAAGAAAAATGATGAACAGCCAATTACTGTGTTAAAACAATGTGCCCTGACAGTGCATGGTGAACATCCAGGTCTAACCTGCCTCCTGTAGCTTTGTGACTTTACTGGTAATTCCCTGCTAGTGAGCTCTATCCCAGGGAAGCCTCCTCCTCCCTGGGCTGGGGGTCCAGTGGGGCATTGCCCCTTTGACTGCCTTTTACAGTGCAGAATCCACTCTGCTCACCAAATCCCTGCTTTGTCCCTACTTGTCAGGGTTTTGCTGCCTTCAATTCTTCTTCAACTATGAATGAGAGCCCAGGAAAATTCACTGAATTTGCTATAATTTAAGTATCACTGTAACTTTGTGTGAAAGAACATATGTGAGCTGCAGTCCCTCCAAGACAAATAACCAACTGGCTGCCACCTGGAATCCTGTTGGGAGGCAGGTTTCTACCAGCCTGGACCTCACTGGAGCTTGCCTAAATTGGGCTACACCATGTTCTGATTGGAGAAATCAAAGGTCACACATCTCTATTGGCCTCTTTAATTTCTGTAATTCAAAGAGAGCTCGACAAGCCAAGCATGGGGCTCCATTGATTTCAAACAAGCCACCCAACAACACCTCCTCCTCATCTCAGCTCTCACTTTATTTTGGGCTGTTCTATTTAGGGCAGTCTTGTTTTGCTAACCAGGAACACCTCGGCAAAGATGCAGCACGTTTGAGCCAAACCCTGGTGACTGGAGCCCCCAGTGTGTGTGCAGAGCCCCTGCATGGAGTGAGCTCTCCCTTACCATGCAATTCCAAGCTCCAGGTGCTGTGATGGTGTCCATGGACTGTCCCCACTCCTGCTGCTGGCAGCTCCCACAGCAGGGTTATCACATGGGGTGTGCCCCTCCTTCTGTCCTTCCCACTGTATCCAAGGAAATGTCCCATTGCTGGACACCTTGATGGAACTGCATCCTTCTTGGCCCTGCCACTCTTTTTCTGTGTTTTGGCTGAATCACTCAACCTGACTGTGGTTTCCAGAGCATCTTTCCCTTTAGCCCTGGCTCTCCCCCTGCTTTGGTCCCTGCCCTGCCAAGCTGGCTTTCTCCAGCACACTGGCTTGCTGCCCTCCAATCCTGCCGTTGTCTGCTGTGTCCTTAGCTGTGGATTTGACACTGGTGGCTGGAGCCACTTTTCCCTTTCCCAGCTCCCAAAGGAGTCGTGTCCCGGGAAGTGCAGCCTGCCCAGCGCCGGGAGCCGAGTTTTTCCAGGTGTGGGTGCAGAGGGCGTGGGAACTGCACGGGAGGGAGGATGGGCAGAGGGGCAGGAGCAATGCTGGCTCCCAACCCTGCCCGGTGGGGAACTGGAGCCACCGGGCACAGCTGAGGGACTGGGGCCAGATGGGGGAAGCGGGGAAGGGAAAAGAGGGGAGAATAGAGGGAAAGTGGGGGAATAAACGGAAAGAGTGAAAGAGGAGGGAGGATATGGAAAGGATGGAGAGAGGGAGGTGAGGAGGGGGAGAGAGGAAGGAGGGGTGGATAAAGAGGGAGGGAGGGGAGGGGGAGGGAAGAAGGGGAGGATGGAGAAAGGGAAGGAGGGATGAAGGAGGGAACGAACGGGGGCAGAGGGGAGGGAGAGGTGGGCTGGCCCCACCGGCGCCATGTGATGCCCTCTCCTCCCCGGGCTCTCCCGGCGCGGCGCGGAGCGAGCGGAGCATCCCCGGGGCCGCCGGGCGCGTCCCGCCGCGGGGCCGGTGAGTGCCGGGGCTGGGCTGGGGAGGGCGAGGCTGGCGCTCCTTCCTGTGTCCGGGCCAGGCTGGCCCTGGAACGGGGGGAAACAGTCTTGGAGGTGGCTTCGGGGAAGAAGGGGAGTCTGAACTGGATGTAAAACCCCGAAAGTTTAAAGCCGAGGGAAGGGGCATCTGGGAGCCGCGGGGCTCAGGTCACGAATGCCCGTGTTTTCCATATTCCCATTGGAGTGGGAACCGGCCGCGAGGGGCGGCGGGGGCACCGCCCCGGGCAGCATCCGCCGCATCCCCGGCGCGGCCCCGGGTACCACCGGAGCGCTGCGAGCCCCGGCAGCGACGGAGAACCCCGGGTGAGGTGCCCGTGTGCCCTGCCCGGGGACCGGCACCGCTCGGGTGGAGCGGTTTGGCTTCGCCGGATTCCCGACGGAAGGACCTGAGCACGAGGAAGCCGGAAAATCCCGGCTCTTCATCCCTGGGCTCCTCATCCCTGCTCTTTTCCCCACCAGGCGCTCTGAGCATCTCTCTCCTCGGCGGCGACTTCTGAACGTTTTGCTGAGGAACGCGTGTCTTTTTTCCAGAGGGAATATAAAATCTGCTGGAAGTCAGGCTGGGAATGTTTTTCCCGTGTAGCAAACCCCTTGGAGAGGGGAGTGTGAATTTGAGCGAGGCTGAGAAAAACCTGACCTGGTTATTAAGTGAAGTGGAGGGATTCAAATAAATAAATAAATAACGCCGGATCATGTGTTACCATATGAACAGGGAACGGGGACATGGAGCCCGTCCTCACTTCTGCATGTGCCACTTATTCATACCCTGTGGAAGGTGGTGAAATGTGAAATGTGGTGTCTCAGCCACGGCGGCGGCGAGAAGGGAGGGAGGGTCTGACGCGTCCCCTGGATGTTGATTAATTGCTTGGCATTTGGTAAAACTTCATCAGCCCCTGATGAGCGATGCTTTTTGCAGCTTTTAGGGCTGGGTCTCGCATGCAGAAGCAGCGGGAGGCTCCTCGGGGTGCCCAGATAGCGGGTCCGACCGTGACACTGCTGTGCCCACCGTGTCCTTGGCATCCCCAAAGCCCCGCGGGGTCGGGAGGCCTCGTCAGAGCTGGGAGGTGCCTGCGTGGTCCGGGTGAGGCTCTGGAAAGGGCAGCACGGTTGTTGCATGCGCTGAAGGGAGCCCTTCTTCAGCAAGAGCACTGCCAAGGAGTGTGTCACCAACCAGGAGCATTCCTGCTGAGCTTCAGGCACGAGCAGCAGGTGCGGGTGGCATGACCCAGCCTGGCAGCTTGGCTGGAGGAGCCTTCCCATGTTTCCATCACTGCTGCCCTTTGGTTTCACACGAGCTCCCTTCAGAGGTTCTGCTGCTGGTTTTAGGGGCACTGTTTCAGTGTGCCACGGGAAAAGCCAAAGGGCAGCAGACTGGCTCCCAGCAGCCCATGCCACTGCCATGCCACCTTCCCCCCAGGCTGCCCCAGGTGGCACCCAGGGCACAGAAATGCTTCTCTGTGTGTGGATTTCTCCCATCCTTTGCAGTGTCTTGTGGCTGTTGAATATATTCATTGAGCTGAATGAATTCCCACCTGGCGGCATCCACAGCGCAGCGTTTGCAGCTTCAGCTTTATTTATGGAGAGGGGAGGGAATACAAAACCCAAAAGGGAAATCATGTACAAGCCTGCAGAAGCTTCAGGGCTATCAGTGAGCCATGAGCTGCACAGGGCTGGAGCAAACACTGGGAGCTTTGCCTAAGTCAGCTGGGAAGATTTAAACCCCTGGTCTTAAGGTGGCATTTTTTTAAATAACTGGATGATGGAATTGAGGTCAAAAGTTACCTGGGAGTCTGAATCTCACTGAAGTTAAAGGGTGCTTTGTTTCTGGGAGTGTTCTAGAAAGGTGGTTTGGAGTCAGTCACACCGATATTGTTGCAGTGCCACAACTTCTGACATTTATAGTAAAATATTTACTGGAGAAATGGAATTTGTCAAAGGACAATGTATCAGGCTCAGGAAATGGGCTGTTACAGATGAGTGGAGTTTGTGTGTGGTGCCTGTGGAAGGCAGGACTTGCAGCTTTTCCTTTCTTAGGAGGGAGGTATGATTGCTCATCAGAGAAAACCCTCACTGGATCAGAGCTCAGGGCTGCACTGAAGGGTTATTGGAGCAGCACAGCAGACAATGTGCACTCACCCAGGACAGCGTGAGGAGAAGTCATTGCCCACTCAGTGCCCAGCCAGGGCTGCTTGGTGACATTTCCAGCCTCTGGGAGCAGGGGCTCAGGTCTGCCAGGACAGGACCTTGGTCACCCCCAAACCCTACAGATGGGCCACCCTTGGTCCTGACATCTACCCAGGAGACATGAAATGTCTGCTTGCAACAGATGTTCCTTTTCTCTGCAGCAGCTCTGGCTGGGAGTTTCAGGTCCTGTGTAGGTGGCAGGAGAGGTGCTGCTGGGTGGGTGCCACAGGAATGGGTACCTGGTGGTACAAAGGGACACTGGGAATGGGAGAGGAGTGTGGGTAAAGACCAGGTACAGCCAGGCCATGTTTCTCCTGGAAATAGGTGCTGCTCTGGGGGAAGAATGGAGAAGAGTAAAACCAAATCCACTCCCTGCCTGTTCCTGCAGACTTTCCCAGGATGTGGCTGCCCTTCCCTGTGCTGAGCAGGACAGGCAGCCAATGCACTGCTGAGCAGGTCATGATGCCTGTGCCAGTTCTCAGGCTGCTCCATGTCATGGGTGGTGTTTCCTACCCTGTCTGCTGGGACATTTACCACTAAATCCTGGAACTGGTGATGAATCCTGCCAAAATCTCTGTGGTAGAAAGTTTAATACCTCCAATGATGTATAAATACTTGTTATGTACATTAACATTCCTGACCCAACAAGCTGCACAAAGAGAAGACCTTTCCTCCTTGAAGATGGGACCAAACATCAGTGGCTGCTCAGTGTCAGACCTGGAGAGTTGTGCATTGAGACATCACCAACAGCTTTCCATGGAGCTGTGTCCCCAACTGCTTGAGCAAAGCAACAGCTACTGAGTTTTGTCCCTGGGTTTCATGGCAGCCATGAGTGGCACTTGGGTGTGAAGTGTTTTTCCTGAGGTGTGGATGGCACAGCCCTTCTCTTTCTTTATGAGATCGTTTCCATGCTCAAAGGCTCTGTGTAAAGCTGGTTTCTAAGCAGGGAAGGGGAATGCAATCTCCTGGCCAACAAGGCACTGCTCAGTGCCATCAATCATCTTTAATCACACTGAGGGGACACAGGTCTCAGCAGCACGGGCAGCATGTGCAGCCTGACCAAGGAGTCCCTTGTCTGCAGCCCTCTGTGTTCAGAGAGCCTGGCCCTGCTCGGGGGATTTCTCCCTCTCTCTCATTCATCACACTGAAAATGTTCATAAACCCCCTCCAGCTGCCAGTGCTGACAAGAAGAACAGCAGTGAGTGAAGAGCTGCTGCTGCTGCTTCCCTGGCTCAGGTACCCCTGACATGGGGGAGTGATAGAGTTTAATTAGCTCTTGCTGCTATTTTTAGCTCCCATCATGCTTAATTTAGCTCAGCTGTCATGCACTGATGGTTAACAGGAAAAGAGGGAGCAGGGGGGTGTTGGCCCCTCTCTGTGATCAGCCTCAGCTCTGAACCTGGACTGTACTTGGGGCTTTTCCTGGACCTGCAGCAGGAAAAGTTTATAGCCTGAAGGCATTTGATGTTTGTAATACAAGACTCCTGCAGGGCTTACACTGAATTTGGGGGTTCTGTTCACCCCCACTCCAGTTTAAAACATCAGTATCTTATGGAAGAGATGCCTGAAATCTTCAGTCATACCATTACCTGCCTTGCTGCAGGAAGGACAGAGAGACCTTGAAAGGCTGCCATGTGCAAGGAAGAGGCTTATTCTCCTCTTTTTAATCTACAGGGCTATTGTAGGACTTTATGCCATCTTAAATGACACTTGAAGTGATCAAGAACCAACTGTTCAAGGTTTAATATCCCCCCAGAGCAGCCCAGCCTTGGTGCTGGTGTGAGCTGAGTGCCCACAGCAGAGCCAGCTGCCCTGCAGGGCAGTGCCCAGCCTGCCCCAGCCAGGCTGGCAGGGGCAAGCTCTGCCCTGCAGGCAGAAGGGGGTCACTGGAGCGCTGGGTTACTGCAGTTCATGTGTTGGGAATCTAAAGCCAAGCCCCAGAGTATCACAGCAGAGGTTAATGGGCAGGCCCTGCTCCCCCAGCAGCCAGGTGGCTGCAGCACAGCCCCAGCTGCTCTGCTTTGTAACACTCGATATTGCCCTCTTTTATTCTGCTTTTGTGGCTGTTTGTAGGGCATTGAAAGCAGCAGTTTGACTCAGGTCCCTGACTGGGAGCACTCTGGCACAGTGTGAGGAGGAGAACAGTGTCAGATTTGATAGGGAGAGAGGACAGTGGCAAGGGCTCAGATAGATAGATAGATAGATAGATAGATAGATAGATAGATAGATAGATAGATAGATAAGACCTGAAGAAGTGGACCTGGCTGGGTGGACAATATTGCAAGCTCAGGGGTTTAGCTCCAATTTCCCTCTTGAAAACTGCCCTTTGTGTAATGTTTTTCTACAACCCCCCAGGTAGGAGCTGCTGTGGATGCAGAGACCTGCCTGCCACCTGCCTGTCCCTGTGTCCCAGCTGCTGTGAGGCACTCAGAGGTGGAGAACTGAGGCTGTGCCCTCTCCTGAGGTCCAGGATCCCTCCTCTGCCCGTTCCCAAAGCCACCCCACTCCCAGCTCCTCCCAGACCACCCAGAAGCCGAAGCCTCCACCGAGGACCCTCCTTTCAGCTGATCTGCCAGAACTGACCTTCCCACCTGCAGCCACATCCCCATTTCCACTGACCAAAGCATCACTTCAGCTGGGTTTAAAAGAGGTAAGAGCCTAAAACACCAAGGAGAAAGGAGACATGTGGATGGGCTGGGCTCTGTAGGAGATTGGGGCGGATATTTGTGGATCCAGAAAGCTCATGTGAATGACACCAGCTGTCCACACATGGACAGTGCCAGCAGCCTGTGAGCCAGGACCATCAGGGCTGCTGGGTCAAGGATTTTATTTGTTGAGAGTTTCTGGCATCCTCCAAAGCCATTAGTGTGGCAGAGCTGGAGCAGAGCCATCACCCTGGCGAGGGCAGTGGCACAGCAGAGGTGGCCTGTGCATGAAAGGTCTGATTTGAGGGCTGGGGTGGGAGGTAAATCTCAGCTGGTGCTCCTTTGATGTTGGGAATATAATTTGATCTCCTCATATTTGGTGCTGGAGCTGAGGTGAGCTCAGTTACCAGTGACAACCATCTCTGCAAACCTGACCCAGACCAAAGAGCAGGTTTTGAGCAGTCCACAGCAAAAAGGTTGGTGTGGGATAAAGAGAGCAAAGAGCAGCCATGGGTCAGCCTTGGGACTCACCAAGCAGGGTGTGGGTTCAGCAGAAAAAGACAGTACTTTCTATACAATGTTTCCTTCACTGTTCAACTGCCACGGAAGCATTTTTTGATTAAACTGTAAAAAAATAACTCAAGCAAGAAATGAAGCACAGGAAGTACTAGGGAAGAGAGGAATTCTCAGAAAAAAATTACAGAAGTCAAGTTTAAGAGCAAAAATCCCAAATAACACCATTAATAAAATCAGTCAGCAGTGAGCACTGCAGTGTGTGGAGTCACACATCGTTTCTCCTCATTGTTTTTCAGGTGTTCCTTGTGTGTGGTGACAAGCACAAAATTAATGGGTTTGTGATTGCTGTGGCTCAATCTACATTTAAATAACTCATCGCCAGCCTTCATTTTCTTCATTTATTGACTTTCAAAGCCCTCTCTGGAGAGGCTGTGAGCCCAGAGTGCCCATTGATCCTGTGCAATGGGTTGGTAATGGCAGTGCCGTGGGAGCTGCTGCTCTCAGCTCAGGGGAGACTTTCGAGCCCCTATTGATCCTTTCTGAAGTTTATTGCTGCTCACAGTCACAGTTAGCAGCCCTTGTTCAAACTGCCACGAGGTGGGTTGTTTCATGTCTCAGCATCAGGCTAAACCTCCTCCACGGCAGAGAGATTTATTTCTGCACTTAATTTTCCCAATACATAATTTCTATCTCAGAAATCGAGCTGGCACTTTTATAGGACACTAATGCAGCTCTGTAAAGCTGCCTGATGTGTTCCTGTTTTGCCATATGTGCCAGGGGAGGTGGTGGGTGCTGGCAGCCCTGCACAGAGTCCTGGGAACCCTCTGGACCAGCTCCAACCCACATCCCTTCAGGCCAGTTCCCTCTCAGTGTACCAGTGCAGGAGACTCTGCTTTTCTCTGCAGCCAGCCCTGCTCTCCTTCAGCTGCTCTGTGGAACCAGAGCAGTGCTGTGCTCCTCTCCTGCCTGCAGTGCCCCTTTCCCAAGCTCCAGGAAGGACTGGCACTTCCCAAGTGGTAATTCCAACACTGACCTATTTCCCAGTCACAGAGTGTTCCAGGTCAGGTTTGTGGAGCTGCTTCTCCTGGGTCTCCAGATGGAATGGTGGGCACTGTCCTCAATGTCTCCTCCTCTTCCTCTCCTCAGCTGAGACTGAAGTCATCTCACCATGTGCTCCTCACGCTGGTCCAACACTGCCAACCAGAGCTGGCCTCAGACTGTCTTGGGACTGCAGCCTTTGCACCCTTTGGGTGCTCCCTGAGCTCAGTGGGATCATTCTCTTCCACCACAATTATTAATGACCAAATTAGGCTTCTCTGGGTTTGCCCATGGGTGAGCCAGGGTGGAGTTGTGGGAGTTGTGCTGCCTGAAGGAGGTGGCAATGCAGTGGTGGCCTCTGCACTGCCAACTCTGAGAAGTTTTGTTCTGAAAGAGCTGCTCCCCTTGACCTATATTTTTCTGCCCACATCCATGGCCTGTGTGGTGTCCTGAGGAAGGGATCACACTGCTTGAAGGCCCTTTATTTTTAGCCAGCCCAGTTTTCTTCCCTGCAGCTTATTGGGAGCAGGTCCTTTAGTTCAGCTCCATCACAGCTCACACCCTCCTGCATTTGATGGCTCTCACCCAGGTCCCTGATGTTCTTTGTACATCCACTGCTGACTCAGTGGGTTTCCTACTCCACTTTCACAGGCTTTGTTCCTTCTCCTTGATGTTCTGCTCAGCCTGTCCCTCTGCTCCCAGTCCATCCTTAACCTGTGATTTCCCCCAGCCCTGGCCTTGCAGATGGGCCCACAGGCAGGTTGCCAAGCTTGTCCTGGATCCTGACACCCTCCACAAACCAAACCTCCCCTCCTGTCTGCTCCAATAACCTTGGCAGTGCTTCCCCTCCTCACAGATGTCAGGAAATTGGAAATGATGCTCTAGCCACATAAAAATCAATAGCTGCCTCCTTGGCCTGCCTTGGCCCTGCTCTTGCTGCCTTCACCCAGGGCAGGAGGGAGCTGCTGTTTTCTGCTGAACTCAGAGCAGTGATATATTTCTCTGACCCATCCTGTTAACTGACCATTGATATATTTATTTTTCTCAGCCCATCCATGTAGCCCAGAGCCTGGCTTAGGTCACAGAGGGGTGGGCTCAGAAAGCTGCCCAGGATATTTTCTTTCTGTGAATGGAGAAATAGGTAAGGACTTACTCCTAGATGGGGGTGAGCTGTGTTAGGAACAATGCCAATATTCATCCCATTTCCCAAAGGACTCAGGCCCAGCAAGGGCCATGTGCAGTTTCATCAGAAGCTGTGGCTCCAAGACTAGAAGAAATTCATTACAAGGACTGCAGATTACATTGCAGACTGCCTTTATTATTCCCTGGACTGCTACCAGAGGGCACAGTGTGATCAGAGGAGCAGGATCAGTTCTAAAGTCCCATTTCTTGGAAATCTTTGGGGCCATATTCATTTAATTTCAAATACAGCTCCAGCTGGAAGTCAAACAGCATCACCTTTTCAGCCATAGGAAGCATAACACAATTGATAAAGGTCACAGGGAACTAAATCCTCGCTGAAAATCAAGCCAGTTCCCATTCATGTCCTTGAAGAAATGTCTCTTTTGGGAGCCCTGCTGATTCTGCAGGTGCTGGGCATGGGGAGGCTTGTTCTGAGCAGATGCTCTGCACCATCCCTGCCCCTGTCCCCACCACATCAGGTCGGGGTCTCTGTGCCAGCCAGGCAGGAACAGGGATCACTCTTTAATGCCTCCCTGATTACCTGGGAATTGGAGTGTGAGGGGGAAGAGGAATGAGGCAGTTGAGAGGCAGGAGCCTGAGCCCAGCCCCTCTCCCTGCATCTCACATCAACCCAGTGACCAGGAAATGATCCCAAATGGGTCTGTTTTCCAGTGCCTGATGCTGATGGACAACAAATTGCAGGAAATACTCAGCTGTTTCCCTCTGAGTGGCCTTATCTGGACCTTCACATATTCCCTACTATGATTTTGGCTTATTATTAAGGAAAAAATGTGCAGGGAGGATGTTTGCTCATGATACATGAGCCAAGAATAGACTGCAGTTCCTTTTACCATTTTGGCACCCAAATGCCAAGAGGGATGAGACACCCCATAGTAAATGCTGTTCTTTTTCAGGCAGCAACTAGAAAATATGGCTCTGGCTGAGTTAGGGAGAAGAATGGATGAGCCAGGGGATGTGTGTTTTGGACAGTTGATTGCTGGACCAAATGGGAATCTATAGAGATAGAAAATGGCATATTCCCTGGAAAATGGCAGATGTGGAGCTGATGTGCTTCTCTTCCCCACAGCCACCACTTTCCTCCTTAGCTGCTGCCTCCTAATTCTTCAGGGGCAAAAAAACCTCTGAGCACCTCGTCTGTACTTTGCTCCTCACTCCCCTAACAGGGGGATGTTCCTTCTGGGAGCACATCCTGCTTTCCTTGAGCTGAGGGAAACACTAAAAAAGAATGCAAAAAATGAGGCTGGTTAGCAAACCAGAGGTGGAGGGAAATCTTGCAGGAGTGTGAGCTGGGCTGTCTGGAGGCTCCAATCCCCTTCTGTAGGTTGGAACCTTCTGGAAAAAGCCACAGTGTGAACACAGGAAGAGCCAAATCCAAAATTTCCTACCAAAGAGAATTGTCAGAGCTGTTGCAGCTCTTGAGGGTGCAAGTACATCTGCTGCCTACCAAGATGTGCTTGTCTGCTTTGGATTTGGGGTCAGGTGCAATAATCCCTTTTTCACTCAAGCCTTTGATACTCTTCCAGCAGCATTCCCTGCTTTTCTCTCCCATTACTGCCCAGAGCAGTGAGCTGGAGGGGCCTTGGATGCTGCATCTGTTCAGTAAATGCCATTCTTTGGGCTCCACAGTAACTTCATGTTAGGGAAATTTCTTGTATGAAATTTGCTGCAAGCCCAGCCCAGGATGGGGTGTTGGGGAGCTTGGTGGATTTGGGAGGCAGATGTGCTGGGGATGGGCACTGCAAGGGCACAGGATATGGAATACCCCAAGCAGCAAGAAACCACTGTCAGCACCACCTACTCCTGTTAACCATGAGGGATCTCTGAACATTATCTTTGGAGGCTTTGGGGTGTGAAAGTACAAACTGTGAGGACTCTGGGAGAGTCACTGTAAACAAGTAAGTATTAATATGTTTACATCAGAGGCATTAGAAAAAAACCCACCCTCCTCCAGTCTGCTCAGCCAGCCGTGTCTGAACAGAGTCATCATCTCCCTGTCCAGGCAGGGTTTGTGCCTCTGATTTCATCACTGAACCCACCACAGCAGCAGCAGCAGCAACAGGATTGCTCTGCCAAGGAGCCCCTTCACCCCCAGGCACTGTGATGGCAAACAAGGCTTGATGGAGCCACTCCTAAGGGTGGAAACCAAGGCTGGTGCAGTGTGAAGGGGAGACCAGAGAAGATGCTTCCTGCTGCTACATTTGGTAGCTTTTATTGTCTAGCTGGATTTATATGTTTTTTTCCTTATTGTTTGCCACACTGAACAACAGCAGAATGTGCCTTGGAAAATATACATGGCATGGCACTTGTGTGTGATTCATCCTGCCTTGGTAAAAGCAGTCAGTAGCAGTCTCTGCCTCCTTCTCACTCCCCAGAAGACCATCTCTGGGATGGATCTGTTTCCTTCTTGCTCTTATTCCTATAATCTCTCACTGCTGTGGCTTTTTCCCCTCTACATTAATTGTATTTTTCCTCGGCTGCACCAAGAACTCTGATTTCTGGTGATGTTTTATCAGTCTGCAGGGCACCAGGGGGACTGCTAAATCCCTCAATTTAGAAAAAAAACCCCAAAACTGATTCTATACATAAGCAACATGGGGATGAGGAAAGTTTTTCCTTTAATGTCTGCCCAGGGCCTGGCTGCAGCTCTCTCTTCCCTTTCCCTGCCTCTCCACAAAGCATAAGCTGGGTTTGGACCCAACTCTGGTCCAGCAAGCACAATAAACAGCCAAAAAAAGGCAAGTTATTGCATCATGCCACTCTTCAAGGTGTTTGATGATGTCATTCAGCATGGCATGGCACAGGCTGTGCAAAATCAGCATCTTCATCCCCTCATGGACAAACCTACCCTGGCAGAGGAAGAATGGCATTACTGGGGGTACTGTGATGGTGATGGGAGCTGCCCAGGAGAGTCCAGCAGCTGTAACACCTTTGCTGACCCGTGAGCTCCGTGTCCATGAGGCTCAGCAGGCTCCTGTGCCAGGAGATGGGGCTTGTGCTGTTCTCCTCATGGGAATGCTTGATAAGGCTCTGCAGGGAGATAAGATGCTGTGGTTCAGCTGCATCCTTGGGGAGAGAAGTGCCAGGTTGGGCTGGAGGAGAAGGAATTTGTTGGGGTAAGGCAGACTTGTGGCGGTCGGAGGAGGCAGAGACAAACTCAGCCTGCAGTCTGATCAGAAGGCTTACACCAAAGACAAAGGACTTTAGTTACAGCTTGGCTTTTATCTCCTCTTGTACATAACATGCCAGCACACTGTTGGTTAGTAGTTCACTAAGTGTACATGGAAAGATCCTACTGGTTACAAGGCATCACACATGCTACAGGTGGCTCTCTAGTCTTTATGGGTGCATTCTTCAGTTACCTCAGACCTTGGGAGATCCACACACACACTGTCACCCCCTATAGGAATTCACCTGCAGCAAAGGAAACAGGAGCCAAGGAGCTTCTTCCACCCAGCCCATCCTGTGCCTCTCCCACTCTGGAGCCAAGGAGCTTCTCCCACCCAGCACATCCTGTGCCTCTCCCACTCTGGAGCCAAGGAGCTTCTCCCACCCAGCCCATCCTGTGCCTCTCCCACTCTGGAGCCAAGGAGCTTCTCCCACCCAGCCCATCCTGTGCCTCTCCCACCCTGGAGCCAAGAAGCTTCTCCCATCCAGCCCATCCTGTGCCTCTCCCACCCTGGAGCCAAGGAGCTTCTCCCATCCAGCCCATCCTGTGCCTCTCCCACTCTGGAGCCAAGGAGCTTCTCCCACCCAGCCCATCCTGTGCCTCTCCCACCCTGGAGCCAAGGAGCTTCTCCCACCCAGCACATCCTGTGCCTCTCCCACCCCAGCACTCAGCACACCCCGAGCCCTGGGCTGCAGTCGGGTGGGATTTGGTTCAACCTCTGCTATCTGTCCGTGACTGTTCCAATGGCTTGTTTCAGCTCAGCCCACCCAGGGCGAAGCGTTGGCACCGGCGCTGCCCAGCCCGCCCCGCTGTCGCCGCCGCAGCGCCCGATGCTGGTGGGCATGAGCGCCTGCAGCAGGAGGGCGCTGACCCTGCTCAGCAGCGTGTTTGCCGTCTGTGGCCTCGGCCTGCTGGGCATCTCCGTCAGCACCGACTACTGGCTCTACCTGGAGGAGGGCATCGTCCAGCCCCA
Source organism: Pithys albifrons albifrons (assembly GCF_047495875.1). NCBI lineage: Eukaryota > Metazoa > Chordata > Aves > Passeriformes > Thamnophilidae > Pithys > Pithys albifrons. The sequence continues at coordinate 1,240,085 of NC_092476.1, read as the reverse complement.
GAACCAGACGGCCGAGATCAAGCTGTCGCTGCACTCGGGGCTCTGGAGGGTCTGCTTTCTGGCAGGTGTGGTCTCACCCCCAAGAAGTGTCTGGTCGGTGTCATCCCATGGGAAATGGGCAGGGAAAATGGGACTTTTGGAAGCTCTGCCTGTCTGTGCTTCCAAACTCAGGCACAGCCTTTGGGAATGTCATCACCCTGTGCCCCAAATTTACAAGTCTGATGGATAAATGTGCCTTTGCACACAGGGTCTGGGTGGGTTTGCTGCTGCTATGCCACACCTCCTGGCCCAGTCCTGTGGTCACAGCACCTTGGGCAGCAGCTCCAAACTTTCCATTTGATCCCTGCAGGATTCAGATTCAGGTCAGCTGGACCATTCCCTCCCTCCATGCCAAGTTTGTTGGAGTGACTTGGCTGCAGGAGCAGAGTTGAATAAAACCCAAGGGAATGGGAATCTCAAAGTGACCAGCCTGAAGTGTCACAAGGTTTAACCACTGCTCTGAAAAAGTCAGGGTGATGTGAGGAGCTCTGATACCACCCCTGGGGTCACTTTAAACTCCCTGGCTTCAGGGTCACACTATTGCACCTCCACTTAGGAAGTGTCTTTCTTCAGCCCCAACCATTGACACCCAAGGTGGACCAGCACTAAAAAGCAGGATTGTTTTCCTTGCATGTGCAGAAATTAGTTTTAAAGCTGCTCTCCCAACCAAAAAAATGAGACAAGCATGGTGCAGGTGTGACTTGGTCTGTGTCTGCTGCAGGTGAAGAGCGTGGCCGGTGCTTCACCATCGAGTATGTCATGCCCATGAACATCCAGCTGACTTCTGAGTCCACAGTCAATGTCCTGAGTAAGTGGTTCTGTGGGGTCTCCCCCTTTGCACCCTGCAAAGCACCAAAGGGTCACTAGTGACCCCCCACAAGAAACCCCCTTTGTATCCTTGCCAAAGAAACTCGGAGTTCCTTGGCAGTGCTACCAGGCAAGGATGCAACTGTATTTTTTATGTGAATTACCCAATGTGCTCCTGAGCTTTGGGACATGCCTTGCTAATGGCAGGGTGCTCACAGAGGCTCTAAGCTGCCTGATTTCCTGTCACTGGCTATTCAGCACTGCTGTTTATCAAAGTGATTGGCTTTTTACTCTCCTCTCCATAATTTGCAGCTGTATTTATTCCCTAGCAGGCAATTTTACACATTATATAGAGGGATGAATTAAGGGTGGAGTGTCATGGCTCTTGTGATGAATTCTGCAGTCATTTCTGATTTAATAAATAGGAGTGTTCTGCAAACACTTAGGGGTTGAAGCGAGAGAAAAATACAGGTTCTGATATTTTTTCCCATGCAACACTTTACATAGAAACCCTCAGAAATGCAAACAGTAGCAGAGTCACCACCATGGTGGTGAGGCCCTGGCACAGGTTACTCAGAGAAGCTGTGGCTGCCCCATCCCTGGAAATGTTCAGGGCCAGGTTAGATGGGGCTTGGAGCAACCTGGTGGAAGGTCTCCTTGACCATGGCAGGGAGTTGAAATGTAAGGTCCCTTCCCACCCAAGTCATTCTCTGTTTCCATAATTCTTTGTTTTACTCAGCTCATTAGCAAAGAGGTGAACCCCAGACACAATGTGGTCAAAGCAGCAGGGCTGGATCCATCTCACTTTTTTCTTGCACTGTGTGGGGAGGATTAACCTGTTCTCCCTTCCCTCTGCTCCTCTCATGACAGAGATGATCCGCTCTGCCACCCCCTTCCCTCTGGTCAGCCTCTTCTTCATGTTCATCGGCTTCATCCTGAGCAACATCGGCCACATTCGGCCCCACAGGACCATCCTCGCCTTCGTCTCGGGGATTTTCTTCATCCTGTCAGGTGAGTTCTGAGAGCCAGGTTTCTCCTGGCACCCCACGAGCATGGAGCACACTTGGAGCATGTTTGCTTTGGTAGCTGCTGGTGCTCCCCTAACCCGCTGTGGTGGCTCCTTGTTGGAGTCATCACCCTCAGGAGCTCCCAGCTCAACCTCGCAGCCTGGTGGGCCTTTGTGGGGTGGAAAACCATCCAGTGCAAAGCTTGTTTGTGGCAGTGGTGTGGTAATGTGGGGGAAAGCCCCCACCATCTGTGCAGGAGCAGGTGCTGGGGGAGAAGATGCTGCTCGTGGCACATCAGTCGCAGGAGAGATCTGAAACTTCAAACTGCTCAGCTGGGATGTTCCTACATGAGAAAAGTGAATGTTTTATTTATGGTGTTGTGCAAGTGTTAAACAAATAGCTGTGACAGCTGGGCTTTGAAGCCAGCTCCTACCAGAGCCAGCTGCCTCCTCCCCAGTGCACACAGACCTGCCTGAGCAGGTAATGGTTTGACTGAAATGAGAGAAGTGCCCTGAGTTAGCGCAGCACGAGGGCAGCTCCTTTCCCCAGTTATTCCAAGCACACGTCCACAGGTTTTTACTTTCCCCCACAAGTCAGGTCTTAAGGGAGGTGCTCCTTCAGCAGCTTCATCCCTGAAGTGTTCCCCACTGTCCTTCTCCAGGTCTGTCACTGGTGGTGGGGCTGGTCCTCTACATATCCAGCATTAACGATGAGATGCTCAACAGGACCAAGGACTCGGAAACGTTCTTCAATTACAAATATGGGTGGTCCTTTGCCTTCTCTGCCATCTCCTTCCTTCTCACAGAGGTACCCAGTGGCTCCACATGCCTGTAAGGGGTGTATCTCATGCTCAGGGGTGGGCACAGTGAGGCTGTTGGCAAAAAGATGGCTGGGGTGGGGCTTAAGGGAGGGTTGTGTGGGCAGAGGGGTAAAATACAGACAGAAGGGAGACATGGTGGGGACAGACCCAAGCCTGGAGCACTGAGGGGGAATTTGATCCCAATTTGGTGCCGAGCATGAAACGCAGAGGAGGAGGAGATGTGGTTGTGCTGCATTATCTCCTGCATGGATCCGAGGCACGGGGGCAGAGAGGGGCCAGCCCTCAGGCACCTCTGAGCACCAGCAGAGCAAAGGAAAGGCCATTGGTGTTTTATCCCGCTCTGGTGGCGGCGGAGGAGGCACCCACGAGCAGGGAGGGCGTCAGGCCGTGTCTCTCTCCGCAGAGCGCCGGGGTGATGTCGGTGTACCTGTTCATGAAGCGCTACACGGCCGAGGACCTGTACCGGCCCCACCCCGGGTTCTACCGGCCCCGCCTGAGCAACTGCTCCGACTACTCGGGGCAGTTCCTGCACCCCGACGCGTGGGCGCGGGGCCGCAGCCCCTCGGACATCTCCAGCGAGGCGTCCCTGCAGATGAACAGTAACTACCCAGCCCTGCTCAAGTGCCCCGACTACGACCAGATGTCCTCGTCCCCGTGCTGAGCGAGACCCCCCAGCCCTGCTCCCGGTGGGCGCCACATCCTGACTCCGTCTGTCGTTTTTTTAGGCCACCCTTTCAGGCCAGTCCTCTGTTTATAGGAGTGCAAACATAACCAGGGAGATTGGTTATATAACCAGTAGTGTAACCTAGAGAATTGGGATGTTTTCCTTGCTTTGGTTGGTTTTTTTGGGTTGTTTTATTCCTCCCCAAGTAACTAAAGGTATCTCCAAAGTCATAGAATCATCAAATCAGTTGGGTTGGAACAGACCTCTGAGATCATCAAGTCCAACCCTTGATCCAACCCCACTGTGATCACCAGATCATGGCACTCAGTGCCATGTCCAGTCTCATCTTAAAAACCATCAGGGATGGTGAGTTCACCCCCTCTCTGGGCAGCCCATTCCAATGCCTGAGCACTCTCTCTGTAAAGAATTTCTTTCTGATATCCAACCTAAACCTTCCCTGGCAGAGCTTAAGTCCTCTTCTCTCAGCTTGTCCCGCTGAGCCAACAGCAGTTCTGCCTGGGGGGGAAATCCAGGGCTGGACTCCAGAGCAGGCAAAATAAAATAGAGTAGAACTAACAAAAAAAGAAGTGCAGTTTTTTGGTGTAGGTAGGTAGGCTGCTAAAGTTTGTGCATCTGACTGCATCATTTAATGATCTATTTACTGGCCTAAGCACCAGCAGGCATAAAAGATCTGTGTGGTGTCCCAAGAAATAACCAGCATTAGAAAAAGAGTAATTTTTGTCTTGATTAAATATTGACTGATTGATATCTCTCACTGCTGGAGATCCCTTCCAGCCAGGCTGTAGTGGGAAATAGCCATCCTTCTCAACGATACCTCAGCAGGCTTGGACACAAGCAAGTGGTTGTTCCTCTACAGTCACTTGCAAACTCTTGCTTGAATATCCCCTGGAGACACCCAGGTGGGCTGGCTCCAGCCCCCAGATTTCCTCTGCCATCCCTTAGACAGCAGATCTGAAGAGCAAATGGGAGAATTTCAGTGCAGTATCGAGTGGAAAACAACCTAAACCCTTCCCATGGGAAACATTAGATGCAGGATTTAGGAGAAATTATCCCAGAAGTTATTTCAGGAAAGGTGAGATCCCAAATGGGTGTAAAGTGATGTAGCTGAGATTTATGGCACAAGTCTACTGCAGCAAAATAGTTGGCTTAGATTTCATTTTGGCAAGAAAATGGTATTTTAGCTGCTTTTTTTGTGTGTGTATAAAACTTATTTTGAGATTTTAAGTTTTCAAATTTCATATGATGCTTTGGCATTTTGGCCTTAGCCAGCTGCCAGGGGAGAGCATCACCCTGAAGGAAAACAGGGCACAGGAGGAAAAGGCTGTGCTCCCTTGTGCCTTCCCTTGCAAGTCCCAGCCTGTCACCTTGCAGGAGAAAGAGCTTTGTCCAGACTTTATTTCTGTTCTTGTTATTTCCAACCTCTCTGAAAATTTCCTTTCTGCAAAACAAACCTGTCCGAGGATTCTTGGGATTTTGGAGCTTGTTTTGTCTTCATGTAATTAAAAGAAATAGAATATACAAACTTTTAATCTCATTTGTAGCACACTGCAGAATGAATGTCTCACCTCTTTGTTGTTATTTAATACTAATATTTATTACTTTCTATTTAATATTTATTATTTATAAATTCCTCCAAAGCAGGAGGCAAGTCCTGGTGCAGCACCACAATTTGCATTGACTCCAGTGCCCCATTTTCTGTGTGGGTTAATCCTGTGCAGCATCAGGAGATGTCCCTGTCCCCGAGTGGAATTTTCCTTTGCCCTGATTAAATACAGAATTATTCATCTTATAAATGAAAATGTTTGCCTACATAAGCAGAAGAAATTAAGAAAACTTCATGCCTTCCTCAGGGCCCCAGAAGGTTTAGCAGAGTCTAGGGGCGAATTAGAAGAGTAATTATTTTAATTCATTGGAGAGATTGTCATCATGTGGCTACATTTGTGAGCCTGGGTGTTCACAGTGAGCACAAGTAACTGCAGGACTGCCAAAAGAAATCTGTCCAAGTAAGTGTTTGCTGCTGGTCCAGGCAATGCTGGGTTGGGCAGGGTAATGTTTGGTTTAGTAAAGCACAGGCAGCAGTGGTTGTGCCTCTGGGGGCTGTTCTATCCCTCCAAAAGTGCCTGGTGTGGCAGCAGCTCTTGCCATGGATGGCTCTGAGCCTTTTAATGTTACCACACCTTCATGGACAGTGGGGAAACTTCTCCAGAGCTTCTGGGGCATGGAGGTGTGCAAGGTGAGGGTGAGGAGCAAGCCCAGCCACAGCAGTCAATACGTGTGGCACCCCCTTAGGACACCTCCTCGTCTTTTAGTCACCTCCTCTCGTCATCTGGTGTGGTTTGACCCCACATTAATCTGTGTTACCCACATCCTCCCTCCCTGAGAGACACTGCTCAGTCACCTCCTTCAGTCTCTCTCCCACCCCTTTCAGCGATGGCCTCTCTCTGTCTTCCTTCTGTGCCTGTTGCTTTGATTGCAACAAATAAAAAGTGGAGTTTGAGGATAAGCTACCAAAATTAGAGGGTTTACCCCTGTGGGACTGAAGTCCTCAAATTCCCCCAGTGGGATGAGCCAAGCTGCTCCCAGCCCCGTGGGAAGGTGGCTGCTTGTCTGACACTGCACAGAGGATGGTTTGCACTTAGGAGCAAAAAAAAGTCTTGTTTTGCATGAATGACTAATTAGTGGCAGACTCTGTGTGTGTGGCTGTGTCTCCTCATCCCACAGGGCGAGTTCCTGGGATTAGGGGTTAACCAAAGCCTGATCCAGGAGCAGTTCCAGGCTCCAGGGGCTGCCCAGGACTGCAGAGGAATGAAGCTTTTTGTGTCCCTGTCATCAGCCTCCCACACACCCCCACCCTGCAGCCTGGGTGCCACCGGGAGCTCCTGGCATGGGGAGGGAGGGATGGGAACTGCAGGAAGGGCATGTGGGAGGTGAGTGAGTCCCTGGCACGGGGGAGGCTGATTGGGAAGATGGGTGCTCTGAGGTCTCCTCAGGGAACCCCCAGGAGCCACCCTCCCTCTCTGTGGGGTTTTGAAATCAAATCCCCTTTCTGTAAGCCCAGAGAGGCATTTTGTGGCCTTTATCTCCAGGGTCATGAAAGCTGCTCCTCTCCCACTGCAGGACTCTCCTCATTCCCTCTTACCCCACATCTCTCTGTGGCTACAGGTGTGATGGGGCCCTGGTGGGAACAAGCTCCATCTGCTGTGTCCTGAAAACCCTTAATGAGTCATGAGATATGGTTGCAACCCAGTCATTACAGACTGATCACTTGCAGTAATTAAGTGGCCAGGATTAATAAGGCTGTGCTGGGTCCTGTTCTCTCTCAGTTGCTGCTGGAGCAGTTCAAGGCTCCAGAACCCTTTCTTGCCCAGAGGAAAAATATGATTATATATGAAAATGTGCATGTAGGTGTAGATGAGCTGCCCCCCAGTGCTGCTCCCCTTGCAGTTACACTGGCAATGAGTGTGAGGAGCCACTGGGAGGGTTCAGTGAGGCACAAGAGCCTGTGGAGCTTTAGCCCCTCTGAGCAGAGATGCAGACTAAGAACACTGCTGAGCTGCTTTGGCTGCTGCTGAAGTTTCTGCTGAGGTGAGATGAGGTTTGGGCAGGTGTTTTGGGGCAACCTGGCCCTGCTCTTGCCCATGAGGGTGGCATGGAGCTGTTGCTCAGGTAGGTAGAGGGAGAGCAAATCCCTACAGCTGGGAAAGTCCCAGATGAACTTTAGTGTTGTATCATCTGGACACAGGGTTGAAGTCTTGTGCCCTTTATCAGCTTCAAGTAGACAAGACCCAGGAGCATTTTATTGGGGTCCAAGGGTTTATTGGGGGTTCAACCACATGCCAGTGTGGCAGGGTAAGGAGCTGGCTCGGGCAGGGTGTTTCTGGCTCACAGGGCTCTGCTCCCCAGTCCCTGTGTTGCATTATTAATACTATTTGTCAAGGTTGCCTATCTGTTCTCCCAAATGGGAGTTGGCCCCATGGGCTATTCAAAGTGTGCTAAGAAATGAAACAGTCTCATTTCTCCCTGCTGGAGGCTTGTTAGCTCTGCAGAGCTGGTGTGGCTGTGCTGGGATGAACAGGCAAAATACTCACCTGAGCAAATACTCCTCCACTAAGAAGTAGCTGAGATGTGTTAATTTTCTTTTTCTTCCTTCCTAATGAGATTCATTTATTTACTTCCTAAATTTTTGACCAAATTGACAGTCAAACTTAGATAGAAAAACAACATTTTTTTTCTCAGTATTTCCCTCATCCACTTTGGGGGCTCCTGATGTGGAGTCCTTCACCTCACTGCAGCAGCTCTTGCTCCACCAGCTCTCCCTGCCCAAGAACAACAGCAGATCTTTAACTTTTCTGCAGACTGGCTCCACCACAGCTGTCCTGGCACGGAGCAGCTGTGACTCCTGGGCAGGGAGCAGAGTGTCCCCAGCCCAGGCTGCTCTGTGGGTGCCACCCCACATGCCCCAGCACGGCCGGGCTGCTCCACTGACCTTTCCTCTCTGCACCGCAGGGTTTCTGTCTGCAGTGATTGTGTGGATGTCAAATCCCACCCTGTTCCCATGGATACAGTAGGATGGAGAGAGGGAAGAGCTGCCTCTTTGCTTTATCTTCCTGGAGGGTTTTCTATGCCTCAGATTTTGGGTCACCATGACCTCGGTGGGCAGTGGTTACAACAGGCAGGAGGTGGCTGCAGTCTGTGTGTCTCCAATTGCCAACCAGCTGTAACCCTTCTTTTTTCCACACCACTTCATCTCTGAATCTCTGGTCAAATCAGTCTTCTAGTAAACTTTGTAGAAGAAAGATTATTTATTATTATTATGATTTGCAACACAAGGACTTGCCATTTCAACCAGCAAAACCAGCCCCACTCCCCTGTGTGTTTCCAGATTCCACCCCAAGGGCTGCGTTTCAGGAGTACTTTGACTCTCACTGGATGTTTGCAAGCCTTGAGCAGTTTGTACCACGTGTTCTGCAGGCTCTGTCCAGCATTTTGAATCAGACCACCTCAGGACTCCCCAAGCCTCACCCCTGTCTCCATTTCCAGTGAAAGGAGCAGTATTCCCTCCCCAGCTGGGATTAATATGCCTGCAAAACACACAACACCAGCAGCCGAGGTCATTCCCCAACAACCCATCCTTTCTGTCACCAACTCTGGACAAATCTGGCTGTGATGAGATGCAGCTGCTTTTAATCCTCAGTGTTAGGGCAGTGTGAAGTCATTTTTCTTAGAGGCAAACCAGGTGTGACAGGGTTGCAGAGAAGGTGTTCAGTGGCTTGGGCTTGCTCAGGGTTGCAGAGAAGGTTCAGTGGCTTGGGCTTGCTCAGGTTTGCAGCTGCTCCAGCTGGGGCTGATCCAGCTGTGTCTGCCCAAAGTCCTGGTTAAATGGTTCATTTTGGAACTAAGTCACTGTTAGCCCAACTCATCCCAACTAACACCTGTAAATCTGTGTGTAGACCAATCCCCAGGTCTGAGATTCAGCCTGGCTGCTCATCAACAAAATATGTAGGCACGTACTGAAGTCCCTTGGACTCCACCAGGATCCCTCTCAGAGCCAAAATTAAGCCCAAGAAAAGCTCTGCTGAACAAGAGCTGCCTTTGTTTAACAACACCTGATAGTAGGTTTTAGTGATAGAGGAGGTGGAAGGCACAAAAGAGGAGATAGTACAGAGACATGACCATAATTTTATGATTTTCCTACAGTGATAACATCTTAATGAGGTGCATGTTCACAAAAACATAACCCTGCAGTTCTCACATCTGTCTGCTGTCCTGACATGTGCCAGCTTCCTGCTGCAACTGCAGGGGAGAAGCTGCCAAGGAAGCTGAAAGGTGTTATTTAATTAATAACAGCTAATTTGAATAAATGCCAAACTGTCACTCGGCTGCTCTGGGGGTGAGTGTGGGGATTTCAGCTCTGTGGGAAAGGGCACAGGATCAGTGTCACACACCAGAGCAGGGAGCAGCAGTGTCTGTCGTGTCAGTGCAGGTCAGAGTCTGCTCATTTCTTTATGTTTAACAAGTAAATCTGTGGTGTTCAGGTTTAGCAGAACTGAGGGCTGTGTGGGCCCAGTTGCTGGTTTAATCTCTCTCCAGCTCAGCCCATCAAGGGCTGCTCAAGTGAGGGGATAAGAGCAGAGTCCGTGGCCAACATCCTACACTGAAATAACATGTCTATTAAAGCTGTCCTTCCTCAGTGCTCAGTGAGCTCAGACATCTGAGGGGCAGCTCTTGCTTATCCTTGCAAAGCAAACTGTGCTTTATTTCAGCAGAAATTACAGACTCGGTTTCTTGCCGGAGCATCCCCAGTCCGTGCTGGGCTTAACAAACTTCAGAATGGCCCCTGTCTGTCCAGGACAATAGGATTATATATTATTTAGTGTTATTGTTCATAATTTAGATAAACAGAGGTCTCTCTGGCAGTGCAGAGCATGTGCATCCAAAGTCCCCATCAAATTATTTATTTCCATATGAATTATGTACTGTCAAAACTGCTCTACTGATCTGAAGGTTAAAAGCTTCATCACAGAAATGTAGCAGCTCCCCAACATCTCCATCAGAATGTGATTATTTACAGGGAAAAGCATCCTGGTGGCTCTGGATTCCCTCTTGATCTCCTTCAGCAGCTCTCCCTGACTGGGAGCAGCTGAAATACACAAAATAAACCCACAAACCTACGGTTGTTTTATCTTCCCATAAAAAGTAGGTCATATCCCCAACTGAGCTGTATTTTATTCATGTAAATACATTTTTACAATTAAAAATGCAACAAAAACTATGTTCGTGTCACCAGAGCTGAGCCTGGTGAAACTGGGTTAGGGCTGGTGCTTGGGCTTCCTTGGGCAAAGCCTGTGACGGTGGGGCAGGTCCCTCTCTCCTCTGCCATGGGGCAGGACCCCAAACCACCCATTCTGGGGCAGGAAGGTGAAGCAGGAGAGGAGGGAAAGTGCTCAAAGCTCTCCAGATTGAGCTCCATATAGGAATAATTATGGCTGCTATTTTAAGGAGTTGTTTAATAACGTTAAGCTGATGACAGGCTGAGATTATCACACTTGCCACCTCCGCGCTCCTGGGGGCTTTTTCTTCCCCACTCCCACCCCCCAGCCAGTGCTGATATTTGCATTTTTCCAAGCCAATTATTGTGTTCCAAAGGCTTTGGAGCAAGCTGGGAATGGCTTTGCATGAGGGGAGAACACAAGGCATTGAAATACAACAGCAAAGCCCTTTGCCCCTCTCCTGGTGTGTTCCAACATCCCCATTGCCAGCTGGTCCAGTAAAATATTTTGGGGCACTTCAGGGCTGCTTTGGGGGCTGAGAGGTCACCCCACAGGTACCACCCCCTGCTGTGACCCATGGCATGATTGGGGCTGCAGCCCCTGGGAAAACAACCTCTGTTTATAGACCAGAAACTCTATTCCTGATTGGCTTGGTGGTACCTCAGCACCTTTGGGTGCAGAGTGTTGCCCTTGGTCTGCAGGGAGATAATTAATTTTGGGGTTTCTGGAGGTTTAATGTCTCATTTGTGCACATGATGATGAGCACTGAGCTCCTCTTTGCTCCCTCCCCACGAAGGGTTGTGTGTTACCCTGCAACAGAAATCTGAGCTGCTTAGAGAAACTGCCCTAAGAGGGATGTCAGGGCTGTCTTAGGGACCTGCCCCACCAAAAAATTAGAGCCTGAGACAGAGGCAGAAGGAAAAAATGAGCTGGAGAGAATGAGACTTTCTACCACATTTTCTTATTTTTCATTTGTAATAAGAGCAAATTAAAAAAAAAATTGGACTTGGGTCCAGATGGCTGTTGTTTGAGAAGGAAAGTGGGAAGGTGATGCCCTGGAGCTCCCAAAGAGGGGAGGTGGGCTCAGGTCAGCACCTCCTCTGCAGCCACCACTTGGACATCAGTGCTGGGAAGTAACTCCATTTCCTTTCTTTGGCCATGTCTGCCCTTGTTCCAACAGAGGATTTTTTGGTTATTTCTCGTTGTGTTGTGAGTAGAGTTGTCCTTTCCATGCATGTCACCTTTTCCCAGCTGGGAAGGAACAGCTGTTTTTCTGCCCCATGCTGGAGCTGCACACAGAAAAAGAGGTTAGGAAGATTAAAATGCAATTTCAAGTAGTGTGAAAATCGATCTGTCAACCTGGCCTGTTTGCTTGAGGGTCTTTGGGCTTTGTTTGGTTGGGTTTTTGAAGATGTCAGGAAAAATGCTGGAAAATAAATTAGGTTACATGTAGCTCAGAGTAACAATTAAAACTTGGAATGGTCAGGGCCTGTTTAGGCAAATCAATTAAAAGATTGGCACATGAATGATGTGTATCTTTGTCTTCCACTGTCCCAGACATGCTGGGAGACCTTCAGATGGGGATGTTTGAAGGTGAGGCCACTAATCCAACAGGTCTTTCCATCAGCCAACCCCACAACTGTCCCTCTTGATCTTCCTGGCTGGTCTCTAACCTGTGATAAATTGGGCTTCTCCCTTGGGAGGTTTTCTCCATCACCAGCTCTTTCTGCCTCTTGCATTTTAAGCAATTTCATTCTGCATCTCTGAGTCCATCCCCAGGAGTTTTAAGGAGCAAACACATCCCACTGTGTGCTGATAGTGTTGAAGGCATCTGCACATCCCAGACCTCTGGCTTTCCATCAACCCATGGGATGGAAAGGTAAGAAACCCTAAGGAAGTATGGTCCTGATTTTATACTCCCTCAGTGATGGATCTAAACCTTTTCAGAAGGTACAGTGAACTTGGGGCAAAGAATGGCTGTTTAAAGCAGAGGGAAGCTGGGGAGAGCATGGGCACAGCACAGCAGATGTTGGACACAAGAGGGCCCTTCAGTCCAGCAGATGGAAACACTACTGGGCTGGAGGAGCCTGGAATGGGATAAAACCCAACCAAACCTCGCAGCTGTTCAAGAGAAGCTCCTGGTCTCAGCTCCAGCCCAGCAGTGCTGGTGTCTGGGCTGCTCCCCACAGCCTGGCACACAGAGGGCTTGGGCAGCAGGCTGGGAAGAGCAGTGGCTTCTGTGGCATCCCAGCTGCAGCATTCCTGGCATCCAATATTCCTGATCCACGTGGATTCACAGAGCTGCCCAACCCACAGCCTGCCCAAAGGCAGCAGCTGGCACTGCTGGCAGCAACAGCAGGTGAGTGCCCATCGGGAGGGACTTGAGGGACCTTCACTGAGGCTGAGGGAAACCCCAAGGATTGAAACATTGAGGAGCAGCCAGGATGGTTCCCCAACAGCACCCCAAGCAGGCCTGTCCTGCTCTGGTGGCTCCAGATGTGCTCCAGCTGTGGCTGAAGGAGAGCAGATCCAAAATGCAGCTCCAAATGATGATGGAGAGCCCTCCCAGCAGGTCTGGCAGGGTGAGGTCACCCAGAGCTGGGGTCACACAGCCCCCTCCATGGGGCTCCCCCCCAAACACTGAAGGATTTCTCACTCCAGACACCCCCTGTGCAAGGAGCTGCAGTGAAAGTTGGGATTCAAACCTGCTTCTCCTCCTGCCTGCCCTGCCCAGCACAGCTCACCCAGCTGGGCACTGTGGGCACAACAGGCTCTCAGCCTGCCCCCTGTGCCCCCTGCCCAGCTCAGGCTGCTTTTCAGCCCTGGAAATTCATGATATTTGTTTTTTCACTTGCAAACCACAACAGCGATGATGATGATGATGGTGGTGGTGGTGATGATGATAATGATAATGATGATGATGATAATAATGATAATAATAATAGAAGAAGAAGAAGAAGAAGAAGAAGAAGAAGAAGAAGAAGAAGAAGAAGAAGAAGAAGAAAATAAAATCATTTTAATAATCTCCACCCATTCTTCCTTCATGAAACACACAAGTTCCTCATTAATCCCAGAAACAGAAAGGCTGGAAACAAGAGGATTTAAAATGTGGGTTTATGGACACTGGTCTGTTCTTTTCCTCTTTTTTTTTTCTTTTTTTTTTCTTCTTTTTAACTTAAAAATATTGCAGAATGAACATGTGAAGCAGTTTCCACCCTGAGCTGCTCATCACTGGGAGGCTGAAATCCTGAGTTCCAGAGAGGCTTTTTAATAATTTTTTCCCCTTAGGAGTAAATGGCTTTTTAGGGGCTGGTTTCGCAGCACCCTCTCCTGCTCCGACGGCGAAACAGCAGCCGGGAAGGACGGGAGTCTCCCAGAAATTGCTTTTGCCATCTCCAGTGATCCTGCCAAGGCTTCTCAGTGCCCCACCGCTGGTTTTTGGGAGCACAGGCTGCTGAAAAGGCAGCTGGAACTCTCTCTGGAGAGGCACCCAAGGGGGGATGCCCTCTGGAAGTGATGCTGCTCCTGCAGAAAGTTTGGGTGGGGTTTTATTCCAAAAAGTAAAAGCAGAGCTCAGAGTCCTCACTCAGGTGTGACTCCCATAGGCTGGCAGGATTTTGACAGAGCAAAAATACAAAAACAAACAAGCAAACAAACACCACAAGGAGACAACAAAGACCAAAGTAGGCTCAGATTAAAAAGAGGTGTATTTGTATAGATATTACATTTATACATATATATGTATATATATTAAAAGTAGTGTTTAAGAGCAAAACTAATTTGGGCAAAGAAGTGTAAAATCATTCAGCTGATGACTGATGGCCCTGGTTTCTCACGGACCCGTGGGTGGATTCTGTGATGAGCCCATGAGTGTGTTCTTTGATACCTGGTGGAGATGCATCCCTGCATCCTCCTTCTCCTCCTCCTCCTCCTCCTCCTCCTCCTCCTCCTCCTCCTCCTCCTCCTCCTCCTCCTCCTCCTCCTCCTCCTCCTCCTCCTTCTCCTCCCCAGGCATTGGCAGCCTCACCCTCCTTCATCCAGCTGTTTGCAGGGACTTTGGGGCACTCTTACATTGTTCCAGCTTGGATCCTGCAACAAACTGAAACAGCTCAGAAATGCAAAAGGTGCAGAGAGAGACTGACAGGTCTCTGGATCAGGACTGACCAGTCATGGAATGTTACAGGTGCAGAGCAGACTGATCACACAACAAGAGGTTTCTTAGGAAAGAATGCTTAAAAAGAAAAAAAAAAAGCTGGAAGTTTTATAGATTCTTATCAGACAGGGGAGATGCTGTGGAAGGCAGTACAATATGAGAGGGCACAATGAAGGACCTCTGAAGTGCCACTTAAGTGTTGCTCTGACGGGGTGGAGGCAGCACCTTTGAGCAGACAAAGCCAGCCAAGAGTGTGGGCTTGGGAAGAGGAAAGCAGAAAGTACTAAAGCAAAGGAGCCACTGAAAGCAGCCTGGGGCAGAGGAGGGAAGGGGGGCAGCACCCAGTCCTGGGCTGGTGGTGGCAGAAAAGAGGCATCAGGAACCTTCTGCAGAACAGCAGCAAAGCCACAGCAGCAAAGCCACAGCAGCAAATACCCAGGGAAAAACTTCCCTGCAATCTGAGGAGCCCACTGGTGGTTGTCTCACCCACTCCAGCACAGGTTCCCACCCCTCCTGCCCCCACGTGGAGCATCTTGGAGCTGAATAATTGATTTTGTTCTCTATTTGCAGCTCCCTGCTGGCTCTGAGTGCAGGGTGTGGTAGGAAACCCTGACAGCCCCACTGAGGACAGGGGGCAGCACCCAGTTGTCAGGGGCTGCCCCATGGGATTACTGAAGATTTTGGTGCACCCAGACTTCCTTCTCTATAGAAATGCTGGATTTATGGCACTCCTGCCTCTGCTTAGACATTGAGGATGCTCAGTGTTTACACTGTTGGATATGGGAAGGCAGAATGGAAGCAGATGCCCCAAAGGAGAAAGTGCCTGCCATGGGGAATATCCTGCCCTTCTCTGGTCCAGAGCTCCAGGACAAGAACTTTATCACATAATAATGGAGCAGTTTTTATTCTGGCAAAGAGCTGTGTCAATAAACACCTCTTTGGTGTGATTTCTGGCAGCTGAGCTTTGATTTGCACAGCCTCTACCTCGGGGATACAGCTCCACATAACATGGATTTTTGCTGATAAGAATTGAATGCCTCAGTATGGACAGAACTGACCCCTGAGTAAATGCTGCCCTAGGAAGAGCTGCCTTGCATCAGCCAGGCTGCAGGACTGGGCAGCTAAAGGGGGGGTGTTCCTGTTAACCATGAGCAGCCCAGGCAGGTGGATCAGGGGAAATGACTTAGCCAAGCTGCCTGACAAAGGCTGGATGAGAAAGAGAACAGAAAATGTCCATCATGTACAGCAGCAGATCCTCCTGCCACTGAGAGCAGCTCACTGAGGACCAGAGGGTGGCAGGAGGAGAGAGCTCAAAAACTTCCTTATAAACCAAGGATGTGCAGAAGGCAAGAATCCCCCTGGGTTTATCTGTTATTATTTTGAAAAGAAAACAAATGAAAGTGGGGTTATTATTAAAAGAGCCTGTCTGAGGAAGCCCAAGATCTCCTCAATATCTGCCTGCATTATTAAAGGGAATGAATCATTAAATGCACCTTGGGATGCTGTCACAGGTATCAGGATAAATCAATTCCCCAGAAAAAGAAGCATCAGCTGAGGGGCTGATTTGCAATGTCAAGGTGTGCAGGTCAGTGCTGCAGGAGGGCACCTGGTTCCCTGGACATCCACAACCCCCTGCTGCACTTGGAAGCTCATGGACCTCAGTCCCTGGGGGAAGCTGCTGCTCTCGGTGCATCCATGGAGGAGCCTGGAGCTGGCTCTGGGAGAAACAGCATTCCCTTTTTGTAATGGTGCTAAAGGGAAAAAAACAAGCCTCAACTCCCAGCAATAAGAGAATTAGCATGACAGATGGCTTGCAGAAAAAGAAGAACTGTCTCTGGTTCTGAGATTTGTGCTGACGGAGCCGCAGAAAGGAACTATTGCAATTAGCACTTGTGCACAGTAATTGAGGAGCATTGAGAGAACCAACCCAATTTGCCACCATTGTCGAGCCCTCATTGTTCTTGAGGTTTTTTTCTTTTTTTCAGTCCCAAGTCTGGGACAGACAAAGTGCCACGTGGGGATTCTGCCTCCCTGCGTCTCCCGGGAAGGCACGTGGAGCTGAGCCGAGCTGCCCTCCGGGCTGCATCCCCCGGGCAAAGGTAGCGCAGCATCCCTGGGCACCGCGGCTGTTCCTGCCTCCTGAAGCAAGTCCATCCCAAAGCAAACCCTGTGATTCATCGCCATGGCCCAGGGCGGCCGGGCTGGAGCCGTCTGGCCATTGCAGCTGTCACTCTGCATCTCTGTGATGCCACAAATCCTCTGCGAGGAAATTCTCCCACCGTGGGATGGACCTGCGGGAGATGCCTCTCGCCACCCACGGTGCCCTGGCACCCATCCTTTATCTGTCTCCTTCTGTTTGGGAATTGGCCTGGAAATGCCAGCGCTTTCCTGCTGAGCACTTTCTGGGCTGTGGCTCTGGCACGGGGAGTGTGGGAGCGGAGCTGAGCCCCAAACTGCCAGCACTGCTCTCGCCGCTGCCCAGCCCTGCCCAGGAGACGCGGGGTATGCTCTGCCATGCCAGTTATACCCTCTCAGGGACAGAAGGTGGCAGACGAGTTTGCTCGGAGTGCCGGGAGAAGGAGCTGAGCTATTACTCAGAAGTTTAGGAGCATGAATTGCTGGGTGCCCGGTGTGAGGGTGGCACATCCCCCGGGCCCAGGGCAGCTCTCTGGTTTAGAGGGGCTTGGCCCAGGGGCTGTTATGGCACAGCTGGAAAAGCAGCACCTCACCCACAGCGGTGCTAACCTGGCAAACAGGGCTGGGTTTGGTAAAGCCTGTGAACTTCACAGTATCACAGAATCAAGAATTGCTGGGAGGGAAGTGACCTCTGGAGATCCATCACCCAGTCCAGAATGGATGTCCCAAAGAAATAATTCCCCAGCTTTCAAAAGCCTCTTCAGATTTTACGTGTGGAAGGAGCTGCTGCTTCAGCTCTGCCCTAGGACAGGATTAAATGGTTGGTCATTCACTGAAAAATCATATCTTGGAGTCAATCCAGTTTTCAACAGTGTTTGTCTCAGCTGCCACTTCCCAGAACAGGGAATTTTTATGCTCCCAGGTGATGATGGAGAACTTTGGCTGTGCTTTCTCTCCATATCAGGATACTTCTGTTTGGTTTCCTATGTCTTTATCCAAACTCAGATGAAAGCCTTGACCCTCAGGTGGAGCTGGATCCTTTGAGATCTGTAGTGGAGAGTGTTGACCAAACCCCAATTTCTTCAATGCTCCATCTTAGTAACACTCACTAACAATATGGACAAATAAAGTTAAATATCAAGCCCCCTCACCCAAGTTAAACTAATTATTGGTAGTTCCAAACTGTAAGATGAAAGATGACTTTCCTATATTGTAACTTTAGAAAATCAGTAGGCCCTACTCCATCTAGAGACAAACAGGACAGCAGGGCTGTACCTCCTACTCTGTTCCCTGCCAAAATCCAGTTTATAAGGAACTCTTTTAGCTGGGAATTGTTTTCAAATGAGATGCACGGGTGCTGGCAAAGAGAGTGTATTGCATCAGTGTTCTCTTACAGATTCAAAACTGTTATGCAACAAAAATTACCAATTCATGCCACTTCTTTAATGGACTTTCTAATGTATACTTTAAAAAATAATTTAAAAAAAAAATGGATTGCAGAGTTCTCTTCCCAGGCTGTCAAGTCTTGCTATCAGGAGCAGCTTCAAAGCCATTTTTCTTTTCATATGCTTGTCTGGTGTGTCTAACTGAGCATGATTACTTTTTCCTAAATGAATAGATAATTTTGCCTTATTTATAAGTAGAACACCAGGATTTTTTGTCTGTGATGTTCTTGGGGCTGAGTCTCTCAGGATGGGTTAGTGTAATGCATGTTCATTATTTAATGAAATTTGGTTTGTAGGGTTTTTTTCCTTCTACCTGAATTCATTTCCATTAATATATTTTTTGCCACAGAGCATTCAAACACACTTGAAATATTAATGAGGCAAGTAATGGCCCATTTCATTTGAAGTTTGCCATAATATCCAAGTAATCCTTCACAGGTCTCTGTTTAAGAGCAACGATGATGAAAATGGTTCATGTTCTCCCCAGCCAAGTTATCCTGGTCAGGTTTGGGGGTGTGGCAGTTGGGAATTGTTAAAATCTGCACAGGGGCTGAGCTCTTTGCCACTGCTGGGAAAAGGGCTCGTGCTGGTGTGGGACTCAGTGATGTAAAATAACTTTTCAGGCCACACACACACACACACTCTTGGCCAAATTCCCAATACCCTCAATAAATAGTCACCTGCTGAAAAATCCCAGACTGACTTTTAAGGTGGTGAAATTCTTTCCTGGCCACAATGACTTCTAGTCCAAAGTTTGAGGGTTTTCCACTCCAGCTTGGGCAGGTCTCTGAACCTTTCCTGTGGCCAGCAGGGAGTTGGGGGTTGGATGGAAGATGAGACAGAGTAATGAGGCATTGGAATGGGCTGCCCAGAGAGGGGGTGCATTCCCCATCCCTGGAGGTTTTTAACCTGAGCTTGGCCGTGGCACTGAGTGCCATGATCTGGTAAAGGGACTGGAGTTGGACCAAGGGTTGGACTTGATGAGCTCAGAGGGCTTTTCCAACCCAATCCATTCTATGATTCTGTGATTCTATGGATGGGGCACTGAGTGAGAATCCACCACATCTTGATCCAACCCCACTGTGATCACCATGTCTTGATCCAACCACGTCTTGATCCAACCCCACTGTGATCACCATGTCTTGATCCAACCACGTCTTGATCCAACCCCACCGTGATCACCATGTCTTGATCCAACCACGTCTTGATCCAACCCCACCGTGATCACCATGTCTTGATCCAACCACGTCTTGATCCAACCCCACTGTGATCACCATGTCTTGATCCAACCACGTCTTGATCCAACCCCACTGTGATCACCAGCCCAGGGCACTCCGTGCCCTGGGCTGGTGATCACAGTGGGGTTGGATCAAGGGTTGGACTTGATGATCTTGGAGGTTTTTTCCAACCCAATCCATTCTATGATTCTATTCTATGACTCTATGAGTCTCTGTCCTGACATGCCAACCTCCCCACCTCACTGTGCACTGCCCAGTCCAGCTGCTGCCACCCTGGCACTGGTAACAGAAGGCCCCTGAGGTGGTGTTGCCTTTGGAGAACTTGCTCCAAGGGACAGTATGGAAAAATGGGATGACAAAAGCTGCCTGTGGAGCTCAGCATCACTGGTGGGATGGCTCCTCCCTGCAGTGGCCAGCTCAGAAATGAGGGGAAGGGCCTCAAAGGAGGATGAAAGCACCACAAAAGAGCTCAGTCTCCTGGTTTTACAAGTGCTTGAGGCAGAACCTTTGCTAACGTCGCGACTCTCCCGGAGTCTCAAACCTCTCAAAGCTGCCTTCCAGGAAACACAGCCTGCTTTGTGACCCCAGAGCAGAAAAGAGGGTTTGAAGATGTTAAGAGGCTCAGCAGCTTCTGAGTGAATCCGTGGGAGCTTTGCATCACCTACAAACCCATTTTCCTTAGATCCCAGACTTCTTTCGGGACTGTCAGGCTGGTTTGTGCTTCAGCTTTATTCAGACCTTGCAATGAGACTTCTCTGTGTCTGGCTGTGTTGCTGTGAATGTGGAGCAAAACCTGTTTGGGGCTGGGCTGGAAATGTGTACACAAGGACTTCTCAGCAGCTCTGCCCATGGGTTTGGTCTGGCAAGGGCTCCTGTGGGGGATGTCTCAGCCAGCACTGAGTTATCCACTGGCACAACTCAATGAGAAGTAAATAAAGTTGACTTTGGGCTACAGAATAAGATGTCAAAAGCATCAGCTGTTTGGGGCAAATTGGTTGAATATTATTGACATAATTCAATGTATTGAGTTATATATCAAGCCAGAGCCATCCTGCATTTTGTGCCTGTTTTGTAAAGGCAGCACCCCATCTGGGTCGAGGTGTGTGGTTGGGGGAGCACCACTCTACTGAACACCCAGCCCCTTCCCTGCTCTCTGTGCAGAGAGGGAAAGCAAAAGGGAAGAAAAGCCAGATGTGGATATTCCTGCCTCATCAGGGAAATTGGCTCTGAGAGGAACCAGCTCCCTCAGGGAGGCAGGATTAGTCCAAATCCTGGGCACGTAAATCACTCTGCAGTGAGTGCTTATCTGGGAGCCCTGATGGGGAGAGCCAGGCTTGTCTTCCAGCTCTGCTGCTGATTTGCAAGGAAAACTTCAGCCTTGGAGGTGCTTGGAGAGACACATTTATGAGAAAAGCCTCAGAGCTGAGGCTTCTGCAGGAGGAAAACCTGCAGACCCCCTGGAACTCCTGGAAACCTCATATTCTTGCACGGGAGCTCAGCAGCCACCTCTCCTCCTCCCAGAGCCACCAACCTCAGGGCCCAGTGAGCTGCCATATTTCCCATTTCTACTCTCTTTCTGGTTTTCCATTTGCCACTACTGGTTAACTCTTATGGGAATGATCATGGTCCTGTTACACGGGATGTGCATTGCAGGGTTTGCAGAATTACTCCAGGGAGGAGCTGGCGAGTCACTGGTGTGTTTGAGCTGGGAGTTTGGCTCCAAAACTGTTATTTCTGCCATGTAAGAGAGGGGCTGCTTGTGCTCATGGCAGAGAGACAAACACTCCATCCTTCTCAGAACACCTCACCCATGGCCCTGGTCAAGGGATGGTTCTGAATTCTCCTCTCTAAAGGCAGCTTTGTCTTTCTGTTGATGGGCATGAGTCTTATTCTGGTCCCGTTTCCACTGCTGTCAACTGGCAGTAACCCCTCTAAAGCCAGAATATAAAATGAAGCTCCTTGCCACGTTTACATATTCTACTCCTTACAGCATAATTTGTCCTAGTTTTTTAAGCACTGAATGCCTTTGTAGGAATTTCATTACAGAGCACAAGTTTTGTCGAGAGCATTCTGCTAGTTTTGCTGGAGGTTGCTAAGCATAGTCTATTTTTTTCTGAATCCTTTGTACTGATAATTATATTTGCTCATGCCACACAAAAATTAAAATACAGCATGTAAGAAAATGCAGCTCTTTGTCGTGTTCCTGGAAAAAAAAGGTTGTTCTTGTAAAGGAAAAACTTTCTGTACCAGGAAAACTGTCTCCAGTGACTCTTAGGGATGAAAATATGGACAATCTGAGGGTAATTTGGAGGATCTCAGGCCTCTTACCCAATGGCACAGCAGTCAGTGCTGATAATTGATTTCAACCCATCTGCAAGAAGAACACCTGCTGTGCAATGTGGCTCTGTGGGATTGTTCTCCCTGCAAAGCTGGAGGGAAATCTCCCTTGCTGACCCCAGCATCGGGTGCTTATTTGTTAAAATCTGAACCACATCCCACTGTGAAGTTAAGGGGTCTGTTGCAGTGTGTTTTAAACACGTTGCCTTGATGTTCCTGCATGTCTGTGGATTTTAATGGGCTTCTTTCTTTCCAAGGAAATTTAATTCCATTCCTAAATAATGCATTTGGCCTCCAACCTGACTCGTGCTAATTACTCGCGTGCTGAACGGGCTTTAAATCTTGTTTGGAAACACTATAGGCTTTATTGTCTTATTAAAAGCACCTAATGTGAGCCGTTCTTTTTAGGATTGCAATTGGCCTCTAATGAAACCAAACAGATAATGCAATAATTTTTCACTGAACTAATTATCAGAGCGGAAGATGCTAATGTGTTCCGCCAACTGTGGCTCGTGTGAACAGCAGCGTGGCCACGGCTCTTCTGCAAGACTTTGCAGCAGGAAGGGGAGGCTGAATCCAGCTCAGCCTGTGCTCTTTTGCAGCCATGTTAATGTGCTCAGGCTGTTCCAGCTCTGCCTGCACTCAGAGTTAATCAAATGGACTTTCTTCCAGGGGAGAGTTGCAGGGATTTCATTCACAAGGATTCCTGAGGGTATCAGATCTCTGCTTGCGAAGGTCCCAAGTACCCAATGCTCAAGAATTGCATTACTTCAGTTGTGCTGGAAATTGAGGTAGCCAAAGTCAATGGCCACTTGAAAATACCCAGGAAATGCTTCTTCAGACATTGAGATGGGTCTCTGTGCACACATGTGTGATCCTGCCCACACGTGTGTGCGGGGGCTGATGTGCATTTCTGAGAATGAGTCCTCGTTTTCAGTCAACTGCAGCAAGGGTGGGCTTCAAAAAGTGACTAACCAAACTAAGAGGCTGCACAAAACCTGGCCCTAGATGTGGAAAGTCTGCAGAAAGCCCTGAGTGCTGAGGAAAGTGTCCTTTTCTTGGAAGAAGAAAAAAATTGAAGAGCAAAAGAAGAGAAGAAGTTTCACCTGGAGCAAATGCCACGTGTGCCTGTGCAGCTCTCCTTGCAACAGCCTACACTGGAAACACAATGGCAGCCTTGGGAAGGACTGGGATCTGCCTGTCTGATTGCTGGTACTGCTCAAAACAAATAAACAAAACACAATTATCTTTGAATGTTACCCAGGCTAATGTGGAGAACAGGCACTGGGGAGTAAGGAGAGGAGAGGACACCAGGCTAAAGCCATTAATTGGTAATGGAGTGTGTATATTTGTCAACGAGATGCTCGGCTTGGAGAGCTGAACAGAAAGAAAACAAACTGCAGAAAAACAAACACATCCCAAGCCTTGTCACTGATATTTATTTAACAGCCTGTCACAAGCAGAAAATGTGGATCAAAGGTAGGGAAGGCAAGGAAGGAGCAGTTTGAGTCCAAGGCATCTGTTCTGCATTGCATCAGGGTTCACTTCTGGATCAGGGTGTGTTCTGCCACATCGTGTTACATCAAGCCAGTTGTGAAATGATGGAGCCTAATGCAGAGTGAGTGTTGGAATGGGAAGGAAAACAACAACCCGTTGTTTTCTTATTCATTACTCGCGTGGGTTTAGGGGTTACCCAGGAACAGAGAGGCTGCTCTAAGTGAGGCAGAGAGTTAAGATTGCCAGGCTGTGCCTGGGAAGAGAGCTCTGCAAAATTGCTTATGGGATTTGATGTTGTCCCATCCTGCCTCCAGAACAAATCATGCTGGGAGGGGGCTTGGGTTTTCCTTTTTTAATCATTGGGAAAACCTTAACAGAAGAACCCTTCACTTCAAATTAAAAATAAAATAATTTTTAAAAAGTAATTCTCTTCTTCCTTTCTAAGTTCTTTTTCTTCTCACTCTCAGATCCTTTTCCTGAGCTGCATCTTCCCCTCGCTCTGCTGCTAAGGCTGGTCCTGCCCCTCAGTGAAAACACAGGGCAAGGTTCACTGGTTTTGTTTGGTGGTGAAGGTTGTGGCACAGCACTCCTCCGCTGGGAATGCTGCTGGAGAGATGCACATTTCCCCCCTGGCCACCTAAGCAGAGGTGACTGCTGGCCCCAAAGGACCAGCAGAGGTAACTGCCCTCGGATGTGTTTTTGGATGAGGTTTAACTGGATAAGAGCTGGAAAGAGATGGTGGTGGGAACAACTGAGGGTGCAGAGGGAAAATGCCAGTTGAAAAATAAGCATTGTACAGTTATCAACAGAACGAACTGGAAATTCAATTCGCATTTTTCATGCCTTCGAATAAGAAAATTTGGGAACAGAATTGATTCAAATTATTGGAGTTTCTTTCCAAAGCTTTAATGGCAAACACTCCTCTTCCTTCCCAGTGCTAAAGAGAAGAACGATCAGTAATAGAAATTGCAGCAAATAATGGAAGCAACCAGTTTATGCTATTTCTTCTTGTACTCTGTTAAACAAAACCACTGTGTAGTCAGCAGCGCCTGAGCTGCTCTCCTCCCCTCTTTAGCGCGGGTGGTGGCACTGGGGATGATATCTGGGTCTGGGGTCCGTGCCCGGCAGCAGGAGCTGCCTCGGTGCCTTTCCCGCGTGTGGCTGTGCTGGGGATGCTGTGCGGGTCTGGGGTCCGTGCCCGGCAGCAGGAGCTGCCCCGGTGCCTCTCCCGCGTGTGGCTGTGCTGGGAATGGTGTGCGGGTCTGGGGTCCGTGCCCGGCAGCAGGAGCTGCCCCGGTGCCTCTCCCGCGTGTGGCTGTGCTGGGAATGGTGTGCGGGTCTGTGCGCCTTTCCCGAGGGTGCCCACACTGGGGATGCTGTGCGGCTCTGGGGTCTCTGCCTGGCAGCAGGAGCTGCCCCGGTGCCTCTCCCGAGGGTGCCCACACTGGGGATGCTGTGCGGCTCTGGGGTCTCTGCCTGGCAGCAGGAGCTGCCCCGGTGCCTCTCCCGCGGGTGGATGCGCTGGGGATGCTGTGCGGCTCTGGGGTCTCTGCCTGGCAGCAGGAGCTGCCCCGGTGCCTCTCCCGAGGGTGCCCACACTGGGGATGCTGTGCGGCTCTGGGGTCTCTGCCTGGCAGCAGGGGCTGCCCCGGTGCCTCTCCCGAGGGTGCCCACACTGGGGATGCTGTGCGGGTCTGGGGTCTCTGCCTGGCAGCAGGAGCTGCCCCGGTGCCTCTCCCGCTGATGGCTGCGCTGGGGACGCTGTGCGGGTCCGTGCCCGGCAGCAGGAGCCGCCGCGGTGCCCTTGCCCGTGGCTTTGCGGGGCCGCTGGCAGCACAATCACGGCCCAGCCGCACCCCGTGCCCCTCTCGGCAATGCTGGTGTGCAGGAAGCGTCGCCTCCAGGATTAATGGCTATTGATGAACGTGCTTAGCAACCACAACCCGAGCGGCCGCGCTCCCCGGGGATGCTCTGCCCGCCCTGCCCGGGCAGGAGGACCGACCCGCGGCACAGCAGTGCCAGAGGGGAATGAGGATGGGCTTGTGCCAGTGCTGGGCTTTCAGTCTGAACGCTGTCCAGGCTCTGTCTAAGCCCAGACTGGAGGCTCCAATATGAGCCAACATCTTGGGTGTCAGCTGTGTTCCTCCCGTTTCATTAAGCTGATGGATAGGAGGTGCAGCACTGGTGTGATCCACGTGCTGGGAGTGCCCCTGGAGACTCAGGCTGGGGATAATCACATCCTTTTTATGCTGCTAATAATTAACTATTAAAACAATTTACTAATGGATGTAGTGGCTTCTTTAAATGATGAATTGATATGATTTAACACAGCTATGAGATATGGGCTTGATGCAAGTATTCCTGAGTGCAAATCCAGGCTGCATTATAGCCTGTTGAGGTCAGAATCTATTAACCATAATTCCTCTCAGCCTAAGATCCCTTCATCTATGGAATAAGTTTTTCCTACAGAAATTATTCTAAAACCTTCAGACCCAGAGCTGAATGTGCTCTGTCACATGGCAATGTAGGGTGTCATTCTCTAAGTGGAGGAAAGGGGTGTTTATATAAACCCCAGCCAAAAATATAGTAGAATTACCAGAAACAGTAAGTTTATTGGATTTTTTCTTAAAAAGGTATGAACTTTGTATGGCTGAATAGATGAGATTACATTTACTGGCATGAACTGAACAGGTCTAATCAGAGTAATGGCTGCTGAATGGGTGTAACATCTATTAATTGACTATGGGAGTCAGTTTTACCTGATTCTTTACTCTGAGAAGTTTCCAGTATTTACACAACTTAACTGTCACAGAAAGTTTAATTAGTTATCTGAGATCTCCCAGATCTTGTCAAATTAATTTCTGAACTCTTGACATTTCTGTGACAATACTGTCCTAATTCTTCTTGTAGCATTTTCTTAAGACAACTCTAATAACTAAGAGTCGTGTCTGACAAAATAAAGATAAGCTGCTATTTCTCTCAAAGAGGTGACAGTTCCATTTTTCAGAAGCAAAGGAAAGGTTGCTCACAGTTTTACTTCCTGCAGCAGCAAAATTTTCAGGCATGGGACTGGCAAAACAAAGAGTTACTTGCTGCAGGTAAAGGGTTTTTCTTTGCTTCTCCCCATTGCGCTTGGATGGAAAGGTCAGGTGTGTCAGAGATGGTTAAGGCTTTGAAGAAGACAGATGTGTGTATGCAGAAAGAACATAAAGGGGATTGGAATAGCTTAAAGGAATAAGCAGAATTGGAAAGATCTGGGCTTTAAACTTCATTCTGTTATTGAAGTCATTGTTAGTGCTCTCCCCTACCGAGGAAAAAATGTCTTGGGGGAAAAAAAGCAGAAAAAAAATGAAATATTAAATATATTTTTCTGGCTATCTCAACTGCTGGAATTACAACAGTGCAAATTACTCCAAGCTTTTAGTAACAGAGTAGAATCCACTTGACCTTTATTTCCTCTCCAACTTTGTTTTGTCTTCAGCCCTGGCTTGGGATTATGGAGACGAGTGATGACTGTGCTCCAAAAGGGGGGGGGAAACAGGTACCCTGCAGGCTCCGAGCCCAGGGAAGGCAGGAGAGTGTGTGTGTGTGTGTGTGTGTGTGTGTGTGTGTGTGTGTGTGTGTGTGTGTGTCTGTGTGTGTGTGTCTGTGTGTGTGTGTGTGTGTCTGTGTGTGTGTGTGTGTGTGTGTGTGTCTGTGTGTCTGTGTGTGTCTGTGTGTGTGTGTGTGTGTGTGTGTGTGTGTGTGTGTGTGTGTCTGTGTGTGTGTGTGTGTGTCTGTGTGTGTCTGTGTGTGTGTGTGTGTCTGTGTGTCTGTGTGTGTCTGTGTGTGTGTGTGTGTGTGTGTGTGTCTGTGTGTCTGTGTGTCTGTGTGTCTGTGTGTCTGTGTGTGTCTGTGTGTGTGTCTGTGTGTGTCTGTGTGTCTGTGTGTCTGTGTGTGTGTCTGTGTGTGCAGCCTGGGCCTGGCTGTGCTCTTATGCTCAGCTGGGCAGGTTTCAATACAATAATAGAGCTGGTTTTCCTTGGATTTTAGCAACCAAAACCATTTGCCCATGCAAAGAGGGAAGCCCTGCAGTCCCCATGCCCTGAGCCCATACCCAGTCCTGGGGTGGTCCTGCAGGGTGGCCAAACCTGTCCATCCCATGCCCTGTGCCCATTTCCAGCCCTGGGGTGATCCTGCAGGGTATCCAAACCTGTGCATTCTCATGCCCTGTGCCCATACCCAGCCCTGGGGTGATCCTGCAGGATTTCCAAACCTGTTCACCCCCATGACTTGTGCCCATACCCAGCCCTGGGGTGGTCCTGCAGGATTTCCAAACCTGTCCACCCCCATGCCCTGTGCCCGTACCCAGCCCTGGGGTGGTCCTGCAGGGTGGCCAAACCTGTCCACCCCCATGCCCTGAGCCCATACCCAGCCCTGGGGTGATCCTGCAGGATTTCCAAACCTGTCCATCCCATGACTTGTGCCCATACCCAGCCCTGGGGTGGTCCTGCAGGATTTCCCAACCTGTCCATCCCATGACTTGTGCCCACACCCAGCCCTGGGGTGGTCCTGCAGGATTTCCCAACCTGTCCATCCCATGACTTGTGCCCATACCCAGCCCTGGGGTGATCCTGCAGGATTTCCAAACCTGTTCACCCCCATGCCCTGTGCCCGTACCCAGCCCTGGGGTGATCCTGCAGGGTATCCAAACCTGTGCATTCTCATGCCCTGTGTCCATTTCCAGCCCTGGGGTGATCCTGCAGGGTGGCCAAACCTGTGCATCCCACCCCTCTCTGTCAGAGGGTTTCATCTTTAAAATATCATGCTTAAAATACCACCCTGAGAGGATGGTGGTGCCATCCTTGCTCTGCCCACTCCCAAAGCCAGGAGGTCTGGGTGGTGTTGACTCCACTGCAGACCCCCTGAGTTTTCCAGGGTTTTCCAGCATCTCATGGCACTTTGGCTGCAATCCAGGGAACTCACTCCCCCTCCCACCTGCACAGGGCTGCAAAGGGCTGTAAATAAAACATCACAACAAGAAGAAAATCCCCACCACACAATGAGTTTATTGCAGATGGGGACTGGCTTCTGGCACTTTCCTTGGCGAGGCTGCAGCCTGGGCTGTCTGGGGGTGTCTGGCACCAGCCAATACTCATTAAATAATCCTTCCTGCCCATGCTGCCCCCTTTGGTTTGTCTGCCTCCAGGATGGTCCAGCAGGGACTGATTTGGGAGATTGAAAAGCTCCTGCATCTTCTCATTAGCCCTGCAATGTCCCCTCTGAGAGGGGATTTCAATTCCTGCTCCCTCACATGTAATCTTTGCTGTGCCATATTTGCCACTTCTATTTATTTTCCATTTTAACGCTTGTAAGGCTGGAATGGTCCTTTTTATAGAGGCATTACAGTTATGGGGGGAAAGTCAACATCTGCCAGCTCTTGCAGTAGAGATGCTGTGGGGTTTTTTTTTCTTCCTTGCTACCTAGAAACCATTTTGTTAATAGAGAAGAGATCTTGCTGGAAAGCTTTCCTGTGAAAAATGTGAAAAATCCAGCAAAAAAGGTAAAAATGTTTCTCCTAAAATTGTTCACCAAAATAATGCAAAAAAATAGAAGGGACCTGAGTGGGAATATGGTGGGGAACATGAGGAATAAAAGGGACATGAGGGAGGACAGGGTGGGGAAGGATCAGATGTTCATATTTTGAATTTCCAAGTTCCGTGTAAGAACACGACAAATTTCAAGGAAAGAAGGTGCTTTTGGCCAAAAAAAACCCAACCCAAACCTCATCTGAAGGCATAATTTTCTTTTAAAGAAAAAGAGAATTAAACAGGACAGTTTTAATGAGTTTAATCATGAAGGCTGACAGTAGATGTTGACCTTGTAATGGGTGTCTGCTGTGAGAAAAGAGGTTCTTTACAACCAGAATCGCTGCTGTTATTTTTCATTCTACTGAGGAAATTGTAGTAGAATTACTCACATGGCACCCTTGTTGTGTGGAGCTCAGTGGCAAACTCATTCCTTTCAGCTTTTTGAAACCTCATCCTCATTTTTTAGCAGTTTCCTCATAAATTAAAAATAATAATAATAAATTCTGGCTGCATCAACATACATGTGATGAACCTAAAAGACTTTCTAGAGATTTATCTGTTGAACTTCCTATGCATCTGTTTAATGGATACACCACAAACCAGCCCATTACTTATTTGTTAATTGAATTGAACAATTCCTCAGTTGAGTGTTATATGAGAGGAATTTTTTTCTCCATTAGCAGAGCTAAAAGCACATGGGAAAGCTGTAGGTGTGTTCCAGCCCTTCTTTGCACAGATCACTCAGGAAATAGTGTCTTTTTAACAGCAGTAACCAACTAAGAACCTGAGCTGGGAAGGCTCTGGCAATTGGCAAACATTCTCTGTCTCCCTGTGCTAAATATTTTGTCAAGGCTTTCCACAGCTCTGGCTGCTGCACTTTCTTGTCTTTCTCCAAAAGTCATTTTTCTTTTTGAGCTGTTTTTTTTTCTTTTCTTCTCAATGTGCTCTTGGGCAAAACCTCCTGTTTCCTGGGTGCTCTTTGAGAGCCCTCAAGAGCAGTGTTGTGTCAGCACTGACCCAGCTCTGCAGGGCACAGCCTGGCATTGCCCTTTCCATGCCCAGGATGGGGAAACCAAGGCTGGAAGCAGGTGGGTTTGCCCCCCCTGCCATGGGGATGGAGCTTTGCTGCTCCTGGATAACCTGAGCTGCTCTTGCATTTCCATCTGATGACAAGTTGCCAGCCCTTGGGATGAGGGAAGAACTGGACTGGGCTCCTTCCAGCCTTGGCACCCCCCACCCATCACAGCAGCAATGCTGGTGGCACCAGTGCTGCCACCTTAGCACAAGGACCCCTGAAGGGCTCTGAAGTCCCACCAGACTATTCAGAATCTGCTGAACTCTTCCATTTCTTCTAATCACTCTCCTGAGGAGAGTTGCTTGGTGGAGAACAGACAAGGTCATGTTGTTTGTGATCTTACTCTTTCAAGATGTCTCTGATTTCTTTTTTTCTTTACAACTCTCAGTACAAGAGGTTTGAGGGGTTTCTTTGGCATTGCTTTTGATTTGGTTCATGTATTAGCAATGGATTGGCTGCTGTAACAAAAGCCCTCTTAGTGAATTTCCTGCATTTACAGTTTATTGTTAAATGTCTTTTGTAGGGACCTTCCCTCCCACACACACACACAAAACAAAATCCACAGCAAGTGGGAGAATCCACACACATGGGAGAAGAATTTAAACACAGCCTACAGCTGTGACCAGATGGATGGGCTTAATCCTTGTGTTGAGTGTAGAAACTCCAGCTAGAACTGTACTAAATTTAAACCATTTTGTACATGGCATTAATGAAAGGTAAAGATTTACTGGTCCTGCCAGTTTTTCCTCCAGAGGTCTGTGTTACATCAGGGTCACCACTGGGTCTCTTTGGCAAAAGCAGGGGAGGGGAGGGAATCTTTGGGACTTTATGCTGATTGAAGACACTGCCTTTGTCCCAGAGAGTTTCTGGCTCAGCCACAGAGTAGGTGTTTGCTGAATGAGTAACTGTGCTGTGACCTGGCTCTGAGCAGATGGGCAGCATTTGAGGTGTGAAGAGAGGCAAAAATCAATAAATACACCATTTACCATTTACTCAGCCCAGACAAAATACTTCATGGAGACATTGGGGTGGCTTTAAAAAGCCAGAGCACAAATTATGGCTCCAGTGCGGTGTGGGCTCGGAGCTTCATGGAATTCTGCTGGATGTATTTACAGCTCATTAGAACACTGAGCCAGGGTGTTTTGTTGTAATTGCTACAGCTTCTCTTCTTCTCACTGCTACTGTCACATAATAGTCTGTGGAAAGGGCTTTCTGCCACTCCATGGGCAGTTGCTAAATGAGGAAGAGGTGAGTGGACTCTTCCTGCGTTTATTCTGCCTCAATTAGCTCGGAATTGGGACTGGCTTTAAAGTTCTGCTCTTCATCTTGGCAAAACTCCACCTTTGATTTCCCTGTTTCTCACCTACCATCTCCTCTCACTTGCTGATTTCTCTGTCTGGAAAAATAATTGCATTGAGAGTGGAGAAGAGCAATAGAATGAGAAATCCTCATCAGGGACAGGCTTAAAGCCTCTCTGTTTAGACAGTCTCGGTCCAGGTAGGAGTCTCCTGGTAAAGCTGTGATTTCCTGGCTGAACATCCATCTCCCAAGAGTGATTCCATGAAAAAACAGCTCTCCAGACACGTCAGTGGTACAAACATCTGATCAAGCCCATGTTTCTGATAACCTGTGCCATGTTTCTGATAACCTGTGCCCAGCACCAGGGACTGCAGTTCCAGCTGATCCAAAAGGGTTTCCTGGTCTCATGAGCAGAAATAAAAGAACTGGAGCACTGGGAAGATCAGATAAACCCAGTCTGGGCTGCTTGTTCTATCCCTGACCTCTCAGAAGCAATGACTAGCTATGGTTTTACTTTCTAATTTCATTTTTTAGTAGACTGAGTGTCCATAAAACTTTTCCAAGGGAGCTGCTGGGCTGTGCTCCTGAAAGGACCATCTCTCTGGAGAATAATCAGCTGAAATTCTAACGAGAAAATCCTTGCACTGGGCAACAACCTTCCTACTCAAACGCTGCATTATCAGCTCCAAATTATTCAGACTGATCTGAGGAATTTACTTTAGGCAGCTTAGGAGATAAATTCAGTGCAGCAAGTTATTGTGATTGATTTAAGAATTTAAGACTTATCCTAAAAACCTGTTTCTCTCAATCCACCTCCTACCACGCTCCCACTGAAGCCCTTTTTTCAGGCTGAAATGCCACTCCCCTCTGCCTGGCTGGGGAGATTCTCCTGCACCCTCTGGGGCTGTGGGAGATGCAGTGGTGGCTCAGGGGCAGCAAGAACTCAGTAAATTGCCTCCTTTTACACTTCACGTGACTTCTGCTCCCCTTAGGTCTGAGCAGGAACATTTGTTTGGAAAAGGATTTCTGTATTTATTTTTAAAGGGATGTTAAAGAGGCCAATGTTGCTTTGATTGTGGAGCAATTGGGGATCAGTGCCCAGGAGTCCTGGCAGGGCTTGGGAGTGGCCTCGGGGAGAGCCCTGGGAAGCACAACCCATCTCCATGACATCCTGCTCTCCGTTCCACCTCCTGCTCTGCCTGAAGTCCACGTTTGGCTGTGTGGAGCAGCTCTGGGAGTGTTGGCACAGCACAAGGAGCCTGTTGCTGGGCTGTTTGCAGGTGCAGGATTGTTTCTTAGAACTGACTGACAGTGGGTGGAATGAGAAAACCTTGCAGGCATTTTTTCCCCTTTCTCCACCCTCCCATCTCATTTTACTGTATCCTCAAGGAGAATTTGTATTTCCCTCTGGATGCTGCCCTGAGAACAAGCACAGCTCAATCCAGCAGTGCCTTGTCTGGATGAAGCCTCACTCAGTACAAGTTTCTCCAAAGGCAAAGAAGATAATGAGTTTTTTCACTGCACTTCTAGCAGGTCTCTTGTGCTAGAAAGCTCCACAGTGTCTCATCAGGACACTGCCTCTGAATCTTTGGAAATACAGTCCAGAATCAAGGCTCCTGTGAACCCCTCGGTCTTTCTCCCATTTCCTTTTTAACACTTTAAACTCAGGAGTAACTTCTGCTCATGGATTGAACTCATACTCTGGGTAATCTTTATGTGGGATTTGCCCCTGCAATGAAACTTCCAAGTTCTTAAGACATGAAGTAGGACTTGAGAGCTGGAATGGCATGGCAGGAAACAGGCACAGTGAACTTTAGATCTGTGAGATGTGTGTAATATTAGTTCATTCTTTAGCTGGATGTGAGTGCTATTGATATTTAATATCTTTCCAGGAGGGCTGAGTGTTTGAAGGACAAGCATTCATAATTTGCTTTGACATTTGACATGATCAAGCAAGTAAAGGAATAATATTCCATTTCTCCATTGTCAAAAAGATAATGAGTTTCATAACTATTGGTATTATGGGAAAAATACAGCCTATGTAGAGTCAAATGTGTGAGAGCTGCTGTATATTCTTCTTTAAATCGTGTGTATCATGTTCTTTTGTTGGCCCTATTCAAACACAGCATGCCTATCCTCTTTAATTTTCTGCTTTGCTGTGCAAGGCTCTAACAAAAAACACCTTTTTTTTTAATGAAAAAATTTTTCTTCAAATTATTTATAGAAAGAGCAGTGCTGTCATCGAGTCTGTCTCATCATATCATTCTTGGGTATCAATTTCCAGGCTCAGATGACAAACCCCAGCAGCTACTTTTCCAATAGCAACATCTGGCTTCCTGGCAAACATGGAATGCAGTTATCTGGAAAGCTTCAGAGTTGCTTCTGAGCACATTTTATTTATTAGAAAGCAGTTGTGTTGCTTTGCTTCCCATGACTAAGCCAAAGAATATTTAATATATTAAAAGGAATAATGGAATCGAGGCCAAGCTGTTGTCCCTCAAGTGACAACAACAATATTTTTCCTTCAGGGTGACTGTTTGTGGAGCTCTGAAGGATGGTCTGAGACTCTTTGCCCTCCCTCCAGATGATCTTTTAAAGGACTAAAAAGGAAATTCAGCCTTGTAACACCTCAGACAAAATTCAAGGGCACCCCTTCCTACGCTCAACACTCTGAGATGTGGTGGTGACTTCTCTGCCAGCCTTGCTGAGGGAGGAAGACCCTCCACACAGAGTGGGCTCCTCAGAGATGAAAGACATGATGTGCTTGTAATATATGAAGAATGATGATAGAAAGAAAAAGTGGGTCTGTGAGTCAGGGACTGTACCAGCCCACAGAAAAAAGTGAATTCAGCTTTGTTTTGCCACTGAATTTATGAGCTTGGCAAGTCATTTGGATCCAGCTTTGCCAAGGTCTCCTTAGGTAGTTCAGTAGGTGGGATAATCCAGAGAATCTGATCCAAAGCACATGAAAATGAAGTGCCATGACCAATTTTAGTAGAACTCCTTCTCAAACATACCTGTGACATAACTGACACCTTCTGCCACGCTCCGAATTCTCAAAAGGGACTTTGCTCAGGCTGGAAGTTCTGCTGCTAATCTGGTGAGTTGAATCGAGCCCCACCACTGCCCTGTGGATAAAAGGAGATTATCCATCACTATAAAAATTGTATGAAACATTTCTCCAGTTGTCCACATGTAGCATCATCTGAAGGAAGTTATTAAGTATTTTTTTCCTTGATATCAGCATTGAATTAGATAGGAAAGACACCAAGCCCTGTAGGAGATGACAATCACCATGATAGAGATGTCCTTAGACCTTCAGGACATTCCTAGATGCTGAAATTCATTCTCCCATGCATAGAGCTAAAAGCTGAGAGAGAACAAGGGAGGATGAAATATCTGTTCTGGCCTTTGATGATGGTTAGACTGTGTCTACATCAAAAGCTCTATTTAATTGAAGTGATTATTTTTGTTCTGAAAAAGAGCTCTCTTGAGTTCTTCTTGAGCTATTTCCAAAGGTTTCTTTGAGTGAAATTCTAGTGTTATTTTTCTAGATGATAGATTAAAAAAATTAAAACCCCCTAATCTGTTGGAGTCAATGTGTTTGACACTTAGCAGCAGTAATGCTAAATGGTAACATCTTGCAGTTTTCTTCTGGTACTGGTGGTGTCTCTGGGGTGAGATTTTATTAGTGACAGCTCTCACTGAATTCAGCTGAAGCCAAAGTTTCGTCTCCAAAGTAACTGTTATTCAGTTCAGAAATAAAATGATCAGGCACAAGATTTCATTTAAAGCTTTGAACATCAACGTCAAGGAATCAAAACAATTCTGTTTCAAGTTCCTGTTTCTCCAGGGTAAAAATTATTTCTGAGTTTGGACTCTTGTCCTTGCACACTGTCGTGCCAAATTACAGGGAGATGCTGTGGGGCTTTCTCTTCTCATTGTCCTGAGCTTCTGTCTCTGGTCTGAGCTTGGAACAATTGGGTGTTAATTCTGATTGAGGATGGAGGAGGCTACTGCAGTGAAAACACCCTGCCAGGGCTGCTCTGCTGCTCCTTCACTGGCAGCATTGTAAGGCTGTAGCAGGAGCAAAGCCTGCAAATCAAAGGTTACATGGTGGGCCACCTTTGCTGCATACAGAGGGTCAGGCAGATTTGGTGGTTAAGAAAAGACTACATCCTTTTTTTGCTGTTGAAGAGCATAAGCACTTCTGCCTTCCTTCCACCACGAATGGAGATTATTCAATGGTTGGATTTAATGAATTCAAAATCCTTAGAAAATCACTAGAGCCAGACATCAATGTAAAATACTCCACCAGCTTTCAGTAGTGGAATATAATATTAGCTCTCCCACAATCTACTTCATGCATTTCAAAAGAATAGAGAACATTTTAAAACTAAAGAGGATAGCTTGGGCAGAAAATGATTGCCTGCTCTGCTGCTGCTCTGTAACCCTTCAGCAGCCTGAGCTATTTCTCTCGGGGCAGCACAAACAGAAGCAGATGGATGTCTTCTTTGCAAAAATGGGAGGGAAGAGAGAGGATATTTTATTAATAAATCCTGTTAATGTGCTGTTACCTTGCCCAATCAATAGGAGTGTTGCTGCAGGGCTGGTGGCTCTGAGCCCATGGAAACCCTGATGTTGTGTGTCCCCTTTCTGCTGCTGGAGGCTGCTGAGAGGCCACCAGACCAACCACCACTCTCCCCATCTCTTGTGGCACATCTGGACTGGAAGAACTTAAGGAGGAAATTGCTGTGCCATGTGGGATCCCTGCCCTGGTTAAAGCCCATCCAGCCCTTCCCCTCCCTCTGCTCCTCACCGTGGAGAGACAGTCATAAGCATCTCTCCCAGGCAATACAGTAATACAAATAAATAATATTAATTAAGGCTCTATAGGTTTAAAAAGCTATGGAAATAGCTTCTCTCCTGCTGTTTCAGTATCTCATTTTCCCACTCTGTCCAAACCCCTGAAGCCCAGAGGTACAAACATATATTTTAAATGAGAAGTTTGTTGAACCTCATTAAACTTAAATGCTCAATCCAGGTTTTCTGAACGAGGCTTCACTCTGCTTTTGAGTTTACCTGATTTCATTCTTCCATCCCTAATGGAGACATTCCTTTAGAAGGTGATTTTTGCAAAGGCACTGAT
Organism: Pithys albifrons albifrons; assembly: GCF_047495875.1. Taxonomy (NCBI): domain Eukaryota; kingdom Metazoa; phylum Chordata; class Aves; order Passeriformes; family Thamnophilidae; genus Pithys; species Pithys albifrons. Next base: position 1,204,058 of record NC_092476.1, on the reverse strand, counting down.
AAGACCTACAAACTACAACTGAAAAGAAAAGCATCATTTACATGCTTAAACCAAGCATCTAACTTGGGAGCTCTTCTGTGTTTATAGGCTGCATGTCTGAGCAGTTTGCTGAGGCCTCTGTGAAATAAAAGACCAGCTTTTAATTTGTATTTGCTTTTTGCTTTCCCAGTTTTTCTGAAAAGGATGAGCAGCTGAAAAGCTTCCCTGCGTTGGTATGCTGAGCAGTGGAGTCACACAAGCACCTGCAGCCATCCACGCACTGCTCCAAGAGCGCTGTATTTCTCGAGGTTTGTAGCTCTTGTCCTCCCACTCCCTAATTCATATACATAAAACTGGTGTGCTGCCACGTTCCCTCCACACAAATGCATTAGCTGATCAGGAAGCCTTCCCATTCATCTGGCTTGTCACTTGCATGAGGTGGAGGCAGGACCGACTTGTCAACTCGCAGTGATGAGAGTGAGGGGTGGAAGACAGGATAACGCAACAAAAATGGTGTAGATATTTCTCCCCTTGGTTTTCCAAAGGGAAATATTTTCAGGTGTCGGATTCTCTCCATCCCCTTCCAAAAAGGAGAAAACCAGCAACCCAAATACTTGCCTACAACCTCCTTGCGTAACCAGGCGCAGAGTGAGGCTGCAGGAGGAAGTCATGGCTAACCCCCCTCGCCAGCTCTGCTGCAGCTCCCCAACAATGTGGGCATTGGAACTGCGACACCTCATCCCCACTGTGCCTGGCACCGTTTCCACGGTGATTTCCAGGGCAGCCCATGCAGCAGAAGTTGTGTGGGACCCACCCGAGAGCGAGCGGTGACGGTGCAGAGCTTTGCACCCTCTGAGTGGGCAACACCTTCCTTCTCTGCAGGCAGACTCTGGCTGGGCTCTGCCGTGTTGCAGGTTGAGACCTCAACTTGCCCACACTCACACCTTCACCCCCTGGGAATTTCATAGAACCAGGGAATGGTTTGGACTGGAAGGGACCTTAAAGCTCATCTCATTCCAACCCCTGCCATGGGCAGAGACACCTTCCACTAGATGCGGTTACTCCGAGCCCCGTCCAACCTGGCCTTGGACACTTCCAGGGTTGGAGCACCTGGGACGTGGCACGGCGCTCAGAGCCCGCTCAGCCCGAAGGACCCGCGCGATGCTCGGGCGTTTGCGCCCCGGGGGCTGCGCGTCGGTCCGGCTGGCGGGCTCTCCCCAGCAGCACGTCGAGGGGCTCGGGAGGCTCCGCGCCCTCCGTGCCCGCGCTCGGGCCGCCCCTGCCTCCCTGCCCGGCCGTGCCCGCGGCCGGGGCGGTGCGCGGGGGCGCGGCTGGCGGCGGAGCCCGGCCCCGCGGCGGCGGAGAGCGGCTCCCCCCGCCCGCCCGTCCCCCCGCCGCGCCCCCGCCGCCGCCTCCGCCCCCCGCCCCGTGACTCGGAGCCTCCCGCGGGCGGCGGCGGCTGCCGGGCGGTGTCGTGCGGCCCCCCGCGCCCGTGCGGGGACTATGAAGCACCATGGTGTGGTGTGACCGTGGCGTCCAGATGCTGCTGACCACGGTGGGCGCCTTCGCCGCCTTCAGCCTCATGGCCATCGCCATCGGCACCGACTACTGGCTCTACTCCAGCGCCCACATCTGCAACGGGACCAACATCACGACGGACGAGGCGCAGGGGCCGCCGCGGAAGGCGCGGGGCGATCTCACGCACTCGGGGCTCTGGAGGATCTGCTGCCTCGAAGGTACCCGGGCCGCGCCGGGCAGGGGGAGCAACTTCCCGGGGGGACTCGGCTGCGCGCCCGGAGCTGCCGGGCTGAGCCCAGCCCGAGCCGGAGCCGGAGCCGCCGGGCTGAGCCCAGCCCGAGCCCGAGCCGGAGCCGCCGGGCTGAGCCCAGCCCGAGCAGCAGCCGGGGCCGGAGCCGCGCCGGTGCCTCGGACACGGCCGAGGAGGAGGATGGCGTTACCGTGGCAACCGGCATCTCCGACATTGCCATGGGAACCGGCGGCGGGATGCGGAGCGCTGCCCAGGGGAGCGCTGCCCAGGGGGGTGACCTCGCTCCGCGGCCATCGCAGGGGCTTCAGGGCGGTGGGGGCTCCTGGCGCGGTCGGGGCTTTGGGGCGCTTTGGAGCGCACCTGAGTGAGCCCTGCAGGCTTCGGGGCTGGGCCCCCACCCCGCGGGACTTTGGCTGTAGGGGCTGTGGGGCTCAGCCCCAGCTCTCAGGCAGGACAGCGGGAACTCCAGTTCCTCCCAGTTTGCCCTCAGCACACACCGGGAGTCGCGGGGAAGGCGGTGTTGCCACCGCTCAGGTGCTTCGGCGCGGACTCGGGGTTACTTAACACAGCTCAAGGGTCAGGCTGAACGCTATTAACAATAAAAAGATGAGTGTTTCAGCGGCTGAGCAGGGCAGCGGGGACACCCCGCTCCCCGCAGAGGCCAAACATGTGGCTCCCGCTCCGAAAAATGGAGTTGTGGAGAAGGCGCGGCGGTAACTGCCGGCACAAAGAAGCACATGGGTGTGCAGAGGATTTGGCACAGCAGGTCGGAATGCCCAGATGGGAAACAACATCTGTCAGCCGAGAGCGCCGAGTTCTGACCGTGGGAATCCAGCACATCCCCAGGAAAGGGGCCATGGCCACGGCGGCTCCAAAGCCCCTCACCTGCTGGGTCCATTCCCTGTGCCAGCAGCCAAAAGAGCCTCTGTGATGCTGGAGGAAGGGGAGAGAGTGAAGGAGAGGGAGAGTGTGGAAGAGAGGGAGAGTGTGGAAGAGAGGGAGAGCGTGGAGGAACAGGGGAGTGTGGAGGAAAGGGAGAGTGTGGAGGAAAGGGAGAGTGTGGAGGAACAGGGGAGTGTTGAGGAAAGGGAGAGCGTGGAGGAACAGGGGAGTGTGGAGGAGAGTGTGGAGGAACAGGAGAGTGTGGAGGAACAGGAGAGTGTGGAGGAACAGGAGAGTGTGGAGGAATAGGAGAGTGTGGAAGAAAGGGAGAGTGTGGAGGAAAGGGAGAGCGTGGAGGAAAGGGAGAGTGTGGAGGAAAGGGAGAGTGTGGAGGAACAGGAGAGTGTGGAGGAATAGGAGAGTGTGGAAGAAAGGGAGAGTGTGGAGGAGAGTGTGGAGGGAAGGGAGAGTGTGGAAGAAAGGGAGAGTGTGGAGGAACAGGAGAGTGTGGAGGAAAGGGAGAGTGTGGAGGAGAGTGTGGAGGGAAGGGAGAGTGTGGAAGAAAGGGAGAGTGTGGAGGAACAGGAGAGTGTGGGGGAAGGCAGTTCACCTCTGCTGAGCTGCCCTGTGGCTCCCGGGGGTGGGTGGGCACGCCCGGGTGTCTCTCCCCCAGCGATGCACTCGTCGTGCTCTGCTGTGCCCCCGATTCCATCAGCACAGCTCGGCACACGTGAACTTTGCCAGCCTGGGCTCGTGGTTTATTCCAACTGACAGACGGCACAGCCCAGACGAGCCCAGCTCTGGTTCAGAGTCGCAGCTGTGTTCAGAATGTGTTTTCTCCCCAGAAAAGGCTGTGGCGTGGTAGGAGCACCTCATCCCTCACGTCTGTTCTCATCTTCTCATTTTGCCAGCAATTTAAGGCTACAGTGTAGCATTTTTTCTCCTAAAATGTTGGATTTGCTACCTTATAGTAGTGTGCATACATAGTGTAGGACTAGGGAATATTTTTAGATGGTAAAGACAGAAAGAATTACTGAAATATGAAGGTTTATGGGTAATAACAATGCTTAGCTTTATGACTCCTAAAGGAAATCCAACTCCTGATGTGGGCTTTTATGGCACCTGGAAAATGAGGGCTTGCATCTGAGAGCTCCTGAGTTTGCTTGAGAGATGCTGAGCTTCCTCCACTTGAGCTGAATCCTGTGATCTTCCCTGAGCTTGTCCTAGTGTCTCCAGTCTCTGTTTTCCATGGAAAACAAGTTTGTTTGCATCTTGCAGGAGTTGCTGAGGTTGCTCAGCTAGACTGGGCCTGTCATCCCCGGGAAAAATCCCTGAGTTTCCCAATGCCAGGATTTCTTCATGGTCTCCCAGGAAAATCATACACAGAAATTAAATGCAGCTTTGGCTGAAACTGGTGGAATTTTTGCCTTGATTTCAACTGGGCTTAAGTCAGAACTTTATTCAAAAGCTAAGAGGTCAGGGGGGCTGTGAGAAATGGGCAGCACTGACACGGTGCCCAGTAACGTGGCTCATCTCCTGCCTCGTTCCATCACTGGGCAGTGCTGGTGCCTCCCTGGGCACGTTGCATTTGCCAGGGCATTTGCTGAGAAATTGCACCCAGGAGTTGTGTGCAAGGGAAGCTGAAACCCCTGTGAGTTCAGGGGGTAAAAGGGCATTTGGTGGGACCCCTCTATCCAACAGCAACCGAGCTGTTCTGCTCAAAATTCAAACGCTCGTAATCAAATCATAAAGTTACAAATTTTAAAGTTGTCAAATATGTGCTAAGAATGGACAATTTGAGAAAACTGTCATCTGTTCAGAGGGATGAGAAGCAGAGGCTTCATTCTCTCCTACTTTTTCAGTATGTTCTGTTTTGTAAGATAAAATCTATAGACACATTGAAATATTCATGTTTTATACCATACTGTGGGACTTGGTTTTCAACATGGAAACACTCCTTTGTTTCATAGAATAACAAAACCATTTCTAGAAGCTTATTTGAAACAACACTCCCTTGACCAGTTCAGACCTCACTCATTCCGAGTGCCTGGGTCCTTTAGTAATATCAAGATGATATTGCAACTCCAAGGCAATACATAGCAAGAAAATAAATCAGTTGCAGCTTCTTATATGTGATTAAATGGTCTGTCTTCAAACCTATTTTTAGAACTCTTCTTGTGTTTTGGAGTAATAATTATATAAACCTACTTAATTTATTTTAATGGTCTTAATCACCATTTCACTCCTGTGTCAAAAAGACAAATCTAAGACACAAATGTGCAAAAGCTGAAAATGCCTTAAGCAGCCTCTGAAATTGCTTTTGACACACAAAGAGCGTTTTGCTGAGCAAATTTCAGGTCAATTGAAATCTCCCATTAAAATGTTTCTCAGCTGTATCCATAAGACAACCTGTGTGCTGCACTGTGAACAATCACCCATTCAGTGTCTCCCATTCCAAGATGTCAAACAAAATTGTTGAGGCACAATGGAAAAGAATAACCTTCTAATTGAAATTATTAGGTCTTCCTCAATGTTTTCCTGTTTTTCTTTGAAACATTTTACAACAGATTTGCATCGTAATGAGAATTGGAGGGATGCAGTTGGAGACCCGGAATATTATCCTTGTTTGGAGCTGCAGTTGTCTTGGGCATGAAATCATGTTTCAGTACTAGTAGTTGATCCTACTATGGAGCTTAGTCACTCAAGGAGCAGCATTAATGATACATCACTCAAACTCTTGCCTGTATAATCCCAATTTTGTTCTTTTAGTGTGTTTGTCAAAGGTGGAGGTAGGAGGTTCATTGAGTGGATTTTAAACAATAGCACTATTTCTGCCTGGATTTTTAATAGTTGTATCCAAGGTAATTGCCCTGGGTAGGAAACTGTTTAAAGTAACTCCTGGTGTGGATGTGCACGTAGCAGAAGTCCACGTTCCTTGGCTGAGCCTCTGCAGGGAGGTGGCCCAGGGGCTCCCTGGCAAAGCTGCTTTTTGCTTTTCTGGGTCCAAGACAACTACAACAGCCACAGCTTTGGCAGCTGAAGTTAAAATGTCACCAGAGTAAGGAGTAGCTGATGGAGCCCCCCACACCTGAAACCTGCCCCCCAAGCCACAAATGAACAATAAGAGCAAACCAGCCCCACTGGAGGTGCTGCAATTCTGTCCCGTGTCCACACGTGAGCTGTGGGTGTTGCCACAAGCTGTGAGTCCCTGTCAAGATGATGCAGAGCAGGGTCTTGCAAACACAGCAAATGCTCTGTCCGGTGAATAATCATTTTGTGGTCAGCCTAACCTGAGAGAGAGAGATTAAACCAGCCTGACTTCCCAGCAGCCCCTGTTGCTGTGGCAAATGGGCAGCACAGCTGTGTAAGCCTCGCACAGTCTTATTCACAGGGAGGATCTGCTATTAAAGTACTTGCCTAGGAAAAAAAAACCACGTTAAAAACCCCACTTTATCCACTGAAACTGCTTATCTTGGTGCACAATCGTGCTGAAGTTAATAGGGCAGCTCACAACAGAGCGCTCTGCAGGCTCTGTGACATCAAGATAGGAAACCAAGTAATGTACTTGTAATTTAAATTTATTCAAAGAGTATTTTATTAAACACTTCAGCATATGAATCTTTTTGAACCCATTGTGTCTATTGCTTTCAGTATTCCCTGTTTGCCATTTACTTTTCGAGTGGTGCAATTGGCCATTTAACTCACGTGGAACCTGACTGGGTGGTTGGGACATTTATAACTGGGAGGAAGTAAATCATTTATGACTTGGAAACTTGCACAAATGCACATTTGCACAATTCTCTGCAAGTCTTCCAGCTGGGATGAATGTGCACAAACACAGGACCCGCAGCGGCCGCATGCGCCGCTTCCATGGATACCCCTGAAAACAAAATAAAAATGCTTATACAAATGTTTGAGGCAAGTAAATAAAGGCAGGCTGCTCTCCATCAGTGCTGCAAATTCATGGCTCATCCAAAGAGAATGAATATTCCTTAGTATTCTCCCAGCACAGCTCTGAAGTCGCAGCAGCACCGCTGTTTGTAATAAACTAAATACAAAGTGGGCTTTATATTCCAACACTCTGGCCAAAGTTTTATTGGGTTAAGTCACTCTGACATCAGACACGACCTGCCCTGGAGGTTGTGTCCACAGGCACATTAAGAGAGGCTTGGTCTTCCCAATCTTTCCAGGCGTGTGAGCCTGTAATCACACTGTGAAAGAAAAGGAGCTGCAAATGGAGAATACACAAATGGGTGTCTCTGCCATGAAAAACTTGTTCTGTGATGCGTTTCTAGGACAATATATACAGATTTTGTGCACTGCTGAAGAGGGAACTTTCATCCATGAATCTTTCCAAACAAATACAAGCCCATCAGAGAAGGACTTTGCTGAGGTTCAGCCCATGTCTTCCTTCTCTCCATCCTTCCTGCTCACACCAGCTCTGTTGCCTTGGCAAAGGATGTGCTGCTGAGAAAGTGCATGTGCTTTACTCACTGGTTTTAAAAGCAGTTCTAAGCCCTCCAGTGTCAGCGTTGCCACAGTGGCTGAAGCAGTGCAGCTTTATCAGCAATTGATGGAGTGAGTTTTTCTAACAGCCTTTTTAGGTTATTTTTTTTTAAGAGCATTCCATTTGTTAGAGAGAGTTTCTGCATTTGGAGCTGCTTTTATGGGTGCAGAGTTCAGTCCCTTTGAAATACTGTCCGTAGTATAAAATATTTTAAAATACTGAGAAATGTTGTGGGGGAGGAACTGCCAGCAGAAGATGGGTTAAGGTATTATCTCCTCTCAAATAAAGAAAAAAAAACAGTAAAAAAAGCCCAGATCTCCTAAATGCACCTCTTTGAACATTTGTCACAGAGGCTCTCAAATGACCGTATTGATGTCACAAAACATCCTTTCTTCCCGAGACACTCTGTGGAACAGGGATCTGGAGCTAATTGACTGAATATATGTCACTTTAATGAATTAATTTGCTTTCTTGAGCTCGATCTGCTCTATAGCCAGGAGGGAGCTATCAGGCTACACCAAGGTTTGGGTTTTTTCTCCGTGGCTCTCAGAAATCCCAATGCAAAACTTGGAACCCAAGGACTTTGTGTGCATTAGTGATACTCCCTGAAGGCTGGAAACCCATGAAAGCACATTTGTGATCCAGCTCTAAAGCATCTTCATCTGTGCAAGATGCAATGTGGAGAATATTAACCTTACCTCAGTTTCAGGATTGTTCTCTGAAGGTTTCAGAAATGTTGTGTGAAGAGTAAGGGATGTTGGGCTGGACAAACCTGTGGCCGTGTTGTGCTGTAGTTATTTCTCTATTTTGTACATAATTGCACTGTACATTCTAAGGATTTGACAGATGGCATTTGTGGTAGTACCTGCCAGAGCCACAGTCAGTCATTTGGGAGTTTGTGGGGACCTTTGCAATGATGTAATGTAGTCTTTGGGCTTCTTCCAGCAGTCATTACCTTTAACTGACCTTCTGCCTTGGGCTTTTATTACTCTTTTTAGACTCTGGCAGGAGCTCGTGGCTGTTGCACCTCGCCAGGGCTTGGCAGCTCTGCTGCCCCTGCCAGTGTGAACTGGTAAAAGAGGTGAACACAACAGTGTGGGGGTTTGTTCCTGTAGAATTTCAACACTGGTTGTTCCCCCAGTAGGTCCAGTCCTGTTCTCTGGGTCGTGGTGTCTGCTCAGGTGGTGCTGTCCAACCTGTAGCTTTGGCCTTCCAAAAACACATGAACCTCATAAAAAACTGGGCAAGAAGGGGAGTGTATCTGATATCTCTATTTTGTAGCTTTGGGTGTCTTTCCAGAAACAGAGGAAAGAAAGCAAAAATAAAGGAAGGGAAGTTACTGCTTTCATCTCATCTCATCTCCAATTCCTTTGAGGAGGTAGAAGTACTTGGGTACTGAGTGTAATTTCAAGTTTGTTATTAACACCTCTCAGCTCCCAGATATTCAGTTGGTGTCTCTGTGGTCTGTGTGGCAAAGAGCAGCAATTTGTGGATAATTTCTGCATCCCCAAACTGAAAATGGAGAGGGAGGAGGAGGATGGATGGGCTTGTGAGTCTGGGCTTTGGTAGGTTTCCTGCTTGATCTGGGTCCAGTTACTTTATTTTTCTCCCCCTGCCTAGGAGGAATAACTGAGCTTTCCTGCCACCCACTTTCCTCTCCTTCTAATAATAAAATGGAATGGAAGATGTGGAGAAACTGTGACACGGTGTTAGGGCTGCCCAGCTCGGGGAAGATGCATGAACTCCACTTTAACTGGCCTTGAAGCATTTTGCTTGCAACTTATGTTTTATACATGCAATATTTGGTGTTTAAACATGTCTTCCTTGAGGGACAGGATTAAGTCTGAGTCTCCACCTACGTAAATTTAACTGCTTTCTAGGAAGGCAGTGGAATTATGCCAATATGGAGCCAATACAAGAGAAGGGATTGTAGATCTGTCCCTTCAATTGGACCTTTTCCTGCTGGTTCTTCTTTTCTAAGCCAAGACTCATCTCAGGAAATAAATCAAACTATCAAACTGAAAAACTGGTCCTGCTTCCAAACATTTCTTGGTGCTTATCTTCATTTTAGATTTCTGTTTACTGGTATTTATTATGTCGCAGACTTACAGTTCAGCATCCAAATTCTTCCCAACAGATGGCAAGGCAGGATGCACAGGAGTAGTAAAATAAACAGGATAAATGCACAACTGCCCATATGTCTGAGGGGCTGGTACCCATTTCTGACTAGAACAAAAGGATGTTTTCAGTAGGCAGCTCCAGTGCTGTGCAGGCTTCGTGCTGGTTTCTGCCTGGTTCTAAAGCCTCTCACTTTTGCAGCATATTTTGATGAGTTAAATTATAATATATTTTGTCCTCCCTCTTCTACTCCCAGGTAGTTGTTTCCTTCAGTTCTTTGCCTCCACTCCCAAAGTACACCAGTTCATTTTATTTTCAGCATTTTGGCATGGCAGGTGGCTCTTTCCTGGGCTTCAGCTCCTGCTCTGCCTTTCAGAGTGGTTGTTCTGACTCTTCTGAGGGGCACACAGCAGTGCTGGGGGCCACAGAACCATCTGAGGCTTTCTCTGGATTGAGATTTATCATAATATTAATGACAAGTGGCCTCTCTGCTGTCTCAAAATAGCAAACCTCTGGGCCAGCTGCCTGCAGGATGGATAGCCCAGCCCAGACAGACTTTAGCTACATTTCCCTTCAAATCTGGGGGCATTTTTGCCAGTTGTTGCATGCTGTGAGTCAAGTGCAGTGGAAGTGTTGAAGCAGTTCTTGATTTAGCCTGGCAGATATTCCAGCCCCTCTTTCCCCTCCTTCCTATGCCATCCTGTCATCTTCACATCTTTGTTGCTTTTCCTTTTGCCTCTCCTTGCTGAAATGTTGTAACTTTGTTTCTGCTGAAAAGATGCCTTCAAAACTTCCTTTTCAATGGCAGTGCAAGAGTCTTTCTCCAGAGAACTGGTAGATGCTGCCCCAGGTAGAAATTTAAGATTTTTAGTTCATCTTCTTAACTCTTGAGCATCTCTTTGCCATCCTGCCAGTGACAAATGTATAATAATATACCAGTCCAAAGGTGTGAGTTTGTATTCTCCTTTCTCTGCCTGTGCTACTCCTTTCCCAGGATTCATCCAGGCTCCTGCTTACTCTACAAATAGCCCTGGAAGTTCTTCTTCAACAGAATTGAGTCATTTCTTGTCCACTGTTACACATGAAGGATTGATGGGATACAAACGATGGGAAGAGGGATGGAGGGAGAGCACGTTATGGAATTACAGTATTTCCTGTGCCAGTTGCCAAGCCCTGATACAAATTAACCTCTTTTATTGTTCTTTTTTGAGCATTCTGCCTTTTAATTGCTGTTTTGGAATTGTGCCACTTAGCTCTGCCCTTTGAATGTTTCTCACTTAGGCAGTGCCCTCAGCTTGATAATGCCAAATATTTCAAAGATATTCAGCATCCCCTGTTTGAGTGGCACAGGGACCCAGTTCAGGAAGGAATTACCACCCTTGCTGAGCTGCCAGGGCTTTTTTTCCAGATTAAGTTAATAACCATTTTTTAAGTCATTGCCAATTCTCCACCAGGGGTTTCAGATCAGTTTTCTCCCATTTATACTTTTTAAATAATGCAATTCTGTGTAGAATATGGATGACAGAATGTTTTCTCCTGTCCAAATATATAGCATTCAATAATGTTGGGATTGTTATTGTCTTCCCTGCATCCCACAGGCACAGTTTATCTATTGTTGCTGCAAGGCATTAAAAAGGAACCATGACATGTTGCAATTATGACTTGAAATAGGACCTTGCCAGAGGAACATTGCCTAAGTGTAATCAAATCTAAAATACAAGTTATTTTACAGACCTGTCTGAGGGCTCTGCACGCCCATCCTGTGGCTCCCCAATCCCAGGGCTGGCTCAGAGCAGGGCACTGGGTGATGCTGCTGGGACACTGCCATGCTCTTGGGGGTTTTTAAGCACAGCCCCAGCATCCAGCTGCCTGCAAGCAAATGAAATAACAAACCCTTAATTCTTGAAGACCTTGTGACTATTTAGGCTGAGCTTTCAAAGGTATCCAGAGATGAAAGTGGGTGATACTCCTTCGTGTATGACTCACTGAAGGCAATAGTGGGCTTTGATCAGCCTTGTCCAGTGGATATTCTAAATTTAAGGAAACCATAACAATGCTCCTTTACGTACTTGTATATATTTTAATGCAGAATTGAATCATAGAATCATAGAATGGATTGGGTTGGACAAGACCTCTGAGATCATCAAGTCCAACCCTTGGTCCAACTCCAGTCCCTTTACCAGATCATGGCACTCAGTGCCACAGCCAAGCTCAGCTGAAAAACCTGCAGGGATGGGGAATCCACCCCCTCTCTTGGTTCCATTCTATCTTAGTTTGGTTTCATCCAGCTGACAAAACAGCAAGTTGCCCTGTGGGCCATCCCATTTTTATCCACATGGATCACAAACAGGATTGAACTCTGGAATTCACTGCACAGAGCCCTGTGACTTGAGCCAGCAAAGTCAATAGCTCAAAATGGGTGTTAATCTCCCTCTGCTGAGGATGGGAAGGTGATTTATGGGCAATTGTGAACCACCAAAACTTCAGGGACTTGGTTTCCAGTGCGGAGGGAGAGCCCTAGACCCTGTTTGCTCCCAGGTTTAACATCTCCTGGTGCTGCTCTGCCACCTGCCATGCACCAACTGACAGCAGTTTATTCTGTACAATTAGAGCTCAGGAACATTATTAATGATTTCAGCTGGGTTATATTAGGGGAACTGTTGGAAAATGTCAGGATCAAGCAGAGCTCTCCTAGAGATGATAAAATATCAATTAATAAATCTGGGAGCTCAGTAACAGTTTGGAACTGGTTTCTCAAACCTGAGCTGCTAAGCCTGACTGGCTGGGTGTGTGTGCTCAGCCTCCTGCTGGTGGGCAGCAGGGGGACAGTTATTTCCATTACAGCAATTTTGGGTTCACCACTGTGCTCTTTGCAGACAGACCGAGCTCCTCCAGATGGACCAGTGGGACACAAACTGCTCAAGTCCTAAAGATCTTCTGCATTTGTGCCCAAGCTGAACCCAAGCCAATGAACGTGGCAAGAGACTGAGTTTCTTGGCTCAGGCCTGGAGCTCTTGGATGTGCCCATGTTTGGATCAGAGCTGGTCCACATCCCCCCAGCTCTGCCCACTGTGAGAACACATTTCTGTCTGTCAACAAAAGCTTCTCCATGACAATGAGCAGCCTTTCCAAAGGCTGGGGCTTGTGACCTCTGTCCAAGCTCACGTTGCACTGAGAGCCAGCCAGATTTCATCTGGAAGTTACCAGGTGTTTCCAAAAATATTTATCCAAGACTTTGCCACTCTCTGCTAATGATGAGATTAAACAAGTGTGGTTCTCCTCAGCAGGCTGAAGGTTTGCTCCAGAGGGTGGGGAGTGTTTCTCCTTTGCTCTGCACATTTTGCTGTGCTCTTGTCCTTGCCTTTAGCACTGACAAATGCAGACGGTTCCAAGGTGCTTTGGGATCCTTAAAGATGCAAGCCCTGAAATAAAGCATGGAATATTGAGTGCTGGTGCTGGGGCTGTGTTTATAGCCACTCAAGCAATTCATTTGCAGTGTCCCACTACGGTAGTGCTTATTAAAATAGAATCCTCTTTATGGTTTGGTAGCAAATTAAGAGCGGAAAAACATCACTATTCTATTCCATCCCATGTCTTTTAAAGAGATTTACCCTCATAACTTGCTTTCTAGGGATGTTTTGCTTGTTTTCACTTGTAGTCCCAGTCTGATTTTTAATGACTTACTTGGTAGCCAATTCCCAGTGACCTTTTCCCTCATTTTATTTTAATTTCTGTATATAAAGGGCAATGAGAGCTGAGACGGTCTTTGGGCACAGCAGCAAAACCCCTTAGAGAGGGAAAAACAGGCCAGAAATTTTCCACCTGAATTCTAAGCCTTACCCAGGGCTTTGGCCACACAAAGAGCCAACATGCTCAGCTCTGCAGGGTCAGAGGAGCCCAAGCTGGACCAAGGGCAGTTCAGAACTGGGGCCAGACCTGGGCAGCCAGGACTTTGCTGTCAGCATTCCAGGCTCCAGAGCTGGATGCTGCCACTCCCACAGGTTATCCCATTTTCTGGCATCTCTGCCTTGCCCCGGGAGGGCTGAGCAAGTGCTTGCAGCTGGCCAGAATATGGGTACACAGCTCCTAATGCTGATTTCAGAGCATTAATGTGCACCTGGTTTGGTGGCCAACTGGCACCGTGTTCAGCCCAAAATGTCTGTGTGAGCCCTGCACTAAAAGAGGCACAAGAATTAGCGTGTATCAAACATGTCATTAGACACGTGCCTGGGAGACATAATGCAGGATAATGAACATGATCACAAGAATAAATTAATAACTGAAAATATTTTTTGTACGTGGGCACACTTAAAACGGGGTAAGAACTAAGTGACACTTGTGTCACCAGTTTATAATTAAAATGCAGTGCTTGAATGAAAATGTAAGCTTCAATTAGCCAGCACGACCCTGCTTCCGGCTTTACTTCCCACTGAAAAGCAACGATAACAAGCTCACATTTATTATCAGAGTTTTTCCTGGAGCTGTGCACTGAAACATGCTCACATCTGAGCCCTTTCACTGAAGACATTTTTTCGCTTCAGCAGTTTGGCATGCCACACAAAGGCTCTCTGATTTTTAGTGATGTTCACCTCCTCTTACATAAAAATGTTTTCTGTGCATATTATTTGGTTGCAGTTAAAGTCCAGGTGCACGGGTTACTGAGGAACCAAAGGGAGGGCTCATCACAGAGCACAATGGGTAATTATTGCTGAGCTTGGCTGGATTGCACAGACAGAGCCTTTCTTGGAGCTCAGCATTGTGGCTGTGAGAGAGAGAAAATACCTACGAGCCAGCCCAAAGTCCTCCAAGGGGAAGAACAGATCCCCTGGTAGATGCTTTGCCCATTTAATCTTTAACTATCTCAAGGGACAGAGCTTTGCAATTTTGTTTAGAGACACTGTTTTGCATTTTAATTTCACCAGTGGGAAGTTAATACATATATAAATTATGAGGTCTCATGTGTTCCCATTTTCATCCCAAGAGGATGTCAGGCTTTTTGTAAAATACTTAAATAATTCTCTGGGTTTGGCCTCACCCCGATTTAAGCCCAGATTTATCCTGATTTTTGCACCATCCAAATTTTGGTGCTGCTTTGCCTGAGGACTGAGCTTGATTCCTGGGAGAGGGGGCAGGTCCTTGTGCTGTGTAGGCAGGAAAAAACCCAAGAGCCTTGGAGGAGCAACTCTGGAACTGTGTGTGCTGGGAGGGCACCTGCAGCAGGTACATTACTGGGCATTTTTACACCCTTCAAACTGGCCCACATGCAGAGGGGGGTACAGGAATCTGCATCCCAGATAACAAGGATAGGGAATGGCCATCCCAACCAGTGCTTGGGAGAGCTGGTGAAAGGCACAGAAACCTTGACAGCCCCCAAATGTCAAGGTGGAGCAGCTGAGCCTCAGCAAGTGTATTTAAGGAACACGTCTCTGTGATGGAGACGGGACCGAATGTCCACACAAATATCATTTGTGATGCCCCCTCTGATGTTTGAAGCGATTTCTACGGGCAGAATTCTTGTAGTGTGGGAGTGGATGTCAAGCCAGGAGATCTCAGCTCAGAATAGATGTGTGCTCAGAGCTTTGGGTCAGGCAGTGGTGGCGTTAGAGCCTCCAGGAGCTCTTCGAGTTGTAAAAGCTCCAAACCTCCTGGTTTTGCTCTGGTGTTATTCACGTGGGGCAGAGTGACCTCTCCAGAAAGCCCTTCCAACAGCAGCCACAATCTCTCTCAATAGCATTTAATAACTACCCATGGAGAAAATTACACTCTATTTAAAAGGCCAGAAAAATCATCTCCAGTTTAACTCTGCTGACTTTGGGAGAATTACACCAAAAATGAGTTCTGTCTGATATCCTCTCCCATACTAATGTTCGGTAGCTGGGCATAAAAAGCCTTTCCAAGGCAGATTAAACAAGTCCAAATGGTGAAATATTCTTTTAATTTTCTTTCACACACGTTATTTTAGGTGTAGCTTGGAACTCTGCCCTTACGAGAGGCATCCCTTTAAATATTTATACAGCATCAATATGGAGCCACCTTCATACGTTTTTAATGATATGTTCCTTTCTAAATTAACCATTAGGCAACCCTGTTCTGTAGCAGTCTGGATTTTGCCCTGCATTTACACTGCCCTTGGATTTTTATTCTTTTATTTCACCCTGGAACAATGAAGATGTCAAGGCAAGGCCCAGGGGCGCCGTGGAAGTGGAA
Source organism: Pithys albifrons albifrons (assembly GCF_047495875.1). NCBI lineage: Eukaryota > Metazoa > Chordata > Aves > Passeriformes > Thamnophilidae > Pithys > Pithys albifrons. Next base: position 1,188,597 of record NC_092476.1, on the reverse strand, counting down.
TTCCTGGAGCACCACCACTGTTGCCATGTGGACACACACTCAATGGCACACTGTGCTGCTCTGCAGGCCAAGGGGATTAAATCCCAGCCCCTCTGCTGGGCCATGGCACTTCATCATCAGCACAATGGCAGCTCTTCGTTCCTGTGATTGTAATTCCCAGGATCAGGAAGAAAAAATACTGAAGCAGAGGAGATATCTCCATTCTGAGGTTCTCCCTGTGAACCTCAGTCATGACTGGCAGGTTTGTGGATTTTCTAGAGGCTTTTCCCTTTTTTTCTGCTCATCTGGTGTTAGTAAGTTCTTGGGGATGCCAAGGGGAATAGGACAAAGCCCAGTGGTGTCAGCTGAGCCAAAGATCTTTGCTATTTGCTGAGCCCTGATTCAGCCTGAAAACCCACAGATGAGTAGAAGTGTTGGTGCAAGCCATGGGATTTTATAACTCTGGGGTTTATGAGTCCTTGTAATTACACCACATTATCATAGCAAAAGGGTCTCTGCAGGAGCTTCTCATGTCTTGCTCCCATTCTGGTTTCTGAGATGGACGCACCATGAGCTTTGGCTGCAAACCTTAGCAAAGCCCCAGCAGATCAGACAGACAGCACACACATCCCAGGTTGGATAGGGAGATCATTCCCCTAAAATGAAGGGACATCAGAGCCTGTTCCGTGCCCTGTTATGCTGAAACCAAAAGAAAAACATTCCCACACAGCTCCACAAAGAAGAGTTTCACCCCTCAGAGCTGAAATCCAACCCCTCCTTCTCCGAAGGGGCTTTACCCTGAACTTGTTTTGTGAGCAAGAGCTTCAGTTAAGTCAGCAGAGATCTTGTCTGGGGATAATGGGCTCAAGGAAAGACTGAAATGCAATTTCCCTGAGTTGCAGTGTATTGAAGGCAGGAACTGAGTCCCCAGCAATGCCCTCCCAGCGCCGGAGCCGGTTCGGATCAGCCCCAGTAAGGATGTCACTGTCCCTTCCTCTGGCAGAGAAGGTACTTTGTAAAACCACGAGCCTGTCTTCCCTCCAGTGAACCAGATCTGGTAGGATTTGTCTCCAGCAGTGACTTGGTTTCTGGTTTTTAACTATACTGGTGTAGGGACATTGTTTGCTCCCAACAAAAGCTGCCTGGGCTTGGCATTCCTGACGGGAGCCTCGGGAAAAGAAGCCAGGCTGGAATCCAGCACTCTGCTCCCTTCCACCACGGGGAGGGCAAGGCATGGCCAAGCTTAACTTCTGCTCTGGTTTCTTTGGGTTGAAAAGGCAAATTTTTTTTCGGTGTTTGCTGCAAATATATTTAAATTCTCTGTGTTTTGGAGGCAAGTAGTCAATGCATCTGAAGTGCATACTTGACATATGTTTCTTTTCACATGCTGTCCTCCATTCATTTCATGCAGCAGATGCTCAGTTTACCACTTTAAATGTATTCTTATTTACTAGAAATTATTGTGGAAAATAGCTGTTTGGAACTAAACATTCCCAGCCCTTTGTGAGGTGCAGGGAGCTGCTTTTTGCAGCTGTCCTGGGTGGCTGCATGCACATGTTGGCAGGTTCATTTGCATTTGAAGGGCTGGATGCAGCGAGCTAAGCGAGGGTTTTTCTTCCCTGCCTCTGAAGGCAGTCACTTCAACACTCCTTGCCAAATTTAGCCCCATTGCTACTCTTCTTAATTAACTAAAGCAACATCCAAGCTGAGTTTGGCCCATTGTTAGCTGGCCATTTATTACAGGCTTGAATTAAACCCTTTGGCTGGGTAAAAGGCTCTTGTTCTGAAAATTGATTGTGCAGCAGTGAAATGCAAGGACAGTGCTAATTCAAGGCAAGGTGGTAGGTACAAGCTGGTTTATCTGATTTCCACTGTCCTGTTGCCAGAAGCTGCAAATCCAACCTTCCAGATGAGGTTTCTGGTTTACCTGACTGGTGCATAGTGCTGGGGCTTAGAAATGGCTTAGTAAAAAGAGAATCCTGATATTCAGAAGAATTAAGTGCAGCTTGCACTGCCCAATCCCCCGTTGCTGGAGAGGACTCTTTTTTGTTGTTGTCATGGATTTTTTTCCCCCTTAAAATAAGATTGTATAAAGACTTTCAGCACACAGACCCAAATTTAGACTTCAGCCCCTCCCATTGACAAGGAAAGGCAGAAGTCCTGACCCACAGTCCTGCTGCAGCCTCTGGAAACTGTGGCTCTGCTCTTCCTGTGCCTGATCCATGGGCTCAAAGCTTGGTGTGCAAGGACCTTTCATGCTGTGGCAGGAGAAGAGCTGACACTCAAAGAGCTGTAGCCTTGTCACCACCAAGGCCTGCACACTTTGCTGCCTCTTCAGTGGCTTTTCTCCCCTTTAGATGTTCGAAAGCTGTCAAGGCAAGTGGGTATGAGAGCACTGAGCTGCACCTGCAGAAACGTGGGAAGGCACAAGGAACGTTCCCTTTTCCTTTTACACCCTCTTGTCCCCACACTGCTGTGCCCCCCTGCCATGCCCTGCTGTGGGCAGTGCTGGGCTTGCTTCTCTCCCCACTAACCTGGATTTCAGATCACTTTGCTGTGCATTTCCCTGGTGAAAGCTGCCATGGGACAAAGTTACCCATCAGAATTTATCCACTTTGATACCTATTTGTAGGTGTTATAACAAAAACTGGCATTGCACTGGACCCAGTCTGCATTTTGGGGTGGAATTTATCCATTTTGTTACCTATTTGTAGGTGTTCCAACAAAAACTGGCATTGCACTGGACCCAGTCTGCATTTTGGGGTGGAATTTATCCATTTTGTTACCTATTTGTAGGTGTTACAACAAAAGCTGGTGCTGCACTGGACCCAGTCTGCATTTTGGGGCATTCCTGGCAGAATCCTTGCTGGTCACAGTCGAGTGCAGAATAATTCATCAGCTGTGCAGGAGTGTGGGGCTGGCACAGGGCACGTTCTTGAAGCAAAGTCCATCATCTGCATCATTCATTTCACTTTTCTTGGAGATACCTTTGGGTTTTCCATGTAAGAACTGAAGAGGAGGGGATTGGACCGGAGGATGTTGCAGTTAGACAGGCATGATTCAGGTACCCATGGAGACATGAGATCATTCCACATTGTCACCAACACGAGAAGATTACCTTATACAAGAATAACTAAGAATAGAATCTTTGACCTTCAAGATTTCTGTATCTGTAAACATTAGAACTGTACAGTGATGCAGCTCTGCTTGTCAACAACAAGAAATAAAAGAAAAATAAAACTAATTTAAAACCCCACAGTGGCAGTGGAATAAATTCATACATTTATCATTTCAGAGGTTCCCATCGCTCCTGCCTCTTTTCCTGCAAGGTTTAAATTATTACATATTTTTTTAATGTTATGTTTATTCTCCTAAGAATAGAAGACAATTTACAGAAGCTCTTATGGATGGAAAAACATTTTCCTTTTGCACTGTTGCTCACAGTCAACACGCACAGACCTGCACCTTCCAGCTTTCCAAAGACCAAATATATTAATGAAGTATTTAGAAATCTGGTTTTAAGTTCTTAAAAGATGAATGTTTCTTACTTGAACTACCACTGTAAGAAGTATCATGAATCTCAGTGTTTAGTTCAAGACTTTATCTGGTCCAGGTAAAGGGGCAGATTCTTCACAACTCTTACACCTGCCCCTGGTCCTGCCAGAACTAGAACTGGAGATATTTGCACGAGAAAAGGTCCTTAAAGAGAAGAAATGCAGAATGAGTTCTGAGCTTAGCAAAACAGCTGGAAAGAACCTCATAAAACTGAATTCAGTATCTGCTGCTGTACATCTCTCAGGTTTCAGACTTGGAGGCAGAGGGTCATTTTTAAGCAGAATTTTAACTTGCACATCCATGAATTATTTCTTGTGACTTGCTCAAAAATAGCGACCTGAGCCTGTGCAATGTGCTCAGCCAGGGCTGGAGTGTGGCCAGGCAGCCTGCCCAGGCCTGGGGCTCCAAACCTGCCCACACCTGCACCCTGTGCCCTCCTTGGGGCTGGCACTGTGGGCTGGGGTCACTCTGACCCTGTCCCTTGTGCCTCCCCTGGCATGGACCAGCAAGGAATGGCCCAGTTTGGGGTCCAGGCATCTCACTGAGCTCTGAGCCAGAGAGGGAGAGCTGTAGATGGTGCCAGGAGAGGCCAAAGGCAGAGTGCTGTCCCCTGAGAGCAGGGGCACATCGTGCTGAGTGACTCAGAGGCACAGCTGAGTCACAGCCTCCCCTGGCTCCTCCTGGGATGGGAGCAGGTCAGACACTGTAGTGGAGATTGTGCTTGAATTCATGAGCCAGATCATTGTGTTCAGGCTCCTCGTCTGCTTCACGAGGAACTGTGTGATGAGGGAAAACCAGCTCCTGGGTTCTCACTCGTGAAAGCAGTTAGAAAAAAAGACTCCAAGAAAACCCACCTCTAAACCCTGAGATCAGCTCAGTTGGTTAAAAATTGGTTGTAACAATGCCAAGGTCATGGGTTCAATCCCCTGTGTGGGTCATTGACTTGAGAGATGGACTCGATGATCCTTGTGGGTCCCTTCCAGCTCAGAATAGTCTGGGATTCTGTAATATATAAAGCACAAGGGGATGACACTGTCTCTGCTGGAGCCCCTCTGAAGTCCAAGAAGGCACACCTGGTGTGTGCAGCCTTTGTGGGCAGCAGGAATTGTCAGCAATGATTGCCTGAGGTGTGTGGAGCTGCTGCAGAGAAGCACTGATGTCCCATGGGGCTACAGCTCTCCTGCTCCAGAGCCTGCAGGAGCAGCTCTGCTCTCCTACCCAGCGCCTGCAGGAGCAGCTCTGCTCTTACTCCAGAGCCTGCAGGAGCAGCTCTGCTCTCCTACTCCAGAACCTGCAGGAGCAGCTCTGCTCTCCTACTCCAGAACCTGCAGGAGCAGCTCTGCTCTCCTACCCACAGCCTGCAGGAGCAGCTCTGCTCTTACTCCAGAGCCTGCAGGAGCAGCTCTGCTCTCCTGCTCCAGAACCTGCAGGAGCAGCTCTGCTCTTACTCCAGAGCCTGCAGGAGCAGTTCTGCAGGAGGGTTTAGGTGTTGCTATGCCTAAAACTCAAAACTCAGCCAACAAACCCCAGCACTGTGGACAATAAATGACACTGAAGAGCAGAGCTCAGGACCCTAATGGTGAGCAGGCTGGCATCAGAGCTCAGCCTTGCAAGCCACAGGGTGATGTCTAGGGCTGTGCTCCTGAGGGACAGACACCTGGTGTCTGAGCCCTCTGATGGAGCCTCAGAGCTCAGTCACCCATCGGCGCATCCGGAGCTCCCCTGGCAGCACCACTGGAGCAAAATGACGCGGCACAGCCTCGCTCTCCAGCAGGTTTGCTGCCAGAACCCGCTGACTCCAGGCTGTGGAGCAGAAGTAATCCATAGTCACTGGGCAAACTTTCCCAGGAGCTTGCTGAGGAGAGGAGGCCCTGCTGCCCTGGCAGCGCGGTGGGCAGGGAGCTGCCGGAGCCGCCTGGGCTTCCCACACCACCGGGTATTTTTAGAGCCATCCCATGGTGCAGGATTTTTAACTTCCATCTCACAGCCCTCAAAGCCTGGCAAACTTTCATTAACATTTGATGCCTTGAAGTCATGCGAGGTCTTGGGGGGGAAAGGGAGGGGGAGCAGGAGAAAGAAATACACCTTTTTGGAGCGTGTGGTTTGCAGAGTTGCTGGGAAGCTTAGGAAAAGCCTCCAATCCCTCCTTTTCTGTACCTGGTGGTTTTAAAGGACCCAAACCATTCAGCAAACTTATCAGGAATCCCAAACCATGGCTGGGTGGAAGAGTCTTACTTATCTAACTTTATATGTAAAATACCTGGAGCCTCTTTGGCCCTTGGGGAGACTGAAGCACTTTTCAAACAGAAAGCTCCTCACCTTACAAGGATTATGCCTCTCTTCTTTGTCAATTATTAGACAAGTTTGCTAATATAGGGCTCTTTGAGCCATAAATCCCCAAATTATTTCTAAGCCATCGTGGAGAGAACATGGGCCATGGGACAGGTGAAGGATTTGCTCCCAGTTCCCTCTGCACTTGCTGCCATTTCTGCTCAGCACAAAGCAAGACTTTCCTGCCCAAATCTGTAATGGGGGAAAACAGTTCTTCCCTGGCTACAAGGCAGACTTTCAGCTGGAAAATAAATTAACAGAAGCTCTCTTTCCCCCCCCTAAATATCCACACATAGACACAGAGCATCTCCTCGCTCACAACCGCGATTTTTCATAGGCTGAGGGAGTGGGAAGAACAGACGTATTTTTGTCTCCTTGGCAAAAATATATTGGCAGCACAGCCCAGAGTTGTAAAGATCGAGTAAGTACCAGAGCATGGCCCTGGTAAGCAGGTTTGGAGAGCTGCCCTTTGGCTGCCTGTGCCCGTCTGCCAGGGATGCTGCCCCCCAAACAGCCCGTACAGGCTCCTGGGGAGGAAGAGGAGGTGGCAGTGCGTGGAAATGAGGAGCTGCCAGCTCTGCCTCGTGCCAGGTGAAGAGGAGCTGTAAGTGCCCCCCTGTGCGTGCCCAGTGTTCCTGGGCACTCAGGGCTCTGCCTGTCCCCTCAGCTGGGCACCTCTTGGGAGCTCTGGCCAAGGAGGTGACAAACTGGTCCTGTCCTGCTTTCAAAACAGGGAGGGAATATGGTCCCAAGATGCTGCTACACCAGGGCAGGGAGAGAGGTGAGGGGCTGAGGGGGAAAGGGCTGTGAGGGAGTCAGTGGCACAACAGCCATCACAACCAGGTATGGAGGACCTGCCTTTTGACTTCCCAGTGACAGGAAAGTGCCTGGATTTTCTCCTCCAGTCTCTTCCATGCCATCCTAGGACAGCAAAAAGCAGGAAGCATCTGTGGTTACAATGGCAGATGTGCCCAGCGCTGGTGAGGGCTGGGACTCTCAGATACATTATTTAAATCAAATTCTGAGATCCCAGATTGGATTGCTCAGAGCTCCCATCACCATTATCCTTCCCCAGCACAGGTAGAGACATTTCATAGTAAAATGCAATTCCAAAATACTGAAAGCAAACTCAGGAATCTCGACAATAAAATATTTATGCATCTGTGCTTTAGTGCATTGTAATTTTGCATGATATGTTTTGCTTTTCAAGACTGACTAGATTAAGGCACTTCTGATTCATTAAACACATTTTCCCAAATGCTGTTTCTACAAATATTGTTGGGCCATTGTGTTTAGTTGTATTTATTAGCTGGTGTAACAAGGAGGTTACGTCTTCCATAAACCTGAGAGGAACCTGCTTAAATGTGTTGCTCTGAATCTCAGCAGAGAAGAAAACAGTTCTCATGAATAATTAAAGCTTAAAGAGGTCATGCTGGTACTGCAGCCTCATTTTTATTTGTCACTGCTTAGTTTGCATTAGGAAATAGGAAGTTTCAGGTGCAGGAGCCAAATGGAATCTCCTCTGCTTGTGTTCATTTAAACAGGTCTATTTGGGAGCCGTCTGCGTTTTTATGTATTAGGCCATTTGTTAGCTGGAATAATTTAATTCAGTCTTGGGAATTAGAAGTTTAAGGCTTTTAATTTTCACCAGGGAGTGACTGTGCATCCCCTCACCTTCTGGCAGCAGCATGAGCACCAACTCTTAGGCCAGGCTGGGCAGGATGCAGGCAGAGCTGGGCTGGATGCAGGCAGAGCTGGGATGCAGGCAAGGCTGGGATGCAGGCAGGGCTGGGCAGGATGCAGGCAGGGCTGGGATGCAGGCAGGGCTGGGCTGGATGCAGGCAGAGCTGGGATGCAGGCAGGGCTGGGCTGGATGCAGGCAGAGCTGGGATGCAGGCAGGGCAGGGCTGGGCTGGATGCAGGCAGAGCTGGGATGCAGGCAGGGCAGGGCTGGGCTGGATGCAGGCAGAGCTGGGATGCAGGCAGGGCTGGGCTGGATGCAGGCAGAGCTGGGATGCAGGCAGGGCTGGGCTGGGATGCAGGCAAGGCTGGGATGTGGGCAGGGCTGGGCTGGATGCAGGCAGAGCTGGGATGCAGGCAGGGCTGGGATGCAGGCAGGGCTGGGCTGGGATGCAGGCAAGGCTGGGATGTGGGCAGGGCTGGGCTGGATGCAGGCAGAGCTGGGATGCAGGCAGGGCTGGGATGCAGGCAGGGCTGGGATACAGGCAGGACTGGGCTGGATGCAGGGCTGGGCTGGGATGCAGGCAGAGCTGGTCAGGGAGGACTCAGGTCACCACCTGGTGCCCATCTCCATGGGCACCACCAATATGCCAATCTCCTGCTCTCCTCCCAGGCCCCCTCCTCATGTCCAGCCACCCACTGCCCATTCTTCCCATCTCCTCCTCAGCTCTCTCTCCCTTCCCACTTTCTTCCAAGCTCCTTTTCCTCCTCCCCTGTGAACCACCTCCTGTTCCTCCCCACTCTGATCCAAAGTGCTCCTTTTCCTCCTCCTTTTTTTCATGACTCTCTGCCCTCCTCCAAAGAGCACAACACTCTGGGTTGCTGCTGAGAATCACGAATAACCAAGTCAGCAACAACCCCAATTCAAGCTAAAATCCTACATATTGCCTTGATATTTTCTTCCAGAATATATTCCAGTTGCAAAATGCTTTTGTTCATTTTTTCCCCCACTGGAACCTTTTCTGTTTATCCAGCAACTCTTCTCCCAAGGTTAGACATTGGCCCTGAATATTCAACTAGACAACACGAAGAGCACTAATCTCTCCTGGTGGAGTGGCTTTTCCACTATCACATCATGCAGATGATTATTGAAGCCTTTGCCTTGCATTTCCCAAATCCAGCCATCAGCAGGGGTTGGCAGTGACACCCCTTTTTTCCTAACCTTTAGAGTCCCTGTTGTCATCTGCCTTGTTTCTGCCCCGCATCACTGATGGTGCATGATCAGTCTCTAGAGGGTTTGCTTCTATGTATAACTCAACAAGCTGGCAGAGAAATGAGGAAGACTCATTTCTGTGCTCCAAAATGGATGTGGATCCAACTCAAGGTCACTGCATTACAAAGACAGACATATTGCAACATTCCCTTCAATTAAGGTGATTTATGGAGTCAAATTTCCCTATTGCTTCTTCAGTGTCCAGCTCTTTTTCTGAATACCATCCTCTTATGATGAATCTCCATGGATTGAAGAGACATGAAATCATTACAGGATTCCAGGAACATCCAAATATCCTGCATATTCCTGATCAATTCACCAGCAAGGTCCTATATCACTACTTTCCAGTGTAACCCTCACTTTTTTTTTCTCTTAAAGAAAACTTTTGCAGTGCATGACTGAGCCAAAGGAAAGTTTGCACAGAAAGAGTTCAGCTCTAGAGGTCAGGTTAGAGATGCTCCCTGCTATTAAAACAGACAATAACTCATTTAATGCAGAGAGGTGATTGCAAAGTGCCTTGCAAGCTTCTACCACACCAAGAGACCGTGCCAGAGTATCAGTAATACAAACCATTTTTCTACTGATGAGATCTGGAGGGTTTTTCCTTTACAGAAGACACCAGGGACATCCTCATCCTGTGCCTGTTACCCCAAACAGCCCCAAGGATTACCCAAGTCCTCATTCTGGAGAGTTGCTTCTGAAATTTTAGACTGCTGTGAGCCAACTGCAAACCTTGGCTGTTGAGAAATGAAAATGTTTCAGAAAATGGGGAAAAAAATGGCAGTTTAAGAGGGTCTAAAAGTAGAAGTTAAGACTGAGAAGGGAATAGCTCAAGGCTGCACATGTATGAAAGCTGAAGTGGCAGAAGAAACAGCATCACACATTGCACTGGGTACCTTCATCTGGTTCGAGAAACACCCCAGAGGTGACCATGACAGTGTCTCAAATTATAAACTCAGTAAGGACTCTGAAGAGACATGAATGTCCACTGCCCTCCAGTTCCTCCCCCAGGTGGTGACAGGCCGTGGTAGAGGCTGCACAGACATGCCGTGGTTGTAGAAGGTGAAACCATCAAGCCCTGGTTGCTCACCACGTTCATGAGGGAGAACTGATCACTTGCTGAAGGAAGGGAAAACATAAGGATAAAACTCAACTATCCGTAAAGGGAAACTTGATCCAATTGTGCCAATGCAGGGAAAAAAGCACAGTTGGACAATGTGAAAATAGCCAGGATTTGTCATTTTGCAGCATATGAACACACTCCATCAGGCACCACGACGGGCTGTTCTCAGGCTGCATCCGGCACCAGTTGGCATTTCAGCCCTCTCAGAGTGACTGATGGACTGGCACAATCCCCTGCATGAGCAGTCTTTGGACTGGTGAATCTATGTCAAGGTCAAGAATACTGGGGGAAAAAACGGATTTTGGTCCAAATCAGGGCACACCTGAGTCCTGGTTAGCTCAGGCTCCCACAGTTTATTCCCACCCTGAGTGTTGGGCAGTGATGGCCACTCTGTAGTTACAGCTGTGAATAACGAGTCAGACTCCAACATATTGTGCCAAAAGCACTACCAGTTACTAAAGTACCTCTTTAAATGAAGGCATTTTGGGCCAGAATGTAAGTAAGAGCTGAAAACTCGTTGGAAAATGCCTTTCAGTTCAAAGCTGTGATGGATGAAGATGCTCACCTAAAAAGCCAACAGCAGTTGGACTGATTTTAGCCAAGGTGGAAAAACAGCTGCAGGACTCTAATGGAGGTTTCTCTCCAAGCTCCAAATTCTTTTCAAAGGATGAGGAGGATTATATCAGCAAAGAGGCAGCAGAGCAAAGCATGGAAATGAGGAGTGAGACAAACTTCTGGGCTGTGGGATAAAGGACTGTGGCAGGAGATGCAGGACGAGTCGAGGAGTGAAGGCAGAGCACAGCGAGCGTGGACTGTGGGGGCAGAGAGAAAAGCAGACACAGAGAAGTGAGTTACCAACCCCACAACAACCAGAAATGTTGGCAGTTTCTTGGGAATGAGCCAGGCATGGGAAGGCTCAGTGTGGCAGGGCTGACTTGTCTCTGGCTTGAAAATGCTCCTCAAACAGCATCCCCAGTGCTGCCCCCAAACAATCCCCTGGCTGAGGAGGTGCCCCTGTTTCCCCCTGCAGATGATTTATGGAATGCAAATGGAACATCAAGGCTGAGAGGATGTCAGCCTTTCTCCCTAGAAAGAGTCACTCCCTCAACAAGCTCCATAAAAAGGAGCAACAAAACAGACTAAAATAAGCCACAGAACCCCTTGAAGTTTCCCCCACTTTGCCATCCATGCAGCAGCATGAAGGGACATGGTCAGTAAGAAGCAAATTGCCAGTGGTAGCAGGAAGATCATGAGCAGTGGTCATGGGATAACTGCATTGTTTGCCCAAGGAAAGGCAGCTGGAAGGGGCTGGAGCATTACTGAACAACCTCAGTCATGAATTCTGTGGCCAAAATGCTGGTTTATGAGACAAACATTGGCAGGAACTGGAAATTAAGTAGCACAAACCAACATATAACATACAACTGTCCCCTCCTTTGCCACTGTCCCACATTCCCCGAGACCATTGGTATTCACTGGAGTAGCACAAGGACACTTAGTACTTTTGGCAGCAGTTTTGTAATGACTAAAGAGAATTCAAAGGACAGCAGCCAGACACTGTGATGTGTTTTATTAGCTCCCAGATGTGCAGGTGAGGTGAATCTTTGGGAAATGAGTTCTGCTGCCACGGATTTTCTAACATCACTCAAGGTCTCAAAATCTTATAATGGAACAAAGAGCTGTCTCAGGATTTGAAAGTCATCTTTGTCATAGCATTATTTCTGCATCTGCTCATTTCTTACACAGAAATACAAGTACACAACATCTTTGATGATATTTGCCCAACTGAAAAGAGGAGGTCACCTGCTGAGGCTGGATATTTCCACATGAATTATAACTGACTGAGCCTCTGTAGGCATTTCCTGGGATGTCTTCAGGTGTAGGTGATCCAGAATGTGGAGATGCTTTACCAGGCTGTAGAAAACAGTGTTTGGGTGTTATGTGCTGGATTGCAGCATGTCACAATAATATTGCTCAAGGAGAAAAAGTGTTCTTGCAAGAATTAGAAGCCACACCCCAACAGCAGAGGTGTCCCATTTCTGGAAGTGTCCAAGGCCAGGCTGGATGGGGCTTGGAGCAACCTGGGCTAGTGGAAGATGTCCCTGCCCATGGCAGGGGGGTTGGAAGGTGATGAGCTTTAAGATCTCTTCCAACCCAAATTATCTGTGATTCTATGAATAGTGGAATTCTTTACCACCTAAGCAAGGTACATCTTCTGTGTGGGAAACTGTGAGGATCCTCTGGCATCTTGAGGAGATCAGCTGAGACATCACATCTGGGCCAGAGGAAACTCAAGAATGTTGGAAAAGGGGTGGTTGTGACACAGAGGGCAAACTGCCCAGGTAGGAACCTCACCAGTTGCTCTTTAGGGCTGTGAAATTCAGGGCAGTGGAGGTGGGTGGGTCTTGGCAATGCCAAACAGGAGCTCCACTGCAGTTTGAGACCACTGTGAAAAAAGCAGTGCAAGGAACTGAGCAGCACAGCCTTCATTCTGGGGGAATGTGGAGAAGGGAGGAGCTGTGAGCAGCCTCTGCTCCCAACAGAGAGGGCTTTGTACAGAGCAGCTCCGGGGAGGGGCTGCAGACAGCGAGGGGCAGTGGGATCAGACTCTGCCACAGTGCAGGCAAGTTGGGCAGAGCAGGTTAGAATATTTAAATATGGGATACACTGGCATAGGACAGCCCCTTCTCTCCTAGAAAGCCTACGAGAAACACAAGAGGGAGCATTAACTGCTGTATGAAGGCAAGAGAAGTGCAGTGAGGGGAATGGTGGGACCGAGCACGTCAAGTGACAGGATAAACCAAGACCTGTTCCTGGAGAAAACGTTCTCCTGCCAGACTGGAGGGGAGTGGTGGGCACTGAGAAGAAAGACCTGGGGAGAACAGCACAGGGTGCCCTGGCAGCACCAGCTCCTCTGCAAGCACATGGGCAGCAGCTGCTGCTCCAGTGTCTCCTCCAGCGCCGCTGCGGTGGGGCAGCCAGAGCCCTCCTTGGGTGTTGGACACACCTGGAAGGTGCTCTGAGCTTGAAAACCTTAAAGAGGAGCAAATTGGAGCAGTCAGCACAAGCCAGTGGTCGTTCTTCACCTGCCACAGTGCTGGAAAGCTCTGAGCAAGGGAGGGGGAGGGCTGGAAATGGGAAACTCATGGCGCAGCAGAAGATAAGAAAATAAGAGACTTGAGGAGGAGTTTTGCTTTGCCCACCAGACAATTGAAAAGAGATCAAAAGAAGAACCCAAAGGGTTTGTTAGAGATGACAGCTCCTAAGGAAGAAAGTGGGGCAAATTTCATACATTTCAACATTTTAAAACAATTTTCTTCTTGCCCAGGAAGTAGATGGGGAGCAAACAAAGGGAGAAGACCAGATTCTGATCTCACTGTTGCTGGGTGAGGCAGGTTTGAGTTCACTGCAGTGAAATCAGAATGTGGCCCATAATTAGGCAATTCAGCTCCCTGTGCTGAGAAACAAGTGAGTTCTGAGTTAGGGGATGAAAAACAGAGAAAGAAGGAACGGGCTCTGTGAGGGTAATAAGAGATTCAGTTTTTTCACTGTCTCAACACCTGTAGAGAAACATGGTTAAGTCTCAGGATAAATTCCCTTTAAAGACTCAGCTGAACTGCATTTGCTTTGGCCTGACCACGCTGGGCAGCTCGTGCTGGTTTATGGCACTGTGGGAGCCCACAGTTATGGGGATGGACTTCTAATCCTTTAAGTCCTGAGCATTCTCTGAAAACAAGACCTACCCTGGCAAAAGTCTGACAGTAACCCCAGGTACAAGCAGTGCTCTTCATCAAATCCATCTTCAGGATGAAACAAAAACACAAACTGTCATATGGACACATTTCCTGGACTGGCAGGACTCCGGGGGTGTCAGACAGAATCTGTCTCAAAAACAGGCTGTGCTTTGAAGTTTCCAGCTCTCACAACAGCCAAACTTTTTTCAAAGGCAGACACCCAATAAATGTGTGTTTAACCTCCTGAGGCTCCTTGCTCTGCTGGCTCCATCCTCGGCGGCGCTGGAGGCGCCTCACAGCAGCAACGTGGTGTAGCAAATTCACATGAGGTGTGTTTTGCACATGACCTGCATCAATAGTTCATGATTTCTTTTATAATGACAGCATTAAACATCCTCAGGCAGAGGCTCATGGGATCTGTGCTCATTGGAGTAACTTAAGGACAGGCTTGTGAAACTCTCAGCGAACAGCAGGAGACAAATAATCAAACCCAGGGCGTTCTAACATAGAAAGTGCCGAGGTACAGGGAAACATCTAATGCTGTTCCTTGTGGTCTGAGTGGGGAGCTCAGGACTAGCACAGTCCCTGTTTGACCACCAGCAACACAAAGCAGGTTTTGAAGGTAAAAGGAGGTGCATCACCCATTCCTCTTCTCGAGGGTTGTTTTACAACAAGAGGAATGAGAAGAAAGTGAACTCGGCAGCTGCGAGTGCTGTGGTGTCAGTCCAGTGAGACAGGGGAGTTGTACTGGTGGAAAATCAAAGAAATGAACAGAGTGCACAGATAGATATTTTTGTGGAGAGGAACATTTTTTGGCATGTCTGATCTCCTTTGCTCACTGTTGCTCAAATCACACAGCAAAGGGCTTCAGAACTTGTCAGCAGAGAAATCTTCCAAAGGAAAAAATACACAACTGTTTCTGCTCTGCCCTGGCAGAGTCCAGCACTGAGACACTCTCACTCACTATAAATAGAGGCTCTCCACTGATGTCCAAGGAGGTGTAAAGCCATGCCATTAAGGAAACCCAGTCCCACAGATATGGACACCATGTTCAGGCAACTTGTGTTACAACAGCCCCACCCTGCACGTCACGTTCCTCTCGTGGTCTGGGATGGTTTCTGTCACTCAGCCTTCCCTGTGCTGATATACTCAGAAAACTTGTCATTTAAACATCCAGATATTCCTGTGTTGCAGTAAATCAGGCTGACAGTCAGCTCTGGAACTGAGGCACAGCATTTAATCACAGAATAGATGCAACAAGCAGGACCCATCGGTCCGAGTCTCCCATGGTATCTTGCTAATTGCCTTGTTTTTAATATCCAGTCAGCTCCTTGCACTCCCTGTGTCCTCAAGCACTCGCTGTCAAGTGATCTTGAAAATAATTTCATTCCATGTCTTCAAGCCATCCCAGAAGAGCCACGTTTGCCAGAAAGAAATCAGCTGGTTAGTGGGATTCTGGAGGGGGGTAAGGGGTACCCACCTGCCTGCAGGTAACTGTGGTAGCCACGTGGCCACCTGTGCAGCCCACACTCGCAGCCCTCACTGCCTCACTGTGACTCCCCTGGGAGAAGCCCCTGATTAACTCTATTAATAGTGTGCACGTGTGTGCCCTAAGTATCTGCAGCTGCTCAGGAGCCACAGGAATGTGCCACGTGGGCAGGGAAGGGTTTGATCCAAGGAGGTTGTGAATGTCTGGTACCCCAAGAGAAAACTGGGGTTCTCTGCAGTCCCAACACAAAGGTTTTCCTGCATAATTTCACCGAGGGAGGGCTGGAAACTGCAATATTAATGGAGCAGGGGCTCTGCTGGGGCTGGAGGAGGAGGAGGCAGCAGCAGGGCCCAGCTCTGCTCATGTGTCTGCCACTGCTATTGGGTATTGCCCCCGAGAGGGCATTACCTCCTGAGAGGGCATTGCCTCCTGAGAGGGTATTACCTCCCGAGAGGGCATTGCCCCTGAGAGGGTATTACCTCCTGAGAGGGTATTACCTCCTGAGAGGGCATCGCCTCTGAGAGGGCATCGCCTCTGAGAGGGCATTGCCCCCGAGAGGGTATTGCCTCTGAGAGGGCATCGCCTCTGAGAGGGTATCACCTCCTGAGAGGGCATTGCCTTCTGAGAGGGCGTCGCCTCTGAGAGGGTATCTCCTCCAAGCGGGTATCACCTCCAAGAGGGTATCACCTCCGAGAGGGTATTGCCTTCTGAGAGGGCATTGCCCCCAAGAGGGTATCTCCCCTGAGAGGGTATCACCTCTGAGAGGGTATTGCCTCCGAGAGTGTCTCTCCTCCCAGAGGGCATTGCCTCCAAGGGGGTATCCCCTCCCAGAGGGCATTGCCCCCAAGAGCCCGTGCTCGGAGATGGAGGTCGCTGCTGACAGGAGCACCCAGCCAAGGCCCTGCCCTGCAGAGCTGCCCCAGCCCTGCCCTGCCTGCCCTCACTGCCAGCAGGGCACTGATGGCACGGGAGGCTCTGGCTGTGTGCAGATGGCAGGATTAGGGCAGGGAGAGAACAGAAGTGCAGCCTGCCCTGGCAGATATTGTCAGAGGTTTAAATGCTCCATGTTCCAGTGCTGAGTTGTGCAAACACTTCCAGGGCACCAGGGGATGTTGGCATTGATAGGCACTGACCACAGGAAAAGCTGTTCCAAAGGTGTGGCCGATGGTATGGGTGCCATCAGTGGCATCATGGAATGCAGGGCCACAAAGTTAAACAGCATTTGCATCCTACAGCACTGACCTTCAATCTCAGTCATCAGAAAATAAACCCCCAGTGAACAACCTGCAGTGGTACAGGCAGGATTATTGAAGGATTATTTGAGAAAGAGCAAGGAGAAGGCAGCATGTCATCAGAATTTGGGATCACTACTTGATTTGCTGCTGAAAACTCTATGTATTTTGAGATCTCAAAGGCCAAAACAAAGCTTAATCTTCACTCAGGCACTACAGTTCCCTCCCTTATCACATTATCTGAGTACATCACACTCTAATTATAGTTGTCTGTACAACACTTAGTGAGATTGGGAAGTACTAACCTTGTTGGAGAAGCCCTTGAACACAAAGTAGAACCAAGTCAGAAACACTCTTTAGTTTTTAAATGCCAGCTAAGGATGCTGCAACCAGTGGGAAAAAGGTGTTCTTACTCCATCAAAAACACTTCAGAAAATTCACCTCTTCATTATCATTAGCCCAGACCCTCAAGTCCTGGCTCAAAATTCAGAACAAAGTTGTTATTAGTATGAAGTAAAAAATGCATTATAATATTTGTATTTCTAAAAGTGTCATTTAACATATATCAGTAATCATTCAAAGAAAGGAGTTACTTACAGCATCTCAGTGGGATATTATATCTAACTCTCAAGAGGTATCCAGAAGTACTTCTCAATATTTCAGCATCTGTTAGGCAGTGATTGCAGTTTATTTATCTCTCTCTAGTGGGTACAGCAGTAGGAGTTCAATATTCCATCTTCCTCTCCCAGGGATTTAAGGGACTGTGTCCCCATGCTCAGGCAGAGAATAAAATCCCTCTCCCACACCACATCCTGGTGGGAAATGGCTCTGTGTGCTCGGTGAGTTTGGCCCCATGGCCACATTTCTCTGCACATCCTTCAGGGCAGCCTCTGGGCAGCCTTTGGGCAGAGCCTCCAGGAGCTCAGCCCTTGTGCAGGTGCTTCAGAATGGTTGTTACTGAGTTTAATTGAGGCCTTTTCTGCCACCTCTGCTATTTCATTACTTTTCTCCTTTTTCTTTTGCATTGCTTTACATGCCAGGGCATGGAGATTCCAGCAAATCCCAGTTTTGCTTTGGTTTTATTTTTCATGTTTAAGTACCAGTCAGACTCTGCTGTTGTGCTTTTAAAGCTGACCAATTCTTCAGCAGCTTCTCCAGCTACCTTTGATTTCTCCCAAATCCGAGTTTCAAAGTCCATCTTTAGGGAAAAAAAGGTGTTGTTACTTTTCCTAGCAAGCCTTTGTTACTTTGTGGATTGAAAGAGTCCTCAGTACCCTGGAGATCATCACAGTTCTTGGTAGCAACTTCAAGGCTCACTGGGAGTTTAATAAGCTGCTGCTGAGTTATGTGGCACCTGTTAAGTTTTTATGGGAAAAAGTGATCCAGTCTGGTGCTGTTCTTAGCCATCAAACAGCACAGACACTGGAGAGGACCCTGAACCTGTATCTGTGCTCTGAACTACATCAAACATATTGGGAAGGATATTTTGCATTCCTAAGCTTTGATACAGGCCCAAACTTCACAGTCATTTGCTATTTCTATCAAAATTTGGCCAGTGACCGATCCCAGTATTCCCAAAAGCTGGAAATGTAACAGAACTCTGAAGCTCATCCAGAATTTTTTTGGAGGGCAATTATCCCCTTTTTCACCTCTGCTAGTCTTGCTAATACTCTGTCATGTGAAAGGCTCCAAATATAATCACCAGGAAACGAAGGGCTCCTCTCTCCTGTCCTGCTGGGCCATTCCAGCCCTGCAGTGGAAGAAGTTCCTCGTGGCTGGCCCTGTCTGCACCAAAGTTGTGGGAGCTCAGTGACCTGGGATACCTCTACTTTTATATCATCTCTGGATAAAATCAACCAACTACCTTAAAAGTTATTGGAGAATTGTAGAAAGGTTTGGCTTGGAAGGGACTTTAAAGCTCATCTCATGGACAGGGACACCTTCCACCAGCCCAGGTTGCTCCAAGCCCTGTCCAGCCTGGCCTTGGGCACTCCCAGGGATGCAGAGGCAGCCACAGCTTCTCTGAGCAATCTGTGCCAGGGCCTGGCCACCCTCACAGGGAGGAATTTCCTCTTAAAATCCAACCTAACTCTGCCCTCTGGCAGTTTAGGAAGTACCCTGAGTATGGTACCTACAGACAGAGAAGTACATACAGAGATGGCAACACCTATACACACACAAGCACAGTCATTGAAAAGCCAATTTCCACAGGAAATTAGGATGGGAAGATTATTTAGATTTTTCCCTTAATGAATAGAGAGGATAAAAATCACCTTCTGAATGTATTTCCTGTAAATTTGCTCACTATGATGGAGAGACTCCATGAAACAACCATCCAGTCCCAGGGGCCCTGTAATGCTGGGAGTGATTTGATTTCATTGTGTGAACTGCCATAAAAATAAGCACTGGGATCTCTAAAATGTGTGTTTTGCATTGCCTTGCCAGAGAGCCAGCAGGAGACCCTCTGGGGCAAGCAGAGGGATGCCCAGGCAAACATGCTGAGGTGTTCCCTCCCCCTGGCAGCCAGGACAGGTGTGTCCCCTCCAGATGTGACATGAGCCACTTACATCTTGTTCCCAGCCTTTGAAGTGCTGTGCAGAGAAAGCCTGAGCTGCTCCTGCAGTTACAGACGAGACATCATTTACTGGAAGAATTAAATGTGCTGTAGTAGCAAACCTGCAGTTGACACTCACGGGGTGCAATTTAAATCCTCCAGATTAGTAATTCTTTTGAGATCTTTGTAATCATTGGTAATAGGTAGTGAAATAAATCCACATTTATATCCTACAGACTGCAGCTGTGCTTCTGTTAAAGCAGTATTAAGTGATGGGTTTTAAATCCTTCTGCCAGCCTGAGCTGTGAGCACGGCAGCTCCTGTGCAGGGGTAACTCCTCCCGGGTGATGTGTGTTCTCAGGAGCACTGGTTAATGAATAATGAAAGCCCCAAGGCAGAATCACAGCTCAGGGCTCCCTCCTGCAGGAGGCTCTCTGGGGAGAGGTCCCTCTGTGGCTCCCTGTGACCCAACTGCAGCCAGGCCTGTGGATAACCATGACAGCAAATAACACAAACTGCTCATGGAAAGCTTTACCTCCTTGGGCAAAGTGCTGACTTCTTCAGCTGAGTAAGGGGCTGGTCTGCTCAGGTCTGGCATTGTTCCTGCAGGTACCAGGAGTGCACACAGTGCCCTGACTTGCTGCACAGGCTCCCAGTTAACCAACCAGATATGCCATTAAAAGCTGAGCCCATCTTGAGGGGGACATATGGGTTTAAATTGCAGCAGGAAGACATTTATGGACTTGTTTTCCCAGCCTAGAGAGTAATTGAAGAGGCCTCAGACAGTTCAGTGTTTACCAGCTCTGATGAGGGAAGTGAGCACTTCACTGGGACGAGGTGGGAGGGATGGTGGGTGTGGGATTGCACTGATGGAGCCCCAGCCATGGAGCAGGAACCCAGGGTGACAGTCACTCTGGGAACAAAAAGCTTTGCCAACTCGGTGTGCTTGTTAGATAAGCACAGTGCTGATAAAGTAAAGTACTAAAAATTAAACTCAAGGGAACAACATCAGTGGCTGAAGAACAGATCCCAGGGATCCTGGCTCTGCCTTCCTTCAGCTGTGCTTCAGCCCAAGCTGCCCAAAATTCAGGTTTCTTAGCTTAAAAAAAGGTGCATTTACCTGGTTCTGTTCCTTATGGGGTTTGTTTGCTTTGTTTTCATTTAGGAATCTACAAAGGACATTGTTTCCGAATCAACCACTTCCCTGAAGACAATGACTATGACCACGACAGCTCAGAGTACCTTCTCCGTAAGTGGGCAGGGACACCCAATGCTCAGCAGCACCAGGTGTGGCCACAGACACTGCCCTGGCCTTCTCTGTGGAGGGCAAACCAAGCCTGACTCATTGCAAGAGACTGGCCCAAACTGGGTGGCACAGAGCAGTGGTGGGCACAGAGCAGTGGTGGGCACAGAGCAATGGTGGCTCAGAGCAGTGGTGGGCACAGAGCAGTGGTGGGCACAGAGCAGTGGTGGCTCAGAGCAGTGGTGGGCACAGAGCAGTGGTGGGCACAGAGCAGTGGTGACACAGAGCAGTGGTGACACAGAGCAGTGGTGGGCACAGAGCAGTGGTGACACAGAGCAATGGTGACACAGAGCAGTGGTGGGCACAGAGCAGTGGTGGGCACAGAGCAGTGGTGGCTCACAGCAGTGGTGACACAGAGCAGTGGTGACACAGAGCAGTGGTGGGCACAGAGCAATGGTGGCACAGAGCAGTGGTGACACAGAGCAGTGGTGGCTCAGAGCAATGGTGGCACAGAGCAGTGGTGGCTCAGAGCAGTGGTGGCACAGAGCAGTGGTGGCTCAGAGCAGTGGTGGCTCAGAGCAATGGTGGCACAGAGCAGTGGTGGGCACAGAGCAGTGGTGGCTCAGAGCAATGGTGGCACATGTCCAGTTTGACACAACCATCACTCTTGGATGTCCTAATTTCACAGAATCATTGAATCATCATAGAATGGTCTAGGTTGGAAGGGACCTTAAAGATCATCTTGTTCTAATCCTCCTGCCATGAGGTTTCAAGGTTTTTTTCCAAGGGTTTTCTTCAGCCAGGGGAATGGTCATGAATTTGGTGCCTATTGGTTAAGTATCATCTGGCAAGTTTTCAGATGAAAACTACAGCCATCATTCCCAGATTGGCAAAGGTCTTTTACAGAGGGAGTATTTATCTGGTTAGTGTATCAAAACAGATTTGGGAGTGGGTTCCAGCCCACTGGGAAGCTCTTCCTAATGCTTAAACCCAAGCCTTATGCAAACCTCATCCTTTGCAGCTGCTGAGCCACCTCCCCCTGCAGTGAAATTACTGCATTGTAGGAAGGAAGCTGAAATTTCTGCAGCTAACAGCAAAATCCCAGCATGAAATGGGCTGTGGCTTCCCTGCCTGGCCAGCCACTGCTGCTCCATGCTGGCATGTAACCCCCACCCAAAAAGTCATTTCATCCACCAACCTGGGGCTTGAAATGAGGGCAATGCTTTTGCCTCCCCTGGATGACCATTCCCTCAGCTGGTTTGGAACCTGAGTGTGAAACCTCGTGAATCCTGCAGTGGGAGTTGGATTCCCCTTCCCCAGAGGACTCCTTGCCTTGTTCCTGCTGAACAAAAGAGCTGAGCAGCCAAGCTGAAAGCAGTGCCCTTTGCCAGGCAGAGGAACTGCAGTTCCCAAGGTGTTGGGAGATCAGGGAGTGGTGAGTAACTCTGCTGGGAGGGCTAAAAGCTCCTCAGTTACACCATTAATTACCTGAAACGCCACTCAGAGAACCACTCTGCCCTTCTGCTCCCTTCTGGGTGACAACTTCTAGTTGCCAAGACAAGAAGAAAGAAAAAAAAAAACTCTGAAAAGTTTGTTTTCCCAGAAAACCCAGATGGTTTTTCCTCTTTGCTCTTGTCGATTCAGATCAGTCACAGTGCCCAGGTGACACGATTTCAGAGCTCAGGCTGAGGCAGAGTGTGAGCACAGCTGCATTTATCTCTCATACAAAGCCTTGGAACTAATGTTAAATTGATGCCAAGTCAGCTTTAGGAAACAAACATCACTAGTAAAAGGACTGTAAAGGAAAGAGGAATTAAGTAGCATCTTGATAAAAGCGCATTATGTCTCCTTTATATGGAGAGAAGTGAGAGCTGGGAAAAACAGCCCCACGGTGAGCCACGAGCTGGGTAAATTGCTCTGAGTGTGCCTGTGACGGCTGTGCCTGAAAGCTGTTTGCAAAGGTGACTAAGTACAGATCTTAAAAACAAGTTGGTCCAACCCTTTGTGTCTTCTGCAAACCCCATCTCTGGTGGCTCCCCCACAGGGTGGAGCTTCCCCCTCCCTGCACAGACAAGGCTCCTCAGCTTTAGCTGCCCCGAGAACTGCAGCTTCTCGTGCATACACCTGCTTTAGAGATTCCAGAAAAGTTACCTGTCTAAATCCAGAGGAGATGAGCTCATGCCTGGGTGTCATAGGGACCGAAACATTGTCTGAGACAGGAAAGTATCTGCAGCCTGTTTCAAAGGAGACTCAAGAGCCTCCATCCCATTTTTGCCCTCTGCAGACACCTTTGCAGTCTGCTGGCTCCATACCCTTCTCCACTCTTTCTAGCCATTTCTTGGCACAGGTTTCTCAGAGGGAAGTGTTGGGGCTACTCCTTGTTTTTCCTGCTTGGCTTAGGTAAGGGCACCAACCCTGTGTGCATCTCGCGCTCCTGAGGGAGCTGCTGAAGGGCTGCTCCACAGTCACCACTCTGATACAGGCTCCAGAGAAATGGAAACACCACAGTGTTGGTAGGGTCGAGCCCTGGTTCAAAACCCTATGGAAATCAGTGAAAAAATGACAGATTTTAGGAGACCGTGGCCCGGGGCGTGGGTTGAGAGCAGGAGTTTGGATTTTGCCCTTCAGTGTTCAAGCTGCTCCCTGCAGAACCAAGTGAACAACAACAGTGACAATGACACGTGCAAAGGAGCTCCAACAAGACCCTTCCTTCCCTGCAGCAACACACGCCAGTCTGTGTCTGTCTAAAAAAGTCCCCTTCTCCTGCCTGTGCAGGAGTGGCAGATGTACCACAGAGCGCAGTCCCCGGGCAGCCTCCACAGCTCCCAGCGGCAGCGCCGGGCATGTGCTCCTGCTTCCCTCCGCTCCCGCTTCCCTCCTCTCCTACATCCCTCCTCTCTTCCTTCCCTCCTCTCCCGCATCCCTCCTCTCCTCCTTCCCTCCTTTCCCGCATCCCTCCTCTCCTTCTTCCCTCCTCTCCCACATCCCTCTTCTCCCGCATCCCTCCTCTCCTTCCCTCCTCTCCCACATCCCTCCTCTCCCGCACCCTCCTCTCCCGCATCCCTCCTCTCCTTCCCTCCTCTCCCGCATCCCTCCTCTCCTTCTTCCCTCCTCTCCCGCATCCCTCCTCTCCCGCATCCCTCCTCTCCTTCCCTCCTCTCCCGCATCCCTCCTCTCCCGCATTTCTCCGGGCACTCCGCAGCCTCGCTGCTCCCACCCAGCCCTGCTGGAAGCTCAGGCACCTCTCCCTTTGCAGGAGGGGGATTTCAGCCGTTCTGATCCTCGGCGCACACGGGGGGGGTGTCAGGGCTGTGCTGCTGTCAGGAGGGGCACTGGGGCTCCCATTTCGGGGGCATCTCTCCCCACTTCCATGCCCTCTTCCCTGAGTGGCACAGCCTCCCCTTTCAGAGCCTGCTGGAGATGAGAAGCCCGAGCCGAGCCGGGGCTCGCAGCCCGTGGGGAGCAGCAGCGGCTGCAGCGAGGGAGGTGTCACCACACATAGGCGAGCACAGCGGGCAATGCAACCCGACAGGACGGTAAACAAGGGGGGAGAAAAGCGAGGGAGAAAGCAAAAACCAGATTGCCTTAATGTTTTGTGATGTGCTGTCATTTTATTACCAGTATCAGGAGACATATGTGAATTCTACATGGTACCTACGAGCTTCCTTTGAAATTTCCAAGCAGAAAGTACACATTGTAGGGGAAAATAGAGGGTAGAGGTTTACAGGAAGAGAACACTGTGTTTTGTTTCTCTTCACATTAATTACTTGGTATAGGAAAATTATCTCTGGAGATTATTGCTACAAGTAGAACAACCCACCCCCCTGTATTTGGCATAGCTGGCAAGTTCCTTCCAATGATATCAGTGAGGCATTTTAGGAAAGCTCCTTGATGGAATTGAATTCATTATAAACAGCATGGCCATCAAATATAGGAAATAACACCCAGAAAGGGTGAGCCACAGGAGACTTTAAGATGGTGCTGCCATAGCCAGGGCACTGAGAGACACACAGTGGTTTGGGGTCCAGCAGCAGAGACTGACTTCAAATCTTTTTCTAATTATTGACTCCAACAACTGACCCAAAAGCCAAAGTGCTGTTGCCCTGCCCAGATGTGTGGGGATGCAGGACAGGAGAACTGGTTCTTGCCTCCCAACAGGCTTTGATCAGAGACCTTTTCCCCCTGTGCCTTGGATTTGCCAATCCCTGACAGACACTGTGAAGGGCAATGCACTCACCTGTCTCGGATTCGGATCCTGGAGAAAATGCCCCTCTGTGAAGGCCACGTGCAGAAATGAGGCTGCTTTGGGCAGGGATGGACTTCTCTGGCTATTGCAGATCCATTCAGGCAGAATCTTCCCAGGCATGGCCTGTCTTTGTGTTTGCACCATCCTCAGGAGGGCTGGACCACAGCCAGGGCTCTGTGCAGGTACCAAACCCCCAGCCCTGCCCCTCAGTGTCAAACCCCCAGCCCTGCCCCTCTCGTGCCAGTGGGAGCTTGTGCCACCAGTTACCAGGGGAATCGCCAGGATTCACTGAGTCAGGACTGCCAGGGCCATCAGCAGTGAAGTGAGAAGGCAGCAGCTGGAACATCTGGCCGTTTCTGCCCGGGAAGCCGCGCGTGTCACCCAGGGATGGCACCCGGGAGAGGCCGCGGCGCTCCCGGCACTGCAGAGAGGGACACGTCCAGATGGTGCTTTCTCACTGCCAGCACTCAGCCCTGGGGTGCCCCTGTCCTGCCAGTCTGCTCTGGGGTTTCCATCCCAACCTCCACTGCCCTTGGGCATCCCCATGCCCTGGCACCCCTCGCCTTGCTGGGACTCCCTCCCACGTCTTCGCCTTTCCACAGTTCCCAGCGTTGGGGTGATCCCATTTTCCACAGCACCTTATCTCCCCTTCTGCAAAAGAAATCCTCTTTCTGCAACAATATAACTCTGTTCCTCACTCTGCCTTTCAGGAACCCCTGCCAGCTTCTACCCCTTTGGTTTTTACAATACAGACATCCCTCTTCTCACGCTTGTTTATTT
This sequence comes from Pithys albifrons albifrons, assembly GCF_047495875.1. Taxonomy (NCBI): domain Eukaryota; kingdom Metazoa; phylum Chordata; class Aves; order Passeriformes; family Thamnophilidae; genus Pithys; species Pithys albifrons. Next base: position 1,163,378 of record NC_092476.1, on the reverse strand, counting down.
TTTCTCAGCCCTTTTGTTCCCTCCCTGCTGCTTCCCTGTCGATTGCTGCTCACTCTCCTTGTGACCTGACTTTGAAAGCTGGTTTGAAGTGGTGTTCTAATATTTTAGGGGGTATTCTACAGCCCACAGTGATGAATGGACTGGAGCACACAGAATCTTAAATGACTCTACTTTGCTGCCAGAAAACCAAACACAAACATCTGAGGCACACTTGTTAAAATTTCTTCCAAAAGGTTTCAATGTCCTTAAAACATCCAACAAAAGAAAAAAGGGTTATTAGCTGTGCTTGCTGGCAGCATGGGTGCTGCCAACTTCAGGAGCTGTGATTTGCTCACCTTGCACATGTAAGAAGGAGCAGATCTGTCTGCTCCAGCCATCCCAAACGTCGTGGGGTTCGTTGCCAGCTCATGAATTTTTCACAGCTGCTCCCTGTGTGATGCTGGGCCCTACTGTCACTTACCTCATGCTTTGCCAGAAATACTCTGCACATGGTGGCATCAGATAATGTTGGTAATGCTGGACTTCCTAGGAGAAAGCTCAAAAGATGGAAGCTGCTCAGCTGAGAGTCTGCACCACTCTGGCCACCTACTCAGGGTCTCAGCTCCCAAAAACGTGCTCAGAAATGCAAAAGCAGAAATGACTCCAGTAAAAGAAAATTAGGGAAAATTTCTTCACTGAAAAGATTGTAGAGCACTGCAGCAGCTGCCTGGGGAAGTGGTGGAGTCACCACCCCTGGAAGGGTTCAAACTAAATGAGTGGAAATGGCACTTGAGGACGTGGTTTAGTGGGGAACGTGGTGGAGGTCTGGGTTGATGGTTGGACTCAATGATCCTAAAAGGTCTTTTCCAACCTGAGCAATTCTGTGATTCTATAATATCATTTTTAATGATTCTCTGAAAAGCCAGGGATTCTGAGACTGTGTAATCTCCACCCTTGCAGCCAGGGAGGTGTCTGCAATGATTGCTGCCTGTCTTGCTTTCCCCCTGTCTCCTGCAGGCATTGTCCGTGCCTCCAGCGTCTTCCCCATCCTGAGCACCATTTTGCTGCTGCTGGGAGGACTCTGTGTCGGAGCAGGAAGGATTTACAACAGCAAAAACAACATCATTCTCAGCGCTGGGATTCTCTTTGTTGCAGCAGGTGTGTTCTCCTTACATTGAGTCCTTAACAAGTGCTGCCTTTTGCAATGGAAAAAGATTGGAAAAGCTCGTTGCCTGTTCTTTCCCTGCACCCCTTTCCTGGATCAAGGGCATTAACAACATCACACCAGGCGAATTTCTTATCACAAAATTATGTTCTTCAAGCCCTAAAATAAGTATGTTCTAGAAGAGCTTTCCATTTTCCTGAAAAAAGGAAGTGGAATTCAGTAACAAGCATGTTCTACACTATTTAAAATGTATTAAACATTAGAAGAATCAGGCAACTCTTCCACCTAAGGCCTTTTTCTTCTTTTTAATGTGATGGCAGAAAACATTCACCTCTGATAGGTGAGCCAGGTTTTCACCCTAGAAACATCTGAGAGAGTCAGCCCCATTGTTAATGGCTTTCCCTGAAGCCTGGATTAAACAGGCTGCATTTAGATGAAAATTCAGCAAGGTGGAAGAGAACTTATCTTGATCAAGGTGAACAGCCATAGCCCTGAGCTCAAAATGTATTTTCATCACTATTCTGAATGTTGGAATCCCACTCACAATATTAGTGAGCTCCCATGTGCTGCTTTTGTCCCACCGTGGCAATGAAGAGATGGGAAAAAATCCTGCTGAGTATTTTGGAATCCATGTGAGGGGATGTGGCCCAGAGGTGGATCTGTGGTTTGTTTTTCAAGAATAAATAAAACCTTGAGATAAATGAAAGAGTAAATAAATGCAATTGAAATTCCTGGTCACAATCTTTGAACCATCCAGGTCCAGAAAGTAACAGGGCTTGATTTGAGTTTCTCAGCCACTTAACCACTGATTTATGGTTTTCTTTCTCCAGGTCTCAGCAATATCATCGGAATCATTGTCTACATATCCAGCAACGCAGGTGACCCAAGTGACAAGCGAGATGAGGACAAAAAGAACCATTACAACTATGGTTGGTCTTTTTATTTTGGAGCCTTGTCTTTTATCGTGGCCGAGACCATAGGAGTTCTGGCTGTGAACATTTATATCGAGAAGAACAAAGAGCTGAGGTTTAAGACCAGGAGGGAATTCCTTAAGACTTCTTCCAGTTCTCCTTATGCCAGGATGCCAAGCTACAGGTACAGGAGGAGGAGGTCCAGATCCAGCTCTCGCTCCACGGAGCCTTCTCCATCCAGAGACATTTCCCCGGTTGGCATGAAGATCGCGAGCACCATCCCCATGAACGAGATCTCCATGTACACCCTGTCCCGAGAGCCTCTGAAGGTCACAACGGCTGCCAGCTACAACGCTGACCAGGAAGCCAGTTTCCTGCAGGTCCACAACTTCCTCCAGAAGGAGTTTAAGGAAGGACTCCACGTCAACATGGTCAACAGGAGGACGACGCCTGTTTGAAGTTCACCTCCTTCCTCACGCTTTTTGAAGAAATACCAGAACAGAATGGATCTGTCATGAGAGAGAAGAGCGATGTTCAAGTACCCTCTCACCTCTTTAATTGTGGCATGTCTTGAGGTAGCAAGTGGAGATCCTCTGGCCCAACATAAAGATGTTACACGCTCGTAGCTTTTTTTGGAAGCTATTTGGAGTTCGTTTCTTTCCGTTCTTGGTGTCACGAGATGAAGGCAGTTGATGTTCCTGCACTTTTGTGGTGTGTACACAGTCTTGGAGAAACTGCAAAGGACTGGCCACCAGTGTGTTTTAAAGGATTACACAAAAATTGTTGTACTACTTTTTTTTAATTATTATTATTATTAATATTGAGATCCCTTAATACAAACTTGCAAATCCAATTTATAATCAAGCCCAAGGATGACTCTGAACCCCTCATCGAGTGAGCCGCTTTCCTCTGACACAGCGTAAACTTTGCCTCTTAACAAAAAAAAAAGGAAAAAGAAAATATTTTTGAAGGCAACACTTTCTAAAACTGACCTGTGCCGCTGAAACCGTAGAGCACCCACTTCCTGAGCGTTCTGGACTCCCTGAGGGGGTGGTGAGGGAACCCCCATTTGTGGGTGTCGGGCACCCCTTGGGGCAAGGAGAAGAGGCTGTGGGTGCATCTCCGAACCCCTCCAAAGGGAGCAGATTAAAGCAGGTGGGACTTGAGCATATTTGCAACCACCTTTTCTTGCCTAAACGTTTGGAAAACTTGAATTGTCATCTCGACGAGCCCTAGTGCCTGAGCCGGCGAGGTGCTGAGCGCGGGGTGCGGAGCCCCCGAGCGCGGGCGGGGAGCGGAGCCGAGCGGGCACCGGGTCCCTGCACCCCTGACTCCCTCCTGCTTCATAAGTGCAACCCTGATGCTCCTGCAGGCTCAGCTCTCTGGGAAGTGAGGGCTGGAGCAACCACCCAACCTCCCTGCAATGAGGGGCTGGAGCAGCCACCCAACCTCCCTGCAACGAGGGGCTGGAGCAGCCCCCCAACCTCCCTGCAATGAGGGGCTGGAGCAGCCAACCCTGAAAATGAGGGGCTGGAGCAGCCACCCAACCTCCCTGCAACAAGGGGCTGGAGCAGCCACCCAACCTCCCTGCAATGAGGGGCTGGAGCAGCCACCCAACCTCCCTGCAATGAGGGGCTGGAGCAGCCACCCAACCTCCCTGCAATGAGGGGCTGGAGCAGCCAACCAACCTCCCCATGAATGAGAGGCTGGAGCAGCCCCCCAACCTCCCCGCAGCGACGGCAGCGAGGCGTTCACAGAGCAGAGGACGACTTTGTATTTAAAAAAAAAAAACCAACACAGAAAAGGCGATCACCGTTTATGAGCTATTTATTAAACTCCTTTTCTTATGAATAAGTGCCGCATGGTGCAAGGTATAGTTGCTTTTGGATGGGAATGGTGGTTCGACCTAATTTATTTTGTAACGACGCGTCTCCTCACGTGCAGAGAGCCCACAGCAAACTCTACGCCCCACGTGAGGAGGGAACTAATTTGTACCCTTTGCTTCTGTATGTTTCTAAAAGAGTCTGAAATATTTTTTTTTCTTTTCTTATAAATTCCTGCTTTCGTTTTTTTACACTTAGGCTTGGATCTCAAAGCTCGAGGGCCTGACTCAAAGGTAATTTAATTTAATGGTACTCATGCTGATTTTAGTGACCACTCGACCAAGCCATATGAGAATGAGGTGCCCAGTTCCCCTCAGATGAATTAGATGCAGTGAGAGAGGAGCATCTAATTCCTGGAGATTCCTTTGATTCCTGTCATCTTTGCCCAGAAGACTAGAGAAGTGGTGACAAGAAATCCTGATTTGGACAGCTTGGCTCACTGCTGGTGGGAGATCTCAGCCAAACTCTTAAAACCTCTTTAGTCTTAATTTGTGCCGCGATGGCCGCGGCTCGGTGGTGGTTTGGACACGAGGCTTTCAGCTGGTGGAACCAAGTCCTCCAGGCCAGTCCTGGAGAAGCTGCCTTAACATCCCAAAAAGCAAGTTAACCCCCTCTCCCCCAGAGAGAGCCCCCCCTGCTCAAGCCTCTCTCCTTGCAAGAACCAAGACACAATTCTCAATGCTGAGTGCACGTCTTCCCCCAGCCGCTGTTCAGCTCTGCCCCAGCCCGGCAGAGCCACACAGTTCTTTTGGCAGAGGTGGGTTGGAGCCTTCAGCCCTGCTCATTAAGAGTTTCCATTCAGGTTAAAACTCTGCTGGGATCCTTTTTTCAAACCTCTGAACTCTGAGAGCTAAAGCGAATGGAGCGATGGGAAGGATTTAAAAGTAGAAAATGTTGTGCTACTTTCTGTATCAACACACTATGGAGAAAGGTGTTACACAAGCTTTTTAAAATAAAAATTCAAACAGAGGCAGACAAAACTTTTTTACCTACTTTTCGGCTAGGACAACATAAAAGAGTTCTAAAATTATTAAAGTTCTTGATGAAAGGCTTTTTTTTACAAGAATCTTTATGCTTTCAAACAATAAATTATTTCCTACTTTTTGAGACTTCGTAATATTAAAATACTTTGATTAGCTATGATAGAAGTAGAAGTTTGCAACGAAAAAAACCAACCTTCTGTCTCATTAGTGTGTCATACTAAGTGCTAATTAATTTACATCTAATTATAGTCGATGTATTTTTCAAGTGCAATTTCCCAGAACTATTTGTTTCCCACTGTGTTAATAAACTAATAGTTAGAACTAAGTCCTCATCCGTGTTTACTGTAATTAAGAATACAACCATTCCCTTTAAAACCAGGATTAGATAATAGGCTGTTGCTCTAAACTCATGTACCTTGAACTGGAAGTTGACAGTGTGAGGTTTGCTCCACGTTGGGTTTGTTCTTTTAGTTGTCCTTCTCCAGTGAATGTCCTTCAACCAACCATCTGATTCCAGCCAAAGCCCAAGGTTTTCCTTCAGCTCAGCTCAGACCTGCAGAGGCAGCTGAAGGATTTTCACACCACATTGGCAAAAAAAAAAAAGTCTTGCTGAGTGTTTTTGGGGTGTTGCTCTTTGGCAGAGCCCCCTCCCTTGGGGCAGGGGCCGAGCTGGAGCATCTGCTCCTTCTCCAGCAGCACCTTGGAACAATGGGGATCATGGGATGCTCCCGGGGCTGGACAGGGAACAAGGGCCTGGGGAGAAAACAGGGAGCAGAGCTGTTGTGCTGTGGGAGAATGGGGGCTGCCAGTGAAAACTCACTTACTTGCAGTGCAGGAAATTGTTCAACCAAAGCAAAAAAACCCCATTCATTTGACAATCCCAGTTCCGAAAAATCCTCCAAAAATCAGTCCTTTCCTGTGGAAAACTTTGATTCCCACAGAAGTGAAAGATCTGCAGCTTTCCTGCCCATGAACAGCCCGGCTCCATGGCTGAGCTATCTGACAGATTGTGCTCAGACTTTGAAACCACTCAGTCAGAGTAAAAAAAATCATCTGTTCTTCCACATCTCTCTGGTTTCCCAGGACAGCGTCGAACAAACGAGCCCCGTTTCTCAGCAAGGCCTGCAGGTCTCATGTCATTAACAATACCTGCCTTTGGGTAGAAAACATTCTGTAACAGCAGAACTTTAAAAAATGCTGTTGGATCAGATCTGATTCTCTAAGAAACAAAGTTTCAGGTGTACCATCAGCTCTCTCTTCCTCGTTTCTCATCCACCATAGGAGTAAAAGGAGAAATCACTTCAGCTGCCCAGACATTTAACAATAAACTATTTTTCTATTTCCTTTTCTCTCTGTATGGATCACATATCCACAAGGGCTAATGTATCACGTCCCTTGGGGCTACATTTCTGTCTGCAGTTCTAAAGTGTTATTTCCACTGTGCTTCAGTTCTACTGGTATAATCACAACCATGTATAATGTACTTAATCCTTACTTTTTAAATAAACCATTTTAAATGTACTTGGGGTTTGTGTGGAGAAAGGTCTATAGATTTTTAATTTCCAGGTTCTCTGAGCTGAGCTTTCTGTGTTTATCTTTTCATATTTCTCCCTGTTTGATTGCAGCTGCCCATGTTACTGGAAGCCAATATATCAGAGGAGATGGGACTATTCTTGTGGTCCCACAGACCACAAAATCTCCAAGATAAGCTGCCTTCACAGTATTTCCAGTTATTTGGGTTGGGAACTAAGAAAAACCCTCTAGTCTGCAGCTTCAGTGCCCAGTTTGAGTCTGGTGTGGTGGCCAGAGGCCACCGCAAACCATGGAGAGAAACAACCCAGTGTCTTCTGAGTGCTCCCCCCGAGCCTGTGCCTTCCTGCACCCTGTGAGCTCCTCAGCATCCTCCTCCCCCTCAGCTTGCCCACTTGGCCTGAAGGAAGCCCAGCCCCACGTGCTGAAGGTCCTGACTCTCAGACATCCCAAGCCATCCCTGCATACCCACAATATTTCTTCTTCAAAACCCTCTTTAACCTCCCCTCCCAGAACACTGAGACAGGCACTGCCCACCCCTCTCCATCCTCCTCTCCCACCCAGGGATGGATTGGCATGGCTGGAGGCAGGCAGGGATTCATCTCTTCAAATGTCTCTGCCCCACAGCAGTGAAACCCTTTAAAGCTGGAGCCCACAGCTGGTTCCCTTGGCCTGGAGTCACTAAAGGCTTTCCTGACATGGCTGGGCAGGGCTGTGGGTACGTGGTGACCCCTGGAGTGAGGCTGCCCTGCCCTGAATGGGGCTGTGTGGAAAAGGGGAGCTGTCTGAGGTGGGGGCAAGCAAGGACAGAGCCCTTAAGGCTTTGGAAAGTGGGAAACCAGTCCAGAGAGGAGGATGTGGAATTCCCTTGGAATGAGAAGAGTGACAGACATGGGCGGTGCCGAAAATAAAAGGGAATGAAGAGGCTTTGCACCTGTCTGGGGTCAGGCTCAGCTTACAGTGCCACTGCTCCCCAGAGGAGAGATGGCTCCCCAGGGCCAGGGATGGCTCCCCAGGGCAGGGATCACTGCCCAGGGCCAGGGATCACCTCCCAGGGCCAGGGATGGCTCCCCAGGGCCAGGGATGGCTCCCCAGGGCCAGGGATGGCTCCCCAGGGCCAGGGATCACCTCCCAGGGCCAGGGATGTCTCCCCAGGGCCAGGGATGGCTCCCCAGGGCCAGGGATGGCTGAGGAGTCAAAATTACTGAGGAGTCCTTGTCTGAGAAAAGCTGTTTGGTGAACTCACATTTGAGCTGAGGGCAGCCCAGGTGCCATCTGAACTCACACTGGAACTGAACAGCCCAGGTGCCACCTCTGGGTTATTCGCACCTGGGAAGGGTCTTCTGCAAAACATTATTTTGCAAGCAGGGAACCACAGGATGGGGTTAGTCTGGTTGTAAATAGTGAGGCTGGTCTGGAAAAAATACAGGAGAGTGCAGGTGCTGGGGAGCAGAGCCAAGCCACCACCTCTGCCAGGGGAAAAACAACACAATAGTTGGGCTTCAGGCACCTCCTTTGGCATTTTCTTCAGCAGAGAAAGAGAATTGTGTCCCTCCCTTTTCTGCTCTCCAACTTCAGTTTCCCCTGGCAGAGCTTGAGCCCATCGTGCCCCCTTGTCCTATTGCTGAGTGCCTGGGAGAAGAGACCAACCCCCACCTGGCCAGAACTTCCCTTCAGGGAGTTCCAGACAGTGCTGAGGTCACCTCTGAGCCTCCTCTTCTCCAGGCTGAACACCCCCAGCTCCCTCAGCCTCTCCCACAGGATCTGTGCTTCAGCCTTGATGTTCTTCTCAATCCCTTCAAGCCATATTTCAATTACAGTTATTTTGGAGCAACACTTTTTAGCTTACTCTTCATTTCCACTCCTTTCCCACACTCTCCTCACACCTCAGCTCCTCGCTCCACATTGTCCTCATCAGTCTGAGCTGACACCTCAGCACCTTTATTTTGACATCAAACTGGGGTGTTAATAAAGCAGGACTGGAGTAGCTCTGACATTATCTTGACACAATGATATTTGCAGCTTTCTACTGGCATTTTTTTAACCATTCTTTTAACATTCAGGTCCTGTCACCCTCCTCAGTTTGACATCACCATTGTAATGTCACCTCCACAGTGGCCTCTGCATTGACATTATCATCAAATTAGCTTTACAATCAGCTGGAATATCAAAGGGAAGCAGAGGAGCTGGTCCCAGCAATCAATCTGGGCTCAGGGGAGCCACTTCTGGAAGAAGGAAAGGATGTTGGGTGGCTGCTGGAGTTACAGTAGGCACCGAGAGGAACCTGGTTGGTGTGAAAGCAAAGAGTACTCGAGAGGATTTGCACTAGAAAAAATAGAAAAGAAAAAAACAAATGGAAATGAAAACCACAAAATATCCCCAAAGCAAACTGAAAAAACCCAAACAAAGAGCACAAAAAAACCCCAAAACTAAGAATAGTTCAGGTTAATTTAAAATCATTGTAAAAGAAATAAAATTCATAGAATTCTAATAAAAGTAAATAATAAAATAAAGTAGTTGGGTTATTTTGCCACTTTTCTGGGCTCTGGAGGGTCACTCAGCCCCGAGCTCCGCGAGCCGCCGGCGTGGGCGTGCAGGGCTATCAAACTGCTCCAGCACTATTATAAACACAGCTGTTTTTATAACCTCACTGAAAAGTTAATGGTCCTATTAATGCCTATTTCTGGGCATGCTGCAAGCCAAGGGATTACAGCCCCGCAGCCGCTGCGCCCAGCGCCGGCCGTGGGAACCCAACCCAACCCAGCGCGGCGCGGCCGAAAGCTGAGCCGGGCACGGGCAGCCCGGGCAGCACTGACACGGCCCAGCAGCTGCCAGGCCACCCCGACACTGCCCAGCAGCTGCCTGGCCACCCCGGGCTGACATTTCCCTCAGATGCGCCGGGGTCTGGGGAGCCGTCGCGCCGCGCTCCGCCGGCAGCGCCATGGACCAGAGCAAACCGCTGAAGGTGCGTCTGACCTTCTCCGTCATCCTGGTGGGCATCTCGCTGCTCTTCGCCGCCGTGGTGACGGACCACTGGGCCGTGCTCAGCCCCAGGGTGGAGGAGGCCAACGCCACCTGCGAGGCGGCGCATTTCGGGCTCTGGAGGCTCTGCACCAAGAGGATTTACATGCAGGGGCAAGGCCCCAAGGGGAAGGGCTGCGGGCCCATCAGCCTGCCAGGAGGTAGGTGCCCACGGGAGAAAGCACCAGCAGGCTCTGCTGGGCAGGCTGGAGGGAATGGCAGAAGGAAAAGAGGCTCAGCTGGGTGTCCCATGGCACATGGTTGGGGATGGGGCTGTGCAGGGCGGTTTTGGTGCCGCTCTGCACACACACACCCCTCGCTGCCATCCCTCTCGCTCTGAGTGTGTGCTGGGTTGTCTTGCACGTCTGTTTGTGACCATATTTGAGCCTCCTGGCAGAGGTGACAGTGGTGGCAGAAGGGGAGGAGGATGGGGCATGGTGGAGATCCCAAAGGGAGATTGGGATGGAGGGAGTTGTGTTGAACCCCAGCCAAGGGTGCTCCAGCACCCGGGCACGCTGACAGCAGTGGGCAGGAGGGAGGATTTATGGGCTCACCAAACACAGCTGGATCCTTAGGATTTCCAGAGCCACACAGTCATGGAGGAACTGCATGTTCACGTTGGGCACTGAGTTATCTCTGAGCTGTTCCAACAACAGCCATCGCTCAGGGCAGGCAGGAAGGGGGACCTGCAGTGTGGTTTGCCAACTTCCAGAAAAGAGCAAAAACCAAGTTTGGATCAGTTCCTCAAGGCCTTGGGGACCCTCCTCACCTCTCCCTAGTGCCAGCTCAGCACGGGCAGCTCCAGCCTCATGGATGGGAGGGCAGGGGCACAGCAGCTCTCCGGGCAGGCTGTTCCTCTGCCGTGGCTAAAGCAGCTCGTTATGGTTTCACTGATTGCCAAGTCAGCACCATTGGGTTTGCACTCAGACCCTCCCTCTGTGGCTGAGCCTCACTGCTTTTTTAGAAGCCTTCCAGGGGACTGGATGCTTTCCAGAACAGAAATATAACAGGATTGCCTTCGTGTTAGACTCGCTGCATGAAATGAAATATATGTTAACACGTATTTGAAAATTTCCTGTGAAAAATCTTCCTGCCTGGGCTGACTGCACATTCCCTTATTACTGCAATTCTTTACCTCTTTGGCCCAAATTCCATGTTGTGAGGAGGGAGCTCAGGCTCATCATGTGGATCTGCCTCGAACCAAACTTGGGAGTGTGTTATCCATATGCTCAGTGTCTGTCCCGGAGGTATTTACGTGCCTGGAAACACATTCCTTGCTCTGCGCCTTTCCTCGCCCAGGGACAACTCCCCCGAAAGGAAAAACAACAGAAATCGGTGGATAAACAGCAAAATTGCACAACTGTGGGGTAAATATAAAACTCATAAATATCCAGCTGTCTGCAAGGAGCAGAGTCAGGCAGGGCACAGGGAAGCAGCTCTTTGACAGACACCAGCATGTGCTTGCACAGACTTGAATCCCATTCCAGCACGGGAATGGTGGAGGGGCTGAGCTGCCCAGCCCAGCCCAGCCCAGCCCAGCCCAGCCCAGCCCAGCCCTGGCTCTCCAGTTTTTAAAGATCTTGGGAATTTGGGGGATGTTCCGCGCCACACTCGCATCTCAAAGGGCGCAATTCCCTCCTCCATTAGAACATCCATCCCTTCCCCCTGTTTGCCCCGGGCAGGAGCAGAGCAGGAGGGGGAGCTCGGCCACATGGCCCGTGTTGGATTGATTTCACACTTCAGGAAGGGTGTCAGCAGGGAAACACCCGGGCTGGGAGACCTGCAGGAGCCGGGAGAAAATGGGAGTGAACCAACACGCAGGGAAAGAGCAGATGCAGGCACGGCTTTTCCTGAAAATCATGAGACATAACCAGACATCACTGCCAGGACTGGGAAAGAAGCATCAGAATTTATCACTGAATTAATAACCATCTACCAGTCACTCCCTGTGGAGGAAATGGATGGCGTGATTAACGTTATTTATTAGGCTTTGAGCTCAGCACAGAGTGGGGAGGATGACTTGGCTCGCAGTCCACGAAGCAGGGCTGTGATTTAGGCAGAGCTTTAAAATTTTACAGCCTTTCCGAGGGTGTTGACAAATTGAAAAGGGTTCAGCATCCTGCTGTAACCAATAAAAAGATCAGGCTGTTAAAACCAGGCAAATTCAGATTAATACTGAGACATTTTTAATGGGCTTGGTGGCCAACGGGGCGTTTTATTCCCAGCTGCAAAGGGAGTTCTGTGTCACTGCCCGTAACTGCAGGTCTGTGTCGTCCTGCAGAGTGGGCTCCAGCACCACAGGGATGCTCAGCAGCTTAAACTGCTCCTTGTAAACACAGCAACCTGAGTGCAGGCAACTGGAGAGGAGAAGTGCTGGAGCAAATGGGGCTCAGCAGGGCTGTGTCACTCCAGGTCCATTCAGAGACTCCCTCTGCAAGGCAGGTGGGAAATTCAGCTACATAGAGAGACCATCTCCAAAACTCCCTGTGTGCCCAGGGCCTTGTTGGCCAGGTCAGAGCCCAAGGCCTGACCCTCCACCGCTCTAACCCCTCCTGTAATCCCAGCAGCAAGTCCTGTCTCCCAAACTTAAGACAAGTGGAAACCTCACAATAAATCCAGGATTTTCCAACCATCCATCCTGCCACAAACCCCCACACTGTGCCCATCTCAGGTTCAAGAGCAAGGTGGGCTCCAGCCCCTTCCCCGCCTGTCACTCCTGTGCTCATGGGGGACAGCTCCCACCTGCAGCTCCACGTGGCCCCAGCATCTCATGGTCCTTCCACCCTTTCTTCTCCCACAGAGTCTCCAAAATGCAGCCCCTCCAAGGTTCACCCACAGTCCAGTGGGACTGCACAAAACCACTGCTTTGGGGCTCAAAATTTGCCACTCCAATCACAGAGGGCTGAGTTCAAATGTATTTCCTCCAGTTGTTTGCAAGGATAATAAAGAACAGGTCAGGAGATGCCAGAGCTAAACATTAACCTCTCCAGCAAGGAGGATCTGCAGATGAAATAAAAGTCAGCTTACAAAATTAAGTAGATAAGAGTGTCTCGAAGGAATCTTCCACTAACAGGCCCAAAACCTTTCTTTGCTATTGCCTGTCTCCTGGGAGAAGGAAGATGAATCTTCCTCCAATCAGTAACTCCAGAATCTGCCATTTACAAGACAGAAAAACCCCACAAGAACCCACAGGTAAAACACAGTGCACTGGGATCTTCTGCCAGGGAAATTAAGGCTGCAAGTGGCCACAGGCAGAGCCCACAGCACTCCTGGGGGGTCCAGCAGCCCCCCCGGCTCAGGCTGCCCCCCCTGGCCCAAGCTGGAGCTGCTCATCCAAGCCTGGATGTGGAGAGGACCACAACACCCTCCCAGACTTTCTCCCAGCATCTTCTGGGAGCTGGTGGTATCTCCTGGTAACATTATTATGCTGACATTCACCAAGCAGGCAGTGCCTGTGCTTCATGCAGTCTTGGCACCGTTTCCTGGGGTGGTGGGAGCCCACCCCAGGGTGCCCAGGGGGTGCTGGGGGGTGCTGAGTGTGCCCTACACAGCAGAACAGTCTCTGCTCAGCACGTCCCACGACTGTGCCCTTCCAGCCAAATTCCTGGCCAGCAACTGCTCTCCCAGCTCACACCCTGCAAAGCCTCAATTAAAGCAGTTATAAATAGCAGGAACACCCTCCCCCCTACCCCCGCTGCTGCCAAGGCTCCCTCCCAGCCAGCAGGGCCTCCCCAGACCCTTCCCACCCCTCGGGGAGGTTGGCACTGCCCTGTGTGTGGTGACAGCAGTGCCACTGCTGGCCCTCCCTGGGCTGAGGAGGAACAAGCACCAAGAGGCTCAGCCACCAACCTCCCTCCTCCCTTACCCCTGCCCCACAGCCTGGCCCCCTGTTCCCTCCACAGCCCCTGCAGGAACACCCCTGTCCTTGGCAGTGCTCATGGAAGGCCAGGTGGAGGAACTTCATAAAGTTCCCTCTGTCTAACTCTGCTGCCTGGTCAAATTAACAGACTGCTCTGATGGGATCAAACCTCAGTGAAGCCTTCAGTGAGAGCCTCTTTGCCCCTGGTTCATACACCCTTCCCTTCCTGGGCAACTGTTTGGGCTTCAGAGAGCTTTGGGCTTGCTTTACTTTGGTCTTTTTTCACTGACAGCCAAAAAAAAGGCCCTGAGCATCCCTGTTTTAGTAAAACAGCACGTGCTGTGCTGCCCTGCAGCAGCCCCAGCCCTGGGACCCCGAGATGGGGGTGCCATCCCCCCATGCAGCACCTCCCAGTGCCACACAGGGGCCTGTGAGCTGCAGGAGGGGACAGCCAGGAGGGGGAAGGTGCATGAGGACACTCCAGCCTCCCCTTCTGGACTCCAAGCTCCCCACAGGAGGGGTGACCCTGCACTGGGGTGGTGCCACTGGGGGTGGGTTGGCAGTGGGGAGGGGAGGGGAGCTGCCAGCTCAGCTGTGGGCACTGCAGTCTCATGCCCAGGACATAAAGCAACACAGAGAGGCAGAACTGTGACGGGCAAAGGTAGAAGGAGAAAAATTATCAGTAATTAATATTTTAAATAGAGGAGCAATCAGTGTGCAAAGCTCTGGGAGGCAGCAGCCCACAAAAGGTATAGAATCATAAAATCAGAGAATCACAGAATCAGCTGGGTTGGAAGAGACCTCTGAGATCATCAAGTCCAACCCTTGGTCCAACTCCAGTCCCTTTACCAGATCATGGCACTCAGTGCCACGGCCAAGCTCACCTTAAAATCCTCCAGGGATGGAGAATCCACCCCCTCTCTGGGCAGCCCATTCCAATGCCTGAGCAGCCCCTCTGTAACAAATTTCTTTCTGATGTCCAACCTAAACCTCCCCTGGCAGAGATGGAGCTGTGACGTCTTGTCCTATTGCTGAGTGCCTGGGAGAAGAGACCAACCCCCACTTGGCCAGGACTTCCCTTCAGGCAGTTCCAGACAGTGTTGAGGTCACCTCTGAGCCTCCTCTTCTCCAGGCTGAACACCCCCAGCTCCCGCAGCCTCTCCCCACAGCACTTGTGCTCCAGTCCCTTCTCCAGCCTCGTTGCTCTTCTCTTCTCAGTTGGGTTGGAAGAGACCTCTGAGATCACCAAGTCCAACCCTTGATCCAACCCCACTGTGATCACCAGCCCAGGGCATGGAGTGCCCTGGGCTGGTGATCACAGTGGGGTTGGATCAAGACATGGTGGATTCTCTGTCCCTGGAGGTGTTTCAGAGGACACTCAGTGCCACATCCAGTCCCTTCTCCAGCCTCGTTGCTCTTCTCTGGCCCCGCTCCAGCCCCTCAATCTCTTTCCTGACCTGAGGGGCCCAGAATTGAACACATCAGAGGGTCTTCATGGTCCCTGCTGGAGTTGGTGTCCTGGCATAGCCCTGCCCTCACCTGCTCCCAAGGAATTCAGACCCAACTCCAGTCTCTGGGTAACCCCAAGGGCAGTCTCAAAAATATGGCAAGTTTGATACATCAGTCAGAGCTAATTCAGTTTTGCTACATTTCATCAGAGGTTTCCAGGTGCACAAAATTGAATTTCCTTCTCTCTCTCAGATCGCAACTGCTCCTACTTCAAGCACTTCACTCCAGGAGAGACCTCGGAGATATTTGAAGTAACCACCCAGAAAGGTAAAAATGATTCCAGAAAAATATTTTGTTATGTTGTATGAAGTGTTGGGCACACAAAGTCTAAGGGAAAGGGGTCCCTAAATGAGGGTTCATTAGAGGAGCTTCTATCAGACACCATCCCTCAAAATGTGGAAAAATGTGGAAAAATGTGGAAAAATGTGGAAAAATGTGGAAAAATGTGGAAAAATGTGGAAAAATGTGGAAAAATGTGGAAAATGCCCTGGACAAGGTCAATTCCCAGCTGCCTGGAAGGGACTATTTTTATGTGGGATCACACTCAGCAACATGATTTTAGGCAAGTTGCCCCACAAATATATAACAATGTCAATACACAGGAAAGCTGCAAAAAGTGTTTTCAGCACGAAAATGACTTTCCAGCATTGGCACTCCCTGTGACTCTCAGCCTTTGCCATCAGAGGGGAGGATATTAATAAAACCTAAATGAATAAATCATACCCCAAGCAGAGCCCTGACCCTGCAAAGAAGTGCAGAGGCTTCTGAAGACCATTAGGAATTTCATGCTTCGTATTGATTTGATATGAAAGTCATGCAAAAAATGGAGCGGTCGATGGGCAGAAGGAACAGGATCCTGCAAAGACACGCAGTGTTTGCAGAAAAATTGTCCTTTCACAGACAAATTTCGTATTTTCTGTAAGTCCCTGGTAAAGCCAAATATTTTGAGGGCTCCCCTAACGTGCTCCTCTCTCTTTCTCACCCTGTCATTGAGGACAAACCCCTTTGTTTTTGCCACACAACATACAGTGGAAAATATGAGCCAGTGGTTCCATTGAGTGCATTAAATAATCTGGTTTGCTTCCAGTGGAAATTGGAATGCTGGAAAACACTGGGAAAAAAAGGTGTTCTAAAAAAGCAGTTTCCTAAGACAGGAAAGGTTGGGAATTCTAAGTGGATAGGTGAGCATGTATCAAAAGCAGCTGCTTTTGCTCACCTACACTATCAGATCCACCCAATGCACCCAATGCCTTCCCAGCATTGCAGCAAAACAATCAGGAAGAACTTTTGGGCAAAAGGAAAAGCTTAAGCCCAACAAAAGATTTTACATTGAAACAAACCCTTTCAGGCAGTTCCAGCACAGAGTAAAGAGAAACACTGAGGAAATGATAATAAAACTGTGGCATGGAAAGCAGTGAGAACAAAGAGTGATCTGCTCTTCCCCTTTGCAGGGAGAGCTCGTTTGGATGGGAGCTAATTAGTAACAGGCAAAAAAAACCCTTCATGTTTTTGCCTGGGAGATATTTTTTTTAAATGGCTTGAAAGGCAAATATCATCAGGCACTGTGATGTTCATGCATGGCTACATGTGTTAAATATTAAACTAATCTGGAAACGAACACAATATGCAAATGAAGGCCTGAATTATTCAATTAGCAACTCTCCCCCTCCACTGGGGCACTGGAGTGTTCTGGGGCTGGGGGAATTGTCCAGCTTAGCTGGCTTAGCTAAAACCAGGACTTTTGGGGAGGGTTTAATCCCATGTCCTGAAGAAGTTGGGTTTCCACAGAGCTGGAAATCGTTGTGATAAAGTGAACAAAAAAAAAAAAGAAAATGTGCTGCTCAAACACTTCCCCCTTTGGATGCTGAGCCCATGGAGCACTGTGTGTCTGTGCATCAGTGCTCTGCAAGGGAATAAAGCCAGCAGGGAGCTGTGTGTGTACTCTCAGAGCAGAGTGTGAGGTGATGGAAGAAGCCACAGAGCCCAGAGAGGCTTTATCAGTAACATCCACACAGCAGAGCCCAAACAGCTCCACCAGCCCCTCCCAGGTGGGCTGATGGGCAAAGGTGCCCTGTGCTCTCTCAGTGAGTGTTCACAAAGTGCTTCCTCCTCCTGCTCTGATTTTAAACCCTTCACACTCAAAAGACACATGGCCAATACTTGCCCGTTTTCACTTGAGGGAAATAATCCACCTCACCCCATCGTGTTCCTCAGAGTGTCCCACCATGATGTCACCACTGGCTGCATGCTCAGAATGTGCACACTGTCATTTTTGGGTTTTTTCCCCTTTGGCAGAATACAGCATTTCAGCTGCAGCCATTGCCATCTTCAGCGTGGGCTTTGCCATCATGGGGACAATCTGTGTCCTCCTGTCCTTCAGGAAGAAGAGGGACTACCTGCTGAAACCAGCATCCATGTTCTACACCTTCGCAGGTACAGGGTGGGCCCTGCTGCACTCAGGTCATGGGGTAACACCCAGAGACTTCAGATGGATCCTGGGGGGATGGAGACCCTTCTGGAAACGCCATGGAAATGGCATTTCCCTCCCAGTCCCTGTGTGGTATGAGAAGGTCCTGCTCAGTGAGCATTGCCCAGGAGCTCATCTGCATTTTCTCCAACTCCCTTCCAAAGGGGTGTTTCTACCACAATCAATGCCAGACCCAGCCCCAACCAGGGATACACAATATTCCATCTCATTTATTATCAAACCAAAGGCTGATCCAGGCCCCCAACACACGAGGGCTGCACTTTCCCACAAGCCAAGAACACCTTGACATGTCACAATGAAAGACAGAGATGCAAATTGTCACCTCAATGAAAATCTTAGTCTCTGAAAAAGCTCCCCAGGCACTGCAATTACTCCTTCCCCACTTTGAGTTACCCATCCAAACCTGCCTAAAAGATGACACTCAACAAGTCACTGGCTGACCTGGGTTATGGCCTGCAGAGCTCTTGGCAGTTCCAAGCACTGGTTCCTTCCAACACTGACAGCAGCAACTCACCCATGATCCCTGTGCCCCAGGGTGCTGAGCCCCACCTGGTTCCCCCAAGGCCAAAGGAGTGACAAACCTGTTGGTGCAGATGATGGTTTCAGTCAGGTTGAGAGTGGTGGTCGCAGTCTGGTCAAGAGGGGTGGTCGCAGTCCTGTCAAGAGTGGTGGTCTCCTCCTGTCGAGGTTCTGCTCCTCCTCTGGATCCAAGGAGCGGTGCCCCAAATCCCCAAACCCCAAGATTACATATGCTTAGGTTCAGGTGGGAGCACCCAGTACCTCCCCCCTTGTGGAACTCCCCACCCTGAGGGTACCACTCGTTGGATGCAGAGGAGGAGCAGAACCTCAGCAGGAGGAGCCCACCACTCTTGACCAGACTGTGCCATCATCTGCACCAACAGGTTTGTCACTTCCTTTTACTTTGGACTCGAAGGAACCACATGGGGCTCAAAATGCAACCCCCGCACGGGAACGACACACAAGGGGGTTAATTACAGGTGGCAAACTGACAGCTGGTTACTCACCCAGCAGTGCTGTCCCCTTCAGGGCTGTGCATCATCATCTCGGTGGAGGTGATGCGGCAGTCGGTGCGGAGGATGATCGACAGCGAGGACACGGCGTGGATCGAGTACAGCTACTCGTGGTCCTTCGCCTGCGCCTGCGCCGCCTTCGTGCTGCTCTTCGTGTGCGGCCTGGCCCTGCTGCTCATCGCCCTGCCCCGCTTCCCCCAGAACCCCTGGGAGACCTGCATGGATGCAGAGCCCGAGCACTGACGCTCCTGCAGCAAACCCAGCAAGTGCTCTGCAAGGATTGGGGGTTTAACGTGTCTGGGGCTCATTTTACAATGTGCTCTCCATCAAGTGAGCCATTACTGAACCAGGGCATGTTCCATTGTAATTATTGCTTTCCTTTTCTTTTCCTTTTTATCCTTTCTTTTTTCTTTTTCTTTTTTCTCTCTTTTTTCTCTCTTTTTTTTTGGTTTTGTTTTACATTTTTTTTTTTTAAGCAAGCACTCAGCACCATCAGGGGTGTGGGTGACTGGCACTGCCCTGGGCCAGTTTGGGGTATTCTGTGCTGATGTAGTTGAGGGAAAATCTGTGTTTGAGCCAGCTCAGGTCACAGAGAACACAGCTTTGTTAGGGAGATGTTTGGTGTAGCTGGGTGTAGATTCATGAGGGATATCAGGTTTTTATACATTACTTGGTCAGAAAGAGACAGTGAGAAACTCTGGCCCCATGGGGAGTGCATGTCCCCACTTGGACTGTACTCCCCTCCCTCCCTAAGAGGATTAGTTCATCACTCTGGTGTAAGACCCTTGTGCTCTTCTATTAAACTGTTAAAATTTGAAATCATATCAAGACAGAACTTTGGGCAGCAATGGGATCAAAATGTCCCCCCCAGATTTGCACCCTGCAGTTCCATTCTTTTCAATCAATCATAAACCCCCACAAGATAAAAGAGTTTTTTGTTCTGCTTAAACTTCAATGGCAAAGCCGAGAAGTACTGAACATTAAGAGTGATATTTTCCTTTAATAAAAAGGTTCATCTTCCACTAGAGTGATTTTCTGCAAAATTATTTGGATGGATGAATCACTTGGCCCACCCAATTCTGCCAGGTCCAGAAGGACACTGTAATTCTGGGTGGTTTTCTTGGGGCTCTCACTTGGTCCCTGGGAATGGGCTGTTTTCCCCACTGCAGACATGCACATAAAACTACATTCCAGGGAAAATCCTTCAAAGCAGCTGCCAGAATGGAAAGGCTGTGCCTGGAACACCTGGGAGAGGCAGCCCTGAACCTCCCCAGGGCATGGCTGGGGGTGCACAGCAGACCCAGGCAGTGCTGGGGGATGCTGAGGGGCTCATTTGTTGCTGAGCCCCTGCAGGGCTTTGCCAAAGCTGCCTGAAGTACTGGGGGGACTGGGGGTCCCCCAGCCTGGCCATCTGCAGCCCTGAGGGTCCCCCAGCCCCTCCAGCCAACCTCTTTTCACCATCACAGCCCTCCAGCACCAAGAGGTGGGGGGTTTTAATTTTTTTTCAGAATCTGCTCACAGCATTTCCTCCCTCAGGCAGGAAAAAAATTTGTGCTTTACAGTGAACTTTTTTCACCCCATAATTTAAAAACCAGGAGAAAAAGGAACTGAAGGATCCTTCCCTCCACATTCAGCTGTCCAGGATCCTACAGAAAAACAGAATTTATAACAGAATATCTCTGATCAGGTTTGAAGAGATCTGAAACCATGAGATGTTCAAGCACCTCGAGCAATCCCCCAGCAATTCAGGGCTGGCTCGAGGGGCTGCCCTTGGCTCCCCCCAGCCAGACCCCACCAGGGTGCCCTGAGCCCCACCAGGCTCAGGCTTGTCTCCATCTCCCCATCAGCAGAGTGGCAGCAAGAACAGAAGCCTTTTGTGAAGCTGCATTAATGTTTTTCAAGCTCTTTGAAGTTGAAAAGCACTACAAATAACACATATATTACAAAGTTTGGGGATAAAGCACTGGCTGGTGCTCAGATGTGAGTGTGAGCTGAGGAGCTCTGCCTGTCTCTCATCATGAGAGACAACTGCAAGTCTTGCTGTTGTCACGCAGCCACTCTGAAATGCTAAATGGTTTTGAGATCTTATTTTTGGGTACAGAGCTGACATTCTTCATTTGCATTTCCATTGTTCAGGAAAACAGGGGCTAGTTTCTAGGCAGCTCCTTTACATGCAACAACAGAAAGGAAAGCAGTTGGTGTGACCCCACGGTGGCTGAGCCAGGGTTGGGACACCCCAACCCACTCAGGGCAGATCAATCCAAGCAGAGCAATGGCAGGCACAGCAGCACTGCCACCATCACCACCTCACACGTGCCAGGGCTTGAGATAAGCAAGGTTTGGGAACATGGGGGTAAGTTCCTCACCCCACATGGAGCAGAGGCATGTCCTGTGTCCCTGGGAAGCACCTTTTCTGCAGGGCCATCCCTCTCCTGAAATGCTTCTTCTGGGAAGAAGTTATTTATAGGTAGATCCTTATCCTTATGGGCCCACTCTTCGCCCAGCTGCTCAGTCTCCCTCAGGATATTCAAGAGCAAGACACGAACATTTTCAGATAAACATGTCCTGGAAGGTCTCACCCATCTCGTGCACTCACATTTGTGTCAGGGCTGATCCACTTCACCCAAGCCCCAGTGAGGGCAATGCACAGACTCCCAGTGAGTGCTGGGGTTTGGGCTGGATCCAAGGTTTTACAGCCTCTCTGGGCTCACTTTACTCATGAGGCAGAGCAGACACACAGCTCACAGCAGTGAGATCCTTCACCCCCAGCCACAGCTCAGCCAGATGCCTCTAAAAGCCTTAAACTCACTGAGCTTTGTTCTCCTTCTGCTCCAGGCTGAGGCTTTGGGATCATTCCCTGCTCTGTATGGTCCCTGCCAGACTGAGAAGCACATGGATGGCTTCATTTTCTTCTTCAGATGCTTAAGAACTGCTGAAGAGGGACCTGTCCATTAAACTGGTCATTGGCATTCACAGTGGGGAAGGCACTGCTCCTGCAGCAGGTCTGTTCTGCCGTGTCGGAATCTCTCCCAGAGAGCTGGTAATGTGTTTGGAGACTTAATAAAAGTAATTGGCCTTCATAAAGGAAAAAGAATATAATGGTGGAGGGGGGAGCTGTAACCAGTCCCAGTTTTCATTCTCTCAGCTCAGCAAATAGCAGGGAACAGCCACCAGAACTTCAGGAATGCACCATGAAATGTGAAAGGAACTTTCTCACTAGCAGGGGAGTCATCAGAGCCAAACAGGGATGGGGACCTGGCTGCCACACAGCCAACAGGAGCACACATGAGCCTGGGACATGGCCAGAGAACACCAGAGAGAGGGAGAGGTGAATTAATGAATTAATTAGCAGAACCAGTATCAACCACCAGCCACCAGCAAACCCTGAGTGCTGGTCCTGCCACCACCAGACCCACAGACACCTCTGCTCGCTGGGCCCTTGGGATGTCACGTTCTTTTGCCTCACCATAAACCAGCCTCAGTGCCCAGCCCCTCCTCAGGGCACCCACCACAAGGCTGTGATTTCAGCTGCTGAACTCTGCCCATCACCCTGCAAAGCCCAAGGGTTGAATCACAGCAACACAACACAAGACACGACGTTCTCTGTTTATGTAAGATTTGCTGTGAGGCGCCAGAGAATCTGCCTCCCCTGTCTTTAAACACTGTGTTGTGTGAATTCACTGTGCAGGAAAGGTGTCAGACAAACAACCCTGAAGAAGCAAACTGCTTGTTTAGCAAGCAGTGAGCTGAGCTCTCCCTACACCCTTCCCCTGCAGGGAGGGACTGCAGAACAGCCCAGCACCAGCAGTGTGGGGAGCCAAGGACTCCCCAGGGCTCACAGCACACCAGGGAGCACAGCTGGTGTCTGCAGAGGGCATTCCAGCCACAAAGCCTGCTACAAAGCCCTACTTTTCCCTTAGTCCATGCCTGAAAGAGCCAGCACATGCAGAAAGCTCAGGGGTTGGACCACCTTGGCAAGTGGCTCACAAAGGCACAGGTAGATTCACCTATTTGTGTTTTCACTGATCCCTTTACACTGTCACCTCCTTGTGGCCATCACCTTTCCCTCTTCACTCCAACAGTTGTGGAAATGACTCCCACAAAGTCCCAAAGATCTGGGAATTTCAGCCCTGCAATGAGGCCCTTGGCCCTGCTGCAGAGGGGCAGTTTCTCTCCTGGCCCTGTCAGCTCTTGAGGAACATACCTGGTACACGAGGTCACCAGCACCAGGAGATGCCGTTTGCAGCCCCAGGGAGGGCCCTGCAGATTAACACCAAGCCCTGGGCTCCATCCAGCACTGCAGTCACACAGTCACATGCCAGGAACCTGACCATGGGCAGAAATTTATAGAATAAACCTCAGTCAACAGCATTTAAAATAAGCTTCCCCTTTCCCCAGTGGGCCAGTGGCCCTTGGAATGTTGGATCACTTCATCTCTTCACTCCAGAGTACTGGGCTGCTCTGTACCAAAACCCCCACACAGCAATGGGACCTGTTCTAAATTCCAGTTATTTCCCCTTTTCCCTGCCACCAAGGGGCAAGACAGGAGTGTCACAGCTTTGTTTTGACTGAGGAAGAGGATGAGGTGGCCCTTGCTTTGTCACACTTGATGGATGTTCTGGCTCCAGTGAAGCCAGAAGACATACAGACATCACACATGCACAATGTGCATCCAGACACTGAGCTGCTTTGCTGCTCTCCACAAAGGAATGCAGAGAAGGGAATAACTGGGATTTCTGGCCTCCTTTCTATGTAACAGAACCAGTAGCACAATCTGTGCCAGGGCTGCAGCCCAGGCTCTGCTTCAGCTCATGCCCAGGATCACCAGCTCTCACCAGCAGCAGCACAATGGCCTTAGAGCTGCTCTGGGGGAGGTATTTACCCTCCAGGAGGGAGCCAAGGCTTCTGGAAAAGGGGCTGCAACATCCTCTAACCAGCCCTGGCTAATTCAGACCACAGAGAACGTTCTGTCATTTGTCAGAAGCATCTATTAATCCTTAAGGAGGCAAAAACTCCTCAACATCTCCCAACTGAAGGTGCCAAGAATCCCCCACAGCAAACTGGCATTTCCACACTTCTGCTGCAAATCCTTTCACTCCTCCTGAATGGAAGGAAAACCCAAATTTAGAAGGATTCAATCCCTGCTCCCTGACACAGCTAACAAAGAGAGTCTGGCTCAAGTACTGCTACACCAACAGAAATAGCCCATATTTCATGTCAAGGAATAGGATGTGCAAATTTTTACAGGCACCATAGATCATCTCCATCTGTCTTGACAAGTTAATTGTCTGCAGTTTTTCTAGGAAAACCAGAAACTGCTAAAATAACAAAACAAAGGAGTTGGACAATGATGTGGGCAGAGCATCGTGGGCTCAGTGCCCTGGCAATGTGTGGGCTCTGATATGCCTGAGTGGACTCTGCAAAGAAAAGCTGGAGTGGTCCAGCTCTGCTCCTGGTGCTCCTTATAGCTCTGAGGCACCACACAGGGCAAAGAACTGCTTAGAGAGCATGATCTCTGCAAAAAACCAGCTGAACTTCACAATCTGGGAACAAAACATTAATTAATCAAAGGAGGGAACGGCACTCACAGGGTTGGTGGAGTCAGTGGCAGGACTCACACCCTGCAAAGGGCCACACAATTAAAAAACCAGGACAAACTGTATTTAGATGACAACTTCCCAGCTGCATTCCCTGCGTGGCTTTTTAAAGGAGGGAGGCTCTATTTGAAATATAAAAAAAAAGTTTAATTTTTTTAGAGCCAAGTAATTTTTTTTAAAATCTTTCTCTCCATTCTTCATTAGTTCTTACCACCACACTGACAACCTCCCATGAGGCATCCAGATTTTTCTGAAATTAAAGAAAATAAACTCAGAAATTATTACTGATATTAAATATAAGATCTCTAAATTTAGATCTGGATAACTCTGTCATTTAAATTTTCCACAGACAATAATGGGAAGTTTATTCCTGGACAAGGAGCATGGGATTTAGCATTAAATGTACTATCAAGTGTAAAAAAAGCCAAGAAGCCAAACACCTTCTTGGTGTATATGCCAAAGCCTCCATTATTTTCCTCCAAACTGAGACATTTTATACAAACCAAAGTCATAATTTTGAATTTTCCCTGTAAGTGCAACAGCTCCACATTCACAGTGCAGCCTGAGCAGTGCCCACTGGAGCCATCTGTGAGGCTTAATTTCATTTTAATAAGAATGTGATTAAAGCCTTAGGAGAGTTTCTAATACAGCTGGGGGGGTTTCCAGACATCACTTCAATAAACACTGGATAATTTGCTGTAAAACCCAAAGATCCCACTCTGGGCTATATGTGATATACAATGGCCAGACAAGACACTTCCAAAGAAATAATCTCTGGGAAAAACCTCACTCGGAGAAATTCAGTGATTCATGGCAAGGCTGATGGAAGATCTCTACCATTCCATCCCCACACTCCTGGGCAGAGCACTTGGGAAAATGTAGCACCAAAACCAGCAGGGCTTTTTATAAAGGTAGAGAATGAAGTGGTAACTCAGAGAGAAAATGCTCCTTTATCCATAATATTTCCAGTGCAGATGAAATGCTGGTGTCAAACAATGAGACCATCTCCCTTTAACTGACTGAGAGAGCAGCAATTAACAAGTGATGTTTATTAGCTCAACATTCAAAGCTGGTGAACAGAATCAAGGACTGCTCCATAGAAATGAGTGACTGAAACCCCTGAAACTCCAATGCCCTGAGGGGCACTGACCCCTCCCTGTGCCGTGCCCTGCACACCCACCAAGGACTCTCCACAGGGATCTGCCTCTCCAAGCAGTGCCAGGTGCTCCACGGAGCAGAACTGGCACAATTCTGACAAAAGGAGGAGTCTGAGGCCACTTCCCCAGCCCTGCTGATGGATCCCCCACTCCTGCAGCCACCAGCTTGGCAAAAACCCTTTCAACAGCAGTTTTGCTGCATTCCAGGCTGCAGAATTTGGTCTCTGTACTCATTTCTGGGTCCTCTGGATTTCATGGCACAGCCTGGCAGGGGCTGTCCCCTCCTCCTTGTCTGGGATGGACATTGGGAAATAAATTAATGAGTTATGTGTGATTTGCTTCACAGCAAAAAGGTCTTCAGGTAAGTTGCTGAACCAGAAGCCAGCAAAGATTCATAATAAAAAAATGATATGCAAAGCTCTGCAGTGCAGTGAGTTCAAACCAACCCTGGCACAGGGTTCTAACCCTTCTGTTAGAACAGGAATCAAATGTAAAAAACCAAACCTGACTGTAACCAGAGCAAAACTGTGACTGAACCAGGGGCAGCCACTGCTCCCAGTGAGGTGTCCCATGGGCAGCTGGAAAAGCTGGAATCACCCCCACACCCCCAGAATTCCAGCTCTCCAGGGGCAGGAACACGGAACCACCCCCAGCTCATCCCTGGGGAACAGGACCCAGGTCTGAAGTTATTTCAGGTATAAAAGGAGATAAACCAGGAGAAACTCCACAATCCCCCTCTGGAGCCACCAAGCAGGGACAGGGGCAAGACCACAAACCTTCATCCACAAAGTTCATCTTCTGAGGTTTTGTTCACACTTGTTTCTTTAATTTTTTTTGATTTCCCAGAGTTAATTTTTCTCAGATTGTATTCCTGGAGAATGCAGACAAAAGCCTGGTGACCACTCCGACCCCCAGAAGGTGTCGATTAATTTGGATACAGCTTTGACAAACATTAAATCTCTTCTTTAATGATGTTCCTCAAACAAAACAGTTAGCAAAATATCTGAATTTCCTTGTATAATGTCACATTTTAATGTAAACATCAAATAATGTACCAAAAGTTTTACCTGGGAAAAAAAAAATAAAATAAAATAAAATTCAAGCGGCACAATTCTCTTTATACCACTGGAGGGGGAGGGCAAAGCCAGATTACAAACATTTACACATGCATAGTGGAAAAAAATTAAACAAACAAACAAAAAAAGGATTTTACTAAAGTCACGCCGTTTTTTTTAAAATAGTTATTAAATCTACTAAGCACCAACATACCTAAAAATTTATTTTCAGCTTCATGATTCATTTAAAAAACCTATCAAATTAACTTTTCAAACAAGCTTATATTACTAGCTTGTCCAAAAATAAAATGTAGTTTTTTTGGGCTTTTTTTGTTAATTTTTTTTTCTTTTTTCTTTTTTTTTTTCAATTCTTTTTTTTAAAGTATACCAATACTTTCATCTGAATGTTTCCAAACAATGGCAAAGGTGTCTGCAAAGAATGCCTTTACTTTACCCTACAGTGGATGGAAAATACAATACCACATCATACAGAATCTAAAACTATAAAAGTCTGAGAATGCAGCATCCCTTCACAAAAAAGCTGATAAAACTGAAATTATTTAGAAGATGCTGCACCTTTATTAAAAAAAAAAAAACCAAATTAAATGAATTTAAGCAGAAATAACATACATTTTTACATTAACTGGCCATTTCTGGTACAGAAACCCAGCATAGTATGCTAATGTTATTGAATAAATGTAAATGCTACTTACAATCTTCTTAAATACAATTTAGACAAACTTTTTTTTTTTCCTTTTT
Organism: Pithys albifrons albifrons; assembly: GCF_047495875.1. Taxonomy (NCBI): domain Eukaryota; kingdom Metazoa; phylum Chordata; class Aves; order Passeriformes; family Thamnophilidae; genus Pithys; species Pithys albifrons. The sequence goes on along the minus strand of NC_092476.1, from coordinate 1,136,451 downwards.
TTCCTTTTTCCTTTTTTTTTTTCCTTTTTTTTTCAAGTTGTACAGGTCATCTCTCAGCTGCTAGTTTAATGCAACAGATCATTAACATTACACAAATTAAAAAAATAACACCTGGGTGTGTTCTCCTACAGAAAAGCTTCCAAAAACCCGACCCACATCAAAAAAATGCAAAAGAATGGAATATAATTAAAAAAAAAATAATTAGTTGCAAGTCTAGCAGCAAAGCAATTAAGTGAGGATATATTTACTAATATAAACAAAGGGAATAGTTGCAACTACAGGGGAAGCCCCAACTACCTTCGAGACCTACGGACACAAATAAAAATTAAATTCTCTCTAAAAAAAATAATCTGGTTATTTAAAATAGGAGTAAAAGCCGTTGCTACCTGATGAACTACCTAGGCTAAGTTCCTGGAACAAGGCCAGAGGGTCGCTGTTCTTCTTGGCCTGCTCGGGAGGGGCTTTGGGCTTGGGCGGCGCGCGCAGGGCGCTGGCGTAGGACATGGCGGGCTTGGCGCCGGCGGGCTGGGCGCTGCTGCCCTGGCACTCCACCAGCTGCTTGCTGGGCAGCAGAGGGGGGAACTGCCCCAGGTGCTGCAGCACGTTGTAGTTGAAGGAGTTGGAGAGCTGGATGTTCTCAGCCTTCAGGTGTTCCTCCGGGGGCTTCGCTGCCTTGGGGGGAGCTGCGGGAGGAGGAGGAGGAGGAGGGAGAGAGTGAGGAGATGAACCAAACACACCTGGAGGGAACCCAAAGTGGGGACTGGGGGATGCTGAAGCAGCAACCTCCTCTCACAGCACTGGTTCCCTCTGTGTCCCTGACAATCATCAGTAAGTTCATAGACTCACATTGTTGAGGGATTTCTTACAGAAAATCACAGAATCATAGAATGGATTGGGTTGGAAAAGACCTCCAAGATCATCAAGTCCAACCCTTGATCCAATCCCACTGTGATCCTCAAGTGACCTCCAAGATCATCAAGTCCAACCCTTGATCCAATCCCACTGTGATCCTCAAGTGACCTCCAAGATCATCAAGTCCAACCCTTGATCCAATCCCACTGTGATCCTCAAGTGACCTCCAAGATCATCAAGTCCAACCCTTGATCCAACCCCACTGTGATCACCAGCCCAGGGCACAGAGTGCCCTGGGCTGGTGATCACAGTAGGGTTGGATCAAGACGTGGTGGATTCTCACTCATCACAGTAGGGTTGGATCAAGACATGGTGGATTCTCACTCATCACAATAGGGTTGGATCAAGACATGGTGGATTCTCACTCAGTGCCACATCCATAGAATCACAGAATGGATTGGATTGGAAAAGACCCCTGAGATCATCAAGTCCAACCCTTGGTCCAACTCCAGTCCCTTTACCAGATCATGGCACTCAGTGCCACGGCCAAGCTCAGCTGAAAAACCTCCAGGGATGGGGAATCCACCCCCTCTCTGGGCAGCCCATTCCAATCCCTGAGCACTCTCTCTGGACAGAACTTTTTCCTCATCTCCAACTTAAATGCTGAAGCACCTCCTGAGCACCCACAGCCCCAACCTTGACCCTGCAATTCCCCACAGGGGCTTTTCCCAGAGCACGGAAGGTAAAGCTGCTTCCCAGGGGGATCCACTCTAATTTAAGCACTTTATCCACTGAGACAGCACAAAGACTATTTCATTCCTCTTGCTTTATGGCTTAATAGGCTAAAATTAAAATTTACAGCACCATATATAATTCATTCTCCAACAGCAATTCAGAGTCCTGAATGCCAAGCAACTAATTATTGGTATTTTGGGCTGAATGCATTCCTGCTAATTGATATGTTCTTGCTCCACATTTAACAACTTCTGTAACTATCAGAAAAAATGGTGCTTTAAACCAGAGGTAGAAAACTGCTTCCAAGTGAATTTCCTGAATCCTAATGAGGTACCTTAGTTTTTTCTGGAGAATTCTCCTGTCTTGCACAGCCAGAGAGACTCTACACTCAAACACAGGTATGTTCTGTCTGTAACAGCCTAAGAGCTGGACAGCACAAATATTCTGTAATTAATTCAATCTTTAATTCTATAATGTCATTTTTCAAGTGCATATATAAAAATGTACCACCACATGAGTGCAAAGGTGGAAAAAAATGAAGTATATAGTTTAGTTTCTCACTGGAAGGGTCACACACAGCCTTCTGCTTTTTATAAAGAAAAAAAAAACCCCAAACCCAACCTATAGAAGAAAGAATATGGAAAGAACATAAGCAAAGCAGTTCTACCAGGGTTGCTATGATTCAATAAAAACCCAGAACATGAGCAAAAAACCTCCCAAAAATAACCACAGCACTCGAGAGAAGACAAGTAATGACAAGCAGGGCCAGAGGTGAAATCTCTGTGTGGCTGAGGTGTCTGACAGAAGAAAAAATACGAAATAAACCACTTGAGTAAGAACTTAAATCATTTTCTTTCTATCAGCAGAAAAAGCAATGCATATCATACTCTCAAATTGTGACAATGGGAAGTGCCTGAGGAATTCCCACAGCTCCCCTTGCCCTCCATAAATGCCCCCTGACCCAACCCAGCAGTGCCCCAGCCCCTCCTGGGGTGCAGCAGATCAGCCCTGCCCAGGCTGCACTCAGGGGCTCCCTCCAGCAGCAAATGCAGGCAGGGGATTATTTCACACTATCACCTTCTCCCAGGGTTTTATTTCATGGATAAAAATCAATGCAGTTCCTGCCACTGCCCCTCAGCTCCATAAAACACTCTGGGCTGGGAATGTGCCCACCCCAGGCAGGAGCTGTGACTGGGGAGGGCACAGCAGCCAGAACAGGGCCACGTGTTTGCAGGAGCCAGGACATGTGGGCACTGCTTCACACACACTTGCCCACAGAACAGAAGCCAGGCCTAACTACAGCACAAATACTTTCACAGCAAATGCAGTTACCTGCCAGAATTTGACCTTTTCAATTAGAATTTGGTATTTGATGTATGGACATGGTACTTTTTACATACACATCTGTCCTCTGAAGACTTCAGTCACAAACCAGCTTTACATTAAAGCAAGGAAATGTGGCTTTGGCTGATCCCAACATCACCTTGCCAGGGTTCCTGAGCTCCTGTTAGATAAGCACTATTAGATAACCACCAGTCTAGGGAGCAGCTCCAGTGATGAATGTCATCTAATACTGTGCATTCAGCTCCTTGATTTTCAGTAAAAATAGAAATGCACTGAAGGAGGTGCCCTGAGCTTGAAGTTTTGAACAAAAGATGCTGCCATACACATGGGTTTGGGAAATAACATTTTCACATTCTGGGAATTAAAAAGCATATCAGAGACTTAACTCTCAAGAGCTGTTGCTCATATAAACAGCTTTTTTCATTCATTCTACACTGCATGTTCCTCCTCCACAATTACTACGAGATTACAAAATGTTTTAGGTTTCTAAAGCTTGACCAAAAGCAATCCAATCTTTTAAGCCCAAAAAGAACCAGCTTCCAAATAATTTTCTACATTATTAAGTGGCTTTAATATCCACAATGGGATATTGTTCACATTTTTATTAATTTTGTTGTTAAACTACCAGAATACGGAGACGAAACTGGGCTATCCTGGCTCTTTTGCTTTTCACACTGAAAATACAGAGAACTGAAGAATAGCTGCACTGCTCCAACTCTCTGCTTGCAGCTCTCCTTCATCTCTAGAAAGTTAATTTAGTTTCTGTCTGCTCCATCAATCAGCACTGCTCCCCCCACCAGGGAGGCCACGTCCCACTGAGACCCTTCCACGCTGAGAGAGAACTGCAGCTCGTCACTGCTCTGATGAAGCACCAGGATTTACTGGGAGAAACTCTGGGAGTACTAACTCACTTTCTGTGCTGCTCCCCCAGACTGTAATACCAACACCAAGTATCACTGATTCTGGAAAGAAATAATCTATCTTGCAAATAAATCTCACCAGTCACCTCAGTTCCCTCCAGCAAACACTCTCAGCTGCACTTGAAACCACTCTAAGAGACTATCTGGGTTTAGTGGAGCTTTTAGAGAGGAGTAAGAGCAGCATCGATTTTGGAGATGAAGAGTCAGGAATGAATCACAGAATCCCAGACTATTCTGAGCTGGAAGGGACCCCCAAGGATCAGCGAGTCCAACTCTCAAATGAATGGCCCACAGAGGGGATTGAACCCATGACCTTGGCATTATTACAGCCAAGTTTGAACCAACTGAGCTGATCTCACACTCCTTAGACAGCAGCAGGATGGTAACAAGATGGCAAATGAAAACAGGATTATTCCAAACAAACCTTTAACTGCTGAAACAACAAGTACTTTTTGAGAACCGAAGAAATGGTAGAAAACACGTTGAGAAAAAACCCCCAAGCAACCCTTTCACTCCACCCTGGTCACTGCAGCTTAGAGTGTCCCTGGGGCAGAGGGCAGAGGGCAGAGTACCCACCTAGGAGCTCCCGGGGGGGCACTGCCCTGCTGGCTCCGTTGCATGGAATGTTCGGGTACGGGGCGGAGGGGGCCGAGCTCACCCACAGCTCGGGGGACGAGTAGGGGAACGAGGACTGGTTACTGTGCTCCTGAAGCTCTTTACACTGACCAAGACTGTCTTGAGGAGTGTTCAATTCTTCAGAACAAGCCTGGACTGAACTAGAGGAAATTCTTCTTTGGTACAACGGCCTGCCTGGTCCTCTTGGTTCATACTGTGAACAAGAAAAAACAGAACAAAAATGGCCGTTTGCTCTTTTTATTTATTTATGTATCAAGTATCATTTCCCCACTCAAGTTTTTCCCTGAAATGTCTTACCAAAAAAAAAGTCTTCTGCATTTAGAAAAAAAATCTCATGCATTTCAAGCTATATGTTGTAATATTGCAGTCACTGCTAATGTGTTTTGATCACACAAAATAGAGAATTTTAAAGCAAGAGCAAAGAACATCAACTGAGATTCCTTAATTCTCATCAGCCTTTCCATCTCACAGTCCTCTGTGGGCGACGGATCACACAGGGAGGAGGAAGATACCCAGCACTTACAGATGAAGCAGAGAAAGCACAGAAACACATGAGAGCAAGGAAAAAATGTTCTTACAATGTAGGCAGGTAAAAAAATGGCTTTTCCTTTTCCAAAGGATAAATTAGTGACTTGTACAGCAGGATCTGGGGAAGCAGGACACATCTGTACACTGGATTTTGTGTATGTACACACAAACAAACACTCTGGAGAAGGCTCTGCCCTCAGGAGAAATCATGCAGAGAATTTTATCTGAAACCACAGAAATGACTTGTAAACCCTGGAGATTCTGTAGATGAAAATGGCAGGAGCCCCATAATTAACCTGTGGACCAGATTTAAGGGCTCTCTAAACTTTCCCAAGATTCAAAGCAGGAATGTTGTATTACAGTTTATTTAAAAAAATAAATACAATATTTGCTCCCTTCTGCACTGACTAATGAGCACCAATAACAGCAAAGAAAAGTCATCCAGATAAATCTATACTTGGTAAAAGAAAAAAGAAAGCATCCTAATGAAATGCCATAAGAAATTAGCTAAATAAACATCAAATAACTTGCTTGCAATGCCCCAATATAGTCACTATATCATCAAAAAAATAGACGGGGGAAAAAGGTGCATAAAAAAAACCTGTTATATCTTATTTCAGCCACCATAATCAAGGGATCAACAATTCCATATCCTGACACTTTACTCTCCTAAGGATATTCTTCAACAACAAAAAAAACCCCAAATTCATAAGCTACTGCCCAAATCACATCCAAAAAATAAACCTTTATTGAGTTTAATGGGCAATGTTGGTAAGCAGTCAGGAATTTATCAAAGTTCTGGACACTTGCAAGTACAGAACCAGACAGAAAAACTTCAGTATTCCCTTTGATGTGCAGTTCAGATCTGGTTTGTCTAAACACATGCAAAAGCTTTCAAGTATCAAGTCAATTAACAGCTTTATAAATAGTGACTGAGAAAAGAGTTTAGCAGAGATACCAAAAGTCAAAAAAACTGCCCTGACAAGTGCCTTGAATGAGGGATGTCTGTTAAAAACACACCTCAAACCACACTTGGATTCCTTTGTGCATTCAGTCCCACCCACCAGCTGGACCAGCAGTTCTGCAAAGTTCACAGGCAAGTCTCTGTCTTGTAACACTTTGTCTGCATTTGGCATTTCTGTCACATATTTTGAAAGGAAGAAGAAATAAGAACTAAACCGAATTTGCACTAATTACATAAAGGCTCACTCTATTTGTCTTCAGATAGCAGGAGCTGTCACAAGCTCTATAGGAATATTTATTGGTTTATTACTGCAGAAGAGACATTGTTCCTACGTCCTGCTGCACTGACAGCAGTGAGTGCTGTCACAAAGTATTAGATTTTATACAAGGTGGTCTGGCTTAATGGACTGAGACATCAAATTTCTAAAGGTCTATAAATCCAAACCTTGCTACAGCTCTAGCTGGGCCTGAGGACTCCATTAGCCCCTCTGGAGCTGTAGAAGAGAGAAATTTGTAAAATGCACTGGAATTTCATTTTAGTTATTTAGCTCAGGTTCATAAACCAAATATTTTCTATTTTCAGAAGCTTAAAGTCAATTAAATTAAATATGTATTATGTGAGATAGTGATGAGCAGGGCTGCCCTCGTGGCTCCTGTAAAAACCTTAACAGAAATGCATCACTTATGTACAAATACTGGATTACATGCAGACAGTGAGAACATTAATTCTGACATTCCTGGAATGCAACCTGGCTCCAGGAGACTCCATATCATACCCTCCCTAGCACTCTGGATTCCAACAGGGATTAAAACTTCTCTTCAAAAAGTGATCTGTGCTACTTGTATGTGCTGGCATGGTCTGCATCCCATAGTACAGCTCCTCAGAGCCCAGGACAAGAGCACATGGAGAGGGGCAGAGGCAGCTGTGCTGGGTGCTGGACCCAGACAGGCAGCACAGCTGGGCACATCTGCACTGACTGCCAGTGCTCTGGGCCCCCAAAACACAGGAGATGCCTTTGTATGGAATTAGTTCAGGCAGGGTGGGGTTTATTAAATCAGGTTTTCTACCACACTGAGACAACTGTCCAGCTCTGGTGTGGAGCTCCTGTGAGAAGTAACTCAGCCACATCCCAGCTCAACACCCAGCCCTGGCTGCTCCATTCCAGCTGCTGCCCAGAGTGCCCTCGTGAGCTGCCACCTGGGCTGGGGCTGAATGTCACTCCACAAAACTGACATGCAGACACAGAGCAATGACTGCAAGCAAACTGTGGGCAACTTCCAAAAACCCAAGCCTTCCCAAGTCATAGAGAACATGCCACACCTGCAGGACTGAGCCCAAGAGTGCCCAGGGCGAACAGCAAAGAATGATCCACCTCCCAGAAATCCCCAGGGTGAGCTCTCCATGCAGGAGGTGCTTTGCATTCATAGAATCACAGAATCAGTTGGGTTGGATGAGACCTCTGAGATCATCAAGCCCAACCCTTGATCCAACCCCACTGTGATCACCAGATCATGGCACTCAGTGCCACGTCCAGTCTCACCTTAAACACCTCCAGGTATGGAGAATCCACCCCCTCTCTGGGTAGCCCATTCCCACTCTCTCTGGAGAGAACTCCTTCCTGATATCCAACCTAAACCTCCCCTGGCAAAGCTTAAGCCCCTGCCCTCTTGTCCTACTGTTGGTTGCCTGAGAGAAGAGACCAACTCCCACCTGGCTACAACATCCTTTCAGGACCACTCCAGAGTGCAGTGTGACACTAAAAGGGCTCTGCAGCTGCCCAGCAGACAGGAACAAACACCCACACCTACCTCTTCTAAGCTGTGGAGCGAAGAGGCCGACACTGCTCGAGACGCGAGGGGGTGAAATGGCTCCTGACCGACCGCGTGCTGATGGTTCTGGAGTTGTATAAAAGGGTTCTGCTGTGACCTGTGGGGCAGTGGAGGTATCCCATAGTGAAAGCCCTGCCCCATAAGGTGGTTCTGCTGTAGGTTAGCATAAGTCCAGGATCCATCAGGTTGCAGGTATTTCAAGGGAGATGGGGTTATGTGTTCGGATGGCATTGAGAAGGGCGGGTTGTACAGCTGGGGTAGATGCTGCTGGAACGCCGGGTTACCCGGCAGTTCAATGTCTCTGCTGTTCTCAGTGAAGGTGGGGAAGGGAGCGCTGTGGTTGGAGTTGCAGGAGGGAGAAGGGAGTGCTGGTGGGCTCCGGGGCTGCACCTGCCTGTACTGCAACAGCCTCGACTGCGGGGGCGGCATCTCGGCCACGTCCCGACCCTCGCTCGCATCGCGCTGGGACAGCTCTCGGAGCAAGTCCTGGAATCTGCAGTGACAGAACAAATGTGTCAGGGAAAAAGCAAAAAATCCCAAAAGTTTTGCTTTTCTGGGGTGGAGAAAACTCCCACCTTCCAACTGCATTTAAAATCACTGAATTTAAATATTCCCATCTCTGCTCTTCCTGACCCTGACTTCAAAGGATGGCACTGAGCAATCAGGAATTAGGCACTGGAGGATCAACTGCATGGAATACCCACCTGAATCATCTCAAAGTTTTTATAACTCTTGAGATTTCCTTTTCTGTCAGAAGAATCAATTTTTTTGTTATCTCTTAAGACATAACTAAGGTAAGGATTTCCAGCTTTACTACACAAGGTAAAAGGTTCACAGAATTAAGGAAATTTTTAACCCCTTACAAGCCAAAAGCCAGAACAACCAGGGATTCCCCTCACTTGCACAATATACTTGCAAACTTCTCCAAAAGGTCAAGAACATTCAACTCAGCACTTCAAAGAGTCAGACAGGAGGGCATTTAGATGCTTCACCATGGCTGTAACCACCCAGATGGAAAAGAAAGCATAGTGGGAGATGACAGTAAACAGAGGCAATTTCAAAATCCAGCCTTTACAATAGACATGGCTAAAGCTGATGAGCACTGGAACCATTTTTCTGCTGGCATTCAACAGCTTCCCTTCTTGCCCCCTAGTGCACCATCTCAAACATAAGCACTTTTTTGCTTTCAAAAGCAAAGGCTTTGTGAAAACAAACATTTGGGTTTCACTGGGGAGCCATGTCTGGGGAGGGGCTGGTTTGTTTCTCTTCAAGCACATAAATCTGAGACTGCTACTTCAAACTGAAGAATTTACAACTTAAATAGGGCTTAACTACACTCAGACACCTCTTCCATAAAAACACAAGGTTGTTACTCTCTATCCATTCCTTACACTGTAAATACAACACTGAAAAGCTCCATGAAAGTATTTTTCCCCTACAGCTTTACTACTCAATATACTAACAGAACAAAGCATAACACATAATAAAAGCAGAGTTGTAAGTCAGCCTGCCAACTATTTAACCTTTATAATAACAGCAGCCAAAAGCAGTACCTTGGAGTGCCTTGCACTTGATCACAGTGTTTTACAGATAGGTGCCCACTGCTCAGTTTTACACAAGCTCTGATGACTCAGGAAACAAATACCTTGAATATGTTGCCTCTGTTTCATCTTCTGTATTACTGGCAAGTTTCCAGTTTGCCCTAACTTGCTGCTGTTGATGTAATCCAATTGGTTGCTGAGGAAGATGTGGTAGATGAGGATGGTGATGGTGTTGATATGGAATAGTGCCTTGACTGAGATAGGCATTATGTTCATTCCATTGCTGTAACCTGGCTTGTTGTTGCTGCCTTATTGTTTCCAAAGCTACATTTCCATGCATACGATCTACAAAAATAGTTTTAAAAAAAAATTTTATCTAATGCCCTTTTTTAAAGATCTTTATGTCAGAAAAAAAAAAGAATACTTTTTAAACAGTATATTCCAGGGCCTATTATATACTAACTGCATTGCAGTGTATAACCTGGTTATTTAAATCATATGGAAAATCATATAAACATGAATCTTCTAATAAAGTGCTGAATATTCAAACATGCCTCAAGCAGCAAATTATGCTCAATGACATTACTTATGGAAACTAACCCAACAATGACCCAATTCAGAGCAATATGCCTGAAAAAGGTAAATACCTCCTTCATTTTCACTTCTATGTAGTTATAATTGCACACTCTGAATATAAATAAAGAAAAGTCACCTACCTAAAGTGTCCCCTAAGGGCATTCCTGATGGATTCTCTTCAATGAAGTTGTTCAAGTGGGTTGGCAGAACGGGGTTGTGCTGGGCAAGAGGCCTCAAAGGATTATTGACTTCTTGTAACAGAGGTGGGGGGTGTTGTTCTGAAATCACAGCATCTACAGCAGGAGAATGTGGTCGGTGGGGAATGGGATTATTAAAAAAAGACTGGCTGGGGCCTGCCTGGTAAGCAGGGGAAAGCTGTGAAGGTTGTGGAGGCTGCTGAGTCAAATGGTTGTGCTGCTGCACTACCTGGCTCTGCTGGGGTGGCATTTGGTTTGGTTGCTCAGGCAAGTGATTTTGCTGTTGACCTAAAAGGTTTTGCTGCTGCTGCTGCTGCTGCTGCTGCTGCAGAGGGTAGGGCTGCCTGGGGAGCTGGGACAGGTGCTGGAAGTGGCGACTGGGCACGGCAAACTGGGAGTGGGGAGGGGTGAGGTGCAGGCTCAGCTGCCGGGGGTTGGCGCTGGGGTTGGCGCTGGGGTTGGGGCTGTCCTTGCGGTGGAATTTGGCGCTGGCGAAGCCAATGCCGGGACGCGCCTCGGGGCTCCTCTGCTGGGCACTGCCCTCTGCATCCACCTGCACAAAGGGAAGGAATGGCAGAGCCTGAAAATCCACACTGGCAACGCCCAGACAGAAACGTTTCTGCAATGACACAATTCATTGAGAGAGAATATGAAAAAACAAGCACACAAAACCCACCCCCAGGAGAAACTCACCTGCTTGGGCTCCAGAGGTTTCTTCTCAGGTGTTCGAATTTTACTGATTTCAGGCCCAGCAGCGTTTTCACTTTTACCTAAAAACATTTACAACATCATTTAGTTTCAATAGAAAAATATTATTTCAGGATTTTACTTTTTTAGCCTTACACAAGAAAATGCAGACTTACTAGTACAGCATTTACAGCAACACAGACATTTAATATCATCTACCTAAATAACACTTTGCCTTTATCTCTGCACTTTGCTCATTAATCAGCACTAAGTAGTTGTTCCAAATTAATTGCAAATAACATCAGCAGTTGTTAGCACTCTGCAGAACAGAGAGGGAACAACTGTGCCCTCAACACCCCTCCCCAACCTCCATGACTTCCTCCTCTGAATCTCACACCACCTGAGTTACTCTGTTTCTAATGGCAAATCTCAGGTAATTTCCCCAACTCTGTGGATCCCTCAGTTAGGGAGGAAAGGGCGAAGGAAGGAAAGGAGGAAGGAAGGGAAATCCTTTCCAAAACACCCTATTTAAAGGGTACTGTAAAGCATAATAATAAAGCAATTTCAAGTACAAACTCATTTTCCAGGCCATGTCAAGCACTGACCATTCCGACTTTGTTCGAGCTGCTCCTTGTCCTGGTGCTGCAGCTGCTGCTGGGCCATGTTCACTGGGGAGTGGTGGCCCAGCCCGTAGGGGATGGGGGAGCCTCGCCCATGGGCCTGCAGCAGGTTCATGTTGTAAGCCATGGCTGCCTGGTGAGTGATGAGCCGAGGGTCCACTGCAAACCTGCCCTGATAGCCTGTCCATGGCACCTACACGGCGAAGAACAGGGAAGGACAAGAAAAAGGTACAGTAAGGGCAGAGAAGTTACAGACACACCGATATCAGGTCAGTAACTACAGTTTTCCAAGCATCACATGGCCTGACCAGCTGGTGCTGGAGAGGGAGAACTGTAAGGGCAGGCCTTGCAGCAAAGGTTTTGGAGGACAACCCCAGGCAAAAAAATCAAAACCCACTTTTGGTTTCAGTGGTTTCAAAATTCAGAGAGAAAAGACTCATGGATGAACTTTAGTTTAATACATTTTAGATTAATCTCTCCTCTAATTAAAGAAGTGGATGAAAGTCAAGAAAATAAAAATCCCTTTCTCCTGGTAGTTAAGAGACTTCAGGCTCTGGCTGGAGGGAGAACAGAGAGAGAAGCCTCTGACCTGAAGAACAGACCTTTAGCACCCAGTGCTGTGATTTTGTACTCAGAAGGAGCAGCCAGGCCATTCCTCTGCACCTACAAGACACTTGGGGAAGTTCACAGGACTGTTGGGAAGGTCACAGCACTACTGAGAAGTTCCCAGGACTACTGGGAAGGTCCCAGGACTCTTGGTACAACCCAGAGACTCTCCAGAGGTGAGGAATGACAGGGCCACTCCAAAGTGTGTGTGTTACAAGACACATGAACTGCAGATTTGGAGTAAAATCCACCTCCTGAAAGCAGGTAAGAAAAGTCTGGATTTTTTTACCCCAGTTTCAGTTTTATTCCTGAAAGGAATGCAAGGGAAGACAGCTCTGGATCAAATTAGTTCAATCTCACCCTGCAGGGAATTTATTAAAAGCAGGAAATACATGAATCAGAGGCAAGTAAATCCCCACCACTGAGGCTGCCAGAGCATCCTTTAGTGGTGACAGCACACAACCTCCTCCTGCTTTTACCCTGGCTATGGAAACTGCATTAAACAAAGCAAAGACATTATTTTATCTTACATGAGCATAAACACATTTTACTTCAATCCCTTCTTGTTTCAGGTGTAACCACTTTCATGCAATTCTTTTTTTAAAATACTATTTGCCCTTGAAATGTGCACTTTGAACTTTAGCTTCAGGCTACTCTTGCACGTGTACAACCTCAAATCACCTCCAAACCTCTTTTCAGAAGTAGCTGTCTCATTAGTACCTCAGTCTTCCCCCTTAATTATTTAAAAATCCATCCTCAGGGAAGGTGAGCTCCAAATACTTATTTTTAACATATTTCTTTTTATTGGAAATACATTAAAAACATATTAACCTTGGAACAATAAGACAGAGCTTTTTAAATTACCTTGGTTTGATATTAATGTAATGTGAGCAAGCATGGCAAAGATACAAGTGCTGGCCTTCTCACTGCATTGAAATTTACCCATCAAATGCAGATTTCTAGTAAGCTTGGAAAAAGGAAAACTCCTTGACCTGGCAAAGAAAACCAATTTACAGCTGCCAGCTGATCTAAGACATATAACTGAAACTACAGCAAGTCCCCTATTCAGCATCCATAGCCCAAATTACAACAGAGGACTGATAATTATTGAAAAAAAAAACCAAATTAACTGTATTCCAACATTCAGCTCCATGAATGGAATTAAACACATCTGCATGTGTGGACTCCACGTCCCTTCCATGGTCTTCAGGAGTTGTGTCACTCCACAAGCCTTTGTTCTTTCCTGGAATTTTCCTCCATGAGCAGGGTCTGCTTCTTTAATTTGTGTAAATGTTGGTGGGACAGTTTGATTTGTAACCCAAAATCCTGTGCAAAAATGTAGCCTAAAAAACCTGCTTAGAGATCTTCCTTCTGCTCCCAAATGTCATTAGGGAAAGGGATTGGAGAGGAAACTGGTTCACTACGAGGTGCTGCAAGGGAAAAACAGCCCATTATGCTTATTTTTCTTATCACTTCACTTCAGACACCTTGCACTGCAGACATCCAAAGCTGGTAATTCAGACTGTGAGAAGCCAATAAGGAGAAACCAACTGGGTGTGAATCACTGATGTGTCTCCAGTGATTAAGAGCTGAACTGGGCCAATAATTCCGAGGCAGATGGCTCCAGTCACAGGAGACAGAGCCCACTGGTGAGCCTCAAACACACCAAAATACATGAACATGGAATTGCTTTTAGGCTGCCTGGACTTATTTGTGGGAGCAAGGCTTTTAAATCCCTATTTTCTCGTGTTCCTGGGTCAGCAAAACCCACATCTTGGAAATAAAGTGCTGGAAAAACCTGCAAAAAATTCACACTCTGATCCTGCCATACATTTCTGTGCATACAATTACTGAGGAGGGGGTGGGAGGGAAACAGGAAATGAGTTCTTACAGGCAAAGGCACCGACATGACCATATTTCCTCCATAGACAGCAGGTACATAGAGAATACTTGTCCCAGTGTGTGGATCTATCCTTTGAACAGGACTTGGAGATTTCCCCAGGTTGGGGTGAGGTCCCAGAGGAGGAGGGGGAGGAGTAAATGCTCTGATAGGATTTCCAATTAGAACAGAAGGATTGGGCTGAACTAAAAAGAAAGACAAAAAAAATATATATGCATACAAAAAAGAAGATATATACACAAAAAGAATATAATATAATATAATGTGTTTCTTTGTATTTATTTTCCTTTTTATCTTTCTTCTTTTTTTTTCATCCTAATGGCATCTATCTTTATGAAGCCTGTGTGAAACTCTCTAACAGCACAGGTCTGACACACCAAGAGAAAGCATTAATCAAATCCTGTGTTCCATCTCAGAAATCTGAAGAGGCAGAAAATATGAGTTGAGCTACAGAGAAACAGGTAGCTGGTAAGTGCATTAATGAGAGAACATCCCAAAGCAATTAAATGTGCTGACAGTCAGTGTAGCTGTTAAGCACTGCATCAAAAACTAAAATCACCCTCTTTTCTTTAGCAGGGAGGACAAGCTTTAAATTAATGCTTTTTCAAATTAATAACAAACTTATCCAGCTGTTGCACACTACCCTGCAAAGGTACCATCAGTAATATCTGGACATATGACAGCACAATTTAAGTTCAAAGCACCCCACAAAACAGGGTCTGCAGTAGAATGGCCAAACCCTTTCAGTGCAAATACACTGGGACAGGGGTTTTACAGGCAGAATTTCAAACACAGCCATTTTTGAGGGGCCAACACCCATGTTAAGGCTGCACACACCACCTGCAAAGGGAGAGCACCAGGAATGCCCAGTGTCCATTGAACAGGCTCTGATCTGCTTCCCACATGCACAAAAGGAGCAAATTAAATGACTTTCAAACAGAGAAGAGACCAGACACCCCATTCATGTCAAAGCACTCTCAGTGTCACTGACCCAAAGCAGTGTGAGCTCAGAATCCCTCCAGGAGCAGCACACACTTACCAATTCCATCGGGTGGGAAATGGTCATTCTGGCTGTGATGATGGACCTTGCCCTTGAAAGGAAAAACAGTAACAGTAATGCTTTGCATTTCTACATAAACTAAAGCTTCTTATGTCAAGTGAACATTGTAATTAAACACAAAATGAGAGTTTGAAAGAACACAGCCCAAGAGTTTACTCCTAAACATTCACCTGTCCAGTTCTACCACCTGGCAATGATTTCACAAAGCTGGACATTAAATAGCACTAACTCAATTAACGAGTGGATCACTACAAGTCCCTCTGGGCAAACTCTCTCCCAGGGCCTGTTTTCAGATGCAAAGGGAGTATTCTGAGCTTCCTTTCTCACCATTTTATGCCCACTGTGTCACTGCTTTCAGGAGCAGCACCAAGTGCTCCATAACCCTCAGTATTCTCTGCCACAGCAGCTCTCGTGGAACCTGATCCATCTCCCCCAGGATTTGGCCCAAGACCCTTGGAGACAAAGCAGCTCCCCCCAGTTTTCCTCAGCTGCTCACCCAACCTCAGCAGACATTGTCTCCCCACCCCATCCCATCCCTTGGCTTCTGGAATTTGGCTCCTCTGTGTCTGCTCCCCAAAAACACAACACAGGAGAAACCAGAACCACAATGCTCTGGAGGAACTGCTATTCCTTGGTGACTTGTACATGAGAAAAGGATTTTAACAGAACTGAGTTATCTCTCCCACATGCTCATGAGTTTCCAGCATCAATTAACTAGTAAATATTCATATTCAAGTGTCAGGATGCCATTAAGTCCTTTGCAGGATAGAATTCTTTACTTAATCTGGACCTAAGTACGTTGACAAATTTAAAATAAACCTAAAAACACTTTGATGCTGCAAAACTTTTCTTGCCCAGGAGATAAGTCTAGGCAGTTTTCCAGCAGTCTGAGCAAATTAGTCAGGGTACAAAGACAGGTTGTTTGACAATGTTGATTCATGCATAAACCAGATTAAAAAACTAGCCTGAATTTTCCTCTCATTTGAAAAATGAATTACTGAAAACTAAAATAATAATTGCTTTCATTGCAGCACTTAAACAAAAGCAGCCTGTTTATTCACCAAAGAGCAAGGTTTGATCTGAAAACACAGAGGAGCTACAAGCCTCAATCCCCCATGGTCAGCACAAGGCATTTCTGTATCTGCTACACTGTCAGAGTGAAGCTGCCAGTGCAGAAGTCTAAAAAACCTCTGTTCTAACCCATCAGACTTGTGCTTTGTAGGTGTCATATTTTTAAAGCTGAAACAGCAAATAATTACATAAGTTTGTAAGAAGAGCAGTCCTGTTGAACTGGACACATCACAGGATGAACATGTGACAGCATCAGAATGGCAAACAAAAGTCAACTGGGGCCACCTCTAAGTTGGGGAAGGGAAGTGCTGCCTTTTCTTTTTGCTTTTCCTTTCCATAGTTGTGATTACTTAATGACTTTATAATAGTGTGTTATTAATTTCATTGTTTTTCAAAGATAGTCACTTCAAGGTTCACATCCCCAATCCCCCAAAGCTGCCCTAGGACTGCTGGGGACTGAAACAGGAGCACAGACACACTCAGGCTGCTCTGAACACTCAGACAGAAACACCCACGTCACACAGAGGTGCTCAGAGAGGCTCAGCCTGGGCTGGGGGTGACTGCAGGCACTGCTGGCACTGCCCCTGGGCCACCAAACAGGGGCAGGGAGTGTTCTCCAGAGCTGGCAGCAGCCCCCTGGGCCTCAGTGCCTGCAGGAGATGTGGAGGAGGAGGAGGAGGATGGTCCCTGAGCCCAGTGCCTGAATCCACAGCAGGAGGGAGGAAGGCAAAGCTGGGAGGCCACAGCCCAATTTGCTGTACATGAACTACCCCGAGGGCAGCTCTGAGTTCTGCAAACTTCCCCTTCCACATCAGCACCTTCAATAAAGGCTGTCCCTGCCCAGCCCTGCTGGTCCCTCCTCAGCCCATGCCCAGCCAAGCCCCAGGGACAAGGCAGATGCCCTCACACAGTCAGTTCCACCTTGGCTGCTTTGCCTCTCACAGCCAGAACTAAAACATTTTCCCTTCTTTAAAATCTAACCAGCAGAGTTTTTAACACCCTCACACAAATGCAGGAGCAATTCTGCTGAATAAGAAGGTGCTGCTTGTACAGAATCACTTTTCACAGCATGTGAAAGACAAGCCCTGCCCTGCACAGATGTCCATGAGCTCACCACAAAACAGTGTCAGAGGCTGTTCTCGCTTTTTCCCTACAAAATACACCAGCACCAGGTTTTTAATCTTTCATTTTTGGTGTTAAATATTGTACTTAGGAGGTCTAAAATAAGCAAAGCTAACCATCTGCTTTCCAAACTGGAGCAGAGGGGGCTGCAGCCCTGCTCAGAGCTGTGTCTGGGTATTACCTGCTCTCTGTGCTGCTGCTCCTGCCAATGGTATCCAGGGAGAAGGGCTTTTATTCAGAATTATGATACAGGGGGGTTTAAACACTTCAGCTCTTGGGCTGAAAATACAGTGCTGGCAGTTGGAAAGTGTCTCTTTGCATTCCTACAGCACAAGGGCTTAGTTTACCAACAAGCTGAGGAAAAATAAACAGAGCTGTGTATTCCCAAGATTCTCACTTTCCCCAACACCCACTCCCCTTCTTCTCCTAAATGTACCACACCTGCATTTTCAAATAACCTTTCTTGCCATTTAGGAAACTGAAAGTATTGATAGTGTTGTTCTATTAAAGAAAAGGCATTCAAGGCTGAAGCACTCATGAAAAACGGAGAGTGCAGCAGTGGGTTTTAAAGACAGTGTTGTGATTTCTGGGTTTCTGCAGGCCCAGTGTTTTGACACATGACTAGATGGCTTAGAAATCTGGTGTTTGTTTCAGACAGGAATGCATCTTGATGGAGAAACCAAATGCTCTCACTTACACACTCTCTTTGGGGAAGGACTGCCAGAGGGAAGGCTTTCCTTTTTGTATTGTTTGTATTTACCTGGTGTAAAAACATCAGTTCAATGATAAAGGCTGCAACAAAAATGCAAAGCCATGGGAAACACAGACATCTCCTCCTTCTTGTGCAACTGAGCTCATCACCAAGCTGCCAACCTGCATTTCAGCTGCATCTCTAAACACATTTTAATTAAATTATAACTCAAATTATTTTGAAATAAGCAACAAAGAACAATTGAGGCAGAATTAGTTATGAATAATCAGCCCCCAATAAAGCCCTAGAATTTAGTGTTGTTCTTTACCCTCCTAAGGAAGCCATGTGTTTCCATCACTTCTTCACCTGCTTTTATAAAGCAGCTGATGAAATTACCACTCAGAGGTAATTTTATCTCTCTGCCCTCTTGATGCTGATGAAATCTGGCCTTCTGAAGGACATTATCACTGAGCTAATCTATGCAATGTAGTGCTTCACAACATATTTCTAATTACATCAGGAATTATCTTACAGAAGTCCCTGAACTTTAAATGTGATTTTCTGATCAAACCAAATCCCTTTTGGCCATTGTTCTGTTGTTTCCTCACACTCCTTGTCCTGCCTGTACCAACCTGTTGTTTCTCTGGGGGACAGTCAGAGCACAAGGTGCTTGGCACAGGGACTGGCTCTTGTTCAGAGGGTTTAATTTGGTTTATCTAAACCCTGAGGTTGGAGTTTACCACTGAACATGTCAGAGTGACCCAAGGGATGTGTTCTGGTAAGGGCACAGGGCTTGGCCAACCCAATCTCTGCTGCTAAATCACAGAATCACAGAATGGATTGGGTTGGAAAAGACCTCCGAGATCAGCAAGTCCAACCCTTGATCCAACCCCACTGTGATCACCAGCCCAGGGCACGGAGTGCCCTGGGCTGGTGATCACAGTGGGGTTGGATCAAGACATGGTGGATTCTCACTCATCACAGTGGGGTTGGATCAAGACATGGTGGATTCTCACTCAGTGCCACATCCATAGAATCACAGAATCACAGAATGGATTGGGTTGGAAAAGCCCTCTGAGATCATCAAGTCCAACCCTTGGTCCAACTCCAGTCCCTTTACCAGATCATGGCACTCAGTGCCACGGCCAAGCTCAGTTGAAAAACCTCCAGGGATGGGGAATCCACCCCCTCTCTGGGCAGCCCATTCCAATGCCTGAGCACTCTCTCTGCAAAGAATTTCTTCCTGCTCTCCAACTTCAGTTTCCCCTGGCAGAGCTTGAGCCCATCGTGCCCCCTTGTCCTATTGCTGAGTGCCTGGGAGAAGAGACCAACCCCCACCTGGCCAGAACTTCCCTTCAGGGAGTTCAACTCTGGAGCTTCCACTGCAAACGCTGCAGATCCCTGTGGAATCTGCACTCAAATCTGATGCAATTTTAAAACAAACAGCTTGTTCCATAAACCCTTCATGTCTTTCCTGTGCTCTCCTTGTGGCAGGACCCACCTTGGGAGGGGATTGCTGCTGCTTGGTGGGGTTGGCCGAGTGCTGGTGCCGCAGTGCCCGCGGGATGAACTCGGGGGCCAGAGGGTTCAACACGTAGGTTTTCTTCAACTCCAGGGCCTCCAGCTGGGCTTTGATCTGCTCAAAGGTGATCCCATGAAGGCTTTCATTCTCATGGCACAGGGCAATAAACCTCTCCCAGAATTTCCTGTTAGAAACAGAGGGGAACACTCAATGGCTGTTGTTAAAATTAAAATTTAGCAGAACTTTAAAAGTGAACAGAACCACGTGGCATGTTTGGGTTTTGGGGATGCTCATCTTGCACCCCAAGACATCCACCCTGACCCTGAACACCCCAGCACACTGCAGAGCTGCCCAGACACTCAAAATGCACACACAGGACTGGCCAGTGTCAGATCCCAGCACTGGGTGTGTATCATATTTATTATTAATGTCATGGGCGGGTCCAACTTGGAATTTTTTCCTAGAAAACCAACAATGTTAACAGTTTTGGAAAGGATGTGATTCAAGGAACTTAATAGAGCTTAAACAGTCATGGGGATTATATAGATATTCAGTCCCAGAAGTCAAAAAAACATTCTCTGAATGCAGGCAGATCATTCAGTGCAACAAATACCAAAGGTGAGATACACCCTCAAAACTACTCCTGTCAAACACTTCAGAGCCACATGAAGATTAATATTTGGGGGTTTGCAGAGATCCTTTGAGATCCTCTGGTGGAAAACAAATAAAACCATCGATTTTATTGCATGTCAGATGTTTCTGTAACACAGAGACAGAAAGACAACCATCAGATGACACCCAACTTCTCTGTGCAAATTCTGTTTCCAGCTTTTTGGAGGGGTTATTTAAACCATGTAATAAAAGAGCATTCCTTCCTGTCTTCCCCTTTCTCATGACATGCCTTTCTACTGCTTATAAAAAAGTCTTTATATTGTTAACATCCACAGCAGGCTCTATACAAAAATTGTACATTTTTTCTTAATCTCAAAGGAACCTTTTGGGTGAAGTTACTGAAGCTTAAAAGATACTTTAATAAGGTCTGAAGATGACACTTTAAAAAAAAACAAACCTAACTGAGCTGTCTCTCTCAAAAAAATCAAGAATAATGAAAAAAAGTATTAAAAAGACAATGATCAAGAGTGTGCTTGATTATAACTCATGCTTGTTCACCCTTCAGTAATAAGGTCTGGCCTATAAGCAAACACTATTATTTCCCCCAAACCTGTAATTTTAACAGCAGTGTCACATTTTGCTGAATAGCTGACTGTGGAAAAGAACAAATGTCTGTCTTGCAGGAATTCTGCAACGCTACTGATGTAGGTAAGAATTCCAAGTAGTCTTCCCTGAAAGCCCATTTTCTGTTGTGATTTTACAGAGGCAAAAACCACTTTTTTTAAAATCCAGGATACAAGATGGCCCTTTTTGTGCATTTTGCTCTAAGGCAAACAGATCTTGGAATCACAGAATCATAGAATGGATTGGGTTGGAAAAGCCCTCTGAGATCATCAAGCCCAACCCTTGATCCAACCCCACTGTGATCACCAGCCCAGGGCACGGAGTGCCCTGGGCTGGTGATCACAGTGGGGTTGGATCAAGACGTGGTTGGATCAAGACGTGGTTGGATCAAGACATGGTGGATTCTCACTCAGTGCCACATCCACAGAATCACAGAATCATAGAATGGATTGGGTTGGAAAAGACCTCCCTGATCATCAAATCCAACCCTTGGTCCAACTCCAGTCCCTTTACCAGATCATGGCACTCAGTGCCACGGCCAAGCTCAGGTTAAAAACCTCCAGGGATGGTGAATCCACCCCCTCTCTGGGCAGCCCATTCCAATCCCTGAGCACTCTCTCTGCAAAGAATTTCTTCCTGATCTCCAACTTCAATTTCCCCTGGCAGAGCTTGAGTCCATTGTGCCCCCTTGTCCTATTGCTGAGTGCCTCTTGGAAGGTTTTGAGTGAGGATTAAAACCCCAAATTAAATACTTGGCTGGGATGTTTTAATGGTGGGATTCCCTCTGATTAACGAGCTCAAGCATCAAACTCAGAGCCAATACCACAAACCCCCTGGAACTGGGACACCCCCAGCAGCCCCTGCACACAGGGACACTTGTACTGGGGTGTGAAAACAGGGAATCAAATGGGGCATCAAACAGGGAATCAGACAGGGAATCAGACAGGGAATCAGACAGGGAATCAAATGGGGCATCAAACAAGGAATCAGACAGGGAATCAGACAGGGAATCAGACAGGGAATCAAACAGGGAATCAAACAGGGAATCAAACAGGGAATCAAACAGGGAATCAGACAGGGAATCAAACAGGGAATCAGACAGGGAATCAGACAGGGAATCAGACAGGGAATCAGACAGGGAATCAGACAGGGAATCAGACAGGGAATCAGACAGGGAATCAGACAGGGAATCAGACAGGGAATCAAATGGGGCATCAAACAGGGAGTCAGACAGGGAGTCAGACAGGGAGTCAGACAGGGAGTCAGACAGGGAGTCAGACAGGGAGTCAGACAGGGCGTCAGACAGGGCGTCAGACAGGGCGTCAGACAGGGAGTCAGACAGGGCGTCAGACAGGGCGTCAAACAAGGAATCAAACAAGGAATCAAACAAGGAATCAAACAAGGAATCAAACAAGCAATCAGACTCTGGTGCCTCTTGGTGTGCTCAGCACTGCCAAGGGGTGTCTGCCAGCCCTGCCAGGAGGGCACAGCTCTGCAGGGATCACCCTGGGCACACTTCACAGGGCTCTCCACAACCATCACCACAGGCCTGACTCATTTTGACAGGTATTAGAATATTTATAAAACTCAAGAAACTCTCCAACTTTTTTGAGGTCTGTTTTTGCTAACGAAATGTCACTTCTTCAGGCTTCTGTTGTACTAAAAAAGAACCATCTTCTTCCTTCCCAGCCTTCTGCCTGAGCCCCTCCAGCACTATTTTCAAAGGGTGAATGTTCAATTATTCAGTGAAATAAGACAATGGTGTATTAAAGGCAAAGCTCCAGCTACATCTTAATAAAGTCTCAGTGCTCCTTGTTTCTTAATTATCTTTTTGTTTTATAATTTGGAACAGCTATACATATATCAACAGCTGCTGGTCTTCAAAATGCAAACTCAATCTTTAACTGCCAAGGCTGTAATTCATTTACCTGCTGACAGCCTGTATTTTTATTTTATTAGGTTTTTGCACACCCTGTTTCAGATATTTTGCACTCAGGAGGCCGAGGGCTCTTTCTCCTCATTTCATTACATAAACCAGCTCATGTCTGAAAAGCCCAACCAGGTAAAGTGAACTAAACCCACAGACATTATTTCTCTGCCTGGAAGATGTTCTGAGGCATTTGGAACAGATCTCTGTCCTCATGTACAGATGCCCCAGCAGGGAAGTGCCTCAGCTCAGGTTCTGTGTCATAAATGCAGTAAATAAAGGTTTGGGTTGCACTTGGCTTTTTCACTTCTAACCCTTGAAAAGCACATCCCTTTTCAATCCAGCAGACACTTCTCAGGAAAGTAGAACACAACAGGGATGTAACAACTGACTAACACGTATTTTTAGCTTTATTCTAATAATGTAGTCAGTGCAGTGTTTCCTCTCTTGGAGAAATAAGCTGCAGGGTTTATCTCTGATCATCTCAACATTTCAGCTCCTCCATCAGGAAAAAAAAACCCTTTTGAAGAACAAGAACTTGGTATCCTTAACATCAGTGTTTACATATCTCAGCATTTTCCACATCTCTTCATTTAGGTCTAAAAAATTAAATTCACTGAAAGCTTAATCAGTTTTTTCCAAGTGTCATGAAGACATATCAAAGCATAAATAATGTTGTTCAAGCCTTCTGCCATCCTACAACCAGCATAATATACAACTTCAAAATACATTAGATCAGAATTTTTAACTTCAAATTATACATTACTTTTATTTATTCATAGAATTGTAAAAGGTGTACAAAAAACACTCTACTAGAAAGTAAAATGAAGCATCTTCAATGGTGACTGTCAAGTGAAAATTCAAGCAATACAAACAAGTGAAAAGGCAGTTTATCAATGCCCAGTGCAGGTATCTCATTGCTCTGCAGGCTGTTCCAGCACTTTACTAAACCCAGCAGCCCCAGATAAGCACATTTTTGGTACCCTCAGCCCTGGTTAACCAAGGAACACACACGAAGTACCTGCATCTCCCAATGGAACACAAAGCAATGGGATCTCCCACCACAGCTACCAAGGATTGTGCTCTGGTAATGGCAGTGTTGAGAAGTTTGTAGTTGGACAGAAAACCATAATCCAGGTCTTCTGTGGAGTCCTCCAGCAGCTGCTCTTTCCTCTTGATGGGGGTCTGCTTGTGTTTGCAGGTGTGCCGTGTCCGCACCGTGCTCAGGAACAGCACCCGGAACTGCTTCCCTGCAACGAGACACACCAAGGTCTGAGCAGCTGCTGCTGCCTCTGCCACAGCCACACCTCACACCTGTCCCCTCAGCTGGAGCTGCCCTTCCCAGAACAGCTTTAGGCAAGAGTAATAAGGTTTAAAACTTTTAAAAGATGCACTATAAATAGTATATTCTGTTACAAGAATATTTCCTCTTTAAAAACTTTATTTTTCACTTTGATATTAATCACTCCAGAGCTTTCTGCAATCTCAATTATCTTCACAACAATGCCAGTCTCAGTTGGCTAAAACTTGGCTGTAACAATGCCAAGGTCATGGGTTCAATCCCCTGTGTGGGCCACTGACTTGAGAGTTGGACTCGCTGATCCTTGTGGGTCTGTTCCAGCTCAGAACAGTCTGGGACTCTGTGATTTACTCAGCCAATAAGAAATCTTGAGTTTATTTTACTTTACACAAAAGTTCTGGACATTCTCGATTCGTATTTTAAAATTTTTCAAATATACCAATATCTACCATGAAAAACCAGAGCAAACCACTCACTGTCACTCAGTTACTTTATTATCTGCCTCTGTTTATTCCTGACTAAAAGTGCAACCTGGCAACAGGCTATGCCTACACAAAATTCCTGTTATCAATGTGATTCCAGGAAGAAATACCTAAATCTCTGGATTCCTTTCTACAGTTCATCCCACAGATGCAAAAAATCAGTGAAACATTTTGAGGCTAAAGCCTTGTTACATTTTTATTTGGAACTCCGGCCCTCTCCTTATGTTAAAAACTATCAGTTCTCATATTTTTCACTCAGTTATTTTTTAAGCAAGCTTGAACCTCATTTTGAAAAGAGAGAAATCTCACATCTTTATTACTTTGGTAGCCAGTGTTGCAACAGCACCTGTGGCACAGCTCTGCTTGGAGCAGGATTGTTTTACTAAGTCTGAATTAACTTCCCAGTTAATTAACGTCCCAGTTTTCCCTTCCTTGGCCTCCTCTGAGCCAGAGAACTGCTGGACCCCTCAAGAAAATGGATTTTATCCCTTCTCCATAAAATCATATGATCTTTACTAATTTTTAATCAGAGCTGTACTAACTTTGTATTTTATGTTCATTTTAATTTTAGCTTGTACCTAAGTCTGTCAGCTCTCTTAGCCATGCAGAGCTCTAGGCAAAGAGGAATTTAACCCTGTTGCTGTAAGATGAACTTTAAGAAATAAACCAAAACCCCTGTTTAGATGAGAGGCTGAGCTGGAAGAAATAAATCAGCACACCTGTCCAGGTTAGAGGCCTGAAGCTGTACCATTGCTTAGTTAAAGGACATACAGAGGTGCAGAGGTAAGAGCAGCCCATTGGAGCTGTTCAGTCACCCAGAATATCCTGCTTAACTTTGGGGAGGGGTTGTCACTTGTCACTGAGTATATAAACCTGGAAACACAGAGGTCTTGTGGAACATCCTTTGGTGGAATTATCCCCCATGTTCCCAGAGCTGAATAAAAGGAAGAATTTTGTTCTATTCTACTGGACTGGATTGTTTCCTTAAATCACTCTAGATTAGAGGCTGAGCTGGAAGAAATAAATCAGCAAACCTGTCCAGGTTAGAGGCCTGAAGCTGTAACATTGCTTAGTTAGAGGAAATACAGAGCAGCAGAGGTAAGAGCAGCCCATTGGAGCTGTTCAGTCACACAAAATATCCTGCTTAACTTTGGGGAGGGTGTTGGTTTCAGCTGTAACTCAGTATATAAACCTGGAAACACAAAAGATTTGTTGACCATATATTTGGTGGGGTCACTCCCCATGTTCCCAGCACTGAATAAAAGGAAGGATTTTGTTCTGTTCTGTTGGATTGGATTGTTTCCTCAAATCACCCTATAAGAAGTAAATTGTTGACCATATATTTGGTGGAGTCACCCCCCATGTTCCCAGCACTGAATAAAAGGAAGGATTTTGTTCTGTTCTGTTGGATTGGATTGTTTCCTCAAATCACCCTATAAGAAGTAAATTGTTGACCATATATTTGGTGGAGTCACCCCCCCGTTCCCAGCACTGAGTTAAAGGAAGGATTTTGTTCTGTTCTGTTGGACTGGATTGTTTCCTTCAATCACCCTGTAAGAAGTAAATCAGCAAACCTGTCCAGGTTAGAGGCCTGAAGCTGTAACATTGCTTAGTTAAAGGAAATACAGAGCAGCAGAGATAAGAGCAGCCCATTGGAGCTGTTCAGTCACCCAAAATTGCTTAACTGTGGGAAGGGAGTTTCAGCTGTAACTCAGGATATAAACCTGGGAACACAAAAGATTTGTTGCCCATGCCTTCGGTGGGTTCCCCAGCACTGAATAAAAGGCAGGACTGTGCTGTGTCCCACTGGGTTGGATGCTGCCCCTGCCCCTCACCCTGCACGTTGAGCACCCTCTCCACGCTGACGTCCGACAGCCTCTTCTTGCGCAGCTCGGCGCGGATCCGGAACACCTGGTCGGCGTAGGGCGTCACCACCCCGATGCTGCCGTCGTCCAGCTTGCCCCAGGCCACGGGCCACTTCCTCCTCAGCTCCTCCACACGCTCCACCACCTCAAACACCTGCAAACAAAGGCAGCAGGCTTAAAAGTACAGTCTGTTCTTTGAGATGGAAAGGGAATTGGAATTTTAAAGCACTTACAGGACACAGTATTACACTAGAACAGTTTTGTGTTCTACAGTGGGCAAGAGATTGAGGGGCTGGAGCGGGGCCAGAGAAGAGCAACGAGGCTGGAGAAGGGACTGGAGCACAAGTGCTGTGGGGAGAGGCTGAGGGAGCTGGGGGTGTTCAGCCTGGAGAAGAGGAGGCTCAGAGGTGACCTCAGCACTGTCTGGAACTGCCTGAAGGGAAGTTCTGGCCAGGTGGGGGTTGGTCTCTTCTCCCAGGCACTCAGCAATAGGACAAGGGGGCACGATGGGCTCAAGCTCTGCCAGGGCAGGTTTAGGTTGGATATCAGAAAACAATTCTGTCCAGAGAGAGTGCTCAGGGACTGGAATGGGCTGCCCAGAGAGGGGGTGGATTCCCCATCCCTGGAGGATTTTCACCTGAGCTTGGCCGTGGCACTGAGTGCCATGATCTGGTAAAGGGACTGGAGTTGGACCAAGGGTTGGACTTGATGATCTCGGAGGGCTTTTCCAACCCAATCCATTCAATGATTCTTAAAATATCACATATTAAAATAATGTGTTTACTCCACTGTACGTACCCTTTTGGTATCTTGAAATGTCATCTTTAAAGTACTAACTTGAAAATTATATTAATAATCTTAATTTTCATTCTTATGAAAATGTCAAGTACAGCAGAACCAGCCTTCCCATACTTGATGTAATTTCCCTCAGTAAATCTGCTGCCTAAATACAGATTATTGTAGTTTTATTCTGGATTTTATGTATGTCATCTTAGAACCTGTTAACTCCAAAAAGAGAGTCCATATACCAGAGCACAGTCACTTCCCATTCCAAAGGGTATCACTGGGAATTCCACATTATTCACACACTGCCAGTTCCCCTCAATGAAAGACCATGCAAAGTGCTACCTGAGAAGACTAATGTGTAATAAAACCTGAAAAGCCCTTCCTGTGAGCACACAGGCTCAAAGTCTCCTCCTGCTGCAGCAGCTCCTTTCAACACCCCACACAGAGGGACTGCACCACACAGCTTCCTTTTCTTTGTTTTTTTTTAATTTCCATTCAATATGTCACTCAATAAATATTTCTCCAGCTATTTAAAGCAATCTAATTGATGATGCAGTTTTCCTTCAGCAGCACAAATGCCAGCTCAGCCTCTTAAAGCTAAAAACAATATCTGTTCATTCTTAAAAAGTCACAAGTAGTTTCTTTTGGGTAATTTTAGATGGCAGTGAAAATATGTGGCTGTTTTGGAGCAACTTTTTGTGAGATAAATTGTATATAAAAACCAGGTAGAATAAACTTTGATATCTATGAAAACCACAGCACAAAAATAATGATTTTTGTAGGTATCCTGGCAAGCTCCTCTGAAGGCACAAAGCCCTTGGGTATGTATTTGAAGTTAACACCACAGGGAGATTTTAGAACTAAGACTAAAAAGGGCAAGTGTATTTTGCAGATTAATTGCTAATATGGGCCCCAGTGAACCATGAGATGCCCCAATGCAAATGGCCATTAAGGGTCAAACAGCAGGATCTGCCTCATCATCCAAGCCCAGTTTGGCTGTTGGGGTTTCTGCAGCCACTGCCCTTCATTTCTGCCTCTGGCCATTAATGACTCACACTTTTTTTGGTCACTGAAGATATTTTTAGGTCTTTTACAACTTTTTTTTTAATGACAAAGTAATCCAAGTAGATTAATGAAAGTGGTCAGGGTTTGTTTTTTTCAGTGATGTGTCCAGAAGTCACTGAAGCTTCTGATTTTAGTAGGTATTTTAATACATCAAAGAATGTATTAAGTGCAGCATAACAACAACAAACAGGTTTAAAATTGGGCATCAGATGAAACACACCAAGATCAACAAGGGAAAACAACTCATAACAAGAACTGCTGCTAAACTGCAGCCCAGTAAGTTAAAATTCCTCCTAAGCTGAAGAAAATTTGTGATATTTCTATGATTTTCTCTCCCTGCCCTGACTGGAAAAAGGCACCTTTCCATTACAAGAATTATTATCAGGTCAAGGATGGGAAGTGGGTGTTGCTGCATCTGTTTGTGGTTTGATTTTGTGAGTTTGGATTGTTGGGTTTTTTTAAATACAAAGGAGGAAATGAGATAGAAAATCATTTTTGAAGAACACAAGTAAATCTCTGTGAAACAAACATATGGAGAGTAAGTTCTCACCTAAAAAGGTCTCATCTCCCATGATCAGTTCAACACTGATCCCAAACATATTAAAGCAAATATGAAATGTTACTCCAGAGGAGTCTCATCTGAGTGGGAACATTTCTACAACAGTCAGAGAAATCTGAGTTTTATTTCAAATTGCAGTTACTCTCAGTTGCTAAGATACATCTATCAGAATGTCACACCAGCAAAGACATCCTGAAGAATGAGCCTGAGAGAACAATATGCAGCTCACAATTTGCAAAGGCAAAAAGGGGATAAATTAGTGGAAATGTTTACTACCATTGCAACTTTCACCACATCATGTTTAGCAAACTCCTCCTAGGAGAGGACAGTTTATGTCTTCCACCTGCAGTAAATTTGGGGGGAGCCTTAAGGAAACCATCAAGAATAAAGCCAAAGAGTTACCTCTGCATTATTGTAAAAAGCTGTACTGTTTTTTTCTTGCACATCTTCCCCACGTGCTGTGAAGAAAGTCAGAGGGTAGAAATCTTTGTGTGCTGGCTGCTTCCCACTTGCCATCAGTTTGCCTTCATAGAAAAGCTCAGATGTGTAACTGTAACAAGGCAAAACAGGATAAAACGTGGAGTCTACACATGAGCTCACTGAAAAAATATGCAAATCTCACTGATAAAATATGCAACCACAAAATACTTCAGAAGGGAAACAGAACCACTAATTACTATACAGCATCTTCAAGTGGTTTCTCTGAACTGGTATTTCCACACTACAGACAGAGCAGAAGGCACTAAAAATATGCTTTTCCAACAGTTTTTCTACAAAGGCTGTTTTTCCTTCTAATCTAAAGCTTGACAAAGTTATGAACATTCTCACTGATGTTTCACTCAGAGTTCTGGTGGCTGCAAACTGGGCAAGGAGAACACTTGCTGCCTGGCATGGGTTACTGCCCAGATGAGCCAGTGAAGAGTTACTGAATTTGGAACATAAATTTACTACAGATTTTGTGTGTACTGAGCAGGACACAAGCCAAGAGTTGAGTTTTCAAGCAACCTTTTCCTCTGTGGCTTCCACTGCAGGCCAATCTATGCTGCTGGACATCAGAAACACAAGCAGGGCACAGTTCCTCTGCTGGCAGCAGCCACTCCAGAGCTGGCTGACTGGAAAAGAGATGAGGCAAGAACTGCTTTGATGGTGAAAAGCAGGAGGGAAGAAGGCAGACTGAATGGAGTGAGGGGCTGGAGCAGGGCCAGAGAAGAGCAGCGAGGCTGGAGAAGGGACTGGATGTGGCACTGAGTGTCCTCTTAAACACCTCCAGGGACAGAGAATCCACCATGTCTTGATCCAACCCCACTGTGATCACCAGCCCAGGGCACAGAGTGCCAGAGTGATCACAGTGGGGTTGGATCAAGGGTTGGACTTGGTGATCTCAGAGGTCTCTTCCAACCCAACTGAGAAGAGAAGAGCAAGGAGGCTGGAGAAGGGACTGGAGCACAAGTGCTGTGGGGAGAGGCTGAGGGAGCTGGGGGTGTTCAGCCTGGAGAAGAGGAGGCTCAGAGGTGACCTCAGCACTCTCTACAACTACATGAAAGGATGTTGTACCCAGGTGGGGATTGGTCTCTTCTCTCAGGCAACCAGCAGGAGAACAAGAGGGCAGGGGCTCAAGCTCTGCCAGGGGAGGTTTAGGTTGGGTATCAAGAAAAAACTCTTTACAGAGAGAGTGCTCAGGCATTGGAATGGGCTGCCCACAGAGGGGGTGGATTCTCCGACCCTGGAGGTGTTTAAGGTGAGACTGGACGTGGCACTGAGTGCCATGATCTGGTGATCACAGTGGGGCTGGATCAAGGGTTGGACTTGATGATCTCGAGGTCTCTTCCAACCCAACTGATTCTGTGATTTTATGAAAAAGGCAGCAAGAAGAGGCTGCAGGTTGCCACTGGTAGCACTCTAAGCCCTGCAGACTATTGCATGCCCAACAGAGCATTGTACTGCCTTACAGTGAATGGTGAATTCTGGTACAATCCAACTTCTCAAAGCTCAGCCTCCAACCTCAGTGTTCTTTGGAACATCACTCAGTGCTGCAGGACCTGAACACAGCCTGACAAGGAGACAGCAGCTGCAAAGCAGACTGAACTCAGGGCTTGTTCTGCCTTTAATTTCTCCTGGTGTCTGTATTTCAGTGAGGTTGGGATGATGAATGAGCTCTCCAGGAACCATCATCCTATACTCACTCCTGTCTTAAGTGTCATGGTCCCATTTGTCAGGGGAAATTCCACATTGGACAGAAAAGTAGACTTGAGCCAGTTCCTAAAGGACCACCCTGAGTGCTCAGCTGGTTCCACTTCCCACAGCAGCACTTCCCAGTGGGACTGGGCACACTGGACTCTCAGCAGACCAGCCCTGGTGGTGCCCCTGCAGTTCTCACCTCAGTGTTCACCACAGTGGGTCCTTCTAGGAACTCACTGTCTGAACTCCAAGTGCTGAAGTGAAATTTCATGGTCTTTCTGAGGCAAATGTCGTGGAAGGGATCTCTAAACAAAAGCTGAAACAATCCCTTCCTTTTCAAATGTTCTCTCATTTCAAACTCACAGTTCCAAGAAATGTGTAAGAAATGCAGCATCACTGAGTCTATAATTACAGAGTCCACAAAGTGAAGACAGATCAAGCTATGTAAGAAAATACTTCACGTTCTCACTTTTGATTCCCCAGAGCACTTAAATATTTCTGCTTTTGCTTTGAACACAGTGATAACCTAATTAGCCTGACTGGATACCAACATAATATTCCTCAGTACATATTTGAGCCAGGATTTAAACTTTAGCATTTTTCCCCATGACTGCATTTCTTCTTTCTAGCACAGCTCACGGATGAGCTCATTGCACTGGCAGCCATTAGTTTATCACAGCAGAAAAATGCAAACCCACTGATTAATGTGTCTTGAAAGAAGTTACAAAGGATGTCAACAGTAAAGAAACACACTGAAAATGTGACCTATTTCCTCCTGCTCACAGTTGCACATCCATATGTTCCTTGCACTGCCCACAGCTTGCCATTCCAGGATAATCCACCCCAGTGAATGTACAATTGTGAAATGGCTCAAAGAAACACAGAGCCTGTAAAATACAGTGTATGATGGGTAAAAAGGGAAGGCTAAAAAGGAAAGGTTAGCTCTGTGTTGGTTTAGTGTGCAAGTCCTGCATCCCACCTGAACGAGCCACACAACCAACTGGCTTCTCGTACTGGTTTGCCCCATGGCTTCCTCAGTAACCACTGTATCTAAGGAGGTTCCAAATATTCCACGTGTCTTCCACATAGCAGGGGGGGAGTGGTTTGGGCTTTCCTTCCTCTGCCAGGGGAGCTCGTGGGTGTTGGAGTCTGATCCCTCCAGCTGTTGGTGGTTCTTTGTCCTGGGTGAGATTGTTTCATGCTTGTTCCCCTTCCTTGAGGTTTCTAATTGTGTTTGTCTGATTCATTTGTTTCTTTTGGTTTGGTTTTGTTTTCTTCTCAATTTTCCAGGGTCTCAGTCCCCTTTTTCCCTTTTCCCTGTCCCCTGGGGGTGGGATCCTACCTACTGTGTATACAGTGTGGTTGTAAATGCTAGAAAATATAATTTATTCTTTTTATTCAGTTCAGTTTCTTTTGAGTGCATTTCTTTTCAGTTCTTTTCCCTTTCCTTTGCTGGGAAAGTTCTGGGAGGGGGAAGGAGGGGTCAGTCCAGGGTTGGCAACAGCCAGGCCAAACCTGCGACACTTCTGTTCTACCAGACCAAACTCCTAACGAGGAATCACTTCACTAATTAACTTGGAAACAACCAAGATTTCATCACAGAGGCACTTGAGCTGTGCTTGGCTGTCCTTGGGCTCTCTGCCAGCAGTTAAAGGACACGTGATACAGTGAAAAAGTTCACACCTACTTGATGATTGCTTCATGGGAGCGATAGTTCTCACAGAGCAGGATGCGGCACGGGAACTCGGCCGGGTAGTGCTCGTACAGCCGGTCCAGCAGCGACACGTGCAGGTTCCTCTCCCTGGCAAATTCACTGTAGACAAAAGGACTGAGCTGTAATAGACACACACACACAAAGAAAACGTAACTAAGGATGTGGACTCGGAATTTCATGCTCCCAACATCAGTATTTTGCATCAAATCAAGAACAAAACCTCACTTTTGCTGCACAGCCCGAGCTGGAGGACAGACCGTGGCTATTCCACAGAAATGCCCATTCCTACCCCAAAAGTGACCAAAGACCAGCATGGTCTAACAGGAATAACAAAACATTCAATAACTATGCAAAGAGAAGAGCCCTTACATCTAAGCTTAACACCCCAATCTGTGTTTTGAATGAGATTACACCACTACTCTGACAACCACTTTACAATTGAGCTACTACTGCAAATAATACAGATCAGAAAATGAAGACATTTTAACACAATTTAAAAAGCTAAAGAGAATGTTGTTGAAAAAGCAAAACCCCAAGTGACCCAGTTACTGTTACACTAAACTACTACTGGGCTTGTTTAACAATAAGCCCACCATCTATTAGAGCAGGAAAAACAGAACCAGAGATGATGAAAGAGATTTTTAAAAGGAAATTTCAAAATGTAGAAATGAAGCCAATGTATTTTGTCATTCTGAATACACATTATTCAGATTCTGAGGCTGAGCTTCACTTCAGCTAAACAGTATTTTTGAGGTGTAAATACAGGACACCTGATGAGTCTCTGTGAGAACCTGAGCTACAGAGGAACCTGAGACAAACAGGCCAAAGCTTCACCCCCTCAGCTGGGCTGGGGAGACCAAGCCTGAAGGGGCAAGAATTTCAGCCTCCTGGAAAGCACTTTTGAGATCTGTGTTTAACAAGCACTACCCCAGTCCTTGGGATTCCTGACATCATGGCTTGAAAATGATCTGCAGTATTAAATCACAGGTGGCAACACCAAGTTTGTCACTGCACCAACAGCCACTCCCCTGCTGGTGTGAAATGCTTCCAGAACTAAAGCCAAAGGTATAAAAGCAAATAAATCTGGCCTGAATCAATAGAGCAAGGAGAGCTGACTTTCCCAAGCATGCAAAATGACAGCCACAATCAGAGCTTTGAACCCTCCAAGCCCAGCAGCTCCCAGCACATCACAGGGACACAAAGGCACTGGCCAGGTCCAGTTCCCTATTTCTTACTGTCCAAACCCTCACCACATCATGATGCTTCTAGTAAAAATTTAACAGGAGTTGTCCAAGTCATAGTACAGACACTCCATGTCCTTGAACTCTTTCAGAAATCAACAGGGAATACCATAAACTCCTGACTGTAATAACTATCCCATATCTTATCCAAATAAGCTCCCTTGAATTTTGTTTGGTTTCCCCATCTTGGAGCAGCTCAGTAATTTAAATATATAAATACAAATATTACATAGATAGATCTGTGCACTTTATACTCCAAAATTCCACAGCTCTTACCTGCATGTGGTCTCCAGCCAAGACAATCCTGGTGTTTTTATTAGCCAGGGCTAGAGGCATAATAGTTTCACACTCCATGGCTTGAGCAGCTTCATCCAACAGAATGTGTGTAAAAAACCCTGTAACACAGAGATAGCAGCAAATAAATGAAACCTGAAACATGACAAAATAAACACTGATAACCAAACAAGAAACTGAACTTAACCTTCTGTGCTCTGATAGCACCCAAAAAATAACACAAAAAATGGAACTTAGTGTTCTGTATTCTGACAGCATCCAAAACTTGGGAAAAAAATGGTTTACACAAATTAATTACTATGACTACAATAAACCACATGAAGGATTTTCAGACCCATCAAATGACCAACAGTGGTCACCTGACTGGCAGTGACATTGGCAGGAGCCCACAAATCTGCCTCTTCCTTCTCATATACATGGAATTAAATGTGTTTTACCAAGAAGAAATGTCTCTTGGCAAACCTCCCTCAGAGGTTTCTCAAATCTCAAAGTCTTTTCACCACCATGAGACTTGAAGAGCTTTGGACAAGGACAAGAACAAGGATTTCTTCATGTACTTGAGTCCTGTTAACTACATTTTATACACTGAATTTCCCATTAAAATCACACACATACCTGAGCATTTTGCTGGTTATGGGCTTAAAAGGAATGTTGGGGGGGAAAAAGGAACAGAAGTTGAAGGAAAATTTAAATTCAATCTCACAGTAACATTGGACCAAGGGATGGGTGGGTGGGTGGGAATCTCTGCACTGGAGAACATGCA
The DNA here is from genome assembly GCF_047495875.1 of Pithys albifrons albifrons. Taxonomy (NCBI): domain Eukaryota; kingdom Metazoa; phylum Chordata; class Aves; order Passeriformes; family Thamnophilidae; genus Pithys; species Pithys albifrons. The sequence continues at coordinate 1,101,640 of NC_092476.1, read as the reverse complement.
CTTGTTAAAAACTGGCCACTGCAGACCTGGATTTCATGACATGGAAGTTCAGGAGAGGTGCAGAAGTGGGTTTCTACATTGATCTCTGTGATACATTGATCTCTGTGATACATTGATCTCTGTGATACATTGATCTCTGTGATACATTGATCTCTGTGATACATTAATATCTGTGATACATTAAGGTTTAAGGCAAAGTATTAGAAGACTTAGAGCACCATCCAATTAGGAGGACATACATAAAAATGCAGCAATGCTCTTTAGAAAAGAGGAGTTTCATACAGCTGCACACCCATTACTGTGGCATGACTGTACACAGCTCGTTGCCAAATAAAGCAGCTTTTTCTGTCTGGAGACCTGAAAATATTTACCATAAATTCCATATTCGTTTTCACTGTTGCAACAAATGCCTAAACACAAACATAAAAAACTGATCTGAACAAGCTCTGCACAGAAATTCCATGTTCTCCAAAAAGCAGATGGGTTTCATTTGCAGATCATGAAAACAACAAACCCTGAGCAGCCTCTGCCCCAAAACCTCAGTCTGATGTGCTGCAGTTTAGAAAACAACCCTGAATGTATCAGGGTAACACAGCACGGAGCTTGTGGGGGGGAGCTGTTTGCAAAGCTGAACAATTCATAAAACAGGGGGAAAGCTCTCTGTGTATTCAGGCTTACATGCTCCACTGAGTAATGACCTTAATGAGCAGAATATTCTAAGTCAGAATCTCAAACAGAATTTCCCTCCTGGATCTCAGAAACACCAAATCATACACAGTATTGCTCCTTTATTTAATTCTTTTTAAATAAGGAAAAGAAAGAATATGCGAAAGGTTAATTTGAATGCCAGCAGTTTAATGCTTTGTAATAAACATTTATTCATTAAAAAAACCCAAAAGAGCATTTTAAGATGATCATTGTTTACTTTATTTGTTAACAGATGCAAGAAGTGGGTAAGGAAGGAACCCCAGGAAGAGGAAGGTATTTCTCAAGCAGGAACATTCTTGCTCAGAGGTTACTTTACCTGGTTCAAGGTCCAGCTGACACAGATACTGTGATGTGTTTAAAGTAACAACTACCACTCTCTGCTTTAGAATGTCCTCCTTCTGGGGCATCTGGAAGGTGGAATGTGTGCTTGAGATCAGACAGTACTGATGCACAACTGGGTGCACAGTTTTCACCCAGCGGTTTCGGAAATATACCCTGAAAAAGGAAAAGGGCTCGTTTTCCACAGGGTTTGGGCACAGCCACAGCCTAAGAGTTCACATATTCTGCTTTCTGCTAAATAAATATCATCTTCAAGAAGCAAAGCATCACCACTGTGCAGAATTACAGGCTAAAATATGCTGGATTTCCCTTCCATTCTTTGCTGCAGTGCAATTCATACACAGAAATAGTTAGCAAGGATTAATTCACATATGGAAAGCTGTCAATTCCTCACATATTTAATTTCTGTGACCCTCACACCAGTGTCTGCTTCACTTCAAACTAGCAATAAACTCATTTTAAAGAAGCATTTCCTCAGCTGAACTGTAACTGCAGCCCACAGTGGGGCTGCCAGAGCTGCAGTGGTGACATCCCACCCACTGGGGGAATCCAGGGAATACTCTGAAATCCTGCTCCTCCCTCACACACACTGCATGTGCTCTGAGTTCTGAGAACCAAACCTGAAGTATGTTCCTATTTTTATCTCAAAGGGCCATAATTGTGATACACTGCATAAGAAAATGAGAAGACAGTGCCAGAGGATGGCTGGAGCCCAAAATACTGACTGCACTTCCCACACCCCCAGGACACGTAAGGTCGTTTTAATCCCCAGAGCCTGAGAGCAGTGAGGAGTCTCCTCAAGGAGGGATGACAAGTGACAGCCAGGCTGGCCACATGGAAGGACACTCAGGAGACCCTCAGGCTGTGCCCCAGAAAGCAGAGCACAAGTAACTCCACAGAGCTGAACAGAACTCCCCAAAACACACTGTGAGGGTCAAGAAACAACACACCAGCCAAGACTGGATAAAGGTGTCCAAGGGCTTCTCCACCAGCTGTTCCTCAAAACTCTGATCCCTAAAAGAACTATAAATCTAAAGTGGAACCTTTAAACCACAGGCAACTATTGAAGAGATATCAATACTTAAAATCAAAGTTATTTGGGTTTATTTCCAAAGCAAATTAAGATTAAATTATTTCAATTATTTCAGAATGGGATTTAATGCTGTTTAGTTTATCTATTCATTAACTATTTTCTCCTGTGCTCATATTACAAATCCCAAATCATTAATAAAGTGTTTGAAAAAGTGCAATTCTGCACTTAATTACAAAACATGATGGCACTGGGGGGACTTTGGATACCAGATGCCCATCCATGTTTGAAAGTTACAGCTCAGTTCCAGGGAATGGGAAGGGAACGAGGATTAGGATCATCATAAATCTGGGCTGTGAAAATACAAAGCCCATTCTGGACAACAAGAAGTGCAAAGGCACTTCCAGGACTCTGAATGGCTTTTCAATCTGCCAACACAACCAACCCAAACTGGCACTGGGTGGCCAAAGGTGCCTCAGGCAAGGCTGGGCTCAGTGCAGGAAAACCCACCAACCTCCTCAGTCGTTCTCAGAGCAGGAACCTTCTGCTGTGACCCCAATATATTCCTGTAGGATTCACTTTCTCAGCCCTAACTGAGGGCAATACTCACCCAACACCTCACAGGAGCACTGTGAGGATTACTGAGTTTATTGTCAGTTTGTGTTTGTAAAGCACTTTGAGATTCTTGGATCAAAGGTGCTATTGAAATGCAAAATATTATGGTTATTAGACATTATTATACCATGCTCTGTCTTTTATTACAAAAATTCAACTGTGGGTGACTCACAGACTGGCTGACAGCATTTCAAACTGCATTGCTGCTTACCCATTAATTTCTTTTATTTTGATGTGAGATCAAAAAGGTATCCCAGAGCTACAATTCACCACTGGCACAAAAACACCTGACAGATGTGACTACCTGGAAAATGCCGTGATAGAAGTGCCCCCACTGAAGAAGGGCTTTCTCTCAGTGCAACTTGGGCTATAAAATCCCCTGCAATTTCATTAGTGGGTGTTTTCTTAAAGCTGGAAGAACCAATTACAAAAATGGGGTTTACCAGCTTAACACAAATCATAACATTTTACTCTGGAACATTCCCTTAACTCCTGATGAAACAAAAGACTAAACTTCTCATGGTAATACCTGCACAAACCAAAAACTAATCAAGATACTCATTAGTGCCTTCAACACATTCTGTTAGTGCAGCTCTGGGTACAAAGGTGGGCAAAAGCTGCAGCTGCAAATTGAACTCAGCCACAGCTCACCTGAGAGGAGATTTCCTCACATCAGGTGCCTCACACCAAGCCTTTAATTCTGGAGAAATTCAAACCTTGCAGGTAAGGTCCACCCAAACCACAGGCAGGGCAATTACCAGCAAATACACAGAGAATCACCTCCACATGGAAATCCCAGGAGATTATAGGCCAGGTAGGTCTCCATAACCTTCCCAGCCATTACATCAAAAAGGAAATTTGCCCAAATATTTCAATTAAATATTAATCAAATTGAGTCATTCCAGGCTGGGATTGCTCCTAATCACTTAAAATCCACTTCTAAAATTTAATAAAGGGGCAGTTTGGAGTCAGAACCTCTGAGGGAGGTAGAGAAGTTGCATCTGAAAGGATGTTGTAGCCAGATGGGGATTGGTCTCTTCTCCCAGGAAACCAACAGCAGAACAAGAGGGCACAGCTTGAGCTCTGCCAGGGCAGGTTTAGGTTGGATATTAGGAAGGAGTTCTTTGCAGAGAGAGTGCTCAGGCATTGGAATGGGCTGCCCAGAGAGGGGGTGGATTCCCCATCCCTGGAGGTTTTTCAGCTGAGCTTGGCCGTGGCACTGAGTGCCATGATCTGGTAAAGGGACTGGAGATGGACCAAGGGTTGGACTTGATTATCTCAGAGGGCTTTTCCAACCCAATCCATTCTATGATTCTGTGGATGTGGCACTGAGTGAGAATCCACCATGTCTTGATCCAACCCTACTGTGATCACCATGTCTTGATCCAACCATGTCTTGATCCAACCCCACTGTGATCACCAGCCCAGGGCACGGAGTGCCCTGGGCTGGTGATCACAGTGGGGTTGGATCAAGGGTTGGACTTGCTGATCTTGGAGCTCTTTTCCAACCCAATCCATTCTATGATTCTGTGATTTGCACTCCTGTCCTACAACAGCAACTTCTGCTTCTCGTGACTCCTCACAGGAGTAAGTGGGGACCAAACCTCAGCCCTTCACTGCTGCCTGTGCTGACCCAGGACACACTCACTCCTCCCAGTTCCTGGGAAAAAGGCCAGGCTGTGCTCCAGAGAACTCTCCTTGGATGAACTCCAACCCCAGCCCTCACATTCTGTGCAGTTGTTTCTCACCTGAAACCCCTCAAGTATAAAGAGCACACAAACTGAAGAGGCAAAGGGACCTGACTGTTGAATTCCATGGCTCTGTTAAGAGACTATCCAGAATAAAATAAAGCTGAGCAGTCCCAAGAAGCCTTAAGAAAACCTTAAAAGCACCTGATTTCCCTCTTCCATTTCTTTTGATCCCCCTCCAAAGAGGCTCATTCTCCAGCCAAGTCTGTTCCTTGGGAAGCACAACCATGTGAAGAACCTGCCTTGCAACTTGAAAGTTAACTTTTTTAATCCATCTTACTTTGAGGATGCACTAAGATAGAAGCTCGAGTTTCAAGGAAAAAACTAATGGCAGAGGAGTAATTTATTTTCCAGGCTAACATTTGATAAGATAAATTAATTCCATTTTCAGTACAAGAACTTTGCTAACAGGCAATTTGGGAAAAAGGGCAATGGTCTCTTAAAACCTGCTGGTTTCAGTTGGGGTTGTTGTTTGTTTTCTTTTTTAATTCAGACTCTGGTTTGCTCCTATTGATTAATTTTTATAGCCTGGGTATCTCCTGAAGCAGCCAAGACTGAGGGAACCTGGTTCCAGGACACATGCAGTACTTCCACATGGATGTTATGATCAAAAGATTTAAAAAATGCTGAGATATTTTAATCAGAATCAACTTGTTTTCTCACACTGCTGAACTGACAGTCAGCAGTAACACACTCAGGAATAAATAAGAATATTAAGTATATAAAGGCAGTATCAACTTCTTCCCTTTTCCCTTGGTATTCCATACAAAACCAGTGTATGGAAACAACTAAATTTAAAAGATGCAAGTAAAATAATAGGAATTAAGAGCAGATCCCTCGACCACTGTGTGACCAGAGACATACAGAGGATTTGCTGCTGGTTCTTAGGACTGGAGCTTTTAGGAGAGAGAGGGGGATAATCTGAATTATTTGGCTGCAGTGCTACCTGAGCACCCACCTCCAGAAGGCTCCAGCACATCCACAGAGAGAAGGGGAATATCAATTAGGAGCCAATTACTCCCTCACAGCTCTGACTCACCATCTGAAGGTGCCTGGCTGCTCCTGCACACTAAAAATCAAGTGTTCCCACCCAACAGAAACACTTCAGTGGAGGCTTTTTCCTCCAGCTGGAGCTCAGGTTTGGGCTTCACTCCTTCAGAAACATTTCTGCACCATTTCCATAAGTACAAGAAATTGTTTCAGTGTCAAGTTCCTGCAGTAACAGTCCTGTCTGGAGTGAGCCCCTAATGCAGGTGACTCATCTGCTCATCCAGCCCAGGGCACATTATTTGGTGCTGGGTGAGTGTTTGTTTATAGGACTATGAGAATTCAGCCTTCAGGCTTCACTGGTATTTCATTTAGCTGCAGAACTCAGATCTAACATAAATTCTCAGTGTCTGCAGTTTCCAAAGGGCACAGAAAATTATTTTGTGAGGAAAAGATACAAATTCATAACATGATATTTAAACCAAAAAAAAAACCCCATAAACTCTAATGCTTCCAACTTTTATGTTGCATCATAGACAGGATAATTTATTCAGTGTACATCTTACCCACAGAAACATCTACACAGCTCTCAGTGTTAAATAATTCAGCTTTTCTTCCTTAAGAACAACAGAAATATGATGTTGCTCCCCACGAGGCTGTGGGAACACTTTCAGCAAGGACACCACAGAGCCAACTTGTCACTCGGGGAGTAAACAAGGAGTAAATCGAAGCAAAGTTATTTAGAAACACAACACACTCTGCAAGCAACACACCCACCTTGGATAATTAACTGCTTCCCCTCCACTTACTGTTTCCTTTAAAATACCCCAAGAGGCTCAGATCACCCTGTAATGATTTTAATCCAACAGGAATGATTTTAATTCTAAAATACCTCTTGACAACAGTCAGCAGGGGAGGTGCATCCATAACTAATCCTGAGCTGGGAGTCTCCCACAGCCTCAGCTCTCAGTTCAGACAACCTGACCTTTCCCTCCTGCCCCAGCAGTGACATGAACTCAGTGCTTAAACTACAGTTAGATGGCATCATTTTTATTTGAAAACATCCATACTTGTGGGTCCACTAATATAAATTTTCTATTTATATTTATATAACTCCAGAGGTGCCCCCATTTTCTAAAACTTAGAATTTTTATCAAGGTATCCTGACTTTTTGGACAACATCAGATAATCTCCAGCAGCACTTTCTGAAGGCTTCATAACAAACACTATGACAATTAGACTTCAAGTCAAACACTCAGTGATTCTTTAATTAGTGCTGCAATTTTCTTGGCAAACATGTACATGTATTTTAACCATAAGAAAAACATCCCTTTTGTTTATGTATGTTCTCCTAAGTATTTCTGAGACTGCACCACACAGATGAAAACAGAATACAAAAGAAGGCAGCAAAAGCCTGGCAGCCACAATAAAACTGTGTTTGACTCCTTGCTCTGTTAAATCACACTCCAATATTCCCAAATTACACACATTTTTTCCAGCCAGAAAATGAAGACACCACAATGCTTTTCATCCCAAAGTGCTTTACAAATCACCTTAAGACAATCTGTGCTAAAATACAACCAGATCAAAGGGATCTTTGAGAAGGACCAGCTCTCTTTTCCTTGGCCAGATCCTCAGGGTCTGGGAATTGTCCCAGGGCAACCAAAGCCAACAGAGCCAGGAGAATTCCCACCTGTGGTAAATCCAACCCTCCCACAGAACTCCTTTACTGCCTTCACTGACATGGCAGAAAACACAAGGCCAGGATGGCTTTTAACAGCCAGCAAGTAAACACAGAGCCATTTTCTTAGCAATATTATAAACTCATGCACTGGCATCCAGAAAATGATGCCCATAATTTAAACTACAGATATAGACCCAGCTGCCAGTATAAAGCACACATTGTGATTACTGTGCAGAATCTTCCCAGATTTATGCCCATAAATAAACCCTCCTTAACTATTTCCATGCAAGTTTACCCTTCCTGCTCTTAAGCTTCTACTTGTTCATTTTTTTCCTTAACTAATTTCCCCAACCCCCCAGTGCTAAGCACATTTCACACATCCACAGTGACTTCAAACTGACTCTTCAGGAGAGGCCAAACTACTTTCACAAGATTCTTTAAACATGTGGCTCCCATGACACCAAAAGTTTTCTCCCAGAAACCAGGTGGGTAATCCCAGTTTCCAAATTAGCATTTTCAACATGAGCCAGAATTGTCTGGAATTAAATAACAATTAAAGTTCATTTTATTTTATCATAGTTGCTTGTAGAGCAGCATATCAAAAGTTTGCTCATTAGGAAAGACACAATTATCAATAGAATAGTAAAAGCTTAAAAAAGGATGTCTTTATTTTTATTTAACAAATGACCCAAAATTATGTTGATGTTTCATGTTCCTTTTAGGCTGTTTTTAAAAGCACTGCTGGAAATGCCAATATGCTTTTATGTTTTGAGTTCTTTAACCTTTTTTATAGACACCTTTTCTTAAGAATAGTATTTTACAGATACATAATAAGCCTTAAAAAGATACCTGAGAGGTCTTGCCTGGGGATTGCCTGCTTCTACATATGGATGTAAATAATCCTTTATGTAGAGATCAGCAGCACTATTAGAATGGGTGCAAATGAGAATCCTGCTGGAATAAATGGATGCAAATAAAAAAGCAATGAAGAAACAGAAAACAATTCAAAGCAGTAGAATACAAAAAAAAGGGAACAGTGGCCATCTTCCTGCACATTTCTCTCCATGAAACTACTGCATGACTCAGTCTTCAACTCCATCCCTTCAGTTGGGAGCAGATTTAAAGCTCACACAGTTTTTCAATGATTATTTTGTGATTATTAATCTCAACTTGATAAGGAGCAGCTTTTATTATCTAGCACACTGCACAACTTCCCATGTAAAGCAAATCACAGTTATTCCACATATGGCTCATTTTAATTAGCTTTGTTCTAAATACCAAACACAGGCTAAGATTATAAAATTACTTTATGGTTCAACAGGACCACGGCTGGCTTGGGTTTGTCTGTCTCCCAGCAGGGTGGAGATCCACTATTTCTACATTTCCCTTGATGCATGTAGGTTTGTATGGCCAAACTTCACACAGGAGGATTTGGGCAGGGCTCTCCCCACGTGGGGGTGGGAGTTTTTAGGTGCAGTGGATGTTTTGGGTGAGGGGCAGCAAGCACAGAACTGGCCCCACTGTTTTTGAGTCCTCAGGTCCATCTGCCACGGCCTGGTGAGCTTGGACAGTGCCAGGGAAGTCCTTGGGACTGTCACAGCCCCTGGTACTGACTGGGGCTGACCCTGCTGAGCATCCCAGATCTGATGGGATAGGATGGGATGGCAGGGAGGCTTTAACTGCCAGGGGACAGTCCCACTGAGACTGGAACTCAGGTCCTTGGGATTCAGAGTCCAGAGTGCTCTCCTTTACACCACGGGATACATTTCCCTTGAATTTATGTAAGAAACAACATCTTTTCTGCAGCTCAGGCCCTTGAGTGTCCCCTCTCTCACCTGGTGTCCTGCTGCTGGAGGATGTGCTTGACTGCCTGAGCCAGAGTGAAGGTTTTGCCTGTCCCATAGGGACCGATGATGAGCACAGGGGGCAGCTGGATGGCCAGGGGGGTGGTGATGGCCAGCACTGCCTCCTTCTGCTTCGCGTTCAGCCGCGGGTCCAGCTGCTCATCCCACTGCCTGTGCAAAGGGGGCAGCACGGGTTAGAACAGCAGCTCTGACAACCAAAGGAACCAATAAATGAAGGGCAGAGGAACTGGACAGCACACACAGATCAGTGTGATCAAGTGAATGTCAGTTTATTACACACTACACATGATAATCCCTGCACTCTGTCCTGACCTGTCCTGCACCACCATCACACTCCTCATCCTCACCTTCACGACCCCACACGACTCATGGGATCAGTTCCACATTCCTCTCATTTCCCTGGTCTGCAAGGCCAGAAACCTCTTGCCCCCTTTAGCCTTCCCTGGGCAGCAGGAACACTGACCATATTCCCTGATCCTCACATTTCTCTTCCCTAAACTTCCTCTTTGAGACAGACTATTCTCACTGCATCAGCCTCGAGTTTCTTTTCAAATATTCATATAACACAGGGGTTTATAATTTCATAAAGGACACAGTGAGAGGTGTGTCCAGGGAATCTCAGGGCAGGGATCCTTCCAAGAGCCATTCCCAACCCTTCCAGAGCCCCTCCCTCAGGGATAAGTCCAACTCTGAGCTCATTTAACCTTGTCCTTGCACACAGGGCTCTGCACACCTGAGGCCTGCACAGCAAACTCCTTGCAACTGGTATTTACATTCCCATGCAGTATCATATTTTCAGGGAAGAGCAGCAGCACAGTAATTAACAGCAGCAGATTTGTTTTCTGCAGCCACAGTGGAACTGTGATGCCTCTAAACCCACAGCTCAGGGAAAACCACTCAACAGGTTCTGGCTCTCTGAGGATCATTCCTTGTTTTCTTTAGCACAGTTTCAGTCCCTGCTCTGACCCCCCTCCCCACTGAGGAAGAGCAAGGCTTGTTTCTCCTTCCAGGGCACACTCCAACCACCTGAGAAATTCAGAGCTGCATTACCACACAGTCTGTGCCATTAAATGCTGGTGTTGGTACCTGTTGGGACTCCAGGGGATGGTGGGAGTCATGCTGACATCAGGAAACAAAATGCTGTTGTCCCTAATCCTGTCCAGGGCATAATGCATTTCACAGAGGGGCAGTCGGTTCAGCTGGAACTGCAGCTCAACCTGCAGGACAAGAGCAAGGAAGAAATGAAGAGGTGAACAAAAGGATTCATTTAGGAAATGCTGATTAGACTGTGCTGTACATGATACATTTTTATCTTCCTGCAGAGGCTCTCAGAAGAAAACAGCATTCAATCCAAAGATCTGTGATAACTTTAAATTGCTAATCTTTGTTGTGTTGAATCAAAGATAAACACAGCATTTTCTCTAATGTGATTTCCTTGTTTGACTTCTAAGACTAAATTACACTGTACTTTCAGAAAGAAGATTAAACAGGAAATATGCTTGGAATTATTTTTTTTTAAATACAAAATACACTCCTGGAAAATACTATTGTCTTAAAATATAGTTCTTATAGTTCTTCATCCCTTATTGTAAGAACAACCTCAAAAAAATGACAGCCCAGACATTTTTACAGATCAACAGATGACTTAAACCAGCAAAGAAAAACTCCAAACATTCCTTTTACTCAAACATTCTTGAATAGTAGCAACTTGTCATTTATGTTTAATTATTAGAATTCCCCAAAAGTTGATTTCTAACAATCAACTGCTTATTAATACTCTCTTGGCTCTGGCCTCTCAATTACATGTGTTTTAATGCTAGTAAATAAAAGATATTGCCAAGAAAAATTCTGGTACAAAGCCAAAAACAACACTCAGGGCACATTTAACATTCCTGGTTCAATTCAGAACCAAACAATGGAGAGTGAAATTAGTTGATACATAAATAGAGCAAAAGAGTCAAGAGAAAAATACATTCTAAAGTTGAGCTCAGGATAAAAGCAGCTCCTGGGCAAACAAACACAGTTCCCCCAGATTATCATCTACACATACTTAAATTTGCAATGATTAATCTCTCCAAATACAGAAGAATCTGATCAGGGCATCACACCAGAGAATTCTCTCCATGGCCACAACTCACACAAAGCCCTTGCACAACACCTGACACAGATTTGCACCAATGCAAACCATAAGAAGAACCTGAAGTGACTGACACACATTTTCAGGGTTCTTTCCAAAGCTCTGCTGTCACTACACAGTTATGTAATTACTGTGCCACAAGACTAATGAGCATTTGTGATTAAATAGGAGTAAATAAGTCCCTTTCTGAGACTTACAGTGACTGTGGGCACGTTACAAACAGCAGCCAAATCACTGCAGCCTGTCTGGAGAAGTGTTTTACCTGGAAACACCAGTTCTATTTACAATTTCTGTGCCATTTTATTAAGAGCTTTCACCCCCACCTTACAGAAGCTGGTTCTGTCCTGCCAATTAGGAGACAGAAGAACAGGAACAGAGTAAAGATGAGCCAGAGCTGGTCCAGCAGCACCACCACAACAGTGAGGGCTGAACACCCCATGTCACCCCAGAGAAAAGGTGACACTCCCATGCCCAATTTAGTCCCAGATCTATTAAGTTTCTCATCTATCATTCACTGATTCTCTATTAGTCCATTATTACTTTAATCTCATGATAGTCATGGCTACCAACCACAAAGTTACAAACACAAAGCAGTGATAGAAGATATTTTTGCAAATGCCTTTTTTGACAACTTCTAGTAAGACTTTAAGTTGACAGCTGAACTAAGTTTTCCTTACATACTACAAACAAAATCCAATTTGTTATATTAAACATCAAAACAAGACAGTGAAAGGAAGAAAAAGGAGAGTTGGAAAAGTAGATGATCACTTCTCTAAACACAACAGGCCTCACTCAAAGCCACAGAAACTTCTCTCATGAACTTACCCCATGGGGGAGAATTCCTGCAATGGAGGAATAATTTATCCTTCCAGATTTAACTACTTATTGTACCTGACACTCTGCCCACAAAGTCCCTTCCTACACAGGGATCAGACCTGTACAAACCCTCCTGTGCACCAGCAGTGTGGATTATTGCAGGTCATCTCCTTCAAAAGGATTTGTAATTAGCATTTCCTTTCCTCTGCTCCATCTCAGTATTACACTGTTCACACCATCACACAGCACGTAAAATCCACACCAGCTTTGCTGTAAATAAACAAGAGTTGCTTGTTTTCCTGCCATTAACTCTCTATCTCTGGCAGATATAAAGACATTAAACATCCCTGCTCAGTGCTGGTCTGGCCCCCAACCACATCCTGAAGGGGTTCAGAAAAAGCTGCCACTCAAATGGCAAATGGTCCCAAACTCGTGGGTGATCAATACAGGGAAAATATCTTTGCTCAGACAGGCCCAAGGCTGACAAGAGACCACACAGTGTAATGATGGCAATTTAAATGCAGCAAAATTGTGATGTTCATCTGGGTGCCACTTTAACAGCCCCTTCTGGGAGTCCAAGTGAGATGCCTGGCATGAAATACCTCATATTATCCACCTGCATTCACCTCCTTTCTTAACAGCTTGGGATTTGTTCTGGGTTTTGTGCTGCTTGGATGGAATCAAACAGTTCTATTTGCTGCTGCAGAGTTCTGAGTGAGGCCATCTGGGGAGGAGATGCCTCTAACCTGCTTTAATACACATTCCACCATAGGGAAACAGTGGGAAAGGAAGTTAATCCCTTGCCAGGTTCTCAGGACAGAGGAACTGCTCCAAAAATAAAACAGTGGCAGCAGCCACTGGGTTAAAGCCCCAGTTCCCTCCAACCTCCCAATCCTTCATGAATGGTGCACTTGGAAAGAGCAGAATTGTGTGTTTATTATAGTTTATTATAGTTAAGCCAGAACAGCAGCTAAACAAGGGGTCACAAAGTTTCCAAGACGAATTATTAGAAGAGGAAAGGAAGGGAACCACCTAATTTATCCAAAACCCACAGAAATCAAAGCTTTGGCAGTGCTTAACAATCAGAGGGAACACCAAGTCTACTGAAGAGAACAGCAAAATCTCCAGCATCTTTAGCAAAAACTCCCTACAACAAAATAAGTCTCCTCAGTTTCAAAATTTCCAGTTAATTCTTAATCAGAAAAAAATTCCCTCACAATTAAAATTCATTCAAATAGAGGTAACACTTCAAGAATTTGCCCACCAGTTCACTGGTATGTGTAGGAAGCACTAAATGATTTTAAAAACAACTTTAGGACCCTGTTTTTAATGCAGAATAGATTTGCTGCCTCAGGGCAAGATTTATAAGACACTCAAGGAAAAATTAGGCAGTTCTGAAGCCCCAGCTGATTTTGCATTCCAGCAGAGTTTCCAATAGAATCAATTAGTAAGTTTAATTATTGTTTTAAGAAAACAAACACAAAACCAAGACCCCGGAACAACATAACTCTTCCCAGCCCAATTATCCATGTTAAATTAAGACATTAGGATTCTTGCATATGTTTTTCCAAAACAAAATGAAAGGGAGGAGAGGAGAGGAGAGAATCCTTTGGTGAGAATGCATCAATTCCAGGCAATCCAGTGACCTTAATCTGGGGTTATTTCTGTAGTACCCAGAGATGCCACTGGATTTGTTCACAGCAATTTTCAAAGGGGTGTGTGCAACTTGGAAAGAACAGACAGAACTGCCTCCATAGCATGGCAGTTATTTCCTTGGAATTTTCCACATGTGGGAACCATATTCAGAGATCAGCAGTCCCCAGGCATGCAGCATCCCATCTCAAGCCTTTATCCCAGAGGGGTTTGCAAACCCAGAGCAAAGCCCTGCCCTCAGACCCACCTGCATTTCACAGTCTGCCCGAAGGTTCAGCTCCTCACAGCACTCCCTGGACACCCTCAGGAAAATATAATCCTTTGTCTTCTCCTCAATAGCTGCTTCATAAACCTTCTCTTTGGTTCCTTGGCTCTGTGCTGACTTCTCTTTAGTGACAGGCAGTAAATAGACGGCGTTGACTTTGGTCATGACCAGCCTCCCGGCCAGGGTGTCCTCCGAGAGCGTCTCGGTGAGTTTGAAGCGCCCGAAGAGCTGCCCATTCTGGGCATACTTGGCCCCTCCAGACACCCCTGTGAGCATGAAGCTGGCCACGATCTGCAGCTGCACTTTGATGTTGAACCTAAGCAAGAAAGCAGCAGGTCAGTGCAAAAATATGCCCTCAGATTCCAGAATTTCAGCTATTCAGACTCAAGAGACACTTCACAGACATATAGTGAATTTTTAAATAAAACAACTACAGTCATATTAGCCCTTTTTCTATGCAGCTGCCAAATACACATTTTCCTTTGGATTACAGCCTATAAAATGTATATTTAGAAGAATCAACACCTATGAAGTTTCAAAAAAGGACCCTCACAAGACAGAAACAAATACTAGATATTCTGACACCCAAAAGGTTTAGTGAGAGCTGTTCTGTGCCCAAGCAGTAGAAATGTTTATTTAAACAGTCTGTAAGCTACAATATATACACATAAATATATATTTATATGTACACATATATAAAATATAAATAGTTTATTAACTATGCAGGCAAAGAACAGAGTAAGTTGTTCTATCTCCCATGTATCTCTTGCAGGCTGCACACCAGAGGGCAATCTCCACCCTGAAAGGTAAATGATATTACACCTGTAGTTCAGAGGGATTGATTAAAATGCCTTGAAAAAAGTCAGATTGCAGGCATTAAAATGATATCATTTTATTACAGATGAGGGAATGGCATCACAGGCTCAGCCCCATAAGCCATCCATGCACAGAATTCCTGCCAGCAGCAGCTCTGATGGAATCAGAGATCAAACAAACTGATCCTTTGCATTAACCACTCCCTGGAAATCACAACACATTATAGTGACTTATTAGAACCCTTTACTGACCTCTCACCCACACACAGGATCCTCTCCCCAGTGGGTTGGGTTATAAAAAGAACAAAAAGGGGGGAAACTCTGACACAGTAACAATATTCAGTTATTTTCCCATCAGCAGCTTCTTCCTAAATTTGCAACAGTTTACAGGAAAAAAGTAACATCCAAAGGTTTTCACAAATGAAAAATGGAAAAATACCTCGTTTTTATGCTACTTTTTATACTTGTTTTATTTGATCTGTTCTTCTTATAATTTCTATTTTAACCCAGTAAGCTGGTAAATGATCATTTAAGCCCTGTGGTATCAATAATCATAATAAAATCCAACATTTTACCTTGCTTGGTAATTAAACAACTACCAAACCAATCAAATATATTTTTTCATGTCTGGCAAACCATGAATCTTGCACAAAAACTGCAAGTTTGCCCCCATGTGGTAACAGCTGCTTCTTTATATAATCTGGGCATTAAATCACATCCAAATGTCTCCAAAAACAAGAGATGTTTTCTTACCTAACAGGGATTTGTTTGATTCATCAGTGACCAGAAATGTTACAGCAAAAACAATCACCCCAAGGCATGTCCTTTGGGGAATTCAGTGCAATCCTTCCCATTCCCACATGTTCTAATAAAAACCCACACCAAAAACCAAGCTTTTCTCTCTACAGGTGCTGCAGGACCCAAAGGGGCTACCAGCAGGTTGGCAACCTCTGAAACAGCTCTTACCTCAGTCAGGTGATTGTTAAAATACCATATAAAACATTTCACTGAGGAGCAAGAGCTGGGAATTCTTACTCAGATACAATCAATTGCTACTGTGAATTTGTGTTGTTAAAACTTCCCTCAAGTGGATCCCAACGCTGCTCAATATGTAAGAACTCCAACTCAGAGTGATGAAAACGTGCTGGAAAACTGTATTGCTGCTTTCTGAGACAAGGCACAGGTTGAGGTTTTCTGAAGAGACTGAACTGAACCTGCTGTGCTGAAGGGAATCAAAGTTTAGAGACAGCCAAGCAATTGCCATTGAGGAAGGTGACACCTTCTGGCAAGCTGTGAAACTACACAATTCTCTAAGGATCTGATTTTACAGAATCACAGGGTTGCTTCTTCCACCCATTTCTCAACCTTTGCTTTGCAGGTTTAGACAAAATAAGATTTTCAGTCAGGCTCATACAAACGGAACACCAAAACCTCCCATTTCCTCCTGAGCACTGCAAAGCCCAACCTACATGAAGTGCTAATGAAACCAGCTACAAAAGCCTGTTGGTGAGATCTAAAGCCACAGAAATCACAGAGACACTTCATAAATCATTAATCAGCCAGTACCAGTGCAAACAATAACTCCCCAAAGCAAACAGACCCCTCTGGAGGAAGCCCCAGGTCCCTCTGTGCTCAAAGCACACTCAGCACGTTGATCTGCTCAGGGCTCAGACAGGGCACACCTGCCTGTGCAGGGGCCAGGGAAGACACAGCCATGACAAAAGCACATTTATCTGCCATCCCAGCCAGGGGTTTATGTTTCCCAGCCTCCAGGACAAACCTGCTCTGCAATTCTGGTGGCACACAACGAGTTGTGTTTCACCTCACACTGCCCAATGTTCATGCAAGGAAACACAGACAGTGAGTTCTAACAAATACAAACTGCTTTTCTTCCAATGTGCAAGAGAGAATGGAAGAGTTTTAAAACCATCAACAGGTGTTTGTGGGGCAAGACTTCCCAAAACTAAACTACTCTCAAGATCAGAGCATTGCTGTGCTTTTCCTCATACCAGGTGTTTGCATTTGAAATTAAAGAGCAGTTTAATTTTAACTCACTCTTCTATTTTGTGATGTGCTCATGTAGAGTGACTTTTATAAATGCCTCTTCAAGCATCACAATAAACATGACTACAAGACCAAAAGAGTATTTCTGTCACCAACACCATCAAGACAGAAGATTTCAAGAACATTATTAACACTTATAATTTATCAAGCAATAAGCAAATAGGCCAAAGGGGAAGCATTACATACTTATCCACTTATTTTTCTTTCATTTCTCCAGGCTGCTGCTCTTTGGTTTCTGTGAGGCCTGAGAGTGCAACTCTCCATGTGAAAACTCATCAGTCAAAACGTGGCTTATGTTTTGATTGTATTTTATACTATTTACTTTAACTCCACTTTTTCTTCAAAAAGCCCTAGAAGAGCCAACCTGATTATAAATGTGTATGATGGAGAACATCTCTGTGTGCTGGGAACTGTTCCAGCATCGTCCTCCATGTGCTACTCTCCAGCTCAGGAGCAGAGGGCAGCAGTGATAAAAGATCCAAAGAAAAAGAGCTCAAATGCTGCCCCCCTTCAGCTGAGATTAAAAAAAGAAACTGAACCAATTTTCTGCCTTAAAAGCATTACAAACACAACTACTCCCAGTATTTCCTTTGGAAGTTCTAGAGGGAGGATTCAGCTCTGTAGCTCCAGGAGTGGTTCTTGATCCTAAAAAAGACATTCCTGATGTGGAACTTTCTGTAGCTGCCAGAGCTAAATTTGCTGCCAAATTAGGCTAAAGGGAAGTCGCATCTTTTTGACTTTCCATTCTGAATAGAGCAACATTTTAACACTCTCCAGTACCACATGAATGGAGGCAAAATTTTTAACCACCAAATATCAAACTACAATTAAAAAAAAGGCCCCATGGGGGTCTATGTGGAGGAATGTCCCATCTTGTTCCTAACTCTGCACTTTTCCTGCAGCCACTCCAGTTGGGTGATTTGCACAGAACACCTAAAGACAGAACAAGCCAAACAAGGTGCACAACAAGCCTTTTGGCAGGAATTTCCATTCAGAAGCAGGGTTTCAGCCTATTCACTAAATATAATAAAATCAGCTGCTACATCTTCACAGATCAGAGTTGGATTCACCCACAATTCAACCCTTTACCCAATGATTTTATATATTCCTTTGCTATGACCTGCTTTCACACAGGAACAAAATTATTACCAATATATTTTTGTATGGACAGACCAAAAATAAAAACAAAAATGATCCTCATCCAAGCATTAACCAAACCATGTACAACAGCTGCTCAGTGTCCACCTGTGAGCACAGAGTGGTATTTAGTGTTTGTTCTCAAGGAATTAGCAGAAAGTTGAATTTTTTAAGTTCTAGTGACCTTTACCAACATTACCATTCCCAGACTCATTCAGATTCATTCCAGTGCAACAGGAAGACACAATATCTTCAAGAAGCATGTGGGTTTAATGAAAAACATTGTCACCCTCATTTAATGTAGAATCAGAATCCCAGACTATTCTGAGCTGGAAAGGACCCACAAGGATCAGCGAGTCCAACTCTCAAGTCAATGGCCCACACAGGGGATTGAACCCATGACCTTGGCATTGTTACAGCCAAGTTTGAACCAACTGAGCTGATCTCAGAGTCAACTTCAATAGGAATATCTTCATAAAGGAGTGACTTACTTGCTGACTTCCTTATACTGTGCTATTTCCTCAATGTACAGGAGGTCGTGCAGCCGTGACTGATAGTTGGCCTTGGTCAGTGACTTGTCCAGCACAGACTGTGTGAAGAGCTGGTCAGCAGACAGAGGGATTTGGTATCTGGTGAGGAGGCTCTTCTCCAACTCAGTAGTTTCATTGGGCTCAAACTCCACAATTGTCTTGGACGTGGAGTCCCAGCGCTTGGCCGTGGTCAGGAGCTGCTGCCGCGCGTGCATCAGGTACTCCAGATCTGCATGGGCAGGGCAGGCAGGGAGGGCAGAACAAACCTCACATGGGTGTTTGCAGTTCACAAACCCAACCAGGCACAAACCCGATCGCGCACAAACCCGATCGCGCACAAACCCGATCGCGCACAAACCCGATCGCGCACAAACCCAACCAGGCACAAACCCAACCACGCACAAACCCAACCAGGCACAAACCCAACCAGGCACAAACCCAACCAGGCACAAACCCGACCGCGCACAAACCCAACCAGGCACAAACCCAACCAGGCACAAACCCGACCAGGCACAAACCCGACCAGGCACAAACCCAACCAGGCACAAACCCGACCACGCACAAACCCGACCACGCACAAACCCGACCGCGCACAAACCCGACCAGGCACAAACTCAACCGCGCACAAACCCGACCACACACAAACCCAACTGTGCACAAACCCAACCGCGCACAAACCCAACCGCGCACAAACCCAACCGCGCACAAACCCAACCGCGCACAAACCCAACCGCGCACAAACCCAGCCAGGCACAAACCCAACCGCGCACAAACCCAACCAAACAAAATCCCAGCCAGGCACAAACCCGACCACGCACAAACCCAGCCACGCACAAACCCAGCCACGCACAAACCCGACCAAACAAAACCCGACCCCGCACAAACCCGACCCCGCACAAACCCGACCCCGCACAAACCCGACCACGCACAAACCCGACCACGCACAAACCCGACCACGCACAAACCCAACCACGCAAACCCGACCAAACAAAAACCCAACCAAACAAAAACCCAACCAAACAAAAACCCAACCAAACAAAAACCCAACCAAACAAAAACCCAACCAAACAAAAACCCAACCAAACAAAAACCCAACCAAACAAAAACCCAACCAAACAAAAACCCAACCACACAAAAACCCAACCACACAAAAACCCAACCACACAAAAACCCAACCACACAAAAACCCAACCACACAAAAACCCAACCACACAAAAACCCAACCACACAAAAACCCAACCACACAAAAACCCAACCACACAAAAACCCAACCACACAAAAACCCAACCACACAAAACCCACTACTAAACCCAATCCCTTTAGAGATAATGAGCTAAACACAGGCAGGAGTCTCCTCTGTTCATAACCAGCTCACTGCCAGTACTTACCATCTCTACTTTTCAGAGCAAGCAGCCTCCCAAAAATATCAGCAAATAAAATACTCCACAGACAGCAAATAGAATTAACAAGGACAAACAAGGAAAGCACCTTTATTTTAATAACCACAAGCAACTTTGAAGGACTTGGCACTGCAGTGCACTGTCTAAGCCTAACTGGAACATCATTTCAAAAGCATAAAGCAGTGAAGACCCTACAATATCTGTTATGGAATTTAGAAGGTCATAAAAACAAGTTGATAAAGCAGCTGGTAGGAAATCACTGCATTTGTAACACTGTGAAAGCCCTTTAAAAAATTCTACAGTCCCCTATCATGTGTATTGTGCAGACAGTTGTACTACACACCTCGAGCAATTTTGCCAGGGAAAATTTGGGAAATGTGACCTAACATGACATAAAATTAGAAAATTAAAAGGAAATCAATTCTCCAATGTACTCTAATTTCAGGGACTACATGGCTTAAATGAGAAACAAAAGACCAAGCACTTGTCTACAGCCACCTAAAATACATCCATTAGCACCACCAAACCACTGTGACAACTGTGAGTCATTTAACAGAACTGCAGTTAAATTGCAGAGCTGAAAATATTTGGCATTTATAGTCAAGCTATGGTATCTTAATGTATTATCTCTGAGTGAGATTTATGATAGGTATCCAGGATATCACACCAACGCTGAAAAACAGACAGAAAAGACATCCTCAAATTCAAATTCAACTCTTAACACCATCTTGAGTGTCTTTATTCTAAGTAAGAATAAAAAAGCAGCACTCTAGCAGAAGAAAGTTCAGTTCAGCTTGCCTGTGACTACTTGTTAATCTCAAGCCTGAACTGCACCAGTAGCCACAGGTGTAGGGCAAGAAAAAGTCTGTTTGTGGTTTCTGTGTCTGAAATAACACCACTATAAATGAACAAACCACATCTCAGCTCCCAAAACTCAGGAACTATGCTGGGATTGAGTCCTGGTTTCCTGGAAGGACAGCCACTGAATTCCCAGCACTGCAGAGCCTGACACCAACAGCCCCTGGCACAGAGTGAGCACAAGGTGACCCTTTCTGGAAGGGCAGATTGTCCACACCCAATGCAAAGCTTCCTCCAGTTCTCCTCTTCCACTGGAACTACAGATTTCAAAACACAGCATGGAGGCTCCTCCAGGAGAATATTTCAATGCTGACCTTTCATTCCTGCCTAGACATCCAGGCAGGGCCTGAATTACATGCAAATGTAGAGACCTCAGGCATCTTTCTGCTACAAAAGCATTTCCACAAGATCTGAATTCACACATGCCAAAAGCAAGAGAAACAATGGAACTGGACCCACATCCAACATGGTTATCCCCTTCCCTTGCCTATCACACACTTAAGATGGCAGAGCAAAAAGCCCAGGATTCTGCCCTTACAGGTACCTGGGAAGCACCTAACACTTGTCCTTTGAAATAAATATTAGCAATGACCTGCTTGAGGCCTCCAGCACCCTCTGCACACAGACAGGCAGCTGGTGAAAGGGAATACCAGTAACTGGTGCTGGAGGAACTTCATCTATCACCTTGAATGGAATTCAACTGGCTGTTCTGGGATGGCTGTGGGCAGGAGACTGCTCAGAACCACAGACTGGTTTGACAATAACTCTGCCTTTGCCAGTCAGTGATGGGTTGGCTCCCTGATCTGGAGCAGGTTTACAGGGGAAGGATGTTCCCCCCAGCCCAGGGAAGCCTCTCAGCTGGGATTACCCACCCTGCCACATGGAGAGGATGGCACAGCCCCAAAAACACCTTGCTCCTGAGCAGCTCCTCCTTGGCAGGGCAACATCCTCTGCCCCAGGAGACATTACCACACGCCCAGTCTCCTGCTCCTGCCTACAAGGACCTGGGGCATCTGCAAAGATCAGTTCATCATCTTTGGCACTTGCTCTTTACAGTTTCATTCTCTTAATGCTGCAAATGTTAATCTGTTACATGAAAATAAAGGCCAGGAACTGCTGCTTTTTCAGCTTTATCTTCTGTGCTTTTTCCCTTTTTCCTCTTCTTTCTGCTTAAATCCCAGTGCTGCAATTCTTTGCTGTTTGTACTCTCAGATTTTCACTCAAAATTACCAGCCTGTGTGCCACCCCCTGGCCTGCTGCCAAGTGACACAGTGACCTATATTTAGCTCTCTCAAACCATAAATCAAAGTGCTCCCTTCTTTTCTTGCACCTCTTCAAACGTCTTTCAATTTGCTGACATTTTTCTCATACTGGAGTTATTTCAGGTTGCAACTGAGAGACACAGATCAGTCTAATAGAGAATCCACACCCCTGTCAGTAACTTGTAGCTTATTTTTTGTTACTTGAAAACACAGATTTAGTTACACTTCCTTTACATGTTCCAAAATTCATGTCAACAGCAAATCATTGAGCTGCAAGCCCACACTTGGCCTCTTGCCTTTGACAATCCTAGTCAGGCATTGCAAGGGAAGAAAAAAATACAAACCAACTTCTCAAGCAGTCAGTTTTATTTACTGGATTAAGTACCAGGTGTATTTTTAAACAGAAACACTTTGTTTCTCTACTGGCCTTTTCCTACGTGTTTTAATGTTTTCATCAATTCAAGAACAATTATAAAAACACAAACATGTTTTATAAAGGCAGAACTTCCAGTGCTGTCTTTGGACACACAGCAAACCAAAAACTCCCAGCATTTTGATAATGTTTATCATATCCTGACACAGAGTAAGTTTTATTTCAATTATCTGCCTTATTCAGACCCTCTGAAGCTTTGTCCACTATTCATATTCATATATATGATGAGCATAACACACAAAGACATTCAGGAGCTGTTAACACAGAGGCTGCTCTGCCCAGAATGTGGAAAGAGATGGCATGAAAGATCTCCACTATTTAAAACAGAAAAAGCAGCTTCACTGCCTTACCTTCAGTTGAAGCAGCATCAATCATTACTCGTTGCATGAGGACTGGCTCTAATCCAAAGTCAAACACCACAGTTTGGCGAAAAGTTCCAAAGATTTCTGTGTTAAAGGCTATACTGACTTTGTAGATGTAATGATCTATTCCATTCTGGACCATCTTTCCTCCTATCCACTCCTGGCAGTTCTCTGGGACTTCCTGGGACACCTGGGTGGTGCTGTCTCCAGCAGATATTGCCACGATGCTGAAGTGGGGGCGATGGGCATCGTACAGCAACGCCACTCGGTACAGCATCCTGGCAGGCTGGGAAGGAAAGGCAAGGCTTGAAATGCTGAAATTATTTCATTTGCAATCAGATAAAGAGAGATTATAAGAACTCTCAGCTTCTCAGAGCATGTATGGGCCCTGCCTGATTTCCAGCAATCTGGGCAGCCAACACAGAGCTGCTGGGAAAAGGGAGAGAGAGGGGATGGTGCTGGGAAGTTGCTCTATTTTAAGAATGATGCAATTGAAATCCTAATTGCAAAAGGTTAAGGGTTGCATTCTAGTTATTATTGACTGACTTTTAAAAGGTAAGTAGTCCTACCTTACACGTGAGAGCAAAGGTCCATGTCTGGTGAGACTTTTTGGTGGTGACAGTTACTGATAGCTCAGGGTTATGTTCTACTCTCACTCCTTCTACACATTCACTAAGCTAGATGGAAAGAAAAGAAGATTAATATTATACTTCTACAGGCAGTACCAAAACACAAACATTCAGGAAAAGGCAGGATTGATGCAAGTCCTGCACAGGAACTAATGCAAATATGCCCTAAATCAAGGAAGTCAAATCTACTCCATCATACTGTGGAAGTGAAGAATAAACCATTTAAGGTCAATTAACTGCAGGACTTGATTTTCAATAACCAACTCATTGTAAACGTTTAAAGTAGAACAAAATGTAACTTGGGAAGAAGGATCTGTGATACAATGAGGCCCAGAAGAGCCCAGAACTCACTGCCATCCATGGGACTACCACAGACACCAGGAACTACAATCAGACTTTCTACTCATCAATGCATTTTGCAGGAAGTCCACTTTTTCCAGATTCCAATCAACAACAGATGGACCCAAACCTCCTTGGGGTCAGTGGTGAGTAGAGCTGGTTGAATGCCACAAAACCCACTCTTTGGAACTCCAAAGAGCTGCTAAAGTTTGATCATACCCATATCCCACACTCGTTGGAATCCAAGGTCTTTTAGAACATTGGCAGGTCTGCACCCAAGTGCCTGCAGCTGCAGGCAAGGAAAAGGAGCCGTGCACAGGCCAGAGGATTCTCCACTGAGTTGTAGAAGCTTCACCAGTTCCTGTTCTCCAGTTCAAAAAGTCCTGCCACCCACTCAAGGAACAGGAACAACACTTGG
Source organism: Pithys albifrons albifrons (assembly GCF_047495875.1). NCBI lineage: Eukaryota > Metazoa > Chordata > Aves > Passeriformes > Thamnophilidae > Pithys > Pithys albifrons. The sequence continues at coordinate 1,077,546 of NC_092476.1, read as the reverse complement.
GACCTGGCTGAGCCCCCCTGCACCAGGAATAGTGAATATGCAAATGAAGAAGCTGTGATTAACCCACAAATCAGCCTAAGCCTCTGGGCTCTCTGCAAAGGCAGGAGGCCAAGGGGAGCAAATCCCTGGGACAGTTTCTGTGTGAGGAGAGATTCAGTAAGGACAAAAACCAGGCTGGGGTGTTACTTTAAACACAAGTAAACACAAACAAAAAGTGCTCACCACTTTCTCAGGGGATAAGGAATTCATCCATTTCTCAATGAGGGTCTCCATGTAGGTGCCCGAGCACTGCTTGTTCTCCTTCTGCTGCTTGAGGCGGATGAGGCGCGACGCGTAACGTTTCTGCCACTCGGCCAGCTCCTCCTGGCAGTGAGCTGAGGTGCACTGGGCACCATACCTGCAGATCCCCTGCTCCAGGAACCTGCAGCAAACAGCACAAAACACTGGGCCTTCAACCCAGGGATCAGGGCTGGGTCCAGTCCTGTCTAACACCTTTACTGATGATTTAGATGAGGGGATTGAGTCCATCATTAGTGAGTTTGCAGATGACACCAAGCTGGGAGGGGTGCTTATGGATCCAGAGTGATAGAATCTGTTCTCGCTGGGAGGTAGAAAATTGTTGTTATACCTAACTTGTCTAAGTGTGTGTTATATTGTAGTTTACTCTTCATTTTCTCTTTTCTGTATAAATATATATAGTTAGTTTAAGCATAAACCTAATTTGAGTTTCCAGAGCTTTTTTTCTTTTCCTCCCTTTTCTCAGCGGGGTGGGAAGAGAAGCTCTGTGTGTTGGGCAGTTGGTATTTTGCCACCTCACCCCAAGACACCTGAGATCCCCTGGAGGATGGGGGGACAAAGCAAGGCCTTACCTTTTGCACAGCGTGTACTCCTCACTGCTGGTGACACCGCGGGGAGGGGGCCGGAACTGCCAGCCATCCCGGGACCCTGCGGGGCACAACGGGGTTACTGCTGCACTGCCAGGGCATTCCCAGCCCAGGGCACCTGCCCAGGGCATTCCCAGCCCCAGGGCACCTGCCCAGGGCATTCCCAGCCCCAGGGCACCTGCCCAGGGCATTCCCAGCCACAGGGCACCTGCCCAGGGCATTCCCAGCCCCAGGGCACCTGCCCAGGGCATTCTCAGTCACAGGGCACCTGCCCAGGGAATTCCCAGCCCCAGGGCACCTGCCCAGGGCATTCCCAGCCCCAGGGCACCTGCCCAGGGAATTCCCAGCCCCAGGGCACCTGCCCAGGGCATTCCCAGCCACAGGGCACCTGCCCAGGGAATTCCCAGCCCCAGGGCACCTGCCCAGGGAATTCCCAGCCACAGGGCACCTGCCCAGGGCATTCTCAGTCACAGGGCACCTGCCCAAGGCATTCCCAGCCCCAGGGCACCTGCTCAGGGCATTCCCAGCCACAGGGCACCTGCCCAGGGCATTCTCAGTCACAGAGCACCTGCCCAGGGAATTCCCAGCCCCAGGGCACCTGCCCAAGGCATTCCCAGCCCCAGGGCACCTGCCCAGGGAATTCCCAGCCACAGGGCACCTGCCCAAGGCATTCCCAGCCCCAGGGCACCTGCCCAGGGAATTCCTAGACACAGGGCACCTGCCCAGGGCATTCTCAGTCACAGGGCACCTGCCCAGGGAATTCCCAGCCCCAGGGCACCTGCCCAGGGAATTCCCAGCCCCAGGGCACCTGCCCAGGGAACTGTGTCCCTAAACATCAACTCTGAACACAAGCCAAATGATCCCAGCAAAAATTAACTGATAATCCCGAACGAACTCACTGCGAGCAAGTGCAGAGGGGAGCAGGCTCTGATCAATGAATGAACAGCACTGATCAATTAATAAACCCCTGCCTCCAAATTCAGCCAGTGCTGGGATAATTCTGCTTCAGTCCCTGTGGCTCAGCACAGCAGTCAAGCCCCTTTTGTTGCTTTTTGCCTGCTCTGCTCTGAGCATTCAGCAGGGCCCTGAGTTACGCACCTTCTTCCAAATCCTCCACGTGGTATCCTGATGGTGCTTTACCAGCTGCCTACAGGGACAGAAAAAAATAGCCACAGTTATAAAGGAAAACAAAACTATTCCATCAGCATGAACTACTGCCAAAATGGGGTTTAAAGCAACCAGTAGAGAAATATCAATCAGAAGTCTGAAATCACTTCCAGTCACAAACAGGAATTGATGTTAACAACTGGATTGCAGCCTTGATAACAGGAATTCTGGTGGTGACAGGAATTCTGGTGGTGACAGGAATTCTGATAGGAACAGGAATTCTGACAGAACACTGAGTCCATTCATTCATTGTTAAAAGAAAATTTTAGAGCATTTTACAAGACCAAATTCCACCCTGTAATCAATTTAATGTGCACTGCAGTGACTTCTTAAAAGGCCAGAAGTCTAAACTGCATTGGTAGGTCTTTCAGCTTGGAACCCACATTAAAATAAAGCCCAAATCAATGACAAAGGAGAAGGAAAAAAAAAGGGGGCAATTTGATCTATACACATAATCTGACCTCTTGTACAAAATAAATAAAAAGGTGACTGAGAGGGCATTTATGTTGTCAAATCATTTCTTCAGTCATGTTTATTACTTCAGAATAACTTCCAATGAAATAAAATTGGATAAATAAATAAATAATGCAGACCTAAACACTTTGAATTCTTGCTGCTTCAAGAGAGCCAACAACCTATTAGCATCATTTTCTGTTTCCTCACACATCCTGCAGGGCTGGGATGAAAAGCTCCAGAAGAGGTGGGTGGGGAAAGACTGACAGAGCAGAGGGAACAGTGATGTTTGAAGCAGAGTGTGCACAGTGAGCCCAGAGCTCTGGGACACACAGGCACCACCAGCCCCTCACCCTTTCAGGTACTGCTCCTTATTCTCCCAAAAATGTGCTCATTTTTACCTCTGTTGTTTCAGCAAGAAGTGTTTTCAGTCGTGTCAGATCTTTAGTTACCATCCCGTTCTGGGGGCAGAAAGAACAGGAATTATTGTTGACACAGAGACCTCCCAGAGCATCAAAGCACAGCAGCAAAGCTCAATTTTCCCCACCCCACCAGGAGAAAGAACAACACCAGTTTTAGAAGTCGTACTACATAACCCTGAGCAAACATGATGGTGGAAAAGGGAATTCTCCAGTGGCCAAGAGCAGCACCAGAACTACAGCAAATACCAACACAGACAATGCAGGAAAGCACCTTATTAGAACAACTTCTGGGACAAAAATACATTCTGTGGTTACCAAAACAGCTTAAAGAATTAACACAACAATCTTTCACTGCTGTTGCAGTGGATTCATCTCTTCAGATCTTAAGGATCTACTTTAGAAATTACTGATTTCTACTGTTTCATAAATCTTGCTCTGATAGAGATTGTAATTTTTTGAGTTTTCACTGAAAAGCAAAGGTTAGTCATGTAAGTGACTGCAGAGTAAAACAGAGCTGAAGGAAAACTCTTTCAAAACTGAATTTATCTGAAATACACAGCTAAGTGTAACAATTTCACACTCATGGAAGTCAAAACTTTGATTAAAGGAACCCAGACCTGTGGGGATTATTTCAATAATCTCTTGCAGAAATTTAATTAAGTGCTACTTCATTTATTAGACTTACATTTTGACTGTGCTACTGAGCAGCAGAAATTACTCCTTGCTAAAAACTTACACACTTAACAATCCTCACACTTGGGCTTTTTTACAAAATGGTTTTTCACTTCTTCAGCAGAAGGCTGAAAATTGAACCTGTTGAGCTTCAATGTATTAGAGCATAGAAATGTTAGCAAGAATCATTCTCTTAAGTCACTGGGGGGAAACTGGATGGATTCCAACTCTTCAATAAATTCATTCCAAAACTTAGTTTCATTTCTTCTCTCAGACAATGGCACAAGTCAGTAAATCAGTTGCTGAGTTTAATATTCCTACTGAAAACAACTGTGTCTAACAACTTAAAGCTTGTAAAAACCTCTCCAACTCTGCTTTGGGATGACACTCTGGAACTCCACACAAAGCCACCTTTATTTGCACAACAACAGTCCCAAACAAGGGCCCTGCACATTCCCACTTTACTAATTTTTCCTGAAGGCAAGTTTCCTTCAACCTCACCAGGAATTTTTCAATGGAGCATTTTTTTCACCAGAAAACACCAGCTAAACAAAGCAAAAAACCCTTTTCTTCATGTAAAAATAGCCAGTGGCAGGGGGAGGGAACTGAGGATGCAGAGCAGACAAACAGAGCTCTCAAGCACAACCCAGTGATTCAGTGAAGCACCAAGACAAGGAGACCTGACCCAACTTCTAGGAAAGAGGTTCTCCTCCACCAGATCCTGATGCCACTGACACCTTCTCTGGGTCTCACCAGAGCTGCTCTGCCTGTGCCATGACCACGTTTCTGGGTTTGCCATGACCAGCAGCTCCTGCTGATGAGCTGTCTATTCATTCTGGGTAACAGAAATAAAAGAACACTCTTCTTTAGGGACTTATATCACTTATGTCCTTATTTTATCCCATATGAATCCAGTTACTTACATGTATGGGGTTAAAAGCATCTTCACAAGTTCTAACAGTCCAAGGGTAAAACAGAAGCTCTGAACTCAAACTTTTATCTTTATCTTGAAATGCAAAGCTCTTTTTTTTTCCTGAAAAGCTTTTCATGTCCTACAGCTTATGGTGGGCCAGTTATTTAAAAGGCCAATCAGTATTTTTTCTGCTTGAATGGCTAAAATTCCTGAAGTCCCTACGAAATGGGATCAGGCACAACTCAGAAAGAATCACACAAATATGCAGATTATTTTGCATTCCCTGAGGATTCAGGGCCAACAATGAAAAAACTTCTCCAAAGCCTAATAACTCTGAAACCACCCTAACAACCTGGCATCCTGCTGACATAAGTGTGCCCATCTATTTGTCTTCTTTCCTCCAAATCATGTTTGGTGCAACCTGCCAGTCACCCGTATGTTCTGCGGTTTGTTATTAAACACACCCCTTAAAGAAGCAAACACAAAACTGGTTTTTTTTTAAATCATGTAGACTGCAGAAAACCCACTTACCAGTGATTCCCCCATCAGTGACTTGGAAAGAACATTAGAGACAATCTGCAGCTTCCCTCTGAGGTGCAGGCAGCAGAGCAGTGCCCGGAAAGGTCCATCGCCCTTGGCCAGCCCCTCTCCCAGCACTGCAACACAAAGCAGGGACCATCAGCTTCACCACAACACACATTGCAGCCAACTACACAGTTTTCCTTCAGCTTTAACAGGAAAATAAAGTCTGGAGCTGGGGTTGAATCCATGGAAAGGTGACTGCTGGATGTAAATTAAGTATCACTTGCTCTGGTCTAATGTTAAGTTGAAACTTGTCTCGCACCATCTAAGAAATGCTGAACATGAGCTCAAAAAAGGTTGTCATGTTCACATGCTAAAATAGACATAAATTAAATATGGGAAGGGTAAATTCAAATATCTGACACAGACACAAAGGACCTCCTCTTACAGTGAGGATCAAAAAGAAATAGCAACCAAGAGCCTCTGAGTAACACAAACATGCTCAGGAAGATCCATTCATGCTCACAAAAAACATGCCGTGTCGTTTCCAAAAATAGCCAACCTCCTCGTGGGCAATTCCTGCTCCTTTAAAAGGGCTTTTATTCACTTCTGCTGGGAAGTGCAGGCTATAGGAAGGATTCTTTGAGACCAGCAATGCATAGGAACAGAAAACTTTCCTGAGATTCCTGGGTCAGACACAGACACTTTCCTTGCACTTCCAAGAGGGACAGGATTTCTTTCCCAGCACAGACAAGCAGGAACAACACTTAATCACACATATTACCTGTCCAGAAAATGAACTGCCTAAAAAGCTAGCAGGCTAAGCATGGGAATTGCAAAGAAAGCTGGATAGTTGTGTAAAATGAGGGAATTATAAAATAACCCTTATTGCAGGCAACATCAGCATCTGTGTTTACCCTGCTCCTCACACAGATGCAAACAGCCCCTCTCAGAGCTAACAGGCACTTCACATCCACCACCACTTCAGGATCACATCTTGGAATAATAAATCAGAACTCCTCACTCAGCAGACGATCGTGGCATCAACAGGAACCGCAGGGAAGGCTCGACCCAAAGCAGTGCCACAAAACAGGCACACAAACCCAGGAGACCCCTCTGCAAACGGCCCCAGTAACCAAACCCTGTTTATTGAGTGCCTCCAAGATTAGTCTGAATTCTCCACCCTGAGGGTACTGACCACGCTGCCAAAAATACAACCTCACTTCCCAAATCAGAAGCAGCATGGCCAGAAATAGCTCCAACGTGTCTGACAGTTTGCTATTTTAATCTCAAAGATGAGCTCTCCAATTATGAGATTTCATATCATTAACTGCATAACAACACCAACTAAAACATGCAGTTGCACATAAAAGGCTGCAAAGCATTAACCAGCATATTTTGGTAAAGATTTGTGGAATAATTTAACTGATTGTAAGTCATCCTCATTCTCAGCACACTGTAAAGAAAATGTATTTCTCCAGCTATTCCAAAAGGTATTTATCATTCAGGTTCAAATAAAACTGTCATAGCTGTGCAACATATCAAATCTTGTAAAAAGACAGAACAGCAGCTTGAATAAAGCTTTGCCTATTATTAAAAAACCTGCATATCAGGCAGCCCATGCTGAGGCTGGTTCTCAAAACATAAAACCAAAACTGAGGCCTCTTGGGATCATAAATGCAGATAACTGTAAATGTCAGATGCTGGGCTAGAATTGATAACCACAACCAAACTGTTCATTCATACACTCATAAAAGCTTGGTGTGCATGTGTGTGTATATATATATATATATATATATATAAAAAAAATGTGTGTGTGTATCTGTATGTATATGTATATATATGTATATGTATGTTCACATGTGTATATATATGTACATATCTATATGTGTGTATGTGTGTGTATATATATATAAAAACACACACACAACATTTTTACATATATATATACACAAATATGGCATTAATAAGTTGAAAAATGTGCCCAGTTGTCTGGAAAAATCATGCTCAGAAGGTGTGATTGAACTGGATGCTATTTCTTTGTTACTGATATAAATTTAAAAGCTGTTTCTTCTACTTAAGTCAAACCAAAAGGCAGAGCTCAGGGGTGCTGCCCCACCCACCCCTGTGCCCATCCAGTTCCCAGGGCAGCTCCTCTGAGCCCCTGCCAAGGGGCACACACGCCAGGGAAAGGTGTCCCAGCTGAATGTCACCTCTGTCCCTGTGACAAACCCACCAGGGCTCATCAATGGGGACACCACTCAGCAAACAGCATCCCCCTCCCACCTCCTTCAACCATCACTCAGCTTTCCACATGTCTCTCACTCGGTTTTATTTCAAAGACATCAGGAAAGACACCTCTGAGGTGAGGCAGAATATTGCACACATAAATCAGCAGTTAAAAGAAGCTTTAAAAAAATGTCAGGCTATTTTAAGAATGGCACTGATAAAGCAACATTTAGCCTTTTTTAATTTGTTAAACTTTAATTTGACACCTACAGAAAGCCAGTTCCTTTTCCACAGTCCAGTTTCATGGACCTTCCCAAGCAGAGCCCCACAGATTCCCCAAGCTATGACCTGACTATCAATGAACACAAATACTTTAAAAAAATGCAAAACAATAAAACACCCACAAAGGCAGGAAGGAACAATTTAAAGATTCCCACTGGCAGCACAGCAATGTCAGAAGAGTGGTCTGAAAAAACTTTGAAATGCAAGAGTAGTTAAAGAACTAAAACCTGAAAGGTGGGATCTACCCACCTTTTCTTTCCCTATCTGACTGATAAAACTCTGCTTTCCAGACTCAGCAAGGAGTTCCCAGGGAATTCTGCACCACTTGCATTACACATGAACAGGATTAGGAAGGATGGTTAATTCCTTTAAAAACACCCCAACTGAACAAGGCAGTGGAATATGAAAGGCTCAGCTTCAATGTGACATATGCACATTTGGAAGCTTTAACAAATAGAAATAAATGTAAGTACATCCCCTTGATGTTCTCTGAATCCAGTCCCAAATGGTAACCAAAATACCCCCCAAGGCCCTGGGAAGGAAAGGCGGAACAATCAGCTGGGTTTGTCCTCACAAAATCCCAACACCATCCCCTCATCCTACATTGTCTGCTGAAATATCCACCAGCCAAACAGCACCAAAGACACATCTCTGAGTTCTGGTACTTCAGGAAGAGTTACAAAATAGTGAGGCCTCTCTTTAAGGGAACAAAAAAAAGAAAAAAAATTATAAAGCAGATACATAATTTTAACTACAAAAGAACCACTGACAGCAAACTAACAAATCTGGGCATCAGTTTTAAAAATTCAGACAACTGACTGCAATGCATAACACTATGTAATAAAAGAAGAAATAAGCATACCATGCCTACAGTCTTCATCTGCTTGCCCATACTTTTTCTGAAAGGTAAAACATGAGAAGTTTAAAAATAGCATTATTCCAGTTTGCATAAACAACTACATGCTTGAATTACAAGTTTCTTAAAACTTTTTAGAAACCATTACCTTGTCTTTTCCTGGGTGGAACATGTAAAGAATGTGAGTCACATGGCAATTATAATATAATTAATTCTTAGAATGCTGCCTTGTTCTCAGATTCTCAGCAAATGGACATTTTAAAACAGGAGCACAAAGGTGTGTGTTTTATGTTTGCAGGTGGCTCACACCACTTGGGAAAAAATACAAAACTTAACTTTCTAGCCATTGTTTGGTTTTTAAAAACCTGCACTGCTGTGGTTCTGTTCCAATGGATATTATTTTATTCTGTCTTACCAGTGGTGATTTTAAGTAAATCAAGAAGGAAAATCTGGATTTTTTCCCCCTCTTTTCCTTTTAAGCCTTTACCTGTCTACATAATTCAAGTCTTCAGTAGGAAGGGATTGATTACAAGTATTTTTCAAAGTCCCTGCAGACTTCCTGCAATGATATCACCATGAGGAACATCCAGATAGAGGCCTGACAGGATTTTCAAAGAGTGATGTCAGAAATGCATTAAATACTCTAAGCACCAGTCTGTATCTTGGTTTATGTAAAGAATTTTGAGAAGCCAAGTCTGTAGAACAAAACTTCCACTAAAATAACCAACATTAGTTATTTCTGAACCTCTTACCCTGAGGAGCCATAAGAAAAGACACCTCTTAATTTCAGAGGTTTCCCAAATCCTGTTTTGCACACTCAGTAGTCCAATTCAGCTGTTTATTTAAAGATGCTTAAAAGCACTCCCTGACCAGATGGGCAGGATTTCTCTTAGAGCTGCCCAGAGAGATCTCAGGACGTGGCCAACCTTCTCCCACCTGGGCTGGAACTGCTCATACTCAGTTTGGGAGGATTTGGGGCAGACAAGACCCCTGTAAATCTGTAAAAAAATTTCCAGAAAGGTAAAAAAAGCAGGTTGTAGGTTTATTCTTAAGCACTGTAATGTCCTTTCCTTTAAGCAACTGCAGCTCTCTGATGCTTTCAAGGAATGACACGAACTTGGCCATGGGATCACCTGTAATTCAGGGTTGTGCCTCTTGCCTGGCATTTGCAAACCTTTAAAGACCCCAAGTTTTCACACTTCCACTAAAAACCTGCAGGAATCTAAAGTTAAATGTTCCACCAGAGATGCTCCAGCCCAGCACTGGAAAGCAAGGATAGGATCAAGTGTTAAAAGACTAAAGTCAGACCTATGCAAGTGTTGCTAAATCAGGTATGGACCAGCTACCTGAACTTTGGCATTTCTTAACTTTGTTTTTTAAGTGTTTATGTTTGCAGAAACTTTAATTTCATGCTCTTTAAAGATCAGGTAATTTGGAATGTAATTCAGCATAGCTATACAAACATTATACCCTAAACCCCAGATATTATCCCAGAATCTCAGACTATTCTGAGCTGGAAGGACCCACAAGGATCATGGAGTCCAACTCAAGTCAGTGGCCCACACTGGGGATTGAACCCACGACCTTGGCATTATTACAACCAAGTTTTAACCAACTGAGCTGATCTCCTGGAATATATTTTTTTAAATGTTAAGACTATTTTTCTTTATTTGTGATTGAGACCCAAACTAAGTGGTGAAAAATAAACAAACTCCACGAGAGAAGCCTCATAAATGCTTTAGCAGGAGGGATTGTGTGGCAAACCAACATGCCAATCACAAGGCAAACTCTGAATTTTCTTTACCTCTTGACAGTACTTCCCAGATCACTAGATACTGTGAAAGAGTGACACTCACAAGTTGTAAAAAAGAAGCAATTCTATACAGCAGAGTCTCGATTTTGATGCGGTCGCTCTGTGCCTGGCAGGGCTCCGGGGGGCACTGGCTGAGGGCAAGCAGAGCCTCTGTGCAATGCTTCACTGCCACTTCATAATCCTGCTGCTTAAGGCATTCACATGCTTGTTCACATGACTTCTCTGGTCTTCTGTCTGCCATGACTCAGGGACAGAGCTCCTAGAGCGGGGCAGAGGGGACGACAAAACGTTGGTTAGCTGGGCTGGCACTGACCAGCTGTGCCATCCCGTCCCCAGCGCTGAACACCCCCTGCCTGTGCCACTCACCTCTCCTGGCCAAGCCTCTCACTAACTAAGCTCTTCCCAGGCTCTTCTCCAGCGAATTCCACAAGGTCTTTAAGCCCAAGGATGTGAGCAGTGGTTTCCAAGTTTAGTTTCAAAGTTTAGAGTCAGCACAGATTTAAGCACTTGGAGGCTTTTGGGTCTTGGATGGCAACAAGAGCTTTGCTTTGCAACACAACTCATCCCCCTCCTGCTCTGCCTCCAAGACACCTTTCTCTTCCAGACACTTCTCACCTACACTCAGGAGTAGGAGCTGCTTTCCCTGGGTGAAGCACAGCAGAGATCACAGACTCATGGAATGGATTGGGTTGGAAAGACCTCCAAGATCAGCAAGTCCAACCCTTGATCCAACCCTACTGTGATCACCAGCCCAGGGCACAGAGTGCCCTGGGCTGGTGATCACAGTAGGGTTGGATCAAGACATGGTGGATTCTCACTCATCACAGTGGGGTTGGATCAAGACATGGTGGATTCTCACTCATCACAGTGGGGTTGGATCAAGACATGGTGGATTCTCACTCATCACAGTGGGGTTGGATCAAGACATGGTGGATTCTCACTCATCACAGTGGGGTTGGATCAAGACATGGTGGATTCTCACTCAGTGCCACATCCATAGAATCACAGAATCAGATAATGGATTGGGTTGGAAAAGCCCTTCAAGATCATTAAGTCCAACCTTTGGTCCAACTCCAGTCCCTTTACCAGATCAGGGCACTCAGTGCCACGGCCAAGCTCAGCTGAAAAACCTCCAGGGATGGGGAATCCACTCCCTCTCTGGGCAGCCCATTCCATGGACAAGGAGGAATGAGAAAGATCAGGAGATAACAACAAACCAACCAACCACTGGTCTCTTCCTTCAGCTGGTTTATTCACATTCATGTCTGACACAATCTAAATACAACTACCACACCAACACAGTTTCTTAAGTAATTTTAAAGTAAATATTTGGGGGGGATTGAGTAAATATTTGGGGGGGATTGAGTAAATATTTGGGGGGGATTTCATTCTTAAAATTTCAGTATCAAAATAATAACATAAAGAAATATTCATTTTTCAAGACAATTTTGATTTAAGTCACCCTCCCTATTACACAGTAACATAAAGATTCCTTAAGTACAACAACATCTCCCCAAAAATAAAGGAACACAAGCACAACTGCTGTGCAGTTTTCTCTGTGTAAATCTGAGGCATGTGCCTCTTTCTTAATAACAGCCCTGCAAAATATTACCTCATTCATCCAGATCCTTCTTCTGCTGCTAAAAATAAGTCCCCACTTTCAACCAAAATAGGAACAGGCAAGTGGGTTTTGCATTTCCATGCATGTGAGTGAATCCATTCATCAGGTAATTCTCGTGGAGATCCAGCTGGGTCACCCAGGCACGTTTTGCAATCACAGAAATGTGGGGTGTTCTTCAGCTGTGTGTGCAGGATCCTTTGTGCACACAGCCAGAAACTGCTCTGGCTCCCACTTCACCAACACTTTAGGCCACAGTGTGTTGTACAAATCTAAGATTTGCTTGCACAGTAATACAATAGTTAATTGATGTTTTTCTCATGTACATTCTCTTTTCCTCCTAAGGGACTGCAAATAGAGGACTCTGTGAACTCAGCTGTGATTGTGATTTCCTCACTTCCTGGCTGACAGAAAACCAAATTCCTTTGACCAAAAGCCTCAGCAGAGCTTCTGTGTGTTCATTCCCAAAGAACTGACTAAACACAGATCCATCCTCACTCACCTGGCCACACAACTGGCAGCACTGGCAAGTTTGTGACCCAGCCCTTCTTCCCCAACACGTAAAGACAAAGATGTTCCTTATCAACTACCTTTGGATAAATATTGAACTCATCTATTGGAGGAGAAGCTGATTTTACACACCCAAAAGTGGCCACAAAACTTCTTTGGTCAGTTTGAAGACTTGAGAGTGACCCCAAGAAAAACCTGTGCATGAGTCTGGGCAGAGGAGAGAGCAGTGAAAGTCCCACCCAAGTGACTGCACAGGACACAGGGACAGTTCAGGAGCCACTGCAGTGTCATTTCCTTTAAAAAAAGCAACTTATAACAAAGAAAAGCTGCATGTGAGCAACATATGGAAAAGGATACACTCAGGCCCTCAGATTTCATTCTAATCCCATTATTTTTAGACAGCCATGCAGGCTCCAACATGCACATTCACTGGGTATTTGTGCCATTTACTTCAGACTCCAGTCCAGGGGCTCAGTGGTTAAAAAACCAGTGGCTGTGGCACTTCACAATGTGGGTTAGTTGGCATGGTGGTATCCAGGCAAAGGTTGGACTCTGTTACCTTGGGAGGTCCTTCCCAAATTTAAAGTACTCACAGAATCATGAACAGCCAAGGAATGGAGGCACTTCTTGAAAGAAATTTATTTTCAGTTCTGTATGTTCAAAAATTTCAGCTGTAAAATTGGAATTTCTACATTCAGTCAGAGTAGAATTTTTTAGCACTGGAGCATCACAAGGTCTGCACTATATTCCCAAGTCTCTTTGCAAAACTGAGTAAATTATTTCTGCACTTCCCTTCTCTCCATAAAAGTGAAATTAAAATACTAAACATGTAACAGAACAGATGTCAGGAGTGCTCATTTTCTCAGTGTGGCCTGGAGAACCACACTCCAAGAGAGTTCTAAATTAAAAATTGAGACAATTTATTCTAATAGCAAAGCTTAATATACCTTCCAAAAACTGAGGAAACTAAACAGGCACATTCCCACTATCTGAAGTTGCACATCTAAAACAGGTGGATATACCTAAGAAAATATGAATTTAAATATATAATCTGGCTTTGGACCTCCAAAAAACTCCTGCCATTCAGTAGAAGAAACATCACTGAATGTGCAGAAGGCTGAGTTGAGCTCAGCTTATCTTCCAAAAAACATCATATAAGTTGGAGATCAGAAAAAATTCTTTGCAGAGAGAGTGCTCAGGGATTGGAATGGGCTGCCCAGAGAGGGGGTGGATTCCCCATCCCTGGAGGTTTTTAACCTGAGCTTGGCCGTGGCACTGAGTGCCATGATCTGGTAAAGGGACTGGAGTTGGACCAAGGGTTGGACTTGATGATCTTGGAGGGCTTTTCCAACCCAATCCATTCTGTGATTCTGTGGATGTGACACTGAGTGAGAATCCACCACATCTTGATCCAACCCCACTGTGATCACCAGCCCAGGGCACAGAGTGCCCTGGGCTGGTGATCACAGTAGGGTTGGATCAAGGGTTGGACTTGATGATCTTGGAGGTCTTTTCCAACCCAATCCATTCAATGATTCTATGATATAAAAGACCTGGTTAGTTCCAACTGGTGTAACTTAAACCTTGGTGGTTTTCTCAGCTGTGAGAGATCTATTTATTTTTTTCCCCTCCAGCTAAAGATTTTCAGGCTCAATATTCCTAATGAGTATTTCACCTCCTTGCCAAAGGCATTTTGGAAGAAAACATGAAGAGAGTAACTAAAATTTCATCTCCACAGAAAACTGCCCATTTCCCTTCCAGAGCTGCAGAGGGGCTGGGAAAGGCAAAGGGGGCAAATGGGGAGGTAGAGGGACAACCAATGTGATCTCCAGTCACGTATTCCCAAGGAAACACTCCCCCTGCCTGGTGCACAGGAGGCTCTGAGGAACTACCCCAGCCTGCTGAGTCCAACTTCAAATTAAAAATTGAAGGAGAGAAGGCCATGAACTAAACTTGTAGTTTTTCATGGCAGTTTAACTCCTGACTGTGCCCTCCACTCCTCACTGCTGTGCCTGGTGCAATCAAAGGGGCCATACACCAAGATAATGGTAAGTTAAAGCATGTGACAGCTCCCAAAAAAATCTCCAACAGATGCTTTTTCAATTCACTGTAAAGCATCAAGCCAGATAACTCTCGCTGTACTTCATAAACAAACAGATTAGAGGGCACAATGCTGTTCCTATTAATGTTACTGGCAAAATTCCCAATGTCTGCCAAGACAGAAGGATCAGATCCAAGGTCTCGCATGCCAAGCTGACAAACAGTAGACAAGTCAGTAAATATTTGCATATTTTAACCAAACATTAACATCTCTTGCAAAGATTTATGCTAAAGCAATGATGTTCAACTTGCAGTCCTACAGTGAGACTGGGAGGAATTCACTGTCAGTTGGATTTGCCTCAAGAGCCACATCCTGGGAATAGCACAGTGAGGCCAATGAGTGAGCCCCACTGCCATGGGGAACACGCAGGGGAACAGCATCTCCAGCTGCCTCCCTTTACAACCCACAACCCTTCAGACAGCTCTGCTGGGAGAAATAAGCACCAGATATTCCTTGCCAAAGCTGTTCAGCCGTGTCCTCCTGTTTGCAGCCCTCTGTGCTGCAGCAAAGGAGAGGAGGGGATGGATCTGCCCTTCCCCTGCCCATGGGGGTGACGCTGGCACAGACCTGAGAGAGCAGGGCAGGAATTCCACTCATCCTGCCCCTCTCTGCACAAATCCATCCACTGTGTTTCCCAATCCTTTGGGAGTTTTCAGCCTTTCTCTGGAAAGGCTGGCCACCAAACAGGGCAGAAGTTTTAAACATGACATAAATTCAGGCAATACTCAAGAAAAGACAGCTGGTTTATCAGAAATTCCCAGCAATTCCTTTTAAGAGCAAGAAGAGACCCACTAGATTTATTTAGGAGGCTGACAGCTCTGTCCTCCCTCAGTAACTCCTGAACTTCGAGTCAATTGGAACTGAATCTCCCAGAAGTCTGAAGGGTCTCCAAGAAGCTTCAGGTTCCATGAAAAACATGTAACAAGACAGATAACAGAGCCAGGGAAAGGTTAAGTTATAATTCAGCCTCTTATGGATACCCAGACATCATTACCCCCTCAATTACTGCCATTTACCTTTGCTGCAGCAAAGGATCACTCACCAGGGAAAGAAAACTCTTATTTATCCTTCTTGCCCTCAGACTGAATTCACCACCTTAACCCCTGAGGATCCATCCAGCAGTGCCCAGGTACCACTACAGCAGTTTCCAAGCTTTGGAGGCCACAGACAGGAGCAGGACATGACCTGTCTCTAAGTTGTCACTGGCAAACTGAGGCTTGAGCAATTCTCACCTAAAGGCCACAAAATTGTGTTGTTTCCATAATATAGAAAAGCATTTCTTGAGAAGTCACCAAGTTGGTCCGGGTACAGTCCCTGGGACTGAACAGGTCCCCACTCACTCACAATTACCAGGGAAAGACAATCATCTGAATTAATTTGTTGAGTGTGCTACACAACCCAAAAGGTGGATATTGTGAACATGTCAACGTTACAGGTCACTGCAGTTCAACTAACAAGACTCTGCACTTGGCAGTCCACACACTGAAACAGGGAATAATACACCTGAACACTGTTAAATCCCACTGAGAGTTGCTCTGCCATCTCTAGTGATCCCATCTTGCATCTCTACATGTTAATTGTTTTTGCAGCACTACAAAATACCACTCAGTACCTTTAGATGAAATAAATATCTATTTTTTAGGAAAATAAATATCTATTTTTTTCCCTTACCTGTTGTGACAAAATAAACCAATCTTTGCCTTAAGACAAAAAGTAATACAAAACCCCAAACCATCTTATTCAAGCCTCCAGGAAGAAACAAAATACAGCTGCACAAAATACAGAAGTGATTGACAGACACACATAGGGAAAAAATGCAGTTCTCTCGTGTCATCACATATATTATAAATAATCCCACTCTCAGAAATCATTACTAAAATGAGAGTAGATAATGTCAGTGCATTATACCAGTGTGAGTGATGCAACAGAGAGAAAAAGCACAGGGTGCAAAAAAGGATTATAGGAAAGGGGCTTTTGCCTTTTTTTAAAGAAAAACATAAGAGCAGAGAACTCCTGCACTCCTTCATTGCAGTTCTGGCTGTAAGAGCAGTCACACAGAGTTCTCAGAAATGCTCTGCACACCTTGCAGAGCAAACACAGAAAAGCCTCCACCCTTGAGAAAGGACAATCTAATCAGTTTTCTGAAATAACTGAATTACTCCAGCTAATGTTGTACAACTGCAGGCAAAATGACCCTACTTTAAATTCCAAAAATGATGTTAAACCTGAAATGGAGCATAGAGAATGAGGAAAGCACATTTCAAGGTTTTATTCCATAGCAAGAACTTCTGCTACATGTTCTGTAAGGAACTTGACACACTGGATTTTGGGAAGGGGAAAAAGAGAATTAAGAGGTTCCTGATGCCCCCAATAAATACTCAGGTTATCCTTCCACATTTAACAATCAAAGAGAGCACCACAAAGCAGGAGGACAAGTGATCTCTGGCCACATAAATAGAGCCCTGAGTCTGGCCTGTAAACTTAAGGTATGGAATAAACACACTCACATTTCCTGAAGGAGGAACAAGTGCCTGTGGGTGGCTTCTCACTCACACAATGACAGTAACAAAGAGGCAGTTGAGATTAAGAGCAAATGCCTTTTGCATGTGGATCCTCTGTGGGTTTAGAATCATGTTATACACATCACAAACAGTAAGGAGTTTCTGGCATGCCAGTTATATTTCAGTAGAGACTCCTAAGTGATTATTAACACTTTATTACCTTTACTAATCTCTTGTATTTTCATAGGATCATAGAATGGATTGAGCAGGAAAAGACCTCCGAGATCAGCAAGTCCAACCCTTGATCCAACCCTACTGTGATCACCAGCCCAGGGCACAGAGTGCCCTGGGCTGGTGATCACAGTGGGGTTGGATCAAGACATGGTGGATTCTCACTCATCACAGTGGGGTTGGATCAAGACATGGTGGATTCTCACTCATCACAGTGGGGTTGGATCAAGATGTGGTGGATTCTCACTCATCACAGTGGGGTTGGATCAAGATGTGGTGGATTCTCACTCATCACAGTGGGGTTGGATCAAGACGTGGTGGATTCTCACTCAGTGCCACATCCATAGAATCACAGAATCATAGAATGGATTGGGTTGGAAAAGACCTCTGAGATCATCAAGTCCAACCCTTGGTCCAACTCCAGTCCCTTTACCAGATCATGGCACTCAGTGCCACAGCCAAGCTCAGCTGAAAAACCTCCAGGGATGGGGAATCCACCAACAGAGAATCAGAGAATGGGTTGTGTTGGAAGAGACCTCTGAGATCATCAAGTCCAACCCTTGATTCAACCCCACTGTGATCACCAGCCCAGGGCACTCTGTGCCCTGGGCTGGTGATCACAGTAGGGTTGGATCAAGACATGGATTCTCACTCAGTGCCACATCCAGAGACTCACAGAATGGATTGGGTTGGAAAAGCCCTCTGAGATCATCAAGTCCAACCCTTGGTCCAACTCCAGTCCCTTTACCAGATCATGGCACTCAGTGCCATGGCCAAGCTCAGTTGAAAACCCTCCAGGGATGGGGAATCCACCCCCTCTCTGGGCAGCCCATTCCAATCCCTGAGCACTCTCTCTGCAAAGAATTTCTTTCTGATCTCCAACTTCAATTTCCCCTGGCAGAGCTTGAGCCCATCGTGCCCCCTTGTCCTATTGCTGAGTGCCTGGGAGAAGAGACAAACCCCACCTGGCCAGAACTTCCCTTCAGGTTTCCCTTTTGGAAACAGCAGCAAAAAGGACAATCTATGCAGGCAGCAATTTAGACCTTGTCAAACTGCCTCCCTTTGGGCTCAAAACATGGAAATAACTCACAGCCTGACTTGCAGCACCACATAAGTTCCCCCAATATCTTCATAACCTGCCTTTAAAATGATCTTTTTCACACAGATGTCTGAAAACATCACCTGTCCTGATGAAACTCAGCACAATCCCTGGCAAGTCAAAGCACAGCATCTTTGTGGGGTGTGCTGGCACTGCCTGAAAACCACTCAGAACCCCCAGATGGAAGGCTCCCAGCCACACAAAGCAAATATATATATATATATATATACACACCCCTATTGCCTTCATTAGCAGCACAAAGAGCAAGTTGCAAAGTTGGCTGCTCTGAGGTTGTGTGAGGACAAAACAGCCTGTCCAGCCCAGGTGGCCTCCTGTGTGTCTGCATTATGATATTGCCTTTAACTGTGTTAGTCACAGAGTACATTTTCCAAGGGCTACCTGGTGGAATGAACAGGCAGAACAGACTTAATGGACATCTACTGAAGTCCTTCAGCACAGAGCCCGAGGCCTTATTCACTGCCTGCTACTCCCATCTGGTTCTAAAGGCTGCATTTTAATGTTTTCATTAAGTTTCCAATAATGCCTCCAGTCCTGCAGCCCAGCCCTTCACAAGGATTAAGAAAACATCTTAATCATCCTGACAATATTCCAATTTTACAAAGAATAAAGACATTAAATCACAAATTAGAAGTTTCTGTAAACTTCTAAGATTCAGAGTAAGACACCTAGAAGAGATTTGTCCCCTTCTGCCCTGCCCTGCAGAGCCCTTTCCATGATCCCTGCAGGACACTCAGGAGTATCCAGCACTTCTCTGCACCACAACGAGGGAAAACCATTAAAAATACAGCAAATGAAGTCTGGCAAAGATGGGGCTTAAGTAGGATTTGCTTTCTTGCTTTTGCTATTCCCTATTCCATTTCAGAAACACTTTCTCATTTATGCAAATGGAGAAACTGTATTCCAACAAACAACTGCATTAGCATTGTAAAATAAATCCTGTGTACCCACACCAGGCAGCCTCCCTTCTATTTCCTGCTAATACCAACGTTTTTCAACCTCATTCTCCTCATTCAGCCACCCCCATCTCCTCATTTATTGTACATATTCTGTGCAAATCTGCATTTTGCACCTTCTGTTTGAATCCAGTCCCTGCTTCTCCCTCAGTGCTGCAGGAGGGCAGAGCTGGGAGGAGACAGGACTGGGATCAGGAGTGCACAAAGGGAATTTTCTGTGCTCTCATTTTTGCCCAAAACCACACCAGGGACAAATGCAGGAGCCTTCAAACTGCAGAGAAATCCCATTTAGCCCAGGCTGAAGTGCATTCACTGCAGGGATTATCCTTTACATTTGTATTTAATGCTAATTTGACCAACGCTGAGCAGATTTTCAAAGGGTCAATAACAAGCACACCCCTGGCAGAAACAAAATATTATAACACATCTTAACTCTTGGGGAAAAGGGCACCCAAAAATTGAGGGAGGGGCACTCAAATTTTGGGGAGGGACACCCAAAAATTGGGGAAAGGGGCACTCAAAAATTGGGGGCAAAATTGGGGAAAGGGGCACTCAAAAATTAAGGGAGGGGCACTCAAAAATTGGGGAAAGGGGCACTCAAAAATTGGGGGCAAAATTGGGGAAAGGGGCACTCAAAAATTAAGGGAGGGGCACTCAAAAATTAAGGGAGGGGCACTCAAAAATTGGGGGCAAAATTGGGGAAAGGGGCACTCAAAAATTGGGGAAAGGGGCACTCAAAAATAGGGGAAAGGGGCACTCAAAAATTGGGGGCAAAATTGGGGAAAGGGGCACTCAAAAATTGGAGAAAGGGGCACTCAAAAATTGGGGGCAAAATTGGGGAAAGGGGCACTCAAAAATTGGAGAAAGGGGCACTCAAAAATTGGGGGCAAAATTGGGGAAAGGGGCACTCAAAAATTGGGGAAAGGGGCACTCAAAAATTGGGGAAAGGGGCACTCAAAAATTGGGGGCAAAATTGGGGAAAGGGGCACTCAAAAATTGGGGAAAGGGACACTCAAAAGTTACGGGAGGGGCACTCAAATTTTAGGGAGGGGCACTGGAGGTCATTAGATTATTTCTTTTGAATTTATTATGAATATAAGAAAATGGTTTTTTGCCCAATTTTTAGAAAAGACCAACTCTTTTTTCCAGAGTCTTTCTCTCCTGCACAGCACCCAAAAAGTCAGCCCACAACAGGCACCTACCACGGGAAATTTCACCCAAATAATTAAAATTTGGCAGGTAACAACCAAGTGAAATGAGGGCTATGTCATAGTAAGCATCAGGTAACATAATAATAGGTGGTGCTTCTGCCCCACCTAAAGTTCTTTTGGCTCCTTCATAGAAAATTTTCCTGTAAACAACCTTTCATAATAACTGGCTGACACAGCAGCAGTTTGTGTTCCCTGCACCTCGATGTTCACGCTGCTTTTTGAGCAGAGTTTCTCACACTTGCCCAGGATGAGGGCATTTTAATTGAAATATTGTCCCATGGCTACCATTTTATCCCCACAACAACATCACCAATTACTTACTTTAAAAAAAATGCATTAGAAAAGTAATTTAATTGTTGCTTCTCTTAATGAAATTTGCCAGAGAAAAACAAAGGGAAGGATCAGCACTGCCCAGCCAGCTCTCCATGAGCAGCACCAACCTACAAGGCCCAACACACTTTGCAGAACAGCATCCATAATCCACAGCTGGTTCAAACATCATCATTCCCAACTCCCAAACCTGTGGCACAACCTCTCCCTCAAACAGTGACAGAGCAGGGCCCTGTTCCTGTCTCTGCACGTTGCACATCAGAGTGCTGAGTAACAATTCTGACCCCAAGAAGTGAACAGCTCTGACCTCAGGCCTTAGAGAGTCGTGCAACTGCCAGTGCTGCTGTGCTGTGAGTCACAGGACGGTGCCAGGAGCCCTTCCTGAGAAATGCTGCTGTGTGAGATGGAGCTACATCTGTGCCAGTGTGACTGAATGTGTCACCTCCTTTCCCAAATGCCCAGCGAGTGCCAGAACTGTGTTCCCAAGGAAAGCCAAGGGGAGGCAGAGAAGGTTCCCAAGCATCATTTCAACACAGAACACAGGCCAGGGTATTTACACATGTGCTGCAGGAGTTCAAATGCACAAACATGTCACAGTTTCCCACAGTGCTCACTGAACCTGCCACTCACTGCCTGC
Source organism: Pithys albifrons albifrons (assembly GCF_047495875.1). Taxonomy (NCBI): domain Eukaryota; kingdom Metazoa; phylum Chordata; class Aves; order Passeriformes; family Thamnophilidae; genus Pithys; species Pithys albifrons. The sequence goes on along the minus strand of NC_092476.1, from coordinate 1,056,121 downwards.
AGAGAGCACCTGATCACAGCTCATGTGCCAAACTCACCAATTTAATCAGGCTCAGGGACAGAACCAAAATTAGCACTTCCTACCTCTCAGTCTCGTGTCCAATTCACAGCTTCATCTAACACAGCTGTATTTGGATTTCAGCCATTTTTCATTTAGGGAATTATTTATCACAGCAGATCCCCATTTGGAAAAGCCCCACACAAGCTCTTCCCTCCCCCAGCAGTTCTGAAGCTCAGAGGTCCAATCCACATTTTCTCTGCTTAACAAGGATATTGCAGCAATGCCAAAAGAGTCTCCCCTCAAGTGTCAAACTTTTCACACAGGAACTTTCTGCACCCCTGACACTGCAAGGCAGCCCCTCCCTGTGAGCAGAGGTACCTGAGGGGCACAGCTTTGATCCCCAGGGCAAACTCAGATGCCACAGGTGTCCATCACAGTCCTGCTGGATGGGGGGAGGAAGCCCTAAGTTCACTTTCTTTTGGAGATGCAAAATGTGAATCACTCTTTCAACCCATTTGAAAGGCAAAAGGTTGTAAAAATCTTCATGCTGAGCATCAGCTCCATTGCACAGGTCACAAACTGAGCACAGAGATCAGTCCCAACAGTGAGAAACAGGACAGGAAAATGTCCTTTTAATGCACCTCAGCCTTCACTGCAGCTTTATAATGAATTTATTACAGCAGTGAACAGTCCTGTGACTGAGTTTATCCAGGGCTGAGCACAAAAGGGTCTCCCCATAACAGATTCAATGACACAATTGTGCCACCCACAGACCCTGCAAACAGCTCTCCCCAAACCACACCAATTATGTAACTGCACAGGGTATTTTTGTGTGCTCTTTGGAAAGTTCAAAGCAGCAACTAACCTCCACCTCTAAAAATTGCTATCTTTATTGCAAATAACCTTTGAAATTCATTTTTACATGACCCTGCTTCAAAAGGTCTGGCATAATACAGCCCAGCCTGGTTTGGGGAGCTGCCTTCTGACTCTGTGTTTTAATGATATTAACCTTTCTGCATATGGATAATGCTTTTGTAACACCCCTGCTTTCTCTGCTCAAATTCATGACCATGGTGGCACCACCAGGTTCAATTTTTAACCCCTCAAAGCACAGGATATGGATTCACAGAATCACAGAATGGATTGGGTTGGAAAGCCCTCCAAGATCAGCAAGTCCAACCCTTGATCCAACCCCACTGTGATCACCAGCCCAGGGCACGGAGTGCCCTGGGCTGGTGATCACAGTAGGGTTGGATCAAGACATGGTGGATTCTCACTCATCACAGAAGGGATGGATCAAGACATGGTGGATTCTCACTCATCACAGAAGGGTTGGATCAAGACATGGTGGATTCTCACTCATCACAGAAGGGTTGGATCAAGACATGGTGGATTCTCACTCATCACAGAAGGGTTGGATCAAGACATGGTGGATTCTCACTCATCACAGAAGGGATGGATCAAGATATGGTGGATTCTCACTCAGTGCCACATCCATAGAATCACAGAATCATAGAATGGATTGGGTTGGAAAAGATCTCCAAGATCATCAAGTCCAACCCTTGGTCCAACTCCAGTCCCTTTACCAGATCATGGCACTCAGTGCCACGGCCAAGCTCAGGTGAAAAACCTCCAGGGATGGGGAATCCACCCCCTCTCTGGGCAGCCCATTCCAATCCCTGAGCACTCTCTCTGCAAAGAATTTCTTTCTCATCTCCAACTTCAATTTCCCCTGGCAGAGCTTGAGCCCATCGTGCCCCCTTGTCCTATTGCTGAGTGCCTGGGAGAAGAGACCAACCCCACCTGTCCAGAACTTCCCTTCAGGCAGTTCCAGACAGTGCTGAGGTCACCTCTGAGCCTCCTCTTCTCCAGGCTGAACACCCCCAGCTCCCTCAGCCTCTCCCCACAGCACTTGTGCTCCAGTCCCTTCCCCAGCCTTGTTCCCATGTCCTGCTCTCCCAGCAAACCCCACCAGTGACACCACAAGGTGTGTCCCCACCACGTTCCCCAGCAGGACTCGCCCTCCCCACTGCTCTGGGAACAACATCAGCGCCTCAGCCAGGGATGTGAAACCCCACTCAGGGAACTGCAGCAGCAGGAATGAGTCAGGATCCTGCTGTGGGAAGGACATCCTGACACAACATGGGAAGCAGGGAAGAGGTGTCTGGCCCAGCCCAACACACACACACAAAGGCACAGCCGAGGAGTATCACCCAGTTCAGAAGACAAAACAAACGTGTGAGTGTCCCCAGATATGGGCAGAGCAGCACAGTCACCTCACAGCCAGCAGCACAAACAACTCCCACCAACAGCAGCGCTTCAAGGAAGGACCCGCAGCACTGGGCGAGTGCAGACTCCCAAGTGTGCTTAGAAACATTCCCCTCAACCACCTCCCTGCAAAGATAATGAGGGAAGTCCAGCAAACTGTGGCTCCCAGGATGGCAGAGGAACAGACCCCAGGCAGCTCTCGTGGCTGGACAGCAGCATTTGGGAATCCCAGAGGATGGGGAATTCCACTGAGAGCAGCAAAAACCATTCCCTGGGACCAGAAGACAACTGCCCATCTGTGGGAACTGAATTACAATATCTGGAATGGAAAAAGTCCTGTTAGAAGTGGCTTCTTCATTTTCTTCACAAGTCCACTTCTGACAGGACTTTTTCCATTCCAGATTCTGCAATTCAATTCCCACATTCCCACACCCATCCCCCCCAAAATTATCCCTGGATAAAATGAAATTTTCCCTTTAAAAATACAGATTACCTTACAGGAAGTGCAAAGATGTCTATGGGAGAAGGTTTATTTCACGTGCTGCCAACCCCACCATGCCCTTCACTTGTGGCATTCTCCTTCCACGATGCCCACAGAGATTTGTTACCTTCCTGCTTTGCTGAACCACTCAAAGTTTTCCAGCAAATTAAATGCTTGTGCCACATTACTAACAACCAGGATTCTCAAAACCAGCTCATGTTACATATTTCCCTTTTGCCATGGGGTCTGAAGGGCTATGAAAGACCTTTTAAGCATATTTGAGCAGTGTAATTTTTAGTGTTTTGATGAATACAGTATTTTTGCTATATTTAACTATGGGGGAAAAAACCCAGACTGTGAAATTCACAGACTGAAAGATCATTTCTAAGTCACACTTAGCCCAGCTACCATAAAACCAGCTCAGAGCAATCCACACAGTGCTCCCATTTCTATCCTTCCCTTCCTACCGCTCCAACATTCAGGATTTCATACCAAACACAACCCTACTGTTCTTTCTCTTCCACTCTTTCAGCATCACAGCCCTGAGAACCACTGGCCATCCCACCTCTTACAAACAGGAGAGAGCATGGCATTGATTGCCCCAAACCACAAATAAGTCAAAGACTCAAACATGCACCTCAGACACATCGTTCTTCATGCCAATGGGACTTCCCAGACTAAGAGCAACAAAGGGCACAGCAGTTCACAGGCCCATCTCCAAACAGCACTCACAGAAATCCTTCCTACCCCCTCAGCAGCCCCGTGTCCCCACTGCCCCATGGAAACCTGGAGAGCTCAGTGCTGCTAATGCTGAATTACCTTCCTGCTGTGGGGGAGCCTCCCAACATCTGCCAAAGACCCCCCAGCACTCAGGGGATCTGGGAGTTTGGATCAGCAGCAGGATGGGGCCACAGTCACCACCCAAACTGTTCAGTCACGAAATGGAATCTCTCAGAGTGGTAAAATTACATTTAAAAAGGAAAAAGACTGAAATTGATGATTTCTTATCTGCCTTTCCTCTAATAAGTCTGTAATTTGGTATCATGGAGGACTCTCAGGAAAGGCTGGGTAAGTAACCAGTGCAGTTCTAATTTATAACAATAAATTTGCATACAAAATTAGAGAAATATTTGGATATTACGTTATAGCCTCATTAAGTATCCTTCAACTTCAACTGGCAGGGCAACAGGAATGCAACAGAAAACCATATTCTCACCCATGGGTAATTACAATCTCTGCTGAAATTCCTAATCACTCCTTTTCCTACAGTGAGAGTCCCTTTTCTGTGTTTCTCAGCCTTGAGTGATTGCTCCTGATTGAAGCCTCATGTCATAAACATTTGTGTGAAGGGAGGATGAAGGATCAGTCAGCAAGATTGTTTGGGAATCAGGAACTGGAGTTCCACATCAGTATCTCCAGGATAAAATCCCCAGGAGCTGCCTGGCCCTGGGGAGCACCCCAGCCTTGCACACTCAAATTTCCCTACCTATAAAGCTGAGCTATTTTCTCCCACCCCAAAATACTGGGGGGAAACAAGTGTTTATTTTCCCAGTCAGAATCTCCAGCAGACAAAGCCCTCCTCTGTTGTTCTTCTTAATTCCATACCAAGCTGTGTGCAAACTTCAGTCTCTTCTCTCCCTGGCTGAATCAGACTGGCAATTGCAGAAGTTTGCACTAAGGGCAGTAAGAAATCAAACACATAAAGTACCATGTCTTTAAATATATGTCATTGACACACATAAACACAAGTGCTGCCAAAGGCCACGGAACAAATAGCAAGACAAACAAGAACAAAAAAGGAAGGTCTTGTTTGTTCTGATTGTCCAAGCCACAATCCTTCCATTTCAAGGCAAAAAACACACGTACCATGCAGTGAAAATGGGATTTTGCCTTAACAAAGGAAGTGAGAAATGATTAAACAGCTGCAACAAGAGCAGGAGGGAAGGTCAGGATTACAAAATTTGGTATTTTTGCCCCCGTGATGACACATGGGCAGCCTTGAACAGAGAGAACTCGGGGGATGTGCTTCCTTCCAGGAAAGGGGCTTTGGCAATGCCAGGACAAACGTCAGGGCTGGAGCTCACCGGGATTCCTGGCCCAGGGATGCCCAAGGAATCCCAGCTGTCCAACCAGTCCATCCCCAAGCCAGAGCAGAAAGGATCCTTCTTACAGCCCAGGGCTTCCCAGTCACTCAGGCTGTACAGGGGACAGGACTTCAATCATTACCAAAGTCTCTGCTAATTTGGATTTCACTGCTGCCCCCAGAGCTGGGAGGCCCCACTGACCTCAGCAGGAGAGGCCAGAGAGATTCAAAGCCTCTGAACTAAAAGTCTGAACTGTTCCAGCAATTCCTCCTGCCATTACTAAAATAAAACCACCTTGAATAACCAGCAGCAGCAAATGTAAGCTGGTAGTAAATAACAAATAAAAAAGAAACCAACACACTGAAAGCCGGGAAGAATATGCAGCTATAATTGCAAAGGGGATTTTAGGAACAAAAATAATTGCCAATGATGGAGAAATAATTCATTAGACTACTAAATTAACAGAGTTGGAAAACATTAGTAATAATACTGCCCAGCTCTTCCATGGGCTCTCTCATCCACAGGCATCAGAACTCCTCACAAACTGGTCAGGTTCACTACTCCTGTTTTCAGTTCCTTCCAAAGGAAGCACAAACAGGTGAAAGGATTTGCATCAGGCTGTGCACATCCCTCTGCACCAATCCTGCACCTGCACCCCTGGAACACAGCACCTCTTCAGGCCTTCCTGACACTCTGAGACCTCCTGAGATGAGAATTTCTCCATGAATCCAACCCTTCCCTCCAAACTACAGCCCTTCTCCTGCAACCAGATCTACTCGCCCCAGTCCCAAAGCCCAGGAGGAACTTCTCTGAAACCAGAGAGATTTCACAAAGGAAAAGGATCCATGACAAATCAAGAAGCAGAACTGGGACAAATTACAGATTAAGATGCTGCTTCCACATCTCCCTTTAAGTTTTAATCTGATGGGAAGAGGGAAAAAACAACCTCCCCTAACAAACCAACAAAAAAATCCCCAAATAAACCAAAAAAACCACTATTACAACCCTTCAAGTCCTCAAGCCATCACTTTAATAAGGCTCTTCCATAGAAAAATTCATCTGTCTCACTAAAAAGGCAGAGTGTCTGTATGAATTAAAAGAGGGAAAACACCACAGTATGTTTCACAAACCCAAAAAATTAAGAGAGGTGAAAAGTGATAATAGAAATGTGATTTCAGCCAGGAAAAGTAAAGAAGCAATTTCTGCTTTCAGAACAAATTACAAAGAGAACTCAACTTATCAGTAATAACACATAAAACATTCCTCCACTTACCAATAAAGAAAAACTGTTCTGCTAATTAAAGTTCAACAAAAAAGAGCTTAACTCAGCTTCTACCACTCCCAATTTCTGTGCTGTAAGAGCCAAACCCAGCACAGTTTGCACCCTGAAGAGGAGGAGGGAACATGGTGGTCCTTTATACACTTTCCCCTCCTCTAAATATCAACTGTTTAAAATCAGCTCCTCACTATGGACCAGCACCCCCAGCCTGTCCCTGGCAAACCACCTTTGCCATTGAAATAAAACAAACAAACAAACTAACAGAAAGCACAACAAAACAAAACAAAAACAAAGTTTTCATTCACAACCTGCTATGGCTCAAAAGACCTGAAACAACTGAAATCCAAATGCATCATTTTAAAACCTTCCTTTTCTACCAAGCAGTCTTGGGAAATAATACAAACTTGCAAAGTGTAAATTGCTTATTTTTAAATTTTTACAAAGGAATGTGTCTTTTCTTATATAAATAATGGTGGGGGGTGTATTTTATCCTTTGGTTTGTTTCAATTCTGCTGTTTATTAAGAACAACATCAGAACCCCTCAGCAACTCAGCCCACCCCCAGAGCAGCCACAGCAACACTCAATCTGCCAATGGGGATGTTCTGCTCATTTTTGGGGTATTTTTTTGTCTTACAACTGAATTGGTTTTTTTCTTCAACAAAAAGCAAAACTTGTGATTTTAAAACTTCATCTCAAGGAGCCTCTGATAATACAAAAATCCCATTACCTGGTGAACTCTCCCTCATTTTGGCATTAATTGGGGAGCAGCCTTGCAACCATTTCCCTGCAGTTATTTCTTAATTTCCATCAATGGTGTGTTTAATTACATTACTATAATCAAACAACAGTTTGCCCTTACAGTGCATTGAGGCCACAACAACTGCACTCATTTGGAAATTAATGAAAGGATATGACCCAGCCCCTCATTTGGAAATTAAAAAAGGACACAACCCACCCCAGGAGGGGGAACAAACACCCTTTTCCTTCCCAAAAATACCCGCGTGGGAAGGGCAGCACAAACCCTCAGAGCTCTCCTCTCCCGATGGTGCTCCAGGACCTGCGATAAATAAACCTCCCAACTCCACTGCCCTCTCCTCCTTCCTGCAGGAAAACAAAACACAGCCCATCTACCCACCCTGTGACAGCTCCAGGGGCGATTCCACAGCTTGGGAATTCCACAGCCGCTCCAGGGGCAATTCCACAGCTTGGGAATTCCACAGCCGCTCCAGGGGCAATTTGGGAATTCCACAGCCGCTCCAGGGGCAATTTGGGAATTCCACAGCCGCTCCAGGGGCAATTTGGGAATTCCACAGCCGCTCCAGGGGCAATTTGGGAATTCCACAGCCGCTCCAGGGGCAATTTGGGAATTCCACAGCCGCTCCAGGGGCAATTTGGGAATTCCACAGCCGCTCCAGGGGCAATTTGGGAATTCCACAGCCGCTCCAGGGGCAATTCCACAGCTTGGGAATTCCACAGCTGCTCCAGGGGCAATTCCACAGCTTGGGAATTCCACAGCCACTCCAGGGGCAATTTGGGAATTCCACAGCCGCTCCAGGGGCAATTCCACAGTCGCTGTTGGCAATTCCACGGCCCTCCTGGTTCATCCCCCGTGTCCCCCCCCCGATCCTCTGACCCCACAGCCACTGTTGCCAATTCCACAGCCACTCTTGGGAATTCCACGGCCTTCCCAGTTCATCCCTTGTGTCCCCCCCCGTGACCCCCAACCCCACAGCTGCTCTTGGGAATTCCACCCCCACTGCTGGCAATTCCACAGCCGCTATTGGGAATTCCACGGCCCTCCCAGTTCACCCCCACGATCCCCTGACCCCACAGCCAATGCTGGCAATTCTTCAGCCACTGTTTGTTGGGAATTCCACAGCCTCTGTTGTGGGAATTCCACGGCCCTCCCGCTTCATCCCCCATGTCCCCCCAGCCCCACAGCCACTCTTGGGAATTCCACAGCCAATGCTGGCAATTCCACAGCCGCTGTTGGCAATTCCACGGCCGTCCTGGTTCATCCCCACGATCCCCCAACCCCACTGCTGCTTTTGGGAATTCCACAGCCTCTGTTGTGGGAATTCCACGGCCCTCCCTGTTCATCCTGTGTCCCTTCCAAGATCCCCCAAACCCCAGAGCCACTGCTGGCAATTCCACAGCCACTGTTGGGAATCCCACAGTCAATGCTGGCAATTCCACAGCCGCTATTGGGAATTCCACAGCCCTCCTGGTTCATCCCCTGTCCCCCTGCATTCCCTCAATTCCACAGCCACTGTTGGGAATCCCACAGTCGCTGTTGGCAATTCCACAGCCAATGCATTCCCTCAATTCCACAGCCACTGTTGGGAATCCCACAGTCGCTGTTGGCAATTCCACAGCCAATGCTGGCAATTCCACGGCCACTGTTTGTTGGGAATTCCACACCCGCTGTTGACAATTCCACAGCCCTCCCGGTTCATCCTCCGTCCCCCCACGATCCCCAGACCCCACAGCCGCTCTTGGGAATTCCGTGGCCCTCCCAGTTCTTCCCCTGTCCCACCAAGATCCCCCCAACCCCAGAATCAATGCTGGCAATTCCACAGCCGCTGTTTGTTGGGAATTCCACAGCCCTCCCGGTTCATCCCTGCAATCCCCAGACCCCACAGCCACTGCTGGCAATTCCACAAACACTCTTGCCAATCTCCCAGTTCATCCCCCATGTCCCCCGTAATCCCCTGACCCCACAGCTGGTGTCGGGAATCCCACACCCACTGCTGGCAATTCCACAGCCACTGTTTGTTGGGAATTCCACAGCCTCTACTGTGGGAATTCCACTGCCCTCCCAGTTCATCCCCCGTGTCCCCCCACGATCCCCCGACCCCAGAGCCACTACTGGCAATTCCACAGCCGCTGTTTGTTGGGAATTCCACAAACACTCTTGCCAATATCCCAGTTCATCCCCCGTGTCCCCCAGTGATCCCTCGACCCCACAGCCGGTGTTGGGAATCCCACACCCACTGCTGGCAATTCCACACCCACTGTTTGTTGGGAATTCCATGGCCCTCCTGGTTCAATCCGTGTGTCCTCCCGTGATCCCCCGACCCCACAGCTGGTGTTGGGGTTCCCACACCCACTGCTGGCAATTCCACAGCCACTGTTTGTTGGGAATTCCATGGCCCTCCTTGTTCATCCCCCGTCCCCCCAAGATCCCCCCAACCCCAGAGCCAATGCTGGCAATTCCACAACCACTGTTTGTTGGGAATTCCGTGGCCCTCCTTGTTCATCCCCTGTGTCCCTTCGTGATCCCCCGACCCCACAGCCGGTGTTGGGAATCCCACACCCACTGCTGGCAATTCCACAACCACTGTTTGTTGGGAATTCCACAACCACTGTTTGTTGGGAATTCCACAACCACTGTTTGTTGGGAATTCCACAAGCCCTGTTTATTGGGAATTCCACAACCCCTGTTTATTGGGAATTCCACAACCCCTGTTTATTGGGAACTCCACAACCCCTGTTTATTGGGAATTCCACAACCCCTGTTTATTGGGAACTCCACAACCACTGTTTGTTGGGAATTCCACAACCACTGTTTACTGGGAATTCCACAACCACTGTTTACTGGGAATTCCACAGCCGCTGTTATGGGAATCCCACGGCCCTCCCGGTTCATCCCCACGACCCTCTGACCCCACAGCCTCCCTTGTGACAATCCCACCGCCCTCCCCGTTCATCCCCCATGTCCCCCCGCCATCCCCCGACCCCACAGCGGCCTCTCCCAAAACAAAGCCCCTCCATGCCCCGCACTGCCCCAGGGACTGGCCCCGGGCCCCGCGGGGAGCTCTGCGGGGCTCCGGGAAGGGCCGGGCCGGCCGCAGCTCCCCGAGCGGCTCCACCGCAGGCCCTCGGCGGGCACAGGGCCCCGTTCCCTTCGGGCCCCGTCGCCGCCCCGGGAGCGCCGCGGAGCGCCGGGCCCGGCGCTCCGCGGCGCTCCCGGGACGGCGACGGGGCCTCGTTCAGGGCGTTGTTTCCGAGCTCGGTGTGGGCGGACGGGGAAGTGTCCCGAGTTACCTGTCATTACTTTCTACGCCATCTTGGATCCACTTGTCAACGTCCCACAAAGCATTGTGGGAAGGGAAGGGAAAAGGCCGGGCCCGGCCCCGCCCCGCTGGAAGGGAGGGGAGGAGGAGGAGGAGGAGAGGGATGGGATGGGATGGGATGGGATGGGATGGGATGGGATGGGATGGGATGGGGTGGGGTGGGGTGGGAGAGGGAGAGGGAGAGGGAGAGGGAGAGGGAGAGAGAGGGAGGGAGAAGGAGAGAGAGGGAGGGAGAGACAGAGAGGAAGAGGGGTGGGACGGGATGGGAGAGGGAGAGGGAGAGGGAGGGAGAGAGGTGGGATGGGGATGGGATGGGATGGGATGGGATGGGATGGGATGGGATGGGATGGGATGGGATGGGATGGGGTGGGGTGGGAGAGGGAGAGGGAGAGGGGAGAGGGGAGAGGGAGAGGGAGAGGGAGAGAGAGGGAGGGAGAAGGAGAGAGAGGGAGGGAGAGACAGAGAGGAAGAGGGGTGGGACGGGATGGGAGAGGGAGAGGGAGAGGGAGGGAGAGAGGTGGGATGGGGATGGGATGGGATGGGATGGGATGGGATGGGATGGGATGGGATGGGATGGGATGGGATGGGAGAGGGGAGGGGAGATGGGAGAGGGGAGAGGAAGAGAGAGGGAGGGAGAGACAGAGAGGAAGAGGGGTGGGATGGGATGGGAGAGGGAGAGGGAGGGAGAGAGGTGGGATGGGGATGGGATGGGATGGGATGGGATGGGATGGGATGGGATGGGATGGGAGAGGGGAGAGGGAGAGGGAGAGGGGAGAGGAAGAGAGAGGGAGGGAGAGACAGAGAGGAAGAGGGGTGGGATGGGATGGGAGAGGGAGAGAGAGGGAGAGAGGTGGGATGGGATGGGAGAGGGAGAGGGAGGGAGGGGTGAGATGGGATGGGAGAGGGAGAAGGGAGAGGGATGGGATGGGATGGGAGAGGGGAGAGGGAGAGGGGAGAGGGAGAGGGGTGGGATGGGAGAGGGAGGGAGAGAGGTGGGGTGGGATGGGAGAGGGAGAGGGAGGGAGGGAGGGGTGAGGTGGGATGGGATGGGATGGGAGAGGGAGAGGGAGGGAGGGAGGGGTGAGGTGGGATGGGATGGGAGAGGGAGAAGGGAGAGGGATGGGATGGGATGGGATGGGAGAGGGAGAGGGGAGAGGCGAGAGGGAGAGGGGAGAGGGAGAGGGGTGGGATGGGAGAGGGAGAGGGAGGGAGAGAGGTGGGGTGGGATGGGAGAGGGAGAGGGAGGGAGGGGTGAGGTGGGATGGGATGGGATGGGATGGGATGGGATGGGATGGGAGAGAGAGAGGGAGGGAGGGAGGGAGGGAGGGAGAGGAAGAGGGGTGGGATGGGATGGGAGAGGGAGAGGGAGGGAGGAAGAGGGAGAGGGATGGGATGGGATGGGATGGGATGGGATGGGATGGGATGGGATGGGATGGGATGGGATGGGATGGGAGAGGGAGAGGGAGAGGGAGAGGGATGGGATGGGAGAGGGAGAGGGATCGAGAGATGGGATCAGGGACCAGGAATGGGATGGGATCAGGATGGCATGGGATAGGATCCGGATGGGATGGGATCAGGAGAGGGATTGGGAGAGGGATAGGGAGCAGGAATGGGGTGGGATGGCATGGGATCGGGATTGAGATGGGGTGGGATGGGATGGGGATCAGGATGGGATGGGATAGGATCAGGATGGGATGGGGATCAGAATGGGATGGGATGGGATAGGATCAGGATGGGATGGGGATCAGGATGGGATGGGGATCAGGATGGGATGGGATAGGATCAGGATGGGATGGGATCGGGATCAGGATGGAATGGGGTCAGGATCAGAATGGGATGGGATGGGATGGGGAAAGGGGACTGGGAATGGGATGGGATGGGATGAGGAGAGGGCTAGGGAGAGGGGACCTGGAACCAGGAATGGGGAAGGGGGAAAGGGATGGGACGAGGACAGGGAACCAGCAACTGGGAACTGGGAATGGGATGAGCACTGGGAACTGCACTGGGAACGGGATGGGCAGTAGGAACAGGGAACTGGGAATGGGATAGGAATGGGGATGGGCATCAGGACGGGAATGGGATGGGGAGACAGAACCAGCGACCGGAATCGGGATCAGCAACGGGACAGGACAGGACTGGGACAGGAAAGGACCAGGACAGGATGGGAACCAGGGAACAGAACGGGGATGGGGACGGGGTGCCCTCCTGGAGGGCCGTGCAGGGGCACTGCCCACGCTGGAACTGGGAACCTCCGTGTTTGCTTTCTCTTTTTAATTCCCTTTTTTGCCCCCTCGCCCTCCCCGGGGCTCAGGGTGTGGCTGCAGAGCCCCAGAGGCACCAGTGGGGATGGGACCAGCACGACAGGGAGCCCTCCCCTGAAAAACGCAGGGCAGGGGCTTTTTCTCGAGGTGACTCTGTGAGCTGGAACGTTTGTCTGGGTTTGGGGGTTTGAATTCTTATTCTTTGTGGGTTTTTGAAGTTCCTTCCCTCAAAGGGAAACTTCCCAAGGCCAGGTCTGGGGGCTGCAGCAGGTGATGGAGCAGCTCCTGCTGTACATGGAGTTTTCCAAGCCCGTGGAGTTTCCCAAACCAAGCCCATCACGTTTTCCAAGCCCGTGGAGTTTCCCAAGCCCATCACGTTTTCCAAGCCCGTGGTGTTCCCCAAACCCCTCTGCCTGCGCCGAGGCGCTGTGGGTAACACGTTCCTGGCTGTGCAAGAATCCCAGAAACTGCTTTGCACAACAGTTTTATTTTCAGGGAGTAATCTTCCCTCTTAGCTGCCTTTTCCAAGTGTTTGGCAATCAGTTCTTGATACCTACACTGGTTTGCAAACTGGCTTTTTCAAGGCGTTGCTGGCCCAGCTCCTGGGGGTGGGTGCTCTGTCATTTAGGGCAAAGTGGACAAGGAATTGGGGAAAAACAGCCTAGTTCAGGATCTCAGTAAAGTTTATCATCAAAACAGGATTCCATTTTTAAAAAAAAAAAGTTCTACTTCCACTTTAATGAAAATAATTATAAGGTCCAGATCATTTTAGTATTGGATTTTCCTAAATACATTTGTATTTAAATTTATAGTTAATGCCTCCTGCGTCTTTGAAGAATAACCACCAGCCACACCTCTGATGTATTGCCACTGCAAGAAGATACTTGTGCCCAAGAAGGTTTTCAATATTCATCAGTAATGTATTTATAAAGAGGGAGCTCCTTGCAAAAATGTAAATACAGGAGGAAATAAATCTAAATAAATCCTTTGCATTTGCAGCCCCAGACTTAAAACAGTCCACTTTTTAATTCCACTTTATAAAGAGGGATGGGAGTAAGTTAACTGCCTCGGTGCCAGGCCAGAGGGGAGTGTGGGTGGTCTCAGCCTTAACCAGGAGACAGGATTTCAGGAGGATAAAAACACTCCCTGGAACCTGCCATGGGCCATCTCTGCTGTCCCTGTCTCAGCCACCTCCCCAGAGCTCTGACTTGTTTTCCATGGGCACTGTGCAAGGAATGGGGATCAGATAAACTTGAAACCATGTTTAGGATATAATTTTGTGTCTCATTCAGTCCAGGTGTTTAAATCAACCCTCTCAGCCCCCATAGGAAGGAGGTTTTACCCTATTTTGTGGGCAGGTTAATTGTCCTGCATAACCCCTGAGTGGCCATGCCAGAGGCTGGAGAGGGAACCTGCAGCTCCCAGGTGGGGTCACTGCCAAGCACTGCAGGGTTGGAATAACTCCACTGTTTCCATGTGGTGCCCCCTCCAAGATCCTCCATAGTCTTTGTTACCAGACAGAAACATGAGGACTGTTAGTCCAAAGCAAATTCGGGCTCCAAGTGCTCATTAAGCCTGGAAATTCTGCTCAAAGTGTGAATCCTACAGCAACTGGCTTAAGGGATGAGATTCCAACTCCAAAGGGCCTTAATAAACTAACTTTGGGTTCAGAGCTGCTCCTGTTACAATAGCACAGGAGGCAGAGGATGCTCCAGGAACTGTTGTACAATACATGGGAGGGAAGATTTTGTGTGGCTTTCATTGCTGTGCTTCAATACAGCACTAAAGCATAATTTAAGGCAGTGAGTTTATCCCAGTAGCTGCTACAGTGGGAGGAAGGAACTCCATGAGATGTCTCTTTGCCTCTCTTTGATATGTGTTACCCCAGTGGGAGCTGCAGTTTGGGCTTCCAACCTCTGCAATCCAACACATCATTCCCAGCTCCACAGGCTGAGCTGACAAGCCACGTTCACTCAGCTCTGGGTGAGGCACAGAACCAGATGTGCTCTGTGCTGCTGCCTTGCACTTCCAGAACTGTCCAGACTGCCCAAATTCCTGGAATCCCCATGTGCTATCCTCACCAATGGGATTCCATGACAAGAGGAGAGCTCACAGGTCTAGATTTCTGCCCAAGGAGACCAAGAGTGGCTGGTCACAGTCTGGGAGCAGAAGAGAAGCAACAGTGAATGTTGGAAGTGCAAGAAATGCCAAAGGTACAATGAGGGAACATGAGATAGGAACAAATCCAAGGAAGTCCCACTCAGCATCATGAGACTTGACAGGATTCAGATGCTCAAAAGCCTAACAGTGAGATTTCCAGGGAGTCATCCTAATGGTTAGATAAAAACAAAAAGCACACCTCCAATAAATGCAGCAATATCAAACTCAGTCCTTCAGATCTGAAAACTGCACTTTCCTGCTGGAAGTTTAGAAAGCCCACCCTGCCAGGGACAAAGAATCCCTGTGCAGAAGCACGAGCAGATCCTGCCTCCCTACCCTTTAGTGAGGATTCTGTAAATTCTGCCAGTTCCCAGGGCTTGTCCCCATTCTGTGAAGCCAGGAGCCATGCCCAGGGCCTTGGAGAATCCAGGATCCTTGCCAACAAGCAGGGTTTGAAAACCTGGGGCCACTCAGGGCTGCCCAGCTCCCTGCCATGAGGCCGAGGTCTGAGCAGAGCTCTGAAAGGTGTGGCACAGATTCTGGAAGAGTTGGGAACTCAAACCCTCACTTGCTTCAGGGCTAATGGAGAGCTGAGAGCCAAGAAGCCCTGGAGTCCTGGCTCACCCATGAGCCAAACACTTGGAATCACCGCTACAGCTTGGATTCTACATTTTCAAAACAAAACTACTTTAATTGAAACTTACACTGCTGGTTTGTTGTCTTTTTCCTTCTCCTCAGACTTGTGTTTTCATGGGAAATTCAGAAAATCAATTTCCATTCTATGATCAAGTTCCCTCCCCCTTTCTGGGAACTGGCATTTCTTGAATACAGAAAACTTGATTTTCAATCGGCCCCACTCTTGATGTCCAGTAGAGGAAAACCCATTACAATTAACATGTAAAAGTAATAAGCACATAATTGGATACTCAGCAGGGAATTGCCTCCCTGACCCTGCAGCCCAACATCCCACCAGGCTTCTTGAACAGATCGTTCACCCCTGAGGAACCAAACAACAGGAGGCCTTTCTCAAGGCAGTGCCAGACAGATTGCAGCAAGAGGAGCAATGTTTTTATTGCCTTAGCCCACTGGACCTCTGGATAAATTCTGGAACTCCCTCAGCAGCACCAGTCATGGGAAACTAACAGAAGTTAAGTGGTTTCCCCTCTGCCACAAACAAGGCAGTGGCTGAGGTTAGACAGCAACAGTAATTCTTAGCCTTACTAAACAATAAAACTGTTTCTAGGCAGCCATTAATGGCTGGTTATTAGGCTGAAGAGTAGCTAGTTTTGATTTTCCAGCATGAAAATTCCCCTGGAATTCCTCCAGAGTCCTCTAATGAACAGAGGATCTCAACTTTAATCTTACTTTGTAATTATCCAAGGGTAATATTTCAACGTGGAGTCCTTAAACACACACAATTTCTAGAGCAAGTAACATTCCAACAGGAGCATTTCCCCTTTGATCCACAACATGAGAGCACTGAGAAGCAGCCAGCAGTAAGGGGGATGCTGAGGGGACACTGAGGAGACAGAAACTACAAAGGTCAGAGTAATGTGATGGTTTCACCCCACATGGTCAAGATCAAAGATCTTCAGTCTCAGAGCATTTTTTAAGAAGCCAGCAAGTCTTTGTGCTGACCTTTAAACTGCTCATGGAGGAGCTCCAGCTGACATGGACCTGCATTCTTGAGATCCACTGGCACCAAAAGTTCACAGCTCTTTTCCCAAGAACCTGAGTGGGGCAACCTTCTCCAGGGAGACTCAGGATACTCATTTTGTTTCCATCAATAGTAGTCTATAAACAAGGAAAAAAAACCCAGAAATAAAAGCAAACTTCAGGCTAAATAGTTTCCCACTCAGTTGGACTTACCCCACAGCCCAATAATTCTACAATTTTGTTTTAAAACTTGTAACTTTGATGTGTGGGGAGGGAAACCCTGAGGGATTCTTGCTCCTGGCACCAAGCACTCAGCACACAGCAGGAGGGTCTCACTCAGGACAGGGGGAGGGAGGGAGCCTGCCTTGGGCAGGATGTTCCAAACCAAGACCAAGGTGTTTTAAGTGAGAACAAGAATCTATTTTGGATCAAAGGACAGAAAGCTTGATCATTGTGGACTTCTGGCATGAATATAGACCATGAAAGTGAACCTTCATAATCCCTGTGAATTGAGTTTTAAAAGGATACCTGGACTGTTCAAAGGGAAGTTCTTTCTAATCCTGACAGCAAAAAGTAGTTGTGAGGGGAGAGAAACCACCTCCTCCTCCAGCAAACTCCTGCTCTAAATGTAACCAAAAGCAGCAGAGAGGGACAGAGCCAGGGCAGAGAGGGAGTAGCATCTGCAAGAACCTCTAAGTAGGGCCAGGAAACCCCTCTAGGATAAAAAGGAAAAGAGGGTTGGCTGGGGAAACGGGTCCAACACATCTCATCTGGTAGAAGCATCACAGAGTGGATAAGCTGAAATGCTTGGGGTTGGATTCCAGACCAGACTGCAGATGGAAGGAAAATGTTTCTGATAAGAAGAGGGAGAGGCAAGTTCCCCCTTCCCCTGCTGCCCCATTGTTCTCCTCTCTGACAGCCACTGCCTGTGTCCAGCAGATGGGCTGGGGCTTGTTGCTCTCTCCCTTCTCCTGCTGGCAGGAGCCAGTTTGGCTTGTGCTGCTGAGGCCTCACAACGACCAGAACGTCCCACACTCAGACATGGCTGGGAGAGGATGTTACACAATCTGTACAACTGAGATTGTAACACAACTTAGCAAGTCAGATGCTTTCTGAGCAGCTGCTCCTCTCTCTTCTTTAGAAGCCTCCAAAATGACATCCCCAAGTCTCCCCTAAGTCTGTCCAAAGTCTGCATTTCCACCCCAAACATTGCTGAGAGGAGCCCACCTCTTCCTGTCCCTTCACAGACCTCCCTCACTCATAATCCCTGTCTGAAGTCTCCAGAGTTCCTGTGCACTCACATGACAAAAGCAGTTAGTCTGAATGAAGTTCAGTGTGCTTGTGAAGAGATGGGATTTATACACATCTCAACACATCATTTACAATTAGAGTCTCCACCTAATCAATTCTGAACAGGGTAGTTATGGCCAGCATTAAAAATCAAAGCCAGAGCAAATTCAATCAAGTCCCATTGATTCTTACTATGCTATTTGTGCTATTTTACCTCCTTACAAAGCCAGACCAGGGACATATGAAACAGTCCACAGCTTTCCTCTGTTACAAGGAGGTTAAAGCCAATAACAGGGCACTGTCTTCTCTGAGGGAAACACACTCATGGTGAGAAGCAGCAGCTCTAAATGCCATCCCAGCTAACTGAGTAATTGCTGCTGGAGCCACTACAAAGGGTAACAACAAACCAGGGAAAATTAGAGACTTGCACCAAGCAGACAAGACTCAGGTACTTGTGTATTGATTGCTCTGTCAGTTCAGAATTAATTAACAAAGTCTAACTGTAGTACCAAACCACAAGAAATAGCATCATTCTTAAGCACAAACATCCAGAATTTTGTTCAAACAGTATCTTAACTTTACAATATTCTAAGTTGCCTCACTGCAAACCCCTAGGATTTTACTGTTTACAGTAAGTACATCCTCTCAGTGACAGCCTCAAAAATAGTCCTGTAATGAAATAACCACAGAATTATGTCTGAGACAAATAAGGGCACACAAGGAAAAAAAGAAATCACAAGACTATTATTATACAGGCAATACAGGTTTATTATGTTCTTTCACCAATTGTAGCAAAAACATTTAACAACTGAATGAATAATCAAGGGAACTTATTGTCAACAGGAATTTCAGAATTATGTTCTAAATTTTAGACCAGGAAGGCTTGACAGGGAGAAAACAAACCATATACACACTTGTAATAATAGTCTCTATTATGAAGATTTAATGCCTTCTTTAAAAGCACTGAGATTATTGAGGCACCTTACTGCAGGTTATGGATCATCTCTTCTTTGGCAATGAGATGTGTGGTTTTGTTAACTAGGGCCATGAGGGAGTTGAGCTTGTGAGACCAGTCATTGAGGATATTGTTGGGGTCCTTGGGCCTCTGGAAATTGATAATTCCTGCCAGCCTGTCTACCTTAGCAAAGATGGTCTTATTAACTACCAGGTTAGACAGGAACTCCTCTGACTCCTGCAAAGACAAACAGCACTGAGTCAAATTAACAGCACTTTTATCCACAAAGCATCAGAAGTCCTCCCAGACAGCATGAAAGCACCAGGAACAAGATTTCCTCTATACCTACCTGAAATAACTGCTGGAACAACAGTGTGCTTTAAAAAACACAGAAATCAGAAAATCACAGACTATTCTGAGCTGGAAGGACCCCCAAGGATCAGCGAGTCCAACTCTCAAGTCAGTGGCCCACACAGGGGATTGAACCCATGACCTTGGCATTGCTACAGCCAAGTCCAACCAACTGAGCTGATCTCAGGGTCACAATACTGTAATACTACAAATGTTGGCAATGCAAGGCACTACCACAAGCTATTAAAAACTTACTCTTCAATCTGATCTAGATCTGAGTGTCTTCTGTGAAATCCAAACTTTAATACACCACCCCAACAGACTTTGGAGTACTTGGCTACACAGACAGGAAAGGGAGGGAGAGGAAAGTCCCTGTGACCCACTGACCACTGTCAAAAAAGGGTTACTGTGAGTTTGTGGAAGAGCAGATTGAATGCAAAGGCAGTAGAGCAAAGCTTCACATCTGCACTCCAAATCCCACTGTGCCATGACTGTCAGTCTCTTCAGAAAGCTCTGGAAACACAAAGGGGGATGGCAGGAGGACCAGCCCACCCTGTGTACCCAAAGTCCCACCCCACCTTTGAACAGGGACATGTAAAGGTGAGGAACCTTTCTGTCCCTTCAGCTGGTTTGAATCACCCATTGATAAGAACTCTTTAATACTGAAACACAAGAAGCTCCAGAATTTAAAAAAGACTTTGAATATAAATGAGATTTTAAGAGCAGCTTTTGCCTTCTGGGCACATGCACCATGAAACTGAGCTCTGCCTGGAGTAAAGAACAATTTTTTTAATTCCCATAAAGGCATGAAATCAAATCAACAAGAACATTACTCTGCTGAATACTCACATCTCTGCCACAAAGACATCCACACAACCCCTTCCATGCCCCTTAGGAAAGAGGGATAAGCAAAGCAACACTTACATCAACAGACAGATCCAGGAGCTGTGCCATTCTCTTCATTGTAATTCTGGTATAATATTTAGCCATTATTCTAATATTCTGGAATAAAAGTGTTCAGAGTAGAGGGTTATGTGCAATAAATAATTGAAGCAGGCTGCAAAAATATGAAAGTCCATGTTAAAAGCAGATTAGGAACTGTAGTGCTCCAACTGCAGTCCAGCAAGGGGTGGGTGAGGAAGGTGTGAACAAACAGCTCTTTTGGTAATAAAAGGGATAAAAGTCTCTACATGACAAATTCTTAAGAAGAGAAACCCAGCAATAATGAATTTAATACAAAGCAAGACTCTTTGAAAGTTCCTGCTCTATTGAAATGAATGCTAAATCTCACCATTTTGAGTGAAACCTGCCTTTTTTCTGTGCCCAGTATGGATCCATAACAAAGATACACAAGCAAATAAAGAGTTGAACACAACACAACAGAAAAGGCCCCTTTATCTGCTGCTTTGCTGCCCACTTGTTTTGTGTTTGTAATTAACACACAGCAAGCCAAAAGCACTTGTAGCCAAGGCACTGAGCATGCAGCTTCCAGTCACACTTACATGTTCCACAACTCTGTTCTTTAAATCTTTCCATCTCTTCTCCCCTTCCTCTGTACAGCCAAACACATCTGTGGCAGGACTGTCCAGGGATCCTTCTCTCAACTCCTTCCCATACTCTTCCACCAGGGCACTCCACCGCATCAGTTCCATGGTGGTGAACAGTTTGAGGAGGTCTCTGAAGGGTTTAGCAAAGGTGGATTACAAACCTGAGTTAATAAGGCTTAGTTCATACTTAAAATAGATCAAAGGCAGAGCTTGAAATGTTTTATTTTTATTAACATTAATATTCATTGTTCCTGAATATACTCTAATACTTCACACTATGAGGGTGTGTGAAGCCAGACTGTTTCTCTAATAAAAATCTTTCCCTTTTATAAAGAGAGATGTTATTTTCAAGTAGAAGCAGCACAATCATGACATTTTTACAGTGTTTTTCACACAGCATTAAATTCTGAGTTGCTCACAGCATGGAGAGATTTCACTTGCACTGTTAGAGACATTAAGAATTATTAGAAACACTTACTTATACTTGGGGATTTCTTCTAGCTTTTTGTCACTACTAATTCTGTGCACCAAATCAGATTGTTCATTGTCATATGGTGAAAGAATAACATAAAGAACAACACTCTTCAGTGCCTGTTGGAGAGAAAAGAGTGAAGAAGTTAAGAAGAAATTGGTGTCATCTACAGAAACAAACCCTCACTCAGTGATGCATTTAAATTGACAGAGGTTAACTAAAACTCCAGCATTTAATACATGAAAAAACTCTTTTCAAACATGTGGCATCTGGACTGTCCCTTCAGACCCCACTGGCACAGCTGTTTGTAATCTCTTGTATAAAACACACCAGACATTCTCAAGATTTCAAAGACAATACAATGAAGATGTTGATTATAAATACTCTTTTGAAATCAACTTTATCCTATCTGCTTTCAACTAAGCAATCTGTTAATACAGGCATTAAAAAAACCCCAAACTAAGACCAGACTGCCAAGTCCTTTCATGTGCTGTACACTCATCTGGTAAGAACTGGGTATTTGCCACATGGAAATACAGACATTTTGTGAGTAGTTTTTCACCTGTTGCCACTTCTCACTTTCAGCCTGGATACAGGGAGTGTCATAAATGGCTCTGTAGTGCTTACAGATGGAGAGGTAGGAGCCCTCATGTTGATCCAGCTGGATCATTAGGTTGTAGTATTTCAACTTTAGTTTCTGAAACAGCATCAAAGAGTCAAATCAATACAGCTCCATGACAGGTAAAGGAAATTCAACTAAATCCCCCAAAGAGAGGATTTAAATACATTTGGACTGAAGAGAGGTAAGATTAAAATTCAGATGGGGGAGGGAGAAAGAAATCCTCCAATGACTCACTTCTGTGTTTTCTTCCTGAAAAAATTTTGTGTTAATTTTTTTGCTGATAATTTGAGTCCGGATATAATCCTTTACAGCCAGGCAGAGTCTCATCTGCTCCAAGATAAATTCTACACGTTCTTTCTTCTCCATTGAGCCATAGGTTTCCACCTGAAATGAAAATGTGACCATTTAGCTCTCCAAGTCAAATCAAGTGAAGTCTTAGCTGTGCCAGAAGAGTGAGAGCTGTCTGGAGGGGGAACACACCGAAACAGCAGGAAAAAAGCAATCACAGAGCAGGTGAAAATGGAGTGAATGTTATTCCATTTTAATTATGGGCCTCATTTATACCAAAGAATCCACTCACACTGAACTCAGTCACTAGCTAGAGAATAGAATTCTACTTTCCACATGGAAAATATTCTATGTGACCCAATCATTAGACTAAGAAAAGCAGTTAAACTGAATTACCCCTTCACTAATAGCAGTTCATCTCTTTCCAGGCATTTCTGCAGACATACCTGAGTCAGTGCCTGAACAACAATCTCAGAACAGTCAGAATGAATTGCTTGAGTTCCAAGGCAGTACCTGCAGTTCCTGCAGAATGGAGGCAGCCTCTTTCACCTCTCCGTTCTGCTCCTTTATCGTTGCCAGTGTCTTTGTCAGGCGGGCGCGCTCGATTTCCACGTAGATCTGCAACCAGCAGAGCAGTTTCACTTCCCTGGAATTCTCCAGAGAGGGCACAACTTCCCTGGAATTCTCTAGAGAGGGCACAACTTCCCTGGAATTCTCTAAAGAGGGCACAACTTCCCTGGAATTCTCTAGAGAGGCCACAACTTCGCTGGAATCCTCCAGAGAGGCCACAACTTCGCTGGAATCCTCCAGAGAGGGCACAACTTCCCTGGAATCCTCCAGAGAGGGCACAACTTCCCTGGAATTCTCCAGAGAGGGCACAACTTCCCTGGAATTCTCCAAAGAGGGCCCAACTTCCCTGGAATTCTCCAAAGAGGGCACAACTTCCCTGGAATTCTCCAAAGAGGGCACAACTTCCCTGGAATTCTCCAAAGAGGGCACAACTTCCCTGGAATTCTCCAAAGAGGGCACAACTTCCCTGGAATTCTCCAAAGAGGGCACAACTTCCCTGGAATTCTCCAAAGAGGGCACAACTTCCCTGGAATTCTCTAGAGAGGGCATAACTTCCCTGGAATTCTCTAGAGAGGGCACAACTTCCCTGGAATTCTCTAGAGAGGGCACAACTTCCCTGGAATTCTCTAGAGAGGGCACAACTTCCCTGGAATTCTCCAGAGGGCAAACTCTAAGACTGCAGCCCCACATGCAGCCAAATAACCTGCTGTGTTCCATACACTACACTGACATATCCACAATACACACCAATAAAATACCATGGATAGTTGACACACTATGGAACAAATTTGGAACAAATTGACCTGAAAATGATGTCTGCATTCACCTATGATTCTTCAAGCAAAGATAAAAGGATGTGCACTGGGAATGAAGTATTAGATACTCTGCTAAAATACCTTCAAACAGGTAGGAAGTTACACTTTAATGGGTAATGTGTACAGAGTACAACCCTCTGCATTATTTCACTCATTCCTAACCAGCCATTAATCAACAAGACTTTACTAACAATTTAAACTAACTTTGAACAAAGATCCTAACATTGATACAAATTTGCCTTAATCCAGAATTGTTTCTTTTCTTAAAGCAAAAGGAACACATTGTAAATAACCCACTGGGTGTAATGCTTTGGTATCACTTTCTGGTTACCACAAATGTACATAACACCTTGTTAAGGGCAGGAGAAATTAAACTAAACCTGCCCATTTCTCTAACAAATTCAAATACACAATGTCTGAAGAAGTGAAAAATAAATGGCACTTTAGAATTCTGAAATGCATTACTGATCATCAGAGAAACATGACCATGAAACATGAACATGATTTAAAAATGAAAGCTCAAAAATACTTGCAGTCTTTAGGAAAGAAATCCACTACTTGGCTTTTCAGGTTAACTTAAAAATTACTTTTCCTCTTCCTTGAACAAGATTAAAAACTAATGCTAAGAAGCATTTTAAAGAAGGTGAACCCTTTTATTCTGCCTTTCAGACATTAAGCCTTAACCCAACCCTTACTTTTCCCTCTGTCACCATCCGCAGTGTGTCGATCAAGCGCAGCTTGACCGGCAGGTCTGTGATTTCCTCCACGTAAGTGCAGCACTGCTGGACCATTTTAGCAACTGCCTGGTGAGAGAAGAGACAGGAAAAACATGCTGTGGTTTCAGATTTCCCAAATGGAGTCAAACTGTAACACCCAGAAGGAAGTAATAGTGTCATATCAAACTAAAGAGACTCATTTTGACAAAAGGCAGCCAAGATCCACCTCCTTGCTTTGATCCATAAAGATCTGTAAAATGATGCTGGTGACTGATGTTGCAGGTCAAATGTGATGCTGTTCTGTCATCTCCTTCACCTCAGTCAAAGGAATCACAGACTGTTCTGAGCTGGAAGGACCCACAAAGATCATGGAGTCCAACTCTCAAGTCAGTGGCCCACACAGGGATTGAACCCATGACCTTGGCATTGTTACAGCCAAGTTTGAACCAACTGAGCTGATCTCAGGGTCTATTCAAAATACCCATTCAATGTAGTTCTCCCTTGAAAAGCAGTTCCTCCTCTTCTCCCAAAGCCACAAGACTCTCACAAGGACTGGCAGAAGTTCTGTGTGCCCTGACCCTGCAGAGAGGTGTATCCTCTTACCCCTCTGCACTAACCCTGCTCCTTGGGACACCTGTAGATCCTGAGGAAGGGAAGGAAGAGGGGTGATTATTTCTCACTGATGCTCTTCCTCCAGTGGCAAGCACAGGTATTAGAACACCATTGACCTCCTCACTGCCTGGAACTGCCTGAAAGGAAGTTCTGGCCAGGTGGGGTTGGTCTCTTCTCCCAGGCACTCAGCAATAGGACAAGGGGGCACGATGGGCTCAAGCTCTGCCAGGGGAAATTGAAGTTGGAGAGCAGAAAAAAAATCTCTGCAGAGAGAGTGCTCAGGGATTGGAATGGGCTGCCCAGAGAGGGGGTGGATTCCCCATCCCTGGAGGGTTTTCAGCTGAGCTTGGCCGTGGCACTGAGTGCCATGATCTGGTAAAGGGACTGGAGTTGGACCAAGGGTTGGACTTGATGATCTCGGAGGGCTTTTTCAACCCAATCCATTCTGTGATTCTGTGGATGTGGCACTGAGTGAGAATCCACCATGTCTTGATCCAACCCCACTGTGATCACCAGCCCAGGGCACTCTGTGCCCTGGGCTGGTGATCACAGTAGGGTTGGATCAAGGGTTGGACTTGCTGATCTTGGAGGGCTTTTCCAACCCAATCCATTCAATGATTCTGTGATTGTGTGAACTTATGGTACAATTATTACTAAAATACTTTCTTCTACAAAAAAAAAAACCAAACCAGGATGAAACTTCTAGAAATTTCTTCCTCAAGAAGTTCCACAAAATTCAGCTAAAATGATCCAAGCCTTCAGTTACAGCCTGTGCAAGTCAGAGAACTAAACTGCACTCTACCTTTCTACACACTCCTCATGTTTCTGCACACTGAAAGACAGGTAACCTTTGCCTTCCTAAAGCCATGATGCCATTAAAATTGCCTGTTGCTGACTTCTAATGAAGTCACTCTAAACACAGAGTGCAATAAACTTTGCACCTTCCTAAATGCAAGTGCTTCCAGCTATCCTGACAGCTGATTTCTCAGACAGCACTGAACGCCAAAGTGTGAGTTTCCAAAGCAGGCATGTAAAGCACACACCTTATGTGATCACAATAAATTGCAGTAATTCTGTTTAATGTACATCTGAACATGAAATAATAAGTACATCTCTACACCACAGACTGTAGAAGAATCTAAAGATGAGCCACCAGCTTTACACACGGGGGAATCAGACACATAATACAGCCCCAAGTACAGCTTTAATTTTTGTTTTAAATTCACCTGTTTTAACTGACTCCTCCTCTTTGACAGAAGAATAATATTTTCATTCAGAGCATCCCAGTCTTTTGCCTCGTAGCACATTCTCACTATGGCAACCAAGATCCGGGACGTGGAGACCATGTCGGATGCCTGGAACAGACAGAGCAGTCAGAGGAGGGGGAACAACTGCAGCCCCCCAGCACCTGCACTGCTGTTTGCCCAGAGAATAGCTGCTGTGTGCAGCCTCACTGATCTGCCTTCTGGAGAAAGGACTCCAAGCCCCTTCCTGGCTGGCACAGTGGAGTGAGGGGTGTGCAGCACATCCCACCCCACTCACCGTCCGCGTTTGCTTCTCCAAGGACAGAAGGTTCTCAATCACTTCTTGCAATCTTCCTTCCTGATAAGACAGCAAAAAATTATCTCCAGGAGTGAAGAACATAATTCAGTTACAACTGAGAGCAGCTCTAACTCTCTCATCAGTAAAACCAACAGCCTGCACATTCATTTTTCATTGATCAGGAAACATCCACAGCACCAACTTTAAATCCACAGTTCTACACAGGGACCAAACTGGAAAGGTGCAGTTCTGGTTTTGCACAACACAAAGCTCTAAGTTGTCTGCCTTGAGACAGAAACCTGGCAGGTTTCAGACAGGTTTGGTGAGCTCACTGAGCTGCATGGAACACTCATTTCTTCCCCAGCCACAACACAGCTTTAAGTGAGAACAGATAAACAATTAAATACCTTGGCCTGGAAATTGTTATAATATTACTTTCATCTACATTCATCATATCTTAATTACAGAGCATTATTCAAAGCATAACCTACATGCTTTGCACATGGAATTATAATAGTCCTGGGGGTTTGGCAGGGGGTTGACAGCTGGATTTGCCTTTCATAGAATCACAGAATGGATTGGGTTGGAAAAGACCTCCAAGACCAGCAAGTCCAACCCTTAATCCAACCCCACTGTGATCACCAGCCCAGGGCACGGAGTGGATTCCCCATCCCTGGAGGGTTTTCAGCTGAGCTTGGCCGTGGCACTGAGTGCCATGATCTGGTAAAGGGACTGGAGTTGGACCAAGGGTTGGACTTGATGGTCAGGGAGGTCTTTTCCAACCCAATCCATTCTGTGATTCTGTGGATGTGGCACTGAGTGAGAATCCACCATGTCTTGATCCAACCATGTCTTGATCCAACCCCACTGTGATCACCAGCCCAGGGCACTCTGTGCCCTGGGCTGGTGATCACAGTAGGGTTGGATCAAGGGTTGGACTTGCTGACCTCAGAGATCTTTTCCAACCCAATCCATTCCATGATTCTAAGCCAGTCTAAGTTGCAGTTTCCTCCTCCCAAGGCTCTGCCCTCAGAGCTGCACAACAACAGCCCCCTCCATGGGACACACAGATGGAGGGGAGCCTTTACTGATGCCATCCCACTGGGACAGCAAACTGCAACACCAGGGAAGCTGTGGCTGCCCCATCCCTGGAAGGGCTCAAGGCCAGGCTGGATGGA
Organism: Pithys albifrons albifrons; assembly: GCF_047495875.1. Lineage (NCBI taxonomy): Eukaryota > Metazoa > Chordata > Aves > Passeriformes > Thamnophilidae > Pithys > Pithys albifrons. Next base: position 1,028,897 of record NC_092476.1, on the reverse strand, counting down.
GCTCTGAGCAACTGGGTCGAGTGGGAGGAGTCCCTGCCCACGGCAGGGAGTGGAACGAGATGGTCTTGAAGTTCCTCTCCAACCCAAACTGCTCTGTGGTTCTGTCTGTTCTGAGGTTTGAGATGCACAGGAATCTCCAGGTTACAGAACAAGTCCTTTCCAAAAGAATTCCTGGAGACACGCGGTGGTCACAGGTGGGTGCACAGACACGGCTGCTGAGCCCAGGGAGGGACCCCAGAGCCTGTCCTGGCTCTGCTCCTCCATTCCAGCCTTTCAGGGCTCGCTCATCACCGAAGTTCAAGGATGCCAAGCGCTGCGTGTCCAGCCTGACCCAGGAGCAGTTTCCCGAAGGCAGGTGCGGCGCAGAGAGCGCCAGGATGAACAAACAGCGCGGGCAGGGGCAGCAGGAAGGGCTGCGCCCCTTGCGGGGTGAACTCGGGCCCTGCCATCCCCTCACCCGGCTGAGAACCACAGAACATCCTGGGTTGAAGAGACCCACAAGGCCCATCCAGTCCAACTCCTGGCCCCGCTCAGAGCACCCAACAATCCCACCCTGTGCCTCAGAGCGTTATCCAATCGCTCCTTCAGCTCTGGAGGGTTTGGGGCCGTGCCCACTGCCCTGGGGCGCCTGTTCAGTGCCCACCACGCTCTGCTGGGGCACCAACCTCCCCCTGCCCACCGTCCCACGGCGCCCCGGAGCAGCGGGGCCGTCCCCCTGCTCCGGTTCCCCAGCCCCGCACGGCGGGCTCGCTCCGGGCCCCTCAGCCCCGCGCGGCCTAGCGCGCCATGACTCAGCCCGCCCGCCCCGGCCGGGCTCCCGCCGCGCCTCACCTGCGCCAGGCGCTCGCACTCGGGCAGGCGCTGGTCCACGGTCGCGCTGTAATCCACCTCCATCTTGACGATGCGGCCGTCGGCCCGTTCCGCGCCGCCCTCCGCCATGGCCGCGCCGCCGCCGCCGCTCCCACACCGGCCGGGCCGCGCGCAGGCGCGCCGGGCAGCCCCGCGCAGGGCCCCGCGCCGCGCCGCGCAGGCGCCGCCGAGGACAACCCCGGCCCCGCCAGGACCCGGGGACGGGGAGGGGCCATGGCTGGGACCGCCCCCTCCCGTGAGGGGAGAGGAGAGAGACAGAGAGAGAGAGACAGAGAGAGAGAGAGACAGAGAGAGAGACAGAGACAGAGACAGAGACAGAGACAGAGACAGAGGCAGAGACAGAGACAGACAGAGACAGAGACACCCACAGAGACACCCACAGAGACACCCACCCTGTGAGGGGATGGACAGAGACAGAGACAGAGACAGACACCCTGTGAGGGCTCTGAGACACCCACCCCGTGAGGGGATGGGAGAGAGACACAGAGACAGAGACAGAGACAGGCACAGGCACCCTGTGAGGGGTGTGAGACACCCACCCTGTGAGGGAGAAACAGAGACACCCTGTGAGGGCTCTGAGACACCCACCCCGTGAGGGGATGGACAGAGACAGAGACAGAGACAGACACCCTGTGAGGGCTCTGAGACACCCACCCCGTGAGGGGATGGGAGAGAGACAGAGACCCCGTGAGGGGATGGGAGAGACACCGTGTGAAACACCCACTCTGTGAGGCGATCTGGAAACACCCGAGCCTGGGAGGGGATGAGAAACCCTCTGAGCCAGTGAGAGGACTGTGATCAGCCCTGAGGGGGCATCTGGGCCCCCCAGCTCAGGTGAGGGGACCCAGACTGTGCTCTGTCCTGCTGAAGGGATCGGGTGCCCACCGAGCAGATCTGAGGGGATCTGGAGCCCTAAAAACACCCCTCTGAGGGGATCTGAACCTCCCCAACCATCTGAGGGGACCTGCCCTTCAATCTGCCCCTCAGAAAGGATTCCCCCTCAATCCACCTCTCTGAGTAGATTTGAGGGGACCTGGCCCTAAAAACACCCCTCTGAGGGGACCTGCCCCTCGTTCTGCCCCTCTGAGCCCTGGCCTGGGCACGCAGGAAGGGCAGGTGTGAGGTGGGACCAGTGTGAGGTGTGACACCTCCTGGTGACATCTCCCTTGGCCTCCCCTGTGGCCTCAGCATGGCCACGGGTTCTTGGCACAGTTGCCACAGCCCTGGTGTGTCAGGAGTGTGAGACCCTGCCATGGCCCCAGCAGGATCGTGGGTTTGTGCTGTGTCACCACTTTTGGGGACAACCTGGCCTTGTGGACACCTGGCATGGCCACAGAGGAGGATTCCAGGCTCTGGAGCTGCTGATTCCACCTTGGTGATTTCACTGTATGTCATTCCAGCCTTGAGTCATTTAATAATCCCAGAATCATCAAATCAGTTGGGTTGGAAGAGACCTCTGAGATCATCAAGTCCAACCCTTGATCCAACCCTACTGTGATCACCAGTCCAGGAAACGAAGATCAGGGCTGGTGTCCAGGGCTGGTGATCACAGTGGGGCTGGATCAAGACATGGTGGATTCTCACTCAGTGCCACATCCACAGAATCACAGAATGGATTGGGTTGGAAAAGACCTCTGAGATCATCAAGTCCAACCCTTGGTCCAACTCCAGTCCCTTTACCAGATCATGGCACTCAGTGCCACGTCCAGTGTCATCTTAAACACCTCCAGGGATGGAGAATCCACCCCCTCTCTGGGCAGCCCATTCCAATGCCTTGGCATTCTCTCTATAAAGAATTTCTTCCTGATATCCAACCCAAACTTCCCCTGGCAGAGCTTGAGCCCATCGTGCCCCCTTGTTCTCCTGCTGGTTACCTGAGAGAAGAGACCAATCCCTACCTGGGTACAACTGGTAGTTGTACAGAGTGCTGAGGTCACCTCTGAGCCTCCTCTTCTCCAGGCTGAACACCCCCAGCTCCCTCAGCCTCTCCCCACAGCACTTGTGCTCCAGTCCCTTCTCCAACCTTGTTGCTCTTCTCCTCTCAGTTGGGTTGGAAGAGACCTCTGAGATCATCAAGTCCAACCCTTGATCCAACCCTACTGTGATCACCAGCCCAGGGCACGGAGTGCCCTGGGCTGGTGATCACAGTGGGGTTGGATCAAGACATGGTTGGATCAAGACATGGTGGATTCTCACTCATCACAGTGGGGTTGGATCAAGACATGGTTGGATCAAGACATGGTGGATTCTCACTCATCACAGTGGGGTTGGATCAAGACATGGTTGGATCAAGACATGGTGGATTCTCACTCATCACAGTGGGGTTGGATCAAGACATGGTTGGATCAAGACATGGTGGATTCTCACTCATCACAGTGGGGTTGGATCAAGACATGGTTGGATCAAGACATGGTGGATTCTCACTCATCACAGTGGGGTTGGATCAAGACATGGTGGATTCTCTGTCCCTGGAGGTGTTTCAGAGGACACTCAGTGCCACATCCAGTCCCTTCTCCAGCCTCGTTGCTCTTCTCTGGCCCCACTCCAGCCCCTCAATATACTCTGTGGTTGCTGGAGAGGTGGGGAATGGGCAGGACACCCCCCCATTTTTAGGAGCTCAAGGATAACTCATTTCAGACGGTGTTTGATAGTTGTGAGATGCTGGTGCATCTCTGTGTGTGCAGGTTGCCATCATCTCCCAGCACAATGTCACTCACTGCATGAGTTTCATTCACTGAAGAAATTCAGAAGAGCTCCCTCATGTTTACAAACAAACAGCTCAAAAAGAAACACTGAGCAGTGAATGCCCTGAATGAGAATTACAGAATGGTTTGGGTTGAAAGTGACCTTAAAAATCGCCTGGAGTTCCAACCCCGTGTCATGGGAACCTCTGGATGTTATTTAAGATTCCCAGAAAGAATAAATGACCACAAAGTTACATGTTGGGTTGTGTTACTTTCAGACTGACAAATGAGTGTGGCAAAGGGGTATTTGACATAACTGGTTTAAATGTTTTGTTGGCAGAATTAGGATTGAGTTCCTCCAGCTGCTGCACTGGTGTAAATTCAGAGTAATTCAATTAAGTGAATTCAGAGCTCTAATAGTGTATTTTGCAACTGTCTTCCAATTAGCACAGCACAGACCATGGGCTTGGAATCACTTTCTGTTTGAAGTCAAACTTGATTTAAAAAATCCACCAAGAGAATTTATCCATTATCCTTAATCATTTCTAGTTAATTTTAATTGACCTAAGTACTGAAAACACGTGCATGTGTCACTCAGAGTGTATCAGTTGTTCTTTTCCTGGCTCTGGCCATTTACAAATTTTTACAGAGCTTTGATTTTTAAGCTCTCATTCTTTTAGCTCCCTGTAATATCAGAGTAATTTTACAGTGGATGGGTTGTGAGTGATGGATTCCAGGGAAGTTGAAAGTCACACACTAATCTAATTGAACATAGTCCCAAACACAGTAATTTGTTTCAGACACTGAGTGAAAGAGGAAGAAAATTAATGCATAGTGCAACTGATGTTTTCCTTTATGTGCTGAGAGAGAAGGAGGCAACTTTTGCCTCCAATGTAGACTTCCTGAATGGCTAAAAACCCCCTAAATTCTTATTCAAGTCCTTAGCAAAAAACCCAAAGAAATAGCTTGGCTTTTGCTGTCTCTTATTCTGAAGCAACACTTTGCTGACACGAGTCCATCTGGAGTTCACACTCAGCAGAATTTAACATATGGGCTTTCTTCCCCCAGGTCAGAAATGAAAGACAAGAGGAAAAGGTCTCGTTTTCCCAGCTGAGCACAGAGAGCAGGTTGCAGAGGTGAGTAATCACTCCTGCCAGCCCAGGGAAACCAAAAAGCCAAAAGTTTAGGCAGGCAGGCACTGCCTGGCCAGTGGGAGGTGGAAGTTGTCTGTGTTGGCACGTCCTCTTGGTGCATGTAGAGAGGCTGGGGACAGTTGTCACAGTGGGGAGCTGTAAGGGATGTCCTCAGGGTGACTCTTTTTATCCCCTGTGTGTCTGTGCAGGCAGCACAAGACTGAGCTGAGCCTCTGGCAGGAGTCATAGAATGGATTGGGTTGGAAAAGACCTCTGAGATCACCAAGTCCAACTGCCAACCCATCACACCACCACATCCTCCAGTGCCACATCCACACATTTTCTGAACACTTCCAGGGATGGTGACTCCCCCCCTTCCCTGAACAGACTGTTCTGATGCTTCACAACCCTTTCTGTGAAGAGATTTTTCCAAATATCCAACCTAAACCTCCCCTGGCACATCCTGAGGCCGTTTCCTCTCGTCCTGTCCCTTGTTCCCGGGGAGCAGAGCTTGGTCCCACCTGGCCACAACCTCCTGTCAGAGAGTTGTAGAGAGTGAGAAGGTTCCCTCTGAAACTCCTTTTCTCCCCAGCTCCTCTTAAGACTTGGACTCCAAACCCTTTCCCAACTCCATTCCTTTCTCTCCAGCAGCTCAGTGTCCTTCTTGCAGTGAGATATGACAAGGCACTGCCTTGTTCTGGCTACTTTGCATGGAATTTCGGGAACGTGCAGTACCAACATTATGAATTACAGCCACAGTTTCCATATTTATAAATGGCTGTGTCAGATTTGAGACAGAAGTCTCATTAAACACACTGTTCATCCCTCAGTTAGTAGAGCTCTCAGATTTTTTATTTCTTTGTGTAGGTGTTTGCCCTTCCCAGGGAAGGCAGGGATGTGAAATATTGTGCCATTATTGCAAGGGGCTGGCAAAGCAACGTTGTTGGCTCCAGGAGATGGCACTGTGTCCTCTGGGCTAAGAATGATACCCACAGCTCTGAAATGTACATCCAGAACCAGTGAAATTCTGAGAGGTTTTTGCTCTTTCTTGTTATGAAACACACATCTCATTGTAGACATAAATTCATCTTTAGCTGTCCCAAATACGGAATTTCATCACTTTTATTTTTTTGCAAATCATTGATATGTAAATGCAGGTGGATATTTTACCATTATCTGTGCAGTGCCTTGTATTTTCTTCTTACTGTCACAGTGCTTTTCTGCAATCCAGAGAATGACTTTATAGCCACTGTGAGGAGAAACAGCAAGATGAGCATTTTAAGCATAAAATGCTGAGGTTGTGTAACACTTCGGGGTTCTCAGCTAGTTTCAGAACTGAGTTCCAGTGCATTTCAAGTTGTAACTTAACGATGGGTAAATGTGTCTGAAAAACACCACCCAAGCATATGAAAACCCGACTTCGCTAACAAATTGCCCACTAAGGGAGGGGGGAGCCCTCCGAAAACGGCTCCGGCTTAATTGTTCAACTAGGAAGGAGACGCTTTCTCACTGAACTTTCTGCGTGGCATTTAAAAGTAAAAAACCGATAGGAAAAAAGGGTTCTGTTTGTGCTGCAGAATGCGCTGGCTGATAACGCAGGGCTGACCAGAAGGGAAATGGGTGAGGCCTCCACATCCTGTGCTGTGTCCGCACCGAGCGCACGCCGTCCTTTCCTCTGTACCGGGGGCGGGTGCGCGCCCGGGCTCGGGGTGCCGGCGGGTGCGTGCCCGGGCTCGGGGTGCCGGCGCTCTGCAAGGTGCCTGGCCACACGCAGAGCGATAACCTTCCCAAACCCGACAGCTCCCCGCGGCAGAACCCCCCGCAATCCATCGCGGTTTCCCCGGCTCAGCGCCCCGCTCCCCTGGCCGGAGGCGCGGCGGGCGCACCCGCAGCCCGGCCCCGCTGAGCCCGCGCGGTCCCCGCCGCCGGCCCCCTCCCTTCCCTCCCTCCCTCCCTCCTTCCTGCCGCCCCGCTGATGTCAGCCGAGCCCCGCCGGGGCCGCCGCCGGTCCCGCCCGCCCGTGCCCCCCGCCCGGCGCGGCTGCGCGGGCCCCGCGGCCGCCCGTCCGCGCCCCCGTGCCCGTCCCCCCGCCCCGAGCGCAGCGGGAGCCGCGGGGCCGCAGCCGCGTTGCGGCGGGAGGTGCGAGCCGCGCTCGGCAGCGGGGCAGGGGAGCCTTAGAAAAACCCTTTGTCTTGGGAAGCTGCAGCGCATCTCCCTCCTGCCGCCCGACGTGCTGCCGGCGGGGGCGAAAGCCACATTTTCGGCTCGTTTGTTCTTCTCGCCGCCCCAGGCATGTCTTGACAGAGCCGCGGGAGAGCCTGGCGTTTCCCTGCACTTCCGACGGATGTCTCCGGCTGGGGCGATAGCGCTGGAGGTCTGAGACTTGGTAGCGTATCTGTGAGATTCCCATGATCGCGGCGTGAAGGAGGAAGAACTGGAAGAAAGAAGCGGTTGTGTTGCTTTTGCTTCTTGCTGGGTCAGCCTTCCTGGATGGTTGCATTACTGTCTTGTGGACACATTGTCAAGCGCGCACAGAGGAAGAGGCTTGATTATTTTTGCCCGCGTTTGGTTTGCGTCGTGATCTCCGTGCAGAAGTCGCCACTTTTCTCGCAGTTCGCCGGTGCGCACGGAGCAGCAGGAATATGCTCATGAAGGAGTACCGGATCTGTATGCCTCTGACAGTCGAAGAGGTAAGATCCGCTGCTCCTCACCCAGCCTGTTCTCTTGCCAGGAGACTTGAGGTTGTATTTGTTTTACTGAATATTTCTTCTTCGTGTAATGAACTTAGTCGGAGATGATTGGTTAGAGAGGAATGTTTTTACTGGAAAATAAAGGAATCCTGCGGGAAGGAAGGTAACTTAAGTGTATCAAAAGCATTGTGTCGTCAAAATATTGGTTATAAAGATTTTCCAACCGGACTTCTCAGAGGAATCTCATGCATGTTTGCAAGAGAATGCTTTTGTGCTGAAATTTCTGAAAAAGCCTTTGTCCAAAACCCAGTTTCTAAATATATTTCACCTTTGCTTAAAATACCCTCGCAGCTGAACGTGGCCTGAAACTCCAGCACAGGTAGGGAAGGGAGGTGATCATTTATTAGTAAAACTTTGTTGTCAGTAAAGAAATTACTGCAAGTCAAACTGCTCGTTGTGGGGTGTTGGGAACACAATGTTTTTATTTCCCTGCGGACTGCCCACCGCTCACTCTCTAAGACGGGAACTCCTCCTGTAAGACAGTAACTGTTTTAACACAGTGTCCCTACCTGGGGCACACGTGCTCTGTGTCTGTGGGTTCAGTGGGCGCCTGAAGGCCTGATGGAACATGAAACAGAGATGGTGCTTTATAGTTTTGTGTCCTGCAAGTGTGAGAAAAGCCCGGTGTTGTTTCGCTTTAGGGTCTCTGGTGTGTCGGGACGAGCCCGGCCCGGGCGCGCATCTTGCGCTGCGCTGCGCGAGTGCGGCGCCGCCAGGGGGCGCCCCGCTCCTGCCCCGCGCGCGCTAATTGATGGGTAATTAACTCGCTAATTGAGGGACACATTTGTTCTGTAGGTCCAGCCAGGAGAGTGTTTTCCCGCACGGTTTTACTTTCCGCACCGTGTATGGAGGAGTCTTCAGGAGCAGGAGAGAGTTGTCACTGCAATGGTCTTTTTGTCCGTATCTTCGGATTTGGCAAATTAACAGTTTTCTAAAACTGAGGGTTGAAACTGCCCGATATTTACTTCAGGCTGCTCAGGAAATTCCTTCTGCTGGGAGCAGGACCTCAACCCACCACGTACATGTAGTTAAATAGGTGTAGGTTTAATTCTAGCCTTTTTCCACCCAAGTTGTTCCATATCCTGTGACATTGGGTGGGATTATTCTTTTAATACGTAATTTTCTTTGTTTATTGCATTACCCTACTGTACACAACATTTCATCCAAGCCAGTTCCTGATGTCCTCAGACTACCACACTTAGTTAATAACAGTTCATTACATCAGCAGAAGGGAACAGATCTAATTTATTTTGAAACATTAATGTTAAACATGATTTCCAGATGCAGAAAAGTTCAAAAATCTCCAAAACCAGGAATGGTCGATGCATGATGAGGCACAGGGAAATGTTGGATGTCCTTTGTTCTCTAGAATGTTAACAGAATTAGTAAAGATACTCTATCTTTAGTAAAGATACTCTATCTTGTAGTTTCTCTTGTGTTGAATCATCCATTATTTAATCCAAGTGCTACAGCTGAGGTGCCTTAAGGAGGAACTTAGAACATGTCTGATATTTAGCATCAATTATTAGTTATAAAATGAACTAGGACAAAATTGTAAAATTAGCAGATATCCTATTTTTGTTACAGTATTTACATACTAACAAAGTCCCTCATTGTGTCTCTCGTGGTGGTTCATCTCTGTGACATTCCCCACAGCCTTTTGAAGGTGGTGTTATCTTACTTTTCCCCTCAGTTGCACATTAATACCAACAGAGTGACAGGTTTTGCCATCTGTGCAGAACAAGGTGATGGGGTCGTGCAGTCATCAGGAGAACATCACGAGGCTCACCCTTCAAATACCAAGAGCTTTTTGGCTCTGAGAGGCCCAAACTGCCTCTTGCAACGTGCTAAGTCACTCTGAAGCTCAGTGGGCTTGGGGGGAAAGGCAGTTCCAGAGGTTATCCAGTTCCCACAGGGCTGGGATGCTGGGCCCTGGTCTGAGTTGTACCTGCCTCACATGGACACTGCTGGCACTTACACACCCCAGGATTTTTGAGGTTCTGTGTTTCAACAGGTATGGGGGCAATGCAGTTCTTATGTAACAGCATGGCTTCCCCTTCTGGGCTGTGTTCCTTACCTAGACTTTCAACTCTGCTTCTCCATTGTTGATGCTCTGGCTTGCAGCCTGTGCACTTTATACATGAATCCAAAAGTATTTCCTTGGGCAGTTTTCTTTTTTTAGCACTGCCGTGCCAGTTACTCGTCTGTAGAAGTCTCACAACATGAATGAGAAAGAACTACGGTCTTTAGCCTGTGGTGGTGTGATGGCACCAACACCACAGTGCTTTTCATCTCATTCCTTGAGGATAATCTGGCTCAGGAAGCAAAATGGAGTTAACTCTCTCAGCCAAGCACCTGTACCCGACCTCCTGCAGTCAGATTTTGTGTGCAATGTGAGAAAATGTGCAGCAAAATGTTGTGTAATGTCCAGGCAAGTCATTGCCTTGATGCAGATACCTGTGCACGCAGCAGGGAGCAGTTAGTGCTGCTCTGGATGACTGTTATGACCTAAATTTATCTCTAGGGAAGAGTGAGGGACAGATAGATCAATGTAACAGCAGTGCTGTCTCCAGGTTTGAAGAGTTTCTGGCATTGTTGTGGGTAGGAAATTCCTTCATTAGCTACTGCAGATCCTGTTCCTGAAATGTTCTTTTCTTGATGCCCTTATGAGATAAGACACCCAAATATTTATGGGAGTTTTGTTTATCTACCTGTCAGCTTGGAGGCCAAATGCTTCCTTGCAAATAAAACATTTCCTAAGAAATGCTGTTTGCTACAGACTGAACTGCTCTGGTGCATTTTGAGCTGGGATGGAGGAGTTGGACATCTTTGTTCCTTGTCCAGAAACACCAGGGAAGAGGCTGTTCCAAAAGCCCTCGCTGAGATGAGATGCTGTGGCACCACCCTACAGTTCTCATTCAAGGCTGAGCCTAAGTCAGGAAACTGAATTTTTATTGGCAGATGTTTAGGTCTGTTACATATCTATTGTCACAAGCTGCCTGATCAGCTGTAAAATAATTCAAGAAAGGAAATACCACATTAATCTTCAAGCAAAATAATAACAACTGCTGTAAGAACTTTGTAAATTAGGTCAGAATAGAGCTGTTGGTTGACAAAGCCAATATGATTGCCAATTAGAAGTCATTCTTTACCTCATTTGTGGTACTTTTGGGAGGGACCCATGCAAATTCAATCCTTTTGTTAACACTGAGATCTTACAAATTAGGAAAAAGCCACTGCTTTGCATTAATATATAAAGCAAATAAAAGCTATTCCAGCAATGGCATAAGATATGCTACCCATCCCCATCCCAGCTGCAATTAATAAATGAGCCTGCCTCAGTTATTTTGCCCTTGCATTTTCATGTGTTAGTTCATTCTCACAAATAGCTTGTTACATCATATGGGAGAATATTATAATGGGCTGCATTGTGGGTTTTTAAATATCAGTTAAAAGAACACAGTCCTAAGCAAGTGAAAAGAGCAGAGATGCTAAAAAGTTCCCAGACTTGGGTCTCATTGCAAATCAGAATTCCACAGTTTTTCACAGGAAGGATTACATGGCTTTGTGCTTTTGAGATGCCTTTATGTGAAAATGCAAACCAAATGTGATGGGTTAGTGTGGAACTGGGCTCTTCTGGGAGAGGCAAAGTACAGGGAAGTTCCTGACTTGTGTGGAAAGTGGTTGCTCTTTAGGGGAATAGGTGAAGAGATACTTTTGCTGGATCCTGTTGCCAATGGAGTTGTCAGTGCTGTAAAATGCCCTGAGAGATGTGAAGCTGGGCTGTGTGTGTTTGAAAGCACAACATCCAATAAACTCCAGGAGTCACAGGGATTTTTCCTTGGAAACAGGGGTGACCATTAACATTTCTGTTAGTTCCGAACTATCCGTGCATGGCCAGGACCTGAATTCCCACCAGGTTTTCCTTTGCTTGGTTCTTTATTTCAGCCCAGATTCTCGCTGAGCCTGGTGGAATGGCTCCCACTCTGCCTTCAGTACCAGCCAGGCTGGGTCTGTGGGGAGCTCTGCCTGCATGAGGTGTGCAGGAACAGTCTGTTGTCAGGAATACAAACAAGCACAGACCTGCAAAACCTCCAAAAACATAGATGGTGGTTTTTCAACAAAAACTCCTCTCAGCATTATCAAATTCTGCATTTAGAGGTGTTATCCTTGCTCCTTTATAAAAATACTCATTGTTTAGCTCTTGTTTCAAACATTAGGAATTCTCCCAGTGTGGATTATTTCTGTAAAATTATTTCAACAACATCTGTGCAAACAGTATTTGTATTCTCTGAATCTTGTGGACATTTCTTCTTTAGAAGATTTCATAGTCTCCCATTTTGTGTACAGAGGGGACTTGTTATAACACGTTTTATTCAGACATTCAAAGCTCATTGAAAGCATTTGAGAAGGTGTTGTCATGCCCTGAGAGTCATCAAGTGTTGGGATATTTAGACATAACTATAAGATGTACAGCAAAGCCTTTAGTAGTGTAAAATATTGTTTTTCATAAGTACAGGGAGGACAAACTACATCAACTTATGCTGCAGTTAGTACAGACAGATCAAATCATGATCGACTCTTTCCTTGTGCTTCCTTCATTTCCCAGCCACAGCCACAGCACATTATTTTCAGGAGTCCCTACATGTGTGGAACATTTGTAAAAGCAATATGTTGGTTATAGCAAAAAGACTATAAACTACAAGGTGAACTCAGCTTTTCAAATTTGATTTAGTTTAATTACTTGTAAATGAAATAGTAGTTGAACCATGTCACGACCACAACCTCTGCAGAAAAAGTTTGTCGGGCAGTTTGGAGATAAAGTTTTCCAGCCAAAAATAGAGTCTTACTGTGCAATTTTAATTTAAACCATCAGCAGCTCTAATGCCTCTTACACCAGTTCCTTTACAAGGTTCTCAGTTGCTGTGAGACATAAAGGACCTTGCACAGTAGTTGATCATTGTGTGCCTTACAGGAACATCAGCCTTACCTTGTGCCTGCATTCAGTACTGTGGGGGCCCTGCCACGTTTGTCTGAGTGTTCAGGGCTAATTATTGATCTAGAAAACCTCTTTACACCACTATGAGCAACTTTTACCCTTCAAAAGAAATCATTGTGTAAGACTCTTGTTAGCCAAAGGGCCTGGCCTTTGGTGGGGTCACCTCTGCTCACCTCACAAGGTCTTTGCTACACACAGGGTGGGCTCACACTGACCTGAGAGTTCATATCCAGGGGAGAGTCACTGGAACAGACAGAGCAGGTGAGAAGCACCAGAAGTAACTCTCAGTCCCAGAGAATAACATCTCTTTATTTGCTTTTCATAGAATCCCAGAATCAACTGAGTTGGAAAAGACCTCAGAGATCAGCAAGTCCAGCCCTTGATCCAACCCCACTGTGATCACCAGCCCAGGGCACTCCGTGCCCTGGGCTGGTGATCACAGTGGGGTTGGATCAAGACATGGTGGATTCTCACTCAGTGCCACATCCATAGAATCACAGAATCATAGAATGGATTGGGTTGGAAAAGCCCTCCAAGATCATCCAGTCCAACCCTTGGGCCAACTCCAGTCCCTTTACCAGATCATGGCACTCAGTGCCACGGCCAAGCTCAGCTGAAAAACCTCCAGGGATGGGGAATCCACCCCCTCTCTGGGCAGCCCATTCCAATCCCTGAGCACTTTCTCTGCAAAGAATTTCTTTCTGCTCTCCAACTTCAATTTCCCCTGGCAGAGCTTGAGCCCATCGTGCCCCCTTGTCCTATTGCTGAGTGCCTGGGAGAAGAGACCAACCCCCACCTGGCCAGAACTTCCCTTCAGGGAGTTCCAGACAGTGCTGAGGTCACCTCTGAGCCTCCTCTTCTCCAGGCTGAACAACTTGTGGTGCACAGTGCAGTGTAAGAAGGAACTGATGAAAGTGAGAGCTGTTTCACCCTGGGAAAAAATAAACCCCTTGCTCTGGTTTGCCCTTCCTGCACTGGTTGTGGGCAGCTCTGAAAACACAGCAGGGCAGAGCAGATGTCAAGTCCTCTTTGAGTTCCACTGCAAACAGAAGGCCAAAAGTATCCAAATTTCTCCCTTGCTCCTGTTTGCACGTTTCAGTAGAACTCTCTGAAGGAAACAAGGCAACCTTTGTGCTCCAACTTTCAGTGTAAATCATTAAAAAAATCTTTCAATGGAAAGGATTAGATATTACCCAAGGAACGGCAGCCTCTGACATCCATCTCTCTTTATCTCTCTTGCTCTGTCTCTCCCTGTCAACACTTGTTTTCTCCCAGGTGTGTAGAGATAGCAAATAACACTACACAGTTGATTGGAGGGCTTTGTTAGCAAAATGCAGGGCCCAGTTTTGCATTTCCCATAAAAGAAAACGCAGCTTGTCAGTGTTTTAGGACATTTTCTAGCTAAAGCACTCAGCAGAGCTTTGATGCCATCCAGCTCTCCATGAGCTCTGTTTGTCTTTGAAGCATAATGCAGGCTTGGAAACAAAAGAACAGGCAAAGAAAGACACAGAATGTCAATACTGGCTTTTAAAACTTAGTGCTTTCCTTTATTTTTTTTTAGTTTTGGGATGAACTTTCACTTACTGAGAACTTGAGGTTCTTGTGGGAGTTGATGTGAATGCTGAATGATCAGCACTTCACAAACTGAGACCCACTTCTGTGTATGTACCTAATAATGAATGGAGAATTCCGTGTTGGCAACTTGAACTTTGACAGCTCTGACCTATCAAATACATTTTCCCTTAGTCCAGTCTGTTTAATTTCTTCATCTGTCTCCTCTTAAGGTTAGAAATAATATAGTTACATCAATTTTCATGTGATTTTTTCCTGACTGCACATGTTAAAATAAAAAAAAAAAAAGTTAGGTGATTTATAGCCCTTGAAGTCTATAAAGCCCTTTAGATTAGAGGAAGAGAAAGATTTCTGTAATAACTAGGAAAAATTGCAAATTATATTTTCCTTCATGAGTATTCATTTCATTCTGATAGGCATTAGTATTGTTAAATCTGTTAGAGATCATGTTCTTGGGTACAAAAGGCTGCCTAGTCAGATAATGGGAAACCCATAGTACATAACAATGATTCATTCACTGTGTTCTTCTCTGTGACTGGGGAGCTGACAAATGTGTTCCCCAGGCTGTCCCTGCAGAGCTGAGGGAGATGTGGATGCTCAAACCCGTGCAGGCTCTTCATCCTCCTGCCCAGCCCCTCACACAGACAACCATTCTACCCTCTGAGGGTGGAGATGGGTAACACACACATGGAAACCTTGAAACACACTCAGTCATGGGGGGGGAGGAATAATCCTTCCTATCCTTGCTCATGGAACTCTCACTGGTAATTTAAATTTGGGTTTTTTCAAATAGTTATAATTTTCCTTACATTCTGTTCTTACCTTCCTTGGTTCATGGAGCATCTGTCATGACCAGCAATATATTTTGTAAGATTTTGCACCCAAATGAAGCAAATAGTGACATTTCATGCAGATTTGCTCTGAGCCCTCCAGTGCAGCCTGGAGACCTCTGGATAGGCATGTTGTGCACATACCCAAGTGGAGTTGCCAAAGTCTGCAGGCACCCAGAAGGCAAGGAAAGTGCTCCCCAGGATTACTGACTGTGTTTTAAAAGGAGCTAAGAAAAGGTAATTGAGATTTCAAGTTGGGTTAACAGATGGGTTTACAGACTGTGGGTGGGGGAAACCAGACTTGAACTTCACCTGTGTTTATGTGTAATGCTTTTAGTCTGGGCTCAGTCTTGTTTATCTCCTTCTCAGTTCATCATTTCTTCCCAATTTTGGTTATAAGTGATCAGCCAATTTTGAGTGCTTGGATATGTATCAAAATGCTGTTTTTATAAAGTATAATGCAGGGTGCTAAATTGTAGGAATGACATTTTAATGGCTCTTCTTGGGGGAAAAAATATGTATCTTCCCTCTTTTTCTTGTTTGTGGTCAGAAAATGCTGAAGCAGTTTGGGGTTCGTTTTGTACTTTGGCTGTTCCAAAGCTGGTTTTTCACCCTCTGAGCTCAGGAACATCCTTAACTTGTGCACATACCCAAGTTAAAGGAGTCGTGTGAGTCACACACAGGGATGTTTGGGGACTGGATTTAGGAAGAGACTGGTTCATGTGCTCTCCAGAAATCACAGTCTTTATTTGGGAGTCTTTACGTGTCTCTGCTAAGATTAGTCTTGCCCAAGTGATTTAGGAATACTTAAGCTCTGTGGGAATTGTTTTCTGTGGGCATGCTGAGTATGCCTTATTTTCCATTTCATCACACTAAATGTCATCTTGGGTTTACTGTGTTCACCCATTAATGACTATGTTCAGAATTTTTTTCAGTAAAATATTTTTACAATGCATGACAATACAGTGATAATGACACTCCAGTGTGACACACACTGTTGCTCAATTGCTTGATTAACAATCAGTCACTGATGACAAACACAACTAATTGTTGAATATATTTTCAGCTTTTTGCTCTCATTTTGTATAAAAGTTAGTAAAAAATATAAAAATAACCTTTTGTGGTAGTGTCATTATGTTACCTGACAGGTTCCCCAAACACAGAAGTCCACTGTGAACAAAATCATTGTATTTGTCAGAAAGATGAAGACAATGATAATTCTATGGCTAAGCATGAAGTTCCTACCCAGGCCAAGCTTGGATTTCTCCTGGTCATAACAGAGATGGTTTTCTTTTTTTGGTCAGGTTTGCTTTGTAAGTACATGTTAGCTGACCTTTGAGTAGTATTTTCATTTAATAAATTAATTGTACAATGACTGCAATGAGCCAAATGAGACCTATGAAGTTTACACATGATTACAGTCTTAAATAACTTGCCTGCTTCTGTTATTACTCAGACTTGATAAAAGATTGATTTAAATCTTCCTTCAGTGGGTCAGTTTTTGTTTTGCTTCGCTCTGTGTGAAAGCAAAATCATTCAGTGGAATTTCCACCACTTCAATGCCAGTGAGTTCTGTCTGATGTTAGAGAGGCCAAGATTTCACCAAACACGTGTGATAAAACACAGCATCTTTTCAGGAAAGAAATGTTGGGAATTTAAATTCCATTTTAGTTGCATGGTGCAAATCTGAAAGGAGATCCATTGCAGATTTCTCTCAGTCTGAACAGAGTCGGCTTTAACCAATGGCTGAAAGAAAATGTCCATTTCTGGACTCTGTTGTTCCTCACCAGAAGGAAGCCAAGTCTTTAGCTCAGTCTTGAGCATTCTTGCCTGACCCAAAAGGGATTTCCCAGCCAGACTGAGGCCCCAGATGTGTGTCCAACCCCTGTACCAGCTGTGAGGCCCCATGGAATGCAGTTGCTGCTGCCCTCACTGCCGTGTCGGTCCCTCCTTGCTCTCCATTCCCACCCCGGCTTTGGAGCAGCCCGGGCTCCCTGTCCCTGTCCCCTTGTGCAGCCCTTGGTGGCTCTCCCAAGCCAGGAGCCTCTTCAAGCCCAGCTGGCCACCAGCTGCTGCCCTGCCTGGCCCCGGGGCTTGCAGGGGCTGAGGAGCTGAGAGCAGACCAGAACAATTGCTAATTCAGCTAATTGAGTGCTGGGCTGGGGCTGGAATCCCTCCATCCCCTCAGTTACCATGGATCTGTCCCCGGACTGGAGCTGAAGAGAGCACCGAGTTCTGAAATCGCTCCAATGTCTTAGAGGGTTGCTGAGTTTATTTGCATTTCCAAATTGTGTCCTACTCAGTGAAGCCCAGAGGTTTTTGCCTTTTTCTTTTTCTTTTTTCTTTTTCTCTGTTGTTTTTTTCCCCTCAGGGAGGATTCAGGGTAAAAACATGTTTGTGTATATTGAGGGGACTTATCCATTTAGGGTATGTCAGGGAAGTTCTCCACCTTAACTTCAGTGGAAACAGAATTAAGCCTGCCATGGGGACTTTTTTAATTGTTAATTTGCTCTCCATTGTGTTGCTGTAACTTATTTCCTCCACCATCTCTGCTTCTTTCCATGTCTGAACGTGAACTGTCTTAGAGTCAAGTGATGCTGAACTTCTAAATGTGTTCTGAGAGGGTTTGAGATGAGGCAAACAGCATTTGAGTGGAAATGTTATGTCATAGTAACAAATGCCTATGGATTAGTTAGTTTATTTGCAGGACCTCACGGGCTATACTTTACTATTTATAATTTAACTTTCTCAAGCAGCCCCGACTGTGTTTATGTTGCCATGGTGTTCCTTGCCATACTTGAGGGTGGATAGTAAATGCTGTAATTGAAAATAGATACTCCCACTGAATTAAGGGTAACAGGTGGTTATGTTTTTATTTAATCCTGCTGAAAGCATATTACAAGTTAAATGTGGATACCTCTACCCCTCTGCCAAGACATTTTCAGACACACCAGTTCGTCCTCAGTGGCCACAAGTGGAGCAAACAACGTGAGTGGTTTGCCTTTTGCCAGGCCAAGGAATGTCAGGGGCCATCCATGAGCATCCTGCACTTGAGACTTCAGAAAGCAAATGTTCTTGTGCAGGAGAAGAGGAGCCTTATGTGCATGTGGGAAGGTCTGTGCCTCATCCTCCTCCTGGGGACCACAGTCTGGATAAAGCCCTGATTCTTTGTGAGCATTTGAGGAACAGCAGCTGCTCTTTCCTTGTGGTTTCCTCCTATCAGCCCTCTAACCTCATCTCACCTCTTCATTTCCTTTGGTTTTCCACTGAAATTTTCCAGTTTTTCCTTGTAGGCAAGACACATCCTACCAGCCAAACTATCCAAAGCATCCCCCTCTCACAACCATAAGAAAAGCTTTTGGTTAAATCTTGTCAACTCCCATAAAATCAGTTAAATGTTCTCTTTATAATACATGAATCATGAAATACATAAATATATGATTTATATATGAATTATATATATTGTTTCCTTTTTTCTGAGTAGAAGGACAGAAACATGTGGATATTTCCCGAGGTTCTTCTTAATATTTAAGTGGAGGAAAAAGAAGTGTTGAAGGTTTTTTCTCAAAAATACTCTAAAATGTGAAAATTAAATCATTCAAAATAGCAGCATTGTTTCACACTCTGTATCTGCTGCAAAAAGCCTTTTGCCCAGGAGTATGGATTAACCAGGTGCAGCACTTGAGCCAGGATGGTGTGGGTATTACCAGAGGTGTTTGTAAAACCCCTGTGAATGGAACCAGGGCAAAGATCCCAACTGGTGCAGTTGTGTGAGCAGTGAAGTGGAGCTTGTTGCAGTTCTGCACTGCAGTCTCCTGGTGAGGGGCTTTGTACCTTTGTTAGAAGCAGCTGTAAGACCTTGGTCTTTATTAAGTTTGTCTCAATCAAAAGCTAATTGGGTCCTCCAATTTTTCATAGCTGCAGGATATAAAATGATTTTCCAGCAGCAGAAGTTGTGTGCACAGCCAGAGTTTTGTCTTGAACTCAGTTCAAGGTTGTTCTCAGTTGTTCTTTTGCCATTTTGTAAAACAAAGCCAAGCTAAACAGTGGTTTGTAGATGGTAGGATTTGTCAGAGTTTGGTTTTAAGCTGGTTGACATTGGCTGGAAACATTCATGTTCTTTAAACCAGCATCACTTCCTTTGTGCACAAGACCAAGAGTTTGCATCTTGAAGCTTTGCAAGGAGGTCCTTAAAGCCTTTTACCAGCTTCTGGCAACTGCATTCCTTTCCACAGATTGTTCTACTTCACATCTTTGTTTGCAGGCCTTTTCCACCATTCTGGAAGTTAGACTTGCAAATTAAGGCAGCTGCTTTAGCTCTCTAGGCTCATGTTATAGGTAGCACTTGATTGAGTTTATTGGTACAGAAAGGCTGAGGACATTCCCTGGGGCCACGAACAAACTTCCAGTAAAGCACAAGGCTTTGAAGTGTTCCTGCATATTTAATGGCAGGGGAAGGAGAGGACTCAGCACTGTAGCCAGTCCAACCCTTTGACAAGAACAATGAGTTGAACAAAACCCCTGAGTCTGCAAGACAATTTTGATCAAATGAAATAAATGCATTGCTGAAGGTGATTAATGTAGATTAGTAGCTCAGGTGGCATAAATTCACACATTCAGTGGAAATTCACTCTCCAGCCTGGCTTTTGGTGGCCTTGCTGAGATAACCCTGCTCAGCCTTTTGCAGGTGTGGGACCTCTGCTTTATTTTAGTGCTGTGCTGAGTCTGAAAGTCCCTGGTCCCTTCTCTCTTCTCCCAGGCACTCAGCAATAGGACAAGGGGGGCTCAAGCTCTGCCAGGGGAAATTGAAGTTGGAGATCAGGAAAAAATTCTTTGCAGAGAGAGTGCTCAGGGATTGGAATGGGCTGCCCAGAGAGGGGGTGGATTCCCCATCCCTGGAGGGTTTTAACCTGAGCTTGGCCGTGGCACTGAGTGCCATGATCTGGTAAAGGGACTGGAGTTGGCCCAAGGGTTGGACTTGATGATCTTGGAGGGCTTTTCCAACCCAATCCATTCTGTGGATGTGGCACTGAGTGAGAATCCACCATGTCTTGATCCAACCCCACTGTGATGATTGAGAATCCACCATGTCTTGATCCAACCCTACTGTGATGAGTGAGAATCCACCACGTCTTGATCCAACCCTACTGTGATGAGTGAGAATCCACCATGTCTTGATCCAACCCTACTGTGATGAGTGAGAATCCACCATGTCTTGATCCAACCCCACTGTGATGAGTGAGAATCCACCACGTCTTGATCCAACCCTACTGTGATCACCAGCCCAGGGCACTCCGTGCCCTGGGCTGGTGATCACAGTGGGGTTGGATCAAGGGTTGGACTTGCTGGTCTAGGAGGTCTTTCCAACCCAATCCATTCTATGTTTGTGTGAACTTATGGTGTCCTGGAGCTGCCTAAATCTCCTCTAAAACAGATTATTGACCTGGGAAATAACTCCCTGATGTTTCTAACCAGGCTTGAGTCAGGCTGCTGGTTGAGCAAAGCCTTCTCATCAATCACGAACCAGTCTTGGTGTTCAGGAGAGATTTGCCATTGTGCTCCTCCAGGCTTCATTTTGTTGAGTTTATAGCAGGTTGTTCCACGCTTTTCTTAAACATTCTCTATGAATATTCATTCTTAGCAGTCACGATTCTCCGTGTGAAATTGTAGCATGAATTTTCCTCTTGGTGTTGATAGGTGGTTCCTGATCCTCCCCCCTCCTGCCCCAAGTATTCATTTCTTTATCTTGTTTCATAACTCCAGGTTGCACTGCAGGGAAAATCCTCCATGACTCTTGGTCTAAACCAAG
The DNA here is from genome assembly GCF_047495875.1 of Pithys albifrons albifrons. Classification (NCBI taxonomy): domain Eukaryota; kingdom Metazoa; phylum Chordata; class Aves; order Passeriformes; family Thamnophilidae; genus Pithys; species Pithys albifrons. The sequence goes on along the minus strand of NC_092476.1, from coordinate 1,008,250 downwards.
ATTTTTACCCAGTTTATCAGTCCAAAGAAAAGAAGTGAAAAGGGGACAAGGAAGTATTAAGAAGGCATTTTTCAGAGAAAGAATTTAATAAGTAATCAGGTTGAATAGCAAGAGACAGAATTCACTCAGGCAGGTGATATTTAAAAGCATTTTCCATGTTTTGGCAACTGTAAATATAAGGGGGCTCTGTAGGCAAATAAATAGACTTGCTGATTAGTGAAAGCTTTGCCATTCTTTAAATATTTTATCATGTAATCACTGACCAAAACAAGGACAGAGCTCTTGGGGTACATTTTTGCCTTTCTTATCTTGCAAACCGTTATTTAAGTTTTGCACTTTTGACACTTCCTGGTCAGGAGTTTCAAAGCAAAAGGATTTTTCACTCCCTCAACAGTTCATCACCCACTGATGTGTGTGTGCAAATTGTTTACATGTCAGATTTAAACACACACTGTTGTGGAGGAACAGTAAACTTTGCAAGTCGACTTGTCAAGTTCACCTCAGTAATTCTGCTGCAGATTTGGTCCCTTGTGTCATTTGGCAGCAAATTAGTGCCCTGCATCTGCTTATGATATTCCAGAGAACAGGGAAAGAAGAAGGATATGATCAAACTTTAAAATACATGGGGCATCAGTAGACCTTTATTATTTCCCATACCTGCATATTGATACTCGTTTAAAATTATTTTTCTTATATAAAACATTTCTTCCTGTTTTGCATTCATGCTGGTGAACTAAAGAATTACTGGCTTTGTTCCTGTGAAATCTTTAGTGTTTTTTATAAACCCCAGAAAGGCACAAACTCTTCTGTGCATCACTCAGTGACAGCAGTGTCAGTGTGTGCCTGACCAAGCTGCTGAGGAGGGAGCTGGAAATGCAGAGTCCACTCTGGCATCCCCAGCGTGGCATCTTTTCGGGCACACTCCCAACAGCTCCACCAGTCGCGCATTACCTGAGGGTGGGGTGTGGTGGGGCTTTCCTGAGGGTGACAAACAACTCTGCCCAGGTGGGAGGCTCCTGCCCTGTGTTCCCAAGGGAAGGAGGAGCTCTGGCTTCCTCTCAGTGGCCCTCTGAGATGCTCGCTGTAATTCCGCACTGCTCAGCCCCGTGTCCCAGCTGGGACCTGTTTCCCGAGCAGGAGCAGAGACAGCAGCTGTGTGATGGTCTGACCAGCAGGGAACTGGTGCTCTGGGCCCTCTGTGTGTACAAAACCAGTGAAACCTGAATGTTATCCCTGCATTCCTCCCTCTGCCAGGTGTTCACTGCCACTGAAGTCAAGGAGATAAAGTTACTGAGCTTTCCATCTCCTCAGGAGCTGCTCCCTGAGCCTTATCCCTGTCGCTGTATCCTCCGTTCTCTCCTTTCTCTCTGTACTCTTTGTAATACACGCCTCCCACTCCCTCTTTTAAATCTTTTTTGTGGGAGGTTAATTACAAAAATGTGGCTTTCCATCCTTGTTGGGCTCAAGTTATGGTTTGTTCTTTTTATATATTGTTCATCGGGGATTTTTTTCTTTAATAAGTTGCTACAACCATCGTTAATGAGCGAGTGGAACATTTCAGACCCAGTTCCTCTGGGACTTCACTGTCCCTCTCCTGTGTTAAAAGTTATTTGTCTATTTATCTTACCTTTTATTGCATCTTTAAACACTGATTTGTACATGTAAGGACCTTTCTTATGGCAAATTAATTTCTTTTAGAATGTCTAGGAGTGACCTTGGGAAATGGGCCTTTGATACTGAATTGCTCTGTATGAGCTGGGTCTGCCCTGCCTGCTTACCTGGGACCTCCTCAGACACAGATTAAGACATGATTTTCCTCACCAAAGCTGTGTTAACTTTCCCTCTATATTTATGCAACCAAGCTGTGCTATTCACACATTTTTTATAATTTTCCTTGAGTAATAGGAGCCACCCTCATACTGTTCCTCAGTTCTGTGTTCAGTGCATTGAAGAGATGATAACATGAAAAGTGTATGAAAAGTGAGTTAATACAACTCCTCTCCTGCTTGGTGAAAGTATAGAATTTTAATTTAATGCCAGCACAATATATTGAATGAATTGTAAGTGCAAAGATCCCAAATTTCAATTAGAGTACCAACTAATTTTGTTTACCATGACTACCTGCTTTACTACATTTAAGAATGAAACTTTGGTAGAGGGTTTTTGCTGGCTATTTTTTAATGCTTATTCATTTAAATCACTGACTATATGGGGGCTGTTTCTCAAAGAGAATCACAGAGACAGCAGCAGTGCTAACAATTAGCATTTCAGGCAGCTTATTAGTGAGTTTGGCAAGCAATATTTGTCAGTGGTGTGTGCCAGTGTTTCCATCTTACACTAGAAGTTGTTTTGCCCAGTGCTGGTTGGCAGTATGTCATGTTCCTTGGATTCCTTTGGGAGCTGGGAACTCTCCTGATCATTTCATCTCTGAAAGGAGTTAACAGTTGCTTTGTTTTAGATCCCAGCTCTTGTAGGATGCAGAGCATCCCAGCTAGCAGGGTCTGTGTTATGGGGCTGCCTCCCTGCTCTGTCCCTGCCAGGAGCACACCCTGCTGTGCTGCTGTTTCCTCTCCCCAGCCCTGGTTCATGCCCAGTGCACACAGAACTGCCCCTCTTGGGAACAGAGACCAATTTCCATCCCCATTTAACTTTGATTTGTTGTTACACTTTGGCTTAACCTCCTCCCCCGACTGTAAATCAGTAAGTGAAAAGCACACCGTGTACACGGATCTCAGTCAAGCATTTGATATGGTTGTAATTAATTGACAGCATTCCTATATGTGCTGGTCAGCAAGATTAATGCCCTTCTCAGGGCAGTTCTGCAGTGGGAATGTGTCTCCTTTGGCAGTGAGAATGGAGAGCTGAGAACCTGAGGCAGAACTCAGTGAGTGAGGAGCTGTGTGTGCCACAGTTCTGTCCTGAGCTGCTCTACAGAACTCCACTGGCTTTGGGGCGAGTGCTCTTTGTCTCACTCTCCCACTAAGTATACAGGTAGTTTTTCCATATAACATTGATGTGTTCTTTGACTCTGTGCTGTCAGAGGACCAAATTATGTCAGCAAATTAAAACTTAGGGACTCTGAGAGACTTGTGAAAGTGATGATTTGATAAATGATATATAATATGGACAGAATGGCACAAGAGGAAGCAAGTTTTTGTCTGGCCAGTGGATTTCTAGAAGGGATGAGCCTGGCTTGGTAAACTAGGACATTTTTCAGTTCTGCCACTTGTTGCTTTACTGCCTCAACATCTTCAGTGAGTGAGTTAATAGTAAAAAGAGTAAAAACTTATTCTTGTGGCCCTTTGTTCTGGAACTCCAGCATTCTCCTTGTCTGCTGTCGATCCTATGAGAACCTGTCCTCTTCAGGAGCAAACGTGTTTTCCTCACCAGAGAATTAAAGCATCCCAAGGCCCGTGCTCTGCTTTCCACGAGGACTGACCCGTGGCCTTTCCACGAGGACTGACCCGTGGCCGTGGGGCCCCCTCTGTGCCGCCGCTGCAGCCCCGGCGCTGCCGGAGGGAGCCTTGGCCGCCACCCCTGGGGACACATGCAAATGTCTCAGTCCTGTGAATCATCAGTGCGAGGCACCGCTGGAGTCTGAGCAGAGCCACAAACCATCCAAACATGCAAATCACGTTTGTGTGAGTGACACAGTGAGGGTGTCCCTGTGCTTAAGTAGGGCATTACTCAAAATAGTACTATTCCAGCTTTCCATGGGAAAGTACTTTCTGTTCAGGGAGATGTTTTCTTTCTCTACCTAGTCATCAAAAACACCATCAGTCCCATTGCCAGTGAGGCAAGCTCCTGTGGAATGTGACATTTGTTATTCCCTTACCTGATAAGAGTGTACACCTAGAATTGTTCAGAAGGCAACACATACTTTTCTTTTTCTTTTTTTTTTTAATGCTTGAAAAAAGGCTTGTCCAGGAGAAGTTGGTCCCCAAAAAATTGATTTTCTGGCTGTATGCAGGAAAGGTAAATTCTCTTTTTCTGTTGTTTTCAAGCACCTTAATGCAGAGAAGGAAATACTGAGTTAGTTGGAACCATGAAACAGAGTATATGGTTGTAAATAATTCAGAGGTAACCTCTCACTAGTATTTCTCTGTCTGTTGAAATAAAGATCATTACTATGGCACACAACTCTCAGCTGAAATTCCAGAAGTGATATACTACAGGAGAACAGACTGTGCATATTATAGACATGCTACCAATTTATTGAATGGCTTTTTTCATGGGATTAACAACATAAATAAAATCTGTATAGGCTGTAAACATACTATTCAAGCAGCTTCCCTTCTGCATCCTCAGGCATGAGCTTCTTTATCTGCATGCAGGGAGTTTGTGCAGGCACTGAGAATTTCATAGTGATCTGTGAACTGCCACACAGGATCAGTGAACAGAGGGGATCACATTGCCCCCCTCAGTATCCAAAAGTGTGATTGCATCACAGATAAATCATTGCATATGTGGATATGAAGAGAAGCTTTAAAACCTCACAGAACGCAGGAAATAATGTGTCATTTTTGTTACTTTACATGGCTGCAGTTTGTAAAATTTGGTGTCCTGCTCATTAGCACCTTTTCTATGAACATTCAGGGTGATTCTGCAGTTGAGTTTGAAGACCAAATGGGATGTATTCATGCCAGTATTATCCTGGTGTCTATGTCTTTCTGAACATCAAATTCATAGTCTGAGGCACAGAGGTTAAAGGAACTTGCAGTGCTGCTGCAGTGAGGACAGACAGGAGCACCTTTTGCTCCCTGGTACTGAGCTCCAGCCCTGCCTATCTGATGGAGGGTTATAGTGGTGCCCGCTCTGCTGCCACGATTCTGGGCCTGTCAGCATTTCCATTCCTCACCCCCATATTCCAGCTGCAAACAGCACTCCAGCAGCACCTTTGCACAAAGACTTTCAGCTTTCCAAATTCATTTTGCTGCTTCTCCAACCCAAAACACAAAGTCTTGCTCTTGCTTACTCTACCCTGGATTAATGCCTTGTTTCCAGAGGAAAAACCCCACAGGGTCAAAGTACTGGTGGTTGTTTCCTGTAGTGTGAATGTAACACATTGAAATGATAAGAACTGAAAGCTGCATGTTTTTATTTAACCACAGGAAAAGAAAAAGAGGCAGCACAAGCAGGAAAAGGTCCATCTGCTGGTGCCACCCTGAGCTCATGCCCACCTCCCCTCGTTTGTAACCTGTCTGCAAAGGTTTCAGATTCATTTCCTTTTGCACAGATTCCAAACCAGCAAGGAAATGATAATTTTGTGTTTTATCAACATGGACTGATTTTAAAATCATTATTTAAGAGTTCAAGGACATGTAGAATTAGGAGGTGCCAAAATTAACATTGCCCATACAGTTTTGGTTTGCCTGCTCTTTGAATGAAGAGGTGACTCAGTGCCACATCCAGTCCCTTCTCCAGCCTCGTTGCTCTTCTCAGTTGGGTTGGAAGAGACCTCTGAGATCATCAAGTCCAACCCTTGATCCAACCCCACTGTTGGCACTCTGTGCTCTGGGCTGGTGATCACAGTGGGGTTGGATCAAGACATGTTGGATCAAGACATGGTGGATTCTCTGTCCCTGGAGGTGTTTCAGAGGACACTCAGTGCCACATCCAGTCCCTTCTCCAGCCTCGTTGCTCTTCTCTGGCCCCGCTCCAGCCCCTCAATCTCTTTCCTGACCTGAGGGGCCCAGAACTGAACACAACACTCAAGGTGTGGCCTCCCCAAGGCAGAGTCCAGGGGAAGGGTCACTGCCCTGGGCCTGCTGGCCACGCTAGTTTGGATCCAGGCCAGGATCCCATTGGCCTTCTTGGCCACCTGGGCACACTGTTGGCTCCTGTTGAGCTTCCTGTCAATTAGTTCCTTCTGTCAATTAGTTCCTTCTGTCAATTAGTTCCTTAGGCATTGCTTCTGTTTGGAATTATTTTAGGGGCTTTTGAGAACTTCTGGGGGGAAAAAAGAGCTTGAGTGTCACAGAGTCATGGAGTGGTTTGGATTGGAAAGGACCTTTAAAGGTCACCCAGTCCCACCCCTTGCCACGGGCAGGGCCATCATGTGGCGTGTGATCATCCGACCTGGTGTGAGCCCTGGGCTCTGATCACCAGTGCTGGGGCCTTGGGGTGCCCTGCATGGGCTGCTGCTCTGGAGATAATGCAGAGAAGAGAGAAAATGAGCATTGTAAATGTACACAATGACAGAGGAGAGAAGAGAATAAGCAAGAGAAAAAAAATGTGTGATAAAGTACATGCAAATCATATATCCTAAATATAGTGGGGTCTGTGAGAGGCTTGAGAGTGCAGTAAGAACACAGTATTTTGATAATTCTTCTGGAAAGCCCTAAAAAGCTTCTGTGAGAATATGGAGCTGTATTTGCAAAGACTTAAATTTAAAGGCTTATATTTAGCCAAGGGATTTTCATGCACAAGATGAGTATTTATGCAAAGACTACATGTCTGTTGAATTCCAAGTCCCTTCCCAAGCTCGCTGTAGGCACAAGAGCCTTCCAAAGGAAAAAATTCTGACATTTATTTCCAATACAATGAATCATTTTTATTTAATAATTGCTATTATTCTTAGCAGCAACTGAAACATTCCTGAGCCATTTTGATTGTGGCTTTCTGAGCCCAAAGCAGACACAGTAAAACATCCATGCAAGTGAAATTCAGCAGAGTTGTTCCCAAGAAGAGAACAATCTCTAATGGAATTTGTTACAAGCCTAATGACAGGTGATCTCTTACTTTCTCTGTTCTTAGTTAAGATACAAATCTCTTCAATGTAAGAGATTCATTTCCATATTACTGATGGCACAAATTTTCAATAAGATTCTGTTAACAGAAAAATACCTCTGTATATTTACACAACATACTGCCTAAGTCAACCTTAAAATAAACAGTTGATAGTAACATGAACTTGTGTTTTACTTAACTGGCAATGACCTGCTGCAGTGTCAACATCCATGTGAATAATATAAACAGGCAGCTGGTAAATACACAACACATGCACTGAGCTGCCTCTCTGGAATTATGGTCAGAGCAAGACTGGATTAAGTGAAATTTCCAGCTGTTTATGATATTTTAGGCCAGATTCAGCAAGGCAGAGGCTGCCCTCGAGTCAGATCAGCAGATGAAAATGGTTATCTGGCTCCAGTTATAACCTCCTTTGTCTTTTGTTCCAAAAAATAGTGATAAAACAAAAGTCAGAGTTAGCAAAAAGGAGGAAGGAGCTGAAGGGCACAGGGAGAGTCTGAGGGCAGTATTGCAGCTGGTCCTGCACACCTGGATGCCCTCCCTGGGTGTTGGAAACAGGCTCTCCATGGCACAGAGCCCTTCAGCCAAACAGATCAGCCCACACTGCAGGACAGGTCTGGTTTACTCTGTGTTATTTTCATCTTGTTTCACAGATTAATTATTTCCTTGGCCTTAAAGCTCATCTTCTTTCAGCATCCTCTTCATATAACCCTCTAAACCAGATCTAATCTGTCATTTCAAGTAAATTTAAGTAAATCTCCACTTCCTTGAGCTTCTCATTGCCCAAAGGGGTCTTCACAAAGATGCAACAGTGACACCACAGTGACACCTTCTAGTTAATCCTGTGGCAAAGGTATTACAATGTAGAAAGCCCTTTCACATCATCCTGACTTCACAAGCACCTCAGCTGCAAAGATAAAAGCATCCATTTGGTAAAGCTGGACAGTTTAGTGATATGAATCTCACCAACAGAAAGGGAAAGGGAAGAAACTAAAGATGGAATGGCAAAGAATAGTGTAGTGTTTCAGCCCTGCAGGATTGCCTTTAATAGGCAGTGGGAAACCAGCCCTGGTTTTATCCTCCTGATGTAATGAAATTACTGAATTATCCTTTCATGTCCACAGGTCAAAAAAAATATTGGGAAACTTGATCCTTCATTGGCATTTATTGCTGTGGATGAACCTTTAGTCCTTCTGGCTGTCTTGGTGATGGGAAGGTCAGTTGTTGGGGAGCTGGGGCTGTCTGAGGTGCTGCAGGGCAGTCCAGCCAGGGCAGGGGGGAATTCAGGGGGCCCAGATGGTTATCACCTTCTCAGGAAAATCCTGCAGCCCACACAGAGCACAAGCAAAATAACCACCCAGAAAAAGGGGAAATACAGAATTTAGGTTTCACAGTTGGATAATTGACCATTAACATTCCTTATGTGCATTCACAGAGTGCAGTGAATGTCAGAGGGGGAAGAAGGGGATATTATAAAGGTTAATTGGTGACTGGAAATGACAGTGTGGATCCTCCAGGAACAGTTTGCCACGAGCTCCCAGGGAACCTATTCCCTGAACTATGTAGCAAAAATACTCCTAGTCCAGGTCCAGACCCCAGGCCCTGCTTAAATCACCACGTTTTGGAGTTTTCCCTGTTTTGGGAACACCTGATAAATAGTGTGACATCCCCTCTCTCCCTTCCCACCCCAAAAGCTTTCAAATAAGGGAGAGAGATTTAAAACAAATCTGAGACACAGAGAACTGAATTTGTTTGCAGGGAAATTCTTCAACAGGCATTTGCTGAGCCTGAGCTGTGGAATAAAGCCCTGAGTATTCCCATTACAGCACAGCACTGTCTGGTTAACAAAGCTGAAAGTGCATAAAACTTTTAGAATAAAAGATTTTGTCATAAACTGTTGATAGTCACACACCTATAGAAACAGTAGAAATGTCCAAACCATTTTAACAGCAATGTTTGAACTTAAAAGTAATGCAGAAATGTGCTGTGATCAATGCTTGACTGAACCACATGCATTTAAAAGTATGTTGGGTTGACATTTGTTTAATGACCAACCTGTGAGACCCATTGGGGCATAGACACTTTTACTGAGTTTTATTCACATTTTAGTATTTTCTGCCGCCCTTTCCCTTAATCAGACCTTTTTGTGCTCCCCAGGGAATAATTCACAGGCACGTGACATATGTCAAAGAATTCTCTAAACTTGCCTGAATTCTTTATTTTTATGGAAAGCACTGAGTTTATCAAGCCAGCAAACTCAGGGAAGGTCAAGCTGTGTTGCCATGCAACAGGTTTGTGTTCCCACTGCCTGCACTTTCTGCATGCTATAAAAAATCAAAGATGTAGGAGATAAAAAGAGCTTTCTCTGGGCTGCCATTGGTGCAGCAACGACTTCCTGCCCGAGTTTGCAGCAGTGGCTGCAGCATTTGTTGGGGCAGCAGAAGGCCCTGGGGGCAGAAAGGAAGCCACAGTCTCTTTTTAACTGTATTTTTGGGTGATGGTGAGGAGGGTTTTTGTTCAGCTCATGTGCATGTGGTTTTTGTGGGGGGTTTTTGCAATTATTGAGGTCTACAGCAGAACGTTTCAGCTGAGTTCTCTGACTTTTTCCAAGCCCAGCTTTTCCAGGGTGTGTGCATTTTAAGTTTTGAGCTACATGTTTTGCGTGTGAAACGTGTCTTGGGTGGCAGATCCCAGCCTGGAATGCTGGGATGGATGTTGCTCTCACGGCTGTGTGAGAGCTCTGTGCTGGTCTGAGGGGCTGGAGGAGGAAGGCCAGGTTCTCTGCACAGAATTCTTATCTATTTATGCATTTGGTTGTTCTGGTTTTCAGCTGTATTCCCTGGTGCTGCTGTGCACCCTGAACTCTCATCCCCAGGGATCTGTTCCAAGTGACGCAGCTGCTGAGGAAGTGGTTACCTCGGATGGGGAGTGCAGGGAAAAGCTGTTTGCTCATGGACATGCAGAGCTCTCCAGAGTCAACAGCAGAGAGAGGCTTTCCATGGAGCTCAGCAGCATCTCCTCCAGCTCCACTGGCCTTTTGGAAGCTCCTTTGTGCCTGGAAGTTTGAGCATCCAACAAAATTCTTTGTGGTGGAAAGATACTCCCGCTTGGAAGTGTTGAGGGATTGTTTGTTGCTTGTAGAGGAGCTGCTGCAGAAAGGGCACAGTCCAGCACAGACCCAGGAGCTGCTGTTGGTCTCCTGTAGCTGCCACTGCTGCTGTCCAGAGGGGTAGGGCAGGAATGTCTGTCCCAAAAGAGGTTTTCAGTTCTCTGGTGTGTGGCCAAGGCTCCATTTGTGCCATTGGATCCCCCAAGATGCTGCATCTCTGCACTGAGAAATGACTCACAGCCCCTGGGTAACAAGATTCCTGTTATCCCTGCAGAATATAAGGATAAAATCAAAGAATCACAGAATCAGTTGGGTTGGAAGAGACCTCTGAGATCATCCAGTCCAACCCTTGGTCCAACCCCACTGTGATCACCAGATCATGGCACTCAGTGCCACGTCCAGTCTCACCTTAAACACCTCCAGGGATGGGGAATCCACCCCCTCTCTGGGCAGCCCATTCCAATGCCTGAGCACTCTCTCTGCAAAGAATTTCTTCCTGATGTCCAACCTAAACCTCCCCTGGCAGAGCTTGAGCCCGTGCCCCCTTGTCCTACTGTTGGTTTGCCTGAGAAGAGACCAACCCCCACCTGGGTACAACATCCCTTCAGGTGGTTGTAGAGAGGGATAAGGTCACCTCTGAGCCTCCTCTTCTCCAGGCTGAACACCCCCAGCTCCCTCAGCCTCTCCCCACAGCACTTGTGCTCCAGTCCCTTCCCCAGCCTCGTTGCCCTTCTCTGTCCCTGCTCCAGCACTTACTTGCTGTGTAAACTCAAGAAATTAAACCCCATTTAACCCAGACATTATCACTGTCTCCAGTCTTCCTGAGTCTGATGTGTCAGTGTAATTCTTCTGCATTGGGTCAAAGCTGCAGGTTTGTTGTTGTTCTGTGTACCCCTCTGTGGCGTTTGCAGGTTCTGTCCCAGGGGAGGTGCTGGGTGTGTCTGTGTGATGTTCAGCACTCCCTGACAGCACACCAAGCACAGCTGAGCACTGGTGGAATGCCTAGTGCTGGAACTCCATCTCTCAAAACATCTGGAGACCATAAAGCTTGACATTTCTGGATTATGATGATAAAACTGAATTAAGCCTATAGAGTTCCTTGGCAGGAATTCTTTGCCTTCATCCTGCTTGTCTTCTCCATGTGGTATTGAAGGAATGTCTGCTCTGGAGGCTTTGCAGCCTGTCAGGCAGTCAGGAATGTGGTCCTTCCTGGAAATTTTGCTTCTACTTACGTAAGAGCTTCTGTTCTGTGCTGGGAAGCAGCAACTCTGCCCATCTGTGGATTGTCAAAGAACTCACACCCTGGAGGGGGAAAGTTGGAAATGAAAGGTTATGTGTCCTGTGATGGCTCTGGCCAAAGCCATGAGATGTGTGTCACACTGCACTGCCTTCTGCAGCAAACTTGGGCTCTCCTGCCCAGAGCTTTATTTGGCTGCAGTTTGGATTTTCCATAAGTCAGGAGCAGGAAAACAGATTTATGTCTCCCCTTGGTGTGCTTAGGACGTTTCGTAGAGACTCGTGCCTGTGGCAAAGGCTCGCAAAGGTGCAGCAGCAGTGACTCATTTCAGCGTGGGGGGACTGTCACACATTTCTGGAGTAGGTACTTAAATGGTGGATGTCTGTTCTAATGAACTAAACTGGAAAAATTTTATCTTCTTTTCATATTAGTTTTGAGATTTCAGTCTATCTTCAACATCGAGGAGTGGCCAGGAAAGTTCTGTCTCCGTTTCCTTCTTATGAAATTCAAGTCTTGCTCTCACGTGCTCCTTCTCATCAGATGACTTTGGATAATCTTAATATGTTCAATATCCCCCTGAGCTCTGGGTTAGGTGCAGAGATGCAGAGTGACCTCAGCTATTTACAGACTGCAATGTATATAACATTTGGAGATCACAAAAAAATTCTTTGCAGAGAGAGTGCTCAGGGATTGGAATGGGCTGCCCAGAGAGGGGGTGGATTCCCCATCCCTGGAGGTTTTTCAGCTGAGCTTGGCCGTGGCACTGAGTGCCATGATCTGGTAAAGGGACTGGAGTTGGCCCAAGGGTTGGACTGGATGATCTCAGAGGGCTTTTCCAACCCAATCCATTCTGTGATTCTGTGATTCTATGGATGTGGCACTGAGTGAGAATCCACCATGTCTTGATCCAACCCTACTGTGATCACCATGTCTTGATCCAACCATGTCTTGATCCAACCTCACTGTGATCACCAGCCCAGGGCACTCCGTGCCCTGGGCTGGTGATCACAGTGGGGTTGGATCAAGGGTTGGACTTGCTGATCTCAGAGGTCTTTTCCAACCCAATCCATTCTATGATTCTATTCTATGATTATTTTTATCTACAGGATGCAGGCATAAAATGTGCATTAAAAAAATTAAATTGAAGTCAGTTTTATTTTAGAAGATCAGAAAGGAGGATGAAGTTTTCGTAACAATCAAATGAAATATTCTGGACTGTGAATATGTTTTTCTTTCTTTTTAGGTAGCAAACAAAAGTTCACTTTCTTCTGAGTAAACTATCAGAAGGCAGATTGGATTTGTCATGTTCAGCTTGTAAATGCTAAGTACTAAATTCTGATGCTGTTTTATTCATTTTGGATTGTGCACACTAAGAGAGTTCTCCTGTTCTCATATTTATAAGCAGAATTATATTGCCCAAAATGCTTTGTAAGGAACTTGCTTGCCAAAAAATCTAATTGCAGAATTATTCCCTTCTGTGCTTCTGACGAAGTTTATGGAGTCCTTTGTAGTCTCTTTGGTGCTTTTAAACTCAACGTTTACAGGCAAATATTTTTTCTGAGAGTCCTGAATCCTCCGTAGTTGAAAGTTGATGGTGTTGGTGTGAGACAGATCCTTGTAAGTCATAAAAATGAGTAATTACTGAAGAAGAGTAATTAGAGAAAGGAAGCCTGAGGGGAAAGAAGTTCTACTTAAACATTAAGCAAATGCCATTAGCCATGCAAAAAGAGAAAATAATTCCTAAAAGCATGAATAGACACACACGTGTTTGGTCCATTTTGAGTTAAAGATAAACCAGCTGCCAGGCTGGTGAGTCTGGGAGGGCTCAGAGCGTGTGGCAGCTCAGAGGGTCCCACCTGAGTGCGTTCAACGGAGCTCAGTTAAAGGAAATAATTCCTTAAAACTCCTGCACTTCCCAGGAGTGAACCCTCCTCATGTTCCAGCCCAGTTTGCAGCCCAACCCTGGCCACCAAAACTGTGTGTGATGCACAAGGCACACAGGTCAGTGTCTGCTCTTTTCCCCCCAAATCCTGTTTATTTTAATGGAAAAATAGGGAAGAGCTTTTGCTGCAAGTGTCTCCATCCCCATCACTAGTCCATGGAGATGTTGCTGTTCCCTGTGCATGGAACACCTTCCTGTGTCCCCATCCCCTTGCAGGGCTCATGGGAGCTGCTGGGGAGAGTTGGTGAAGGAATCTGTGCTTTTCCATCCTGACTTTTCTTGGAATATCTGGAACAGAAATAATATTTTCCTGGAACATCAGGGAAAGAGTCTACGTTACTAAAACCCTTCAGTAACCTCTACAAAAAGGATGTTGTATTTTTACTTCACTTTACTGCATTCTGAGTTAAAATTTTAAGATATTTACTGAACAGCTGCTTGAACTTCAGCCTTGAAATGAGCTACAATCTCATGAATGAATCGTGGCTGACAAAAAAAAAAGCTTTTGTAGTGACTTAGGAAAGGTTTCAGTGGTATTTGATAGTTACCAAACCAACTGTGCACTGTAAGGCAGGGCCTGAAAGGCAATTAGGTGTAATTAAAGCTGATAATGAGAGACAGGCACTGATAACCAGGGCTGAGCAGAAGTGAGGAGTGTTAATAACAGACTGACTCTAAGTGGTCAAGAGACACAGGAGTCCCTTTTAGCTGCTCTTTGTGTGCATAGAGGACATTGGGGCAGCATCCTCATATCTGCATCCTTGGCAGCAAATACATGTGTAAATCTACATAATGGAACATCAGCACTCATGTGAAAAGCACATGGTGTAAGGGCTTGAAAAATGTAACCAGCTGACTCACTGTAAAATATTGTTTATAAAAACTGATTCTTAAAAATTGTATGAGCTTGTACACTCCAGATAAACAGCTGGCTTTGCTCAATGGCACAGCTGGGGCAGGAGCACAGAATGGCTACAGTTTGAACAGGACATGAGCTATGTTTGGCAAACCATTTGCATGAAAGTGGAACATTGGCAACTCAATTTTCATTTATTTTCATTTTGGTTTTCATTGTGCACTTATTAACCACAGATCTGGAGCTGGTGCCACTGATTTCAGTGTCACTCTTTTAGTTGTAAACCATCCTGTGCCAGGATACTGGGAATTGAGGGCAGGCCTTTTTTCTTTAGCTGGAAATACCAGAGCAGAGGACCTTGAACATCCAGTGTATTGTTGCTGAACTGTCATTCACGGCAATTTAGGCAGATAAAGTATCTAAAGGCTGTCATTTCTTCCTTGAAAAGGGAAACCAACATGAAAGCAGAAAGAATGGCACTTCCCAGCGTGCAAAAGTCAACTCTTCCTGCTGCCACCGTTTGTTTGTGAGGCTCCAAAAGCTCGTTCCCAGGAATCTGGGCAGCAGCAAAGGATACTGCTGATGCAATCAGCAGCTGTGCAGTGCTTTGTGACTCACAGATGCATGCAGGAATTAGTTGAAAGAAAAATTTCGGGCTCAACTCTAAACTCTGACTGGTCAGATTCTTTGTGTATTACTGAGGGAAGTGATATTTATACCACGAAATGACTCCTGTGATTTTCTGGGACCTCAAATCACAACAGTGCATCACACTTAATTCACATTTTGGGACCCAGATGTTTGGTGTTATTCCTTCTGTTGTTTCAGAGAGTTGATTGGTCTTTTGTGTGGATAAAACCAGATTTGCTTTGGAAGGCAGTAATTTGGGCAGCTGCCTGTGCCTCTGGAGCTGCTTGCTCAGGTTTGTGCCTCGGGGACAGCCTGTCAAATACCAGTTCGTGGGCACTTGGGGTGGTTCTGCCTCCCAAAGGGGAGGCAAAAAGGTGCAAAGGTGCCTGGTGTGCTCTGGACATCTTAGCTGAGAAACAAGGAGTCAGGTGGGGGTGTGTTGGTGTGGACTCCACACTGCAGCTTGGGCAGGCAGGTCCCTGGGGCTCAGGGATCCCTGCACAGCACCACTCTGGGCTGTAAGAACACCCCTCTGCTGCCTCCTCTGTTTGTTATTCCTGCTTTCCTTGCAGGATTTCCCAGGCAGCCAAACCCAGCAGTGCCCTTTTCACAGGACCCCAACCCACAGCGTAGTTATTTTACCAGGAAAATCACTGGTTTAGAAACACAAACCACTATTTCACCTGGTAAGTTCTGCTACATATGAGAGGCCTCCAGGTTCAAATTTACAGCGAGTTCATTTTCTTCCTGCATGTAAAAAACAAGGATTATTTCAGTGGCAAGAAGTTTTCTAACTCTGCAATGGTTGCCAGTCTGACTACTTTCCCTCCATGGCAGTGTCCTGCAGGAAATCCTTGTTTATCCAGAGATCCTCACCTCCATTTCTTGCAGAGTAGCAGCTCTGTGCACCAACTGAAGCAAAACCAAACCAAAGCCCCAACTCAAAAAGCAGCCAAGGAGGAGCCAATACCAACCCACCATGAGCCATCAAATACCTGCACATGGCACATTCCTCCATTCTTGTTCAAACCAAGCTAGGAATGTTAATAACAGGGAAAAGCAATCACCCTGTCAGAACCTGGGGCTTGTGTCAGGCAAAGGTTTTCTGGAATTGCTGTCATGAGCTGTGAGTCACCGTGTGCAGGAGTTTGGGCTCGGGGAGAGCAGCCTCGGGGCTCCATCAGGAGGGACTGGGGTTGCCCACACGGGAGGGCTCTGCTCCAGACATCCATGAGGAGGATTCAGGCATCACCCATCTCAGAGGGAAGGTGGAATGATGGCTAAGAGTGTTAGCATGAAGGATTTATGGTTCCTGAGTGAGATAAGAGAAACCCCTTCTGTGTAAGTAATTACCGTTTAGAATTTAAAAGAAATTACAGGTGTGTCTTGTGGTAACAGCTCTGAGCTGGAAACCACTGGATTGAGGCTGAATTCCCTCTTCTACCACAGACATATTTTCTAAGGTTGAGGTATTAATTTCTGTTTCAATTAATCAAATCTAAAGTAAGGATAATGCTTTCTTTGCCTATCTTTAATATCCAAGTGTAACCCTCTCATGTTTATAGCAGTGTGGGACCTGAAAACGGTGCCTTCAGCATCAAACCAAACCCAACAGGAAACCTCAGTGCCTCCTCCTAAACAAAGGCATTGACTCAAGCAAGGACATTCCCAAACAAGTTGTTCCAGAGGTAAAACATCTCTGGAAAACTGCTGGTCAGGGATTGCTCAGAGTGACAGGCTGTGCCCATTTGGACAGTAACTTACCTGGGGATCACAATCAAAAATTATTTTAGGTAAGGCTAAACATGGACAAGTGATGAATAATATCAATTCTTTTAGAAAAAAAATATTCTGAAGTTCTGGACATGTTCACTTGAAAATAAATGAGAAATGTATCAGTCAGTTTTAAGATTGTTCTTTATGAATGAGGCAGCATTCTATAAATCAGCATTCCATAATCCAATTGCTACTGTCTTGCCATAGTCAATGCCCTTGGATTCAGATAAACTGATGGTGAAGCTGATTCATTGTATTTCCTCGCTAGAAATAAATCTTTGCTAAATTGAGGTCAATGCCAAAACCACTCTGGCCATCACTGGAGACAGGACTGTGCCCTTTGGAGCTGCCTTTGTGCACCAGCACAGATCTGTTGCAGTTCTGCTCTTGCTGCTTTGCTGCTTTTTTTTCCCCTGTTCTACCTGAGCAGTTTTCTGCGAGCAGGAGTGGAAGCCCCTGGCATGTTTTAGCGTGAGTCACTGCCTGAGAAACGCTTCCCATTGTTGAAGTGCAGCCGAACAATCATCACCTTGAGTAGGTAGAAAAGACACTCCTGTGTCTCCTGCCCTTCAGCTCTGCCTACAGGGAGGGATCTCACTGCTGGCTTAGAACAAAAAATTGCATGAATTGAAAAGGCAGCCCCAGCCCCAGTGGTTTAGTCTCGTTATAGAAAAGCAAATGTAGATTAAAGGGTTCAACCATTCTTTTGAATATGAGAATTGAGGTGTAAGACAAAGCCAATGATGCATCTGTACATTTTCTGTGAGCGTTCAGATAAGAACTTCAAGGGATGGTATGAAAATTTCAGATAAGAGAGAGTTCTGGGCATAATTTCTCCTTGGAGAGAGTGTCATTTTTTACATTCCACACGAAGTTTGAAAGTCTGTGCTCTGAGACTTGTATTAGATCAAAACCTGAGCAATAGTCAGTCAGGCTGAAAAAAATCCAGACATGTTTGTGCAAAGATTTCTTGTGCAGCTTCTGCTGAGGGCAGTGGGACTCAACCAGTGAGAGATGGGTCAGGGGGACCCCTTCATTTCTTCTTTTTGTTGGTTTTTTCTTTCCCCTCCTGTCTGGAGGATAAAAATGCTTCTGATCTCCCAAGTTTAACAAAAATCAGATTGACCCTCATCATGCTGTTGCTGACATGAGCTTTGCTGTTTGTCTGACTGAACTCCCAACAGCAAACACCATCTGCCTGTTGGAGGAGAAGAGGAGTCACCTCTGAGACAATGTCTCACCCATCAGAGTTGGAAACACCAACTCTACTGCAGAACCTGCACAGCAACACCCCGAGGAACTTCTAATTCCACGTTCCTTTGTTTATTGAAGTTCATCCTCTGGTATTGAATAAATTCTCCCCCTATTAAACCAAAGAATTTTCAAACAAAGACCTTTTCTCCAGATCCAAGTTCAGGTCAGGTGTCACCACGTGGAACTTTACTGAATTCCTTGGAACAGTAGATGGTCTTGGAAAATTATCTTTCAGCTGAGAACGTGTGAATTCAGATGGTGGAAGAGCAACACAAATAACAGGGCACATCAGTTTGCCCTTGCAGGAATAATGAGTATCATTTGCTGCTGTAAAATGGTTCTTAAGTGCTGTTTCTCCACAGCATTGACAGGAGTTTTGAAAAACCTGTGACTTCTTATTCAGACATTCAAATTCCAGCCAGTTCTGAAAGACACATCTTTGCCTTTGGTTTGACTCATATAAATAGAAACATCCACTTTAAAACATGTTGCTTTATCTGAAATA
Source organism: Pithys albifrons albifrons (assembly GCF_047495875.1). Classification (NCBI taxonomy): domain Eukaryota; kingdom Metazoa; phylum Chordata; class Aves; order Passeriformes; family Thamnophilidae; genus Pithys; species Pithys albifrons. The sequence goes on along the minus strand of NC_092476.1, from coordinate 990,191 downwards.
ATAGTTTTGAACTCTCTGATTTAGTAAAGCACTATTATTTTGGAAGTGAAAATTTTCCATTCTGCTCCAGAAGGATTTAAAAATATTATAAACCAGATGAAAACAAATGAATAGGACACAAAAGAGCTAAGTGAGCTCCTTTAAAGTACAGGAAAAGTGTGTTTTGCAGAGCACAGCTGCTTTCCAGCAGGGCTGCACAGCCAGTGCAGTGCCCGGGGAAGGGCCTGGAGTGGCTTGGGGTGGAAGGGACTGTCATGCTCCCCCTGTTCCAGCCCTGTGCCATGGCAGGGGTGCCACTCACCAGCCCAGGGTGCTCTGGGCTCTGGGGATGGGTGTTTCTCCTTGCCTGGTGGCAGATCCATAGGGCTGGGAAGCCATGGAGCTGCAGGATTGCTGCAGGAGAGCTGTCCAGCACCGGTGCTGGTGCCTTCTGTTCCCCTCAGCATCTTCCACGTGAGAGGCTGTGCTGAGCTGCCTCGGGTGCCTTCCTGGGTATGATTGGGATGGGTGTGACTTCGAGCCTCTTTGGAGAAGGGGAAACTTCCTCCCAGCCCTGACTTTCAGCCCCTGTAAAGCAGCTGCTCCCTGACAGCCCCGAGGCTGCTCTGCAGGGAGCAGCTCTGCTGACTTTGGTTTTCCCTCTTTGGGTCTGGTAATTTGCAGGCATTTGAGGGTGGTGAGGGCCATGAAAGAGCAGCCTCTGTTGGCAGAACATGTGGGGTTGTGGTGGGGATCTCTGGGTTGTGCTGGGGCAGCTAATGAAGGCTTTGGTACAGCCCCACTGTTGGATGTCAGCGTGGATGGACCTTCATCTTGATGTGTCTGAGCCAAAATGTGTATCTGAGGTGTTTGTATCTGACCAGGAAAGCTGAGAGCAAAATCCCAAAGGACCACATGGAAATAGGGAATTGATATGTGCAGTTATGAAACACTTCCTAGAGGTGTCCATGGCAACTGGAAGGCACAACTTTTGGGGTAACAGAATCCCAATAGAGATCTCAATCAAAATATTGACTTTCTGGCAAACTAATTCCTCTGCCTTCTCCTCACCCAACCTTCTCATATTCTACAGGATATAAATTACTGACCTTTTCCTTTCCATTGCAAGGTAAGGAAGATAATAGTTGATCAAATTGAGCAGTGGACCTCTATCCACAAACCCTGCCTTGCCTGTGCCCCAATGCACCCCTTTGTTGTTAGTGAGGAAGAGCAGGCAATTAGTTGTGGATGTAATTAAAAGGTGTATTGTGAGATCTGCAGCTCTTCAGAGCTTTGGAGATCAGGCCAAATATTCACAAATGATGAGACAGAAGATAAAAGGTACCCAGTAGAGACAGAAGTAGATAACTGGATTAGCAAGTAAAGCAATTTTAGGATTTAATGATCCTGCAGGATGCAAGTTCCAAATTTCTTACCTTCTTGTGGCCTTCCTGCTGCAGAGGAGTAAATTGGGGTTATGTGGAATTAGAGAACTTGTGTGGGACACCCTCCATCATCCTGTTCCTTACGGTTTTGTTTAGTAAGACTCTCCTGTTGCCAGTTGCTAATAAAGTCTGTGATGGTTTGGGTTTGTTTTTTTCAAGCTAATTGTTCTTTTGATTTAGGCTTTTATAGTTTGTGATAGGATTGCTGTTTATAATATGCAATAACCACAAGAATCTCAGAGAGGTCAGGCTGTCACTGTCTCTTGTTTACTTCTGCTGAGCTAGGACTTGGCAGCTGGTGTGGTAGCTCAGCCATTGCCTAAATTAACAGGTTTGTATCTGAAGGGATTGATGTGAATGAGGTTATTAACATGTACATGCCTAAAGAAATTGCTCTCCAAATGGAGAAAACTGGACAGGTCCAAAGACAGTTTGCTGTAAGAACCCTGGTGTCTTCAAGAAGGGGAAAGGACTTGAGAGTAAAATTTCAGACCAGAAAATGAAAGGGAAAGCACAATTTTACTCTAAAATCTTTGTAATGAAGGTTCAAGCATGTACTTTTTGTTGTATTTCTCTGGAGCAGAAAGCCCTGGTGTAGATGTGGGACATAGTGAGAAAAAATCAATTGCTGGTACAACAGTTTATTTTTCTGTGATAGCAAAGTTGGGCCAGTCCTCCTGGGGTTTGGCTTCCCAGGTTACTCGAGAGTCTGTAGAAAAAGGATCCCTGTTTTTCAGAGGGCTGAGAGTCTACATGGTCCTTTCCTTCCGAGCTGGTGCTCCTGGCTCTGTGGGCAGCAATTGTGACCCCCAACCTTTTTGCAGGGCTTCACTCCTGTGTCCCACAGGACCTTTGGAGTTCACCTGCTGGTTCAAGCCCTTTGCATGTCAGCCTGTGGGAGCACTGGATTAAATGTTTGTTGATTCTTATATACTTACAGTCTATAATAAAGCACTGGCCTAATTCTTTACATCTGTATGCACACATTGTGTCATTTTTCCCACAAGTGATGCCCTGGACTTAAGAAGATAATGGGAAGACCCCAAAAAATACTGTTTGCTTTTTTTTAAACCACCTTTTCTTTGCACTCAGCATTGTGTCCCTGCCTCAGACTAACCCCTGCTGTTGGTTTTGCCTTGCAGTACAGGATTGGGCAGCTGTACATGATCAGCAAGCACAGCCATGAGCAGAGTGACCGCGGGGAGGGTGTGGAGGTGGTGCAGAACGAGCCCTTCGAGGACCCCAACCACGGCAATGGGCAGCTGACAGAGAAACGGGTCTATCTCAACAGGCAAGTGCCACAGAGCTGTTTGGGCAGCGTGGGCTGTGACAAAGGGATGCAGGGAATGCCCCTTGCAGGCAGCAGCCTCCCTGTGTCAGTGTAACATGAACACCTTATGGCTCCTGATGGCCATGGGAAGGGTGGATACATCAGTGGCTTGAAAAAGAGGGATTATTGCTGTTTGTTCTGGAGGATCTTTCCCAAGAGAAGGAGTTATACCTTGAAGGGAAGGAGGTACTGAAAGTCAGAACTTTTGTTTTCTTTTACACTGAACTGTTTGTCATTTTGTTTTCCAAGATTGCCAGGGAAGGGGAGCCAAAAAACTAAAAGCCAAACCAAACAAACACCTCACCTCCCAAGAAAACCAAAACCAAACCTCATAATCATGTCCCAAAGCCAACGTTTTTGGTGATGAGATTTGCCTCAGCAAGTTAATTGACATTATGAGTGACCATAAGGCTGGTACAGTGGCAAACTCCTGGACCACAGGGCTGAAAGACACTGTGGAAAATATGTTTTTGGTGCCTCAAAGATCCATAATTTCTTTGATGTGTCTCTTCCTCCAGTGGGATGAGTCTGCTGAGCATTGATGCCTCCACACTGACAGGCCAGGGATATTTATATATAGATTTTTGTCCTATGAAATATATTGCTCAATCTGTTCCCATTTCTCCTCCTGCTGATCTAATTGAATATTGCTGCTTTTTTGAAGTTCTTCTTTTCCCCTGGGCCTGTTTCATTTTATTAAACTTCTGCTCTGCAGCCTTTTGGAGTGGGCATAGAAACACTCCAGCTATTGCTTCTACACTGCAGGTTCCTCCTGCACTGCAGCCCTGACACACCTGACCTTAACTCAGGCCAAACTGAATCACCAGTGATGCTGCACACACACACACACACACACACACACACAAAAAAAGTCTAATAATATATCTTGCCAACATTTAGTATTGTTGTGCTTGTAACTGTTCTCTCACAGCTTGGATGCAAGACTTGGGGAAAATCAATAAATGTGTTCCCACTGTAGAGCTCCCAGAAGCTCTGTGGGTTTTTTAGATGTTTCTGGCTATTTCTTTCCTGCATGTTAAAAAGAAATGAGGCTTTAAGCACACTCAGAATTGCCAGTTCAGGGTAACTCAGAACCCAGAAGACATGCAGGAACCATCCTTGGGAAGGGTGTGGTTCCTGGCAGAGCAGGCAAAGGGTCTTTTAGCCAAAGGTGGGTACACAGAGTGGCAGAGGAGCCCCAAGTGTCTCACTGAGCTGGATGGGAACCACGATCCTCCAGCACCAGATCTGCTCTTGGAATCTGGGTTGGTGTCCCAGTGCCACCAGGTGTTGCAGTGCTATTTGTGGAAGGATCAGCAGCTTTTCAGGCCCCTGTGGGTTTTGCTGGGAGGCCAAGATATCTCTGGAATATTTCACTCAGGGAGATGTGCTTCCTTTCAGGGTGTGCTGGAAGCTTCTCCCGTGCCTGCCTTCCTTGAGGAACAGGACTCCCTGCACAGTTCTCTCCCCCAGCTTTGCTTCTTCCAGGGCCAGTAAACTGGGAACTTTCTTCACTCTCTTTGAACTGGACTGATGTCTTGAAGAGATTTATGTATTTCAGTGACAATTTCTTGGAAACGTCTGTGCATTATTTGCATGGTCTTTTCTTACCTGCTGATACTTTTAATTCTTGCAGAGGGTCTTGTTGCTCACTGAGGGTTTCAGCTGCTCTGCCTTTAGGAAACACCTTGTCCCTTTGTGCTGAGAGACTGAACTTCATCTGGGGAGGGGAGAAATTAGAAAACCTACAAGATAATGTGATCCACAGATACCTGTGCTGCTGAAATAGAAATATTATCTTTCTTTCTCTGAGTGGCCCCTTGGAACAATTGATGTGTGTCAATGGCTGGGACTTACTGGCAATTCTGAGTGTAATGTATGTTTTGCTCATAAAATGATTTTTTTTCCCAAGATATGCTGTGCCAGTGGGGATAGGATAGGTAGACATGCTAAAAACAACAATAACCAGAAGTGCAAAATGAGCTGATGTATGTTTTCTGGTCAGGGTAACTTTAGTTATATTTAGAATTGTTTACTGCCTCTTCTCTCCTGCTGGAACAATGTTTCCAGAAGCTGAAAATCTGCATCCTCTGGTATTTATAATTGAGGCATCCGAGTAAAGTTTAGCAGGGGTAAGGGAGACAGTCATGAAAACACTGACAGAGGCTGACAAAATAAACAGATCTGATGCAGGGGAGTTTATTATGCAGGATGTAAAATGCTGCTTAAGAGTCTGTTCACAGGAAAGGTTTCTGTAAAGAAATGAACCTGGTTTTGAGCAATGTCACCAAAGAGCAAAACTCAATGCACGTGGCTTTCAATCTGTAGATAATGCACCAATGTCTGCATTTTGCCTCTGGACATGAAATATTCATGTGTAGCTACATCATATAACAAGGCCTAATGATCCAAACTGGATTTTCTTCCGAAATTTGCCAACATGGAAGGTTAATTTACTTTCTGCACACACTTATCTAAACACTTTCAAACATTTACTCTGGGAAGATGGGGGTTTGAAAGGCTCTGTTTCAGCTCAGTAAAGATTCACTCTTGGTCCAGGTGACCTTCTGGGCAGAGCAGCAGTTTGAGGTGAGTCCCCCAGGGACAGAGAGCAGCAGTTTGAGGTGAGTCCCCCAGGGACAGAGAGCAGCAGTTTGAGGTGAGTCCCCCAGGGACAGAGAGCAGCAGTTTGAGGTGAGTCCTTCAGGGACAGGGACATTGGTGGCTCCAAGCTCTGCCTGCCATCACAGCTGATGTCATGAAGAAAGGCTTGAAAGGTGGATTAGAGTGAAATGTTTCTTTGTTCATCAGTTTTTGGTACCCTCTGTGACCAGAGTGCTGGAAGGAGCCCTGGCAGAAGAATGCCCCCATTCTGCACAGCATTATTGCATTTATTTAACCAGCCTGTGTCCCTGTCTGGCATTTCTGGTTCTGCTGCTGTTGTCCCACCACACTGGTGAGTTCTGTTGACAGAAGAGCTCCCAGCTGTGACATCAGCTCTGTTAATTCCCTCCACTGCTGTTATTTACTTTTCCCACCAGCTGCCTCCCAGCCCCACGAGGCGTTGGGAGGGATTGGTTCATTCTAATAGCAGAGCTGCCTCCTCAGGAGCTGCTGGTGGTGCCAGGTGAGCTGAGCATGAGGGCTGGGAGCTGGCAGAGAATACGGGAGAAGGCAAAACAGCCTCCCAGAGGAAATGCTGTGTTTGGGGTTGAAGGGGCCTGAAGGGTGTGTGTCCTGGTGAGCCCAGAGTGCCTCCCTGTGGCTGTGGGCACAGTGCCACAGCCACACCTGGGGTGGGCTGAGTGCATTGGGGCAGGAATTGGGCAAGCTGCAGCCTCAGTTCAGTTAGGGATCATTGCAGTGCCCTTGGCTTCATGTGTGCCCTGGGGAGAGCTGAGACAGGGAGTGCAAACACCCCTGGCAGTGTGGCACTGCTGTGCCCAACACATCAACACACCCCTGACAGTGTGGCACTGCTGTGCCCCCAGCACACCCCTGGCAGTGTGGCACTGCTGTGTCCCCAGCACACCAACACACCCCTGGCAGTGTGGCAGTGCTGTGCCCCCAACACACCCCTGGCAGTGTGGCACTGCTGTGCCCCCAGCACACCAACACACCCCTGGCAGTGTGGCACTGCTGTGTCCCCAACACACCCCTGGCAGTGTGGCACTGCTGTGTCCCCAACACACCAACACACCCTGGCAGTTCCTGAGCCCCTTCTTTCTGCACCACTCCCAGTCCCAGCCCAGCCTAATTCTGTGTGTTCCTTCTCTTGCAGCAAACTGCCCAGCTGGGCTAGAGCAGTTGTGCCCAAAATATTCTATGTCACAGAGAAGGCCTGGAATTATTATCCTTACACGATCACAGGTAAGGATCAGAGCAGAAGGGATGAGGGAATTGTGCTGTGGGGATAGTTTGCTGTATTTTCAGAAGCTCCAAGTCACATACTGAGCAATAGAGACCAGGTTTCTTTAACAACTCCCAATGAACTGCATGTTTTTCCACCTTATATATACGGATAGCAGGAAATAAAGATGTTTTATTATGTCTATAAGGACAGGTAACAACTGGAGTGTTGTATCTGTGCAACTTCATCCTTGCAAAGGAAACATCAAGTGCTTGAGTTCTGTGTGACTTGTGGCCTTTATTGTCTCATAGACTTTAGTCAAATAAACTCAGCAAATTACCTGACAGAATTATTTGTATTATTAATGTGTGCTTGTTGTAAGGATCTTGCATCATTGTTTTATTTCACATTTCTTTTGTTTTTCTTTTCCCTCATCATTGTTTTCTTTACAAATGGACAATTGGAAATCAGAATACACAGTAAGTTTTTCTTCCTCTTTTTTATTTTAAAAGTAGAAAAAATGTGTAAAATAAAGGAGTAGAATCCAAAGTGATTCCTTTTTAATGTAACTAATCCATAATAAATTCAGTAGTGTAACTTTATTTTTATTATTTTTAAGGCATTTAAGGTGAAGTTTGAAGCGTTTCTATGGGAATCCTCTAAATTATTTACCTTATTTTTTATCACTCTGAAATAATTTGATAAGTTTTTAGTTACTGACTGTAACAAAGAGAAGCTTCTGTAAAACAGAGCAAGGCTTTTAAAGCTCCAGTTATTACATGGAGACATGAGAACAGATTTTATCTTATTTATTGTTTTATTAACTTATAAAGTGCTCATCTCTGGTATAATATCTGGGAAACTGTGCAATCTGTAGACAAAATTAAACATAATCTGGGCACAGTGCCCAGAAAAATCAGCTATTCCCTCTAGCAGAGCTAAGGCAAAATATAGCACATAAATCATGAGAAAAATTGTTTTAAATGTGGTGGCCTCGATAACATGCAGTGAGTTTTCAGCAGCTTTGGAAGATGAGGAGGAGCTGGGGAGGAAATTCCAGGTGAAGGGACCTTTTGGAAACTCCTGCTTTGATTTAGTTTGAACTTCTGACTGTGGATAAAATGTAATCCACTTGTTTCTCTTAACTCTGCAGTGCTCAAGATGCTTGTCCAGATTTTTTAAAAACTCCTGAAACAAAAGAGAGGAAAAAATATTTCAATGGGATAAATGTGAAAGAGACAAACTAAAAGTATTTAAAGGCTCAGATCTGAAAGGCTGAGACCAAGGGTTGAAACTGTGATGAGCAAGCTTGAAAATGCCAAGTACCAAACTGTGCTTTTCCATATCTATTGTGCATATTTATTGCATAGTCTGCTTTGTTTCATGTTTTAAATTAATTTGATTATCAAGTACCCCCAGTGGACAGGAGTGATGAGGGGCAGATTCTCTCCTATTTTTGCCAGAAGATGTCTTCAGTTCACATTAATTAAGGTTTGCCTTTGAGGCACATTTAGTTTTAGGCTAAGATAATATTTGCTGTGTTGCACTGATGTCTCTCCATTGTGTTTTTTTACTCAAAGTAAATTGGAATTTTTTTATGGGATTTTTTTTCTTTAACTTAAAGACTCAAGGGGGAATGGTGAAAGGGGTGGTAGGACAGAAATGCATGTCTGAATTTGAAATGCAGTACAGCATCAAAACTAAAGAGAATTCAGAGAGTGTGAATGAGCAGGTGAGCTCTGCCTGAGCCCAGGAAACCACCCCTGGAACACTTGGCAGTGAGGTCTGTGCAAGGGACACTGCAGGGATGTTCAGAGCAGCAGCAGAAACAATTGCAGGGTTGGAGGGACTGTAAAGGACAATTAAATTGGTCTCCAAATGCAGAAGGTGGGCAGAGCAGTCACCAAGTGACAGCAAAACTGCCTGGGGGAGCTGAATTACCCACCATGGGGCACAGAAACAGGGCCAGAAATACTGGGGGGATCAGGGAAATCCTGCAGGCAAAAACCCAGCCAGAAATACTGGGGGGATCAGGGAAATCCTGCAGGCAAAAATCCAGCCAGAAATACTGGGGGATTCAGGGAAATCCTGCAGGCAAAAATCCAGCCAGAAATACTGGGGGGATCAGGGAAATCCTGCAGGCAAAAATCCAGCCAGAAATACTGGGGGGATCAGGGAAATCCTGCAGGCAAAAATCCAGCCAGAAATACTGGGGGGATGAGGGAAATCCTGCAGGCAAAAACCCAGCCAGAAATACTGGGGGGGATCAGGGAAATCCTGCAGGCAAAAACCCAAAGTATGTTTGAATGCAGCTGATAGACTGAATTTATCTTTGTGGAAAGCAGAGACAGTTCCTCTGCCTCAAACTGTTGAATCTACAACAGAAATGTTAAATGTACCACTGGGAATAGCTCCTATCCTCGTCTGGAATATTTCTCTGCATTTTCATCTTCTGGAGTCATTAGAGAATTCTGACAGAAAGAAAAAGCCCACAGGCATTGCCCAAAATATGAAGGTAGCCTGGAAACCTCTTCTTAGAGATGGTGAAGTCCCTCCAAAGGGTCTGTGGGACATGGGGAGAGTTAAATTGAGCCTCATTTCAGGGAGAACTGATTCCAAAGGCAGGGCAATAGTTGGATAAATAAAGCATAATCTTATGGAGGGGAGTACACACTGCTCTGTGCTGTGGTCACACCTTACTCACCTTGGAAGTTCCACTCCAAACAGAGCAGGACTCAAAGGCTGTGCAGGTTACTGCAGTGCATGTCAGTGATTTGGAAGAGAGTGTGAACAACAGGCTGAACCTTGCTGATAGTCTTAAGGGGTTTGAGTTGTAAAATGTGAAGGCTGGTGAGAAGTTGCATTCAGTCTATTTCTCCTGTGAAATAATACAGAATTCATAAATATGACCCTCTTATACCTGAAATTAGGACACCTGAGAAAAGGTGCTCGTTGGGCACTGAAAATCATTTTCAGAATATTATTCTCTGCAAGGGCTGTATGGAGAGCCAAGAGGGATTGGAAGAGGAATGGAAACTACACTGCCATGGTGTTAGTCCTCAATAATCTGGGCCCTTCAGGATGGCACCTCCTTTAAGGATGGCACCTGGCGTTGGTTACACAGCAAAGCCCTGAGTCTGACAGCAAACAGCATCTCTGCTCCCAAGTACTGACAGCCACGTTAGGAGTGTGGAAAGCAAATGACACACTTGGGATGATGGGCTGGACAGGATATTGGACTAGTGAGGCCTTTGTGGTGTGTGGATGTGCAACAGTGACCTGTCAGGAGGGCACATGCACCTCCCTGAAGCTGCAACACAGAAAACTTCCCACCAGGAAGGTGACACATGACTGCTGTCCCAGGAAATGCTGGCTCAGAGCTGGACCTCACCCTTGAAAGGTTCCTGCTGACATTGAGAGGGAGGAGGAAGTCAAAAAAGTTCTTTGGAAGCTGAAGCCAAAGGAAGTCACGTGGATTTGGGGTACTATTTAGGGAGTAAGATATCCCTGTAAGGGGTTTGTGTGTTACTTCCCAGCTGTGTGTGAGAAAGTCTCTTCAGGTTAGTCAGGAGCTGCTTTGGTTTTGATCTTGTCATTAAAAACCTGGCGAGGTATCTTGCTAAAATACACATTAAATTTTTATCTCTATGTTCATTTAATATTGTGATGAGGGTGATGTAAGATCATAAGGCTGGGATAGTGTACTGAGGGTGCAGCACAAAGGGAGAGCCCTGTGGAAGTACCTGCAGTGGCTTCCATTCCATGAGTGACTCCAGGGCTTGGGTGTTGGCAGTGCCTCCTGCCCAGCTGCCCCTGCATTCCCAGGGCAGTGGGGCTGCCAGCTGCTGCCTTTGGAAACAATTCCTTTGCTAGTCGTGGGCTGGGCCTTTTCACTCGGAGGATGGAGCAGAGATTGCAGCCCTCACAACCCCTGTGTGCCAGCTTATCACAGCCTTTCAAGCATGTCTCTGGAGTGCAAGACATTTATGCTGCTCTGGGTGGACAAGAATGAGGGAACTTCCAGGAGGTTTTGTTATTTTTCTTTCTGAGGTTGTCCAGATAGATTAGAAATAATTAACTAGAAAGCAAACCCGTGCCTGTTGCAAACCAAACGAAAAAGAATTGTGTGGAACCAAGTTTCCTTGCCTGCACTGGGGTATTGTTAGAAAGTAAACAGCACAGAGCAAATATCCATTTGACCTGCTCAAGTAGCAGTGGAGATTCTGCACAAAAAAAGAGAGGAGCCTCAAGCAAACAAATAATCAGATCACGAATGTTTGGTGACTAAACCACGGCACAAAAACTTCACATGACCGAAGAACACTGAGAATGAGCCAAACAAAGTTCAGCTCTCCAGTTGGAGCACAAAGAGGGAGGAAAAACACAAAGAGAATTGAAGCAGACCCTTGTGAGTCTGAAGGAGCAGTTCAAGTGTTTACCAGGGAGCATTTCAAACAGATTTGCTGCCTGACCTGAACAGCTTCGGTGTTGGGAGCAACATTTCACTTCTGGGGCTGGAACTGAAAAACAGCTGGACAGGTTTTTTTGTGCATAATGGATGGCCAATTGTTAGTTTCACAATGATATAAAAGCCAAGTAGACATTGAAATGGCCTGGTTTCCTCTGTGTGAGGAGGAGGATTCCTTCAATATGCCAGTGTCCCAAATTAACTTAGGAATAGGATATAAATTCAGAATGTTCACGAAAAACAGTTACGGAACAGAAAGCAGGAGACAACAATTCCTTTGATGATTTATCACAATGACAATAATTCTTCTGCAGCAAATGACTGAGGGAGGTAAAATTATATCATCTGGTATGTGTCAAGGCCCCAGAGTGAGAGCTGCTAAATGGTCCATTACTGACCTGCTGGTTTCTGATTACTTTTGAGAATAGGCCTGTTTTGTGCTTCACTTTGCTGCTGGTTTATCCACTAAGTAAATTATCTGGAAGGAATGTTGTTGTAATTGTTATTTTTATAATGAGATGACTTGAGAAGGAAAATAGTTCTTTCAGATAAACATTGCTGTTGAGTTTTTTCCTGTGTTCCCTTTATCTGATTACCAGCCCTTGAAATTTGGATGTAACTCTTCACTCTCAGTGCATAAACTTTTCTCCAGCTTGAGAATATGAAGAGTCTGCATCAACAATGCAACAGCATCTGTACTGCAGGATTAGAACCTGATGCAAAGTTCCTGCCAGAATTCCTCCCTCCCACCCCAGCTCAGAGGACAGGCTGCTGGTTCCTTTGCTCTGGGAAAACACAGGCTTGGGTCCCTTATGGTTCCAGCACAAAGAAGGACCTCTGCAATATTTATATAACCCAAATAATATATTTTTAGAAAGTTGCAAACCTGTATTCTCATTTAATGCCTTAATCCCATTGAAACAAGTGAATCAAACTGCTTGGAGAATTCCCTTTTTCCAGGGCTGGCCTATTGCAGAGCAGTGCCAGCCCTCTCTGATGGATGGCACTGCCATCTCCACTCGTGCAGGCTGCTGCTCCCTTCTGTTCCTGCTCACTGAGCAGGTCACTGCTCCTGTGTGTCAGGGAGACACATCCTCAGGGAAGGCAGAGCCAGGGATAAGGGTTTCCTGGTGGCTGGAGGCACCTTGTTAGTCACTGTTTCATCTTCAAGTTATTGTACTGCTACAAATAGTGGTTTTTTTTCTCACCTTGTTCATGGGAGTTTTGCTCCCTTGTTTATTTTCCAGCCCTATTTTTGTGTTGTTCTCTACCCTTTCTGCTCAACAGCACTTTTGTTTTGCTGTTTGCCACCTTCCTGTGCTTATTTGCTTTCCAAGCTCTCCTCCCTCTCACTGAGTCACCTCTCCCAGGTCCTGCCATCACCCTGCCCAGCCCTTTCCGTGTGTTCTGCCCAGCCTTGCCCTGCTGGTGGGTGCTCTGGGTGACCCTGGGGCAGCCCTTGCAGTGCTGTCTGGAGCAGCCTCAGGGAACTCAGTAACATGGTGGTCATTTCCCAAGAAACTTTGGATATTCCACCTTCTGCTGCCTCATGGTCCCATATCCCCTTTGCCTGTTATAGAAAAGTAGGGATTCTATTCATCTATTCCAGGGTTTTGATCCTCAGTAAACAAATGCAGTTGTTACCCACTGAGTACCAAAGCAATGCCCAAAAATTTTGAATTCAAAGAATGTAGCATCTGGAAGTTACCCTATTAAAAAAGATTGAATTTGGCTTGGCCAGTCTGAGCTGTAGCAATCACTGTGTTCTTTACCTCCAGACTCCTTGGAGATTGCTCTTTAAAGGACCCAGTTCCACCTGTGTTGCCAAAATAATGTATATGTGACCATAGAAAAGAACCATCAGTCTGAGAAGTGGTGGGAGATGAGAGAGAACATTTCCATGAAGTGTCTGCCTTGCCAGGCTTTTCTGTTAACATTCAGGGGGATGTGCTTCTGCTGCTTAAATAAAAAGTGGGATTAATTTTTACTGTACAGAAATAACTGCCAAGGATTGTGGATTAATGTTCACAAGGAGCAGGAGAAGTGAAGAGCCAGCTGAGGTGTCCAGCAGGTCTCTGAACATTCTGCAGAGAGGAGCCATGTGGAGAAGGAACCCAGCTGAGATGGTGTTGATGCCCTGGCATTGCTCACACACAGCAGGTTCCAGAGGGCAAAGAAACCTCTCTCAGACCAACATCTTTACTGGCAACTCCACCAATCCCTGCAGCCACCTCGGGTGTGATGACCATGCGAAGGTTAATTTGCCAGCCCTGTCCATAAAACCACTGTCACACCCCAGGGTGCTTGGCTGTCTCTTTAAGACTTTGGCGAGTGTTTTGGCACACCTCGGTTCTCCCCGTGCTTGTAAGTGTCGCTGATTGCTATGGCAACGCTAATCAATCATCACGCTAAAAATAGGCCTTTCGTTTTTCGAGAGGTTGTATGTGGGGAATTGCAAATGCAGCTTCGGGCTGAGCTCTGCGTGTGCTGCAGTCGCTGCCTTGGCTCTGCCCCTCCAGAGTGTGGGAATTGTGCTACAGCTCAGCCTATTGCACTGGCTGCTCCCAGGAGCCTGAAACCTCTCCCAGCTCCTCCAAAGTCGAGGTGCTAATCCAGAAGGTTTAAGAAAACAAACAACCCCCCCAGAACGTTCCCCTTCCTTGTTTTGGAGTGTCACAGTTCTACTGATGTGTAACAATTGAGTTTATAAGACATCGAAAAAACCTGGAGGTGACAATATAGGAGACGCTTCCCTGGAGAGCTTCACACAAAGAAACCTCACCCCTGAAGACACTGGGACTCTATTTTGCACTATTTTGTAGGAGTTAAGTCTAATTTCAAGTTAAGGATTGAATTTGGCACTGTTTGATTTCGAAGAGGAGCCTTGCAGGGTGTGGAGACTGAGATGGAGAGCTGCAAACAGTGCCCTGGGCATTGCTTGTGTGCTCAGCATCCATCAGCTCCTGGGCTGTGCTGGAGGAACACGGGCCCCAGGAGAGGCAGGGCAGGCAGGGAGGAGTGCTGGGAAGGAAAACATCCACCCAAAGGTTTATTACCTGCTATTCACTCCCCAGTCTGATCCTGAGTGTTGCATAACAATTTTAATCCCCAACTAAGTCAATACCAGGCCACTCAAGGAGGGGAAAAAACCAACAACTTTTTGCATGATGAATAACAGTCTTTTGAAGGATGCATAAACAGTTTGCTGGTTCTGCCAGAGCCCTCTGCCAATTAGTCAGAGCACAGCTGATGAATCATGAGACACATTCTGTGAAATGTTCAGAAATCTGGGCCCTGCTCAGCGTTCTGAAAGCCAGCGAGACCCCCCCAGCTGCTGAGCCAGGGCTGCCACTCACTCCAGCTCCTCAGAGATGCACTTGCAGTGCAGCACTTTGTGATGAATTTGAGTTTTCACTTGGGGTAAACCCATGTTGCCATTTATAATCTCAAATTAGCTTGGTGTAGTCCTCTCTCTCATACTTAGCACAAGGGAGTCTGGCTGTGGGTGGCTTTACACCAAGTGACTCTGCTCTCTACAGAGGTGGCTCGAGGTAAAAGACACTTATGATTCTTCTGTACTACTCTAAGGATCCTTCATCTTGATGTTTCTTTTTTGAAAGACAAGGTTAGATCTCCTGCTTTAATTAGGGTGGAGATTCTGGGTCAGGAATCACCAAGTAGCTTCAAGCAGTGTCTTGCTGAAGTTCCACACATGAAACAGCAACGTTTGGTGTCGTGCCCTGAGTGGCTTCTGGTGTCCCTGGGCAGGGATTAGATCATAGAATAGGATCATAGAATGGATTGGGTTGGAAAAGACCTCCGAGATCAGCAAGTCCAACCCTTGATCCAACCCTACTGTGATCACCAGCCCAGGGCACTCTGTGCCCTGGGCTGGTGAACACAGTGGGGTTGGATCAAGACATGGTTGGATCAAGACATGGTGATCACAGTGGGGTTGGATCAAGACATGGTTGGATCAAGACATGGTGGACTCTCACTCAGTGCCACATCCATAGAATCACAGAATGGATTGGGTTGGAAAAGCCCTCTGAGATCATCAAGTCCAACCCTTGATCCAACCCCACTGTGATCACCAGCCCAGGGTGGTGGTCTGGGCTGGTGATCACAGTAGGGTTGGATCAAGACATGGTGGATTCTCACTCAGTGCCACATCCATAGAATCACAGAATGGATTGGGTTGGAAAAGCCCTCTGAGATCATCAAGTCCAACCCTTGGTCCAACTCCAGTCCCTTTACCAGATCATGGCACTCAGTGCCATGGCCAAGCTCAGGTTAAAAACCTCCAGGGATGGTAGCAAGGATGTTTTAGCAGCAGGGATGTTTTAACAGCAAGCTAAAGGGGAAACCTGGCCCTTGGCTTTAATCATGTCCTCCCCAAACTGCAGCCATGCTTCAAATCAGCAGCACAAAGGGGTTTTGCCTTCCATGGAGCTTTATTTTGGAAAAACTCTCTCACTCCTTTTTTAAGGATTGATCCTTGAGGTGCTTGTTGAGTCCTGACCATCTGTGATCAGAAGAAGGTGGAACAATGACTGGTTGGGTGATATCCATGGAAGGAGGGATGTATTTTCTGCATCTCCACGGTGCTGGCTCCTCATCCCAGTTGTGTTGCAGTGCCCCAGGCTCCTGCATCACCTCTCTCTGAGTCAGCAGCCCCTCCCTGGAGCTCTCCAAGCCCTCCAAGCCCAGACTTGGCCCACAGCAGTGTGGACTGTGAGGCATCATGTCCTCGTTGTATAACCCTGTGCAGAGCATGTCACAGATCCCTCACTGCAGGGGCTGGTGGTGCTTCACACCAGGAACTGGCAGTGAATGCAAGAGGAGAGTGGTGACTAACAGTGAAATGCTGAACTGCCCCTTCAGAGCTGCTGAGACACTGCCCCCTCTGCCTCTGAAGAGCTGCTTGGAAAAGGGAACTGGGAAATACTAAAGAAATGATATTTCAAGGATTTTTGCCACTGGAATTATGTTGCCTAGTGTTACATATTCTAGTCTTCATAAGCCAGCCAAGCCAAGCAATGCTCAGAAAAATAAATTTATAAATTCTACTCTTCATAAGCCAGCCAAGCCACGCAGTGCTCAGAAAAATAAATTTATTCCCATGTAAACACAGAAATATTTTAATAGGAAAAAAGTGTATTCTTATTTTTTTTGCATTATCATATTCCTATTTTTTTTACATTATTAAAGATACATTTGGATTTAGTATAAAGGAATTTCCACAGCAGCTCATGATCCATCTTAATTTCATTAATAGGAAATTATGCTAAAATTGATTTCTCACTGAAAATTAAAAAAAAAAACACACATAAAAGCTTTGCTGTCTGTCTGGTCAGGACCTGCAGCCACTGAAGTGTCCTTGGGTTATTTTATATGAGATACAGACTGATCTATGATGAGGAATATCAAGTTGCTCTCAAGATCTTAATGAATTGAATTTCTAACAAGGCATTCAGGACGTTCGTACTCCTTGGCATAGTGAGCATGGAAACAGTTGGATCCAGTTATTCAGAGTGCCTGTACTAATTTATTTATACCTTCGTTATAGTATTCAGCTTTTAGTGAAATCTCTATCCCTGCAGAATCACAAAAACCTTTACTTTTATGTTCAGTGAACACTCCTGAAGTAATCTGAAAAAGCCATAAGAAAGTTGACACCAAAAGGGGTGTATGAATATACCAGCTGATGAAACAAAGTGCATTGTTATGTTAAACTTGTATTTCTTCTGTTGCAGTGCTCCTTTTTGCCTAAATTCTCCATTCACATAGAGACAAAATACGAGGACAACAAGGGCAGCAATGACAGTGTAAGTATGGTGGCTTGGGCACAGTTTGGGTTCATCTTCAGTTAACTCTGGCCTGTGTCTGTTGGTTGGGGTCTCTCAACTGGGAAAGCCCCATCAGGTTTGTGCCTTTGCCCCTCCCTGGGTGTCCTGGTGGGCAGCAGCTGCTCAGTGGGCAGAGGAGTTGCCTCTGAAGCCCCGGGAGATGGAAGATCCTCATACACACCTTCCCTTCTGCCTCTCCTGCTCTACTGTTCTCTAAACACAACTTACACCTGTGAATTTAGTGCTGGTGAGCATTTGTGGAGAGGAGAGAAAAGGCTGTGCTCTTTTCTTGGTGTAACTGTATTCCACTTTATCTGTTTCACATCATTCCCTGGGACTAAAGGGGGTTGAATTCCAAGGAGGTGTCAGGAAGAGCAAACAGGAAACCAAACAAGGGTCAGAGCTCTCAGTAAACAGAGAACAATGGTTTGGGACTGAGGTGATGCTTTTTGCAGTCACCCGAAGTTAAGAAGTTTTCAGAGTTGGAGAAGGACCATTAACTGTGTAAAATCCTGCCTAGAGGGGGGTGGGAGTTGCTGCCCATCCAGAGGGGCTCAGGAGCAGAGAGCAGGAGGGCAGTGGGACTGTGTTGCCCACACAGGGAGCAAAGCAGGTTCATACACCCTGCAAAGAAAGAGTGACTTGTGATAAAGCCCAGCATTTAAAGATTCAGCTCTGGATTTGTACACAAATGTGTTCCTCTGTGGTTTGGGGTTGCTTTGAACAGTCACTGGCTGCAGGAACTTACAGGAAGAAGTTTCTTGCAGGCATGGAATGAAAGTTAAAATGTCTGGGGAAGGGATCTGTAGTACAGAGACCCAAGGAAGGAGTGTGTGAACTCATCCTTGAGAAGGAAGAAGGCAATAAAGAGGATTTTGAGGGTTCTGAGGTGCAGCCTGAGAGTGTCGTGGGGTGCCCTCCTGCAGCCTTGGCAAGGGGAAGCTGTTCAGTTCCCAGGTGGGAGGTGCATTTCCCTCAGCCTGTTAATGAGGCTGACAGCGTTGCACTGCTTAGGGCAGAATAATTACATGTGCACAACAAGGTATCCTTTGAATAATGCCTTTGGCATACAGACACTTCCCACTGGGAACATGACAGGGATCATCTATTACCCACCAGGTACCCCCAGCTCAGTCAGTGCTGCTCTGAGTGAGTCCCAGGGGAGTGTGTTCCATCACCAGCTGTGTGAGCACTGTGTAATTTATGCACTATTTCATGTTCACTTCTGCTCTGGCAGCACTTGGGTTCAGAGCCAGCCCACACCTTTGGCTTTGGGAGGGTTCAGACTGGTCTTGTGGTCCCTGAGAATGTCAGCAGTGACAGACACAGTCTGTGCTGCCTGGCAGAGGCAGAGCTGAAGCTCTTTCATCAGGGAGTTCTCAGGTCTTTGAGCATGTCACCTCCCTGCTAAAATCCTGTGAATGAAGCCCTGAACAGTGCCCAGCCAGGGAATTCGGGATGGGAGGGACACAGGGGTGGGATGCTCAGGTGGTGGGAGTCAAAGTCTCTGTTCTGCTTGACTCCAACTCCTCCACTGGCATTGCTGGGAGTGCCAGTGGGGTGACAGCACATCACCTTCTGCTGCAGCTCCTGAGCCACACACTGGGCAGTGTTTACCCAGAGCAGGAGGTTTCACTGACCCTCACTTGAACCGAGAAGGAGAAAGAGAAACTGAATTAGAGTCGCACTCCAGCCCTTATTTCCCTGATGTGTAATTCTCAGAGCTGTGCTGCTCGTGGGTGGAACACAATAAGCCAGGGGAAGGTGTGCAGTTTTGTGCTGTGGATCCAGTGCCCCCGAGCTGGTGGCACAGAAGTGGCACAGGCTGAAATGCTGCAAGGTTTGTAAATGTGGAGAGACCTCTGTTAACCCAGACACCTTGAAACCAGGGCTAGGAGTTGATCTTGTTTCCATTACTCACTGAGCAGCTTAAATCTCAATTCAGAACACACAAAGGGTATTTCTCATTCATGTCAGACAAGTTTAGTTTAAATTTCCCTGTGTTTCACTGGCTAGAAAACAACAGCATCCCTTCCTATAGACCTCCATAGATACACAGTGCATTTCCCTTCATTGCAACTATCAGCCTTGGCTGATGAAGAAATAATTAATTCAAAATCTACTTCTGTGAATTTTGCAGTTGTGGTGCAAAATAGACCAAATGAATATTAATGTTATGGTAATGAGGGTAATAATGCAAGTCTGATTTTAACTCAGCTATTTCTCCATATATTTTTGAGATCATACAGGTTTTTTGAAACCTTTGAACTCCAATCTCTTCTTCATTTCCATGCTGTCTAGTAAAGTAGATATTGATTGGGAAAAGCAATAATTAGATATAGGGACACTAAAGCTAATTCAGTGATGGATGGAAGAAAGCAATATAAATGCTCTCTGGTTCCTGTTGTTGTTCAGCAGGCTGGTGAGGTATTAGAATTATTTTATTTAACATGTTGCTTTGTCTGCTATAATTCTACTAAATTACTGCAATATATCATGATGCAAAATGCTTCCTGATTTTAATTCCTAATTACCATGACAGAATGTGAGCAATAATGATAACTGCTCCAGACCCTGGTTTTTCTGTCTTTGACTTTATCATTTTAAGCTATTTTAAATGTGTTATACCACTATTTTTCCAATCTGTTAAAGTTTGCACTTGATTTGCACAAATGCACTGACAGAAAGAAAAATGGACAATAAATGTCTTTATTGAGGTAAGACCTTTGTGGCAGTGCAGACCCATAAATCCATCCAGCTGTGGTTTCAGCTGATCCTGCTGGATCACAGTGGATGTTCCATGGCAACTCTGGCCTTGGAAAACCAGAGCCAGTGTTGGATGAACACGTTAGTACATCAAATATTGTCCCTGCTGCCTTGCAGCTTTATGGCTTTGGTAACAGTGCTGGAACCAGTGAGCCAGGGCAGGAGTGTTTGCTCCTCCAGGGCTTTTAAAAAGTCAAGTTCTCCGTTTAAAGAGCAATTTTATTTTGATTTTGCTTTTATTTTAAAATGTCTAAAAATGAGGGTGTTGTGTACAATGCAAATCACACAACAGGTGGCACGTGTAGAGCACATGAAAACGTTGCTCCCTGAGCTGGGTCTGTCCCTCAGGGCTGCAGAGGGAGCCCCAGCCAGGGGTGGAAGTGCAGAGGAACCAACACTGCCCTTCCCACAGGGAAAATCAGCACTGAGGGAGTTGGAATATCCATACACAAATCTGTGTTTGGAATATTGAAGCCATGAGGCACATCTAGGAGAATTCTGCAGGTTGTCTAAGCAGTGAACTGGTCAGGGATGCAGGCAGGGGTTGTGCTGGTCTGGGTGTGAGTGGGTGTGAGCCTGCCATGGGCACACTGCCCCAGCCTGTTCTTGGGTTTGGGCAGGTATTTTCCCTTCACAGTCCATTGAAGGGTCAGTATTTGTGCCACACAGGGCTGGTTTTGGTCTAACTGCTGTCTTGCTCTCACTCTCAGAATCAGAATCACAGAATCCCAGACTATTCTGAGTTGGAAGGGACCCACCAGGATCATCGAGTCCAACTCGAGTCACTCCTCCCATCTCTTGTTCTTACCATTTCCATGTACACTCCAGACACAGTTTTTGGGGTTTCAGTGAGGAATGCACAGCCTGTGCATGGCAGAGAGCTGGGCTGGTCCCACAGCCCCGACCCTGTGGCTCCAGACACAGGTTTTTGGGGTTTTAGAGAGGTTAAAACTTGGTTGTGATAATGCCAAGGTCATGGGTTCAATCCCCTGTGTGGGCCATTGACTTGAGAGATGGACTCGATGATCCTTGGGGGTCCCTCCAGCTCAGAATAGTCTGGGATTCTGTGAATGCACCCCCTGTGCATGGCATTGAGCTGGGCTGTCCCACAGCCCCCACCACATGACTCCAGACACAGGGCTTGGGTTTTCAGAGAGGAAAGCACCCCCTGTGCATGGCAGAGAGCTGGGCTGTCCCACAGCCCCCACCACATGACTCCAGACACAGGGCTTGGGTTTTCAGAGAGGAAAGCACCCCCTGTGCATGGCATTGAGCTGGGCTGTCCCACAGCCCCCACCATGTGGCTCCAGAGATGCTGCAATCCATGCACAGCAATCCATACACAGCAGCTCCACAAGTTCCTTGGATGCCACACTCCAATCCTGGGAAAAGGGCTGAAAAGTTTGTACCTGAAGGTAGAGGGAGGGCAGGGTGAGGACAGACACTGTTCAAACAAACACTGATTCACAGACTTGGTTTTCCTGTTTGTTGCAGAAAGGGTCATTATGTTTGACTGATTTCTGTTGGCTTGTTTTGTTTTGTTTTTCAGTAACAGAATTAATTGCTGCTGATATTTGGGCAGTGAATTTTTGCCATCTGATGGTGTCTGGGAAAAGCAAAGTGTACAGCTTGTAAAATAATCCAAAGGTTGTCAATAATGGAAATTCACTGCATGTAAATCTTCCAGTGCTTTGCTCTTTGTAGCAGAACATTTTTCTCTGGAAAACTCAATGGCTGGATCTTGATTATTAAAATAAAGTAAAATAATTTTTAGCTGTGGCAGCTCACAAGAAAAATCCATGTCTAGTTGGGTTGGGTTTAGGGTGGGTTTTTTCCCTATTTTTATCTCCTGTCTCAGTAACATGGAACTGGGTTGTAACAAACTTGAATATAGCACATGGAAATTAAATGTAAATTCACTATTTAAGGCAACTGCCTTGAAACACTGATTTAAGCTGAAAAGGATTCAGCTGTGCCCTGGTTTAGCCTCACTGCACAGCAGGATCTCATTCTGGAAACTGTCAAAAGCATTGCTGGGCATCACTCAGGATATGGCAAAGTCAGAGCCAGGGGCACCCTGAGTGTGGGTTTATTTGCACCTGGACTTTTCCTCTATAATGCTATTAAGTATCCATTGTCTCCTGTATAATTTGCAATGAAAAATCATGATTTTGTGAAGCTTTCCCCCTCTAATAATTCTCAAAATAACCCAGGCAAACAGGAGGAGAGGTGAGCCTGGAATTGCTCCTGTGTGCAGAGCTCCCTCTTTGCTGAACTGCAGATCTGTGTCCCGAGCACATATGGCCATGGCAGAACATGTGACAGGGCCCACACTGACAGGGGGTGGGAACAGGGGAAGTGGTTGTGCCTCTACAGTTTGATTTTTCTAAATGAACCACCGAAGTGAGTGAGTAAATCTGGCACTTGAACTAGATGTGACTTAAAAAAATAATCCCAGTAAATATTATAGATGGTCTGTTATGGTCCTGGAAGCAAAGCTACTTTGGCTTAATTACATAAAAATCCATTTTTCTCTCCAGAAAGTACAAATCTAAATGAGATATTTTGTGAGAGCTGGAATAACAAGGGAGTTGTGCCTTGGAGAGCCAAAGGGCTGCACATAAATATGTGAGTGCCTCTCCCCCTGTGCAGCAGGCTGGGATATTCTGGCAGTTCAGGCAGCCAAATTTTCTCCTCTCACAGGGAGATTCAGCCTTTGTCCATAGGAGAATTGCTCCCAATTTTGTGTGTGCACCGAGACAGTTTTACCAGTGAACAGGTTTGAAATCAGCCAATTCCTGTGATCCTTGCCCAAGTCAGTCTCCAAAGCAAATAAAGGGGCTTGGGAGGTAGCAGAGGTTGGAGCACGACTTACTGAGAGTGGCACACTGAATAAACCCCATGGGTCAAGTTCTTTTGCTTTAGAGAATGTTTTTCTTCAGGAAAATGAGAGCTGCAGTGACACAACCTGCCCCAGGAGCTGCAGCAGTTCATGACCAGGGGCTCTGCCATGGCAGCCTCAGAGAGCAGAATTCAGGGTGGAGAGCAGGTTTTGTGCCTTTTTTAATGGAAAAAAGGATTATTCTTGCAGTCCCTGCTGCAATCACACCCCTGACATGAATTAGCTGCCTCATTAGAGGCTTCTGACCACAAACTCCTTGTGTCTGGGCTGGGAATAAACTCATTTTGTAACAATAACAGAGTCAAGCACCTTTCCCAGCTGGTAACCCCTTGGATGGCTCCTCTGCTCTTGGGGGCAGAAAAAAACATCACAAGAGAGAATTATTTATTGTAAATCAAAGCCAGGTCAGAGGCACAGATGGGAGACCTCCTAGAGGTGCAGAGGAGCGAGGAGTTTGCCAGTGGGGGTGGGATCAGTGGGCTCAGCAGCACCTGGGTTTGTCCTGGTTATATCCAACCCAGGTTTCATCCAACCCAGGTTACATCCAACCCAGGTTATGTCCAACCCAGGTTATATCCAACCCAGGTTACATCCAACCCAGGGCAGCAGAGCTTTCACTTTTATGGTAAATCTGAATGGAATTGAAGCCAGCAACTTTTCTGAAAAGAGAAGGCAAGGAAGGAAAATGGGAGAGAAGCCTGTAGAAAAGATGTGTTAAATTTGTTGCTAACTTGCCATGGTCTCCTGACCTGACTTTCTGTCCTGGCTGTGGCCACCAGGGAAGGAGAAGTCGTTGTAGGTCAAGAGGGAAACAAAGAAGGAAATTTGAGCACATCAGGGCTTGCATTTCTGCAGGACCCTGTGCTGGCTGTCTTTCCTGGGTACTGGAATCATCTCCAGAGGGGGTTTGTGTGCTTTGGTTGGTTGGGCTTGTCGGGTGTTTTGTCTTCACCAGAAGAATCTATTGGCAATCGTAGAGAAAACCCAGTTGAAACCTTTCATCCACTTTCTGTCCTTCTGTGGGTGATTCAGTCTAAACCACTCTGAGTTTCCATTCCTCTTAGGAAGAGGAAGCATATAAATGTTTGTTGTGAAAAAGCTGTCACAGTCCCCCCCTAAAATGCCACCAAAACCCACAGCAAAAAGGACATTTCAGCCTGAATGTTGCTCTTTGTTTTCCATTTGATTGTGTATTTCAATCTCAATTAATTGCTTGGCTTCCAAATGTAAAGCCTGTCCAGTCCTTTCCAATATAATATTTAATATTCTGCCTTTCTACATCATCTTCTTAAGGATACAGATTGTTCTCACCATTCAGTTTCTGCACATTTGCAAAGACAGTTGCACAGATTGGGAGCCTTATGCTTCTTTTTGTGGCCTTTAATCTTTTCCCTTAAAACTTTTGAAATTTCTCTAGTCTCTTTGATCACAACCACAATAAACCCGCTCTCCCCACAGGGTTTCAGGCAATCCCAGACTCTGGGGCTGGGAGAGGCAATAAGAGAATCAGAGCTAAGAAAGAAATCAGTCTTGTTCTCTAATGACTTCTTATTTTCCACTGCTGATGGAATGAGAAGATTAAATCTCCAGCTGCAAATCTTGTGAGGACAATCTGAGAAGGGGAAGAGCATAAATTAGACAACAAGTTCTAAAGGCAAAGGGAAGTGAGAATGTCCTTCAGCAAACCTGTGGAATAGAAGAAATGGGCAGAGACAGCCTGGGCTGCAAATCAGGCATCGTTGGAGTGCTTGGAAAATTCCTCCTGGTTGTGACAGATTGGCAAAGGCATCTGTCATCCCCACTTCCATCACAGCTTGAGAGAGAGAGAAAAAGAATTTAGGACTATGTTCCAAATGAGGTGAAATACGTGGCTCAAGCCTGGGACAGAGCAGGGCACATTTCTTTGGATGAGATGTTGGAAATAATCCCCATTTAGGGCTTTGCAAATGTGCAGAGATTTGCATGTGCTTAAATTTATGAGGCTTGTACCTAAACCAGGGGCAGATTCAGAGCCTCAGCTGACCTGGCAATGTCCATTTAAGAGCAATCTCCATTATTTTGTAGAGATTATGGTGAAAAGCATCTTGTTCCAGAAATAGTCCCACTTATTTCGTTGTGAGCTGCTCTGTGTTTCTGAATTTGTTAGGGAAAAAGCAAGCAAGGAAGGTCATAAAAAGGAACCTATATTGTAAATATTAGCACAGCAGTGATTTCCAGCAGTGCACCCAGTGCAGAGAAGGAGCACCCCAGTGCTTGGTTCAAATCACCACCATTCTTTACAAAACAGGGGTTGGAGAAGGGGAATAAGTTCACAAATAAAACCAGGCTAGAGTTTCTCTTCTTCAGTTCTTCTGCAGTTTTGGGGGTGTGAACATGTGACACCCCTCTCAGTGAGCATTCAGAGGTGTCTATTCCATTCACTACCAAGACCAGTTAAAATTTGAGAGTCAAAGCTCAGCTTTTCCTGTATTTGAATTATGATTTCCTGAGCAACATTCTCCTTGCCAGCTGGTTCCTGTGTCCTCTGCAGTCCCCTGCTCACTTCAAGTGCTTTAAATGGGCAGCTCCCTGGCTTTCAGAAATAATAAAGTCATGTTCTTGTTACCAAAGAGTTGCTGGCATTTTGTATTTTTAACTGTTCCTGTAGGACGAAATTAAATCAGCAGAGCATTCACTGCATTTATTTAAAGAGGAAATTAAAAAAAAAGGAAAACAAAAATATTTATGCTTCCTGGAAATGTCAGCTATAGAACATTGTGCCCCAAAGGATAAAGCACATCCTGAGCTTGTTACTGATCCTGACAGTGGGGGCACAACTTCCCTGAATTTCACTGCACTAATTCACAGGAGCCTTTTGCCTCAGCTCTATTTCCACGTCTCAGAATCAGGAGAGAAGTGAATTGCAGACACAGTGTAAGTCACATGGGTCACTGAGATGCCTAAATAATTAAATTAAGGACACAGGCACAGGAGGAGACTGTGCTGCAGCTGCACATGACCTGGATTTTCCAAACAGCCCCGCTGTTTGCCTTGCATGGAACGAGACCTGGGGTTCCACACCAGGTGCTGGAGGGCTGACATGGAGATGAGCTCTGTGTGTGCACAGATGGAGAGGGAGAGCCTGCAGCTCTCACTGGGGCACTTCAACCAACATTTTGGTTCTCAGTGTGACAGTGTTTTAGGCTGAGTGTTCCCAGCCAACACCTGCAGGTCGCTATGAGTGACACCCCCAGTGCAGAGGGTTGGGCTGGACACAGCGCTGGGCTCTGGGCAAGGATTGGAGAACATGGTAAAACCAGTCTGAGTGTTGAGTTCACTGTTTGTAACCAGAGTCTGCATTCCCCAAAGCCCAGGGAAGGAGAGCAGTGGGAGCAGGAAGTGCTGAGCACGATGTGTGGGACGTGACCATGTCCATGTCCCTGCAAAGACTTGAGGCAAAGCTGTTCAGGCACAAGCCTAAACCACAGTGTGTTGCAGGTCCCTGAGGCTGCCTGTAACCACCATTGCAGGTGGGTTTGGTGAGGTGTTGTTCTGTAACAGCCTCGAATTTCTGTAACTCTTGCAGATCTTTGACAAGGAGGCCAAAGACCTGGAGAGGGAGGTTTGCTTCATCGACATCGCCAGCGACGAGATCCCCGAGCGCTACTACAAGGAGTCCGAGGTGAGACACTGCTGGTTGTGCAGTGGGGAGGGAGGAGTGTCAGAGGCTGAGGAAAGCCTGCACAGGGAGCAGATCTGAGATCTTGCTGGTCAGTAGTGTCCCCAAAGCTGCTGAGCAGAGGGGAAGCAGCAGCAGCCTCTGTGCAGTTCCCTGACACTTCCTTTGTGGATGGTTCCCTTCAAAATGCTTTCCTACCATTACCACAAATCATCCTGTACCAGACCTTTGATACTGAGGGGCTGGAGCAGGTTCAGAGAAGAGCAACGAGGCTGGAGAAGGGACTGGAGCACAAGTGCTGTGGGGAGAGGCTGAGGGAGCTGGGGGTGTTCAGCCTGGAGAAAAGGAGGCTCAGAGGTGACCTCAGCACTGTCTGGAACTCCCTGAAGGGAAGTTCTGGCCAGGTGGGGTTGGTCTCTTCTCCCAGGCACTCAGCAATAGGACAAGGGGGCACGATGGGCTCAAGCTCTGCCAGGGGAAATTGAAGTTGGAGAGCAGAAAAAAATTCTTTGCAGAGAGAGTGCTCAGGCATTGGAATGGGCTGCCCAGAGAGGGGGTGGATTCCCCATCCCTGGAGGTTTTTCAGCTGAGCTTGGCCGTGGCACTGAGTGCCATGATCTGGTAAAGGGACTGGAGTTGGCCCAAGGGTTGGACTTGATGATCTGGGAGGTCTTTTCCAACCCAATCCATTCTATGATTCTATGACATCCAGCTGAATGAATCCAAAGTAGGAAAGGCCTTTTCTCTGAATTCTGAAGCTCACTCTGAAACTTCCCCATTGTCCTGATTCCCATCCCACCCCAAGCAGTGAGCCCTGCCAGGTGCCCCAGCCCAGCAAAGTGCTGCAGTGACAGTGGGGCTGGGGCACAGCTGCCCCAGGGGGAGGGTGCCACAAGCCCAGGAGGGACTGAAGCACATGCAGAGTGCAGCAGATCTGCCAGGAAGCACCAGTGGCAGCAGGCACAGCCTCCCGCCCCAAATCCCCTCGGAACTCTCTCCCATGTATTTTTGATGGAGCACATCCTGCAGAGCCTGTTCTTCTGAGTCAGAGCAGCTCAGAGTTTGGAACCAGCAGCCACCAAGCCAGTGGGGATGAGGTCTCAGTGTTTGAATCTCAGAGGTGGAAGAGGCTGGTTCACAACGAGCAGCTCGAGGGGAGTGGTGGGATCTGTGCTCGCATTTAATTCTGGAGATATGATTTGTCTCTGGAGCCAAGTCTATATTCATAGCTGGCACTGAGTGTGGCAGCTGTTTGTCTATATAAAATGAGACTACAGATTCATTTTTAGGATAAAAAGTGAAGACTTGCCAATGGATGTATTTCTATACTATAGGAGACACGATTTTCAGACTAAAAAAGTCGAGTACTTGTTATCTTCCATTTATAGATCCTATTTCAAATGTTATGTACAGGTCATAAACCAAAATTGGGTCTACAGGAGAATGAAAAAGAACATTATTAGTTGCCTTAGATAATGAAACCCATCTATTTAGTACCAAAATTATATAACACCTCATCAAACAGCTGATGGGTCCCATCACCACCTCTGAGCCCCACAATTCTGGCTCCATTTGGGAATGAGCTGCTCTGGAATGGGTCAGCATCTGACTGTGCTTTATTAAAGAGCTCCTGGGGCATTTCTGCTCTCACTCTGTGCACTCCAGACACTGGAAGCAAAGGTGACACCCAGTTCTGCAACTTCCCTGCCTGTTTTTAAGAGCCAGCTATCAAGCCTGATTTCCATATCTTTAATCTCATGAGATAGTAAACCATCCTCATCTTAAGGGAGAAAAGAGTCTTCTTGTTGTTATTTTCAAGGCAAATCCAGAGACTGAAATCCAAGCAAAATGGAATTTTATATGGGTTGAAACAACTAAAATAGCCCAGCATCTGTTGTTTTTTTCTGTCCTGATGGATGATCTGTCTGTTGACTACCAAATCCTGGTTTAGAATTCACACAGAACAGTAAGAACACCTTTAGCACTTAACTGTGCACATGCTGGAATTGAGAGTCAATTAATAATTGCTGAAAACAGTATCTCTTCCAAAGTTTACAAACTATGGGGTTTTGTGCTACCCTGTGATGAACATGAAGCCAAATCCCCGTTTCTGATGAGGCCTCTTTACATAATTTAGGCACTATAAAACGATTTTTCATGTTTGTAAATGTAATTTCCAGCTGTTTTCAATCAGAACAGCATGAAAAAGTCATTCCATGCAAATGAGGAGGGGTCTGTGTTTCCCAAACAGCAGCAGCTTCAGAGATAACTAAACCCAGTCAGTGTAAGCTTTGGAAAGGCATTTTAGTTGCACTAATAACAACAATTTGGCTGCTTTTGGCTCTTGTAATCTGAACTGCTACTAAGTTTAAAGATTAAAAGCACAGTGCAATCCTCAGGATGGAACAATTAGATCCAACAGGATAAATGTCCTGACTCCCACCCAGGGAGCCCAAAGGGAACGATTTTCACTTCAGGCATGTCAGTAATCTCTGCATTTCAGGGGCTCTCTCACAGGCTTAAAATAAAGCAAGTTCTGTAGCAGGGTCACTGTGCTTGGCAGCTTCTAAAAATGAGTTTTAATTTCTTTACACCCTGATGGAAGCTCATCCCTCCTCAATTAAAAATATACTTTGGGTTTTAACAGCAAATGTCATTATTTTGCTCTATTGCTGTACATTAGAGAGTGGCTTCAATAATTTAAACCCTTCCCACACCACTTGCTCTGTGTTGGTGCTGATGAACCTGATGGTGGAGGGACAGTCACCACCTTCCACTTTCATTTCCCTACTAATGACTCACACCTGAACACACAAAATGTTTGAACCATCCTCCTAAGTGGAATATTCCACTGGAATTGCAGAGCTCATTCTGCCTGGTGCTGGTGCTGGTGCTGGTGCTGGTGGGAGGGGGAGAGTGTTCTGTGAAAATGTCCTGGTGGTTGAAGGGAAATGATTGAATTCAACTTTGTGCATATTTGCTTTTCTCTCCTTCTAAATATTAACTAAAATTGAGAAGTGAAGGATCAAGTTAGCTGGAGGCTCAAGGAGAGTGTTGTTTCATTGAGGAACACTTTAAGGGAGCCTCTGCCAGGGATGCTGAGGGATCTCTTGAACAGAATCATCCCAGGGATTGAGGTTCCCTCAGGAATGGAGAGCTGTCAGTGCTTGGGAAAGGCTGGAATCACAGAGCCAACAGTGGGGCAGGAGGCAGCTCTGGGGGCTGTTACACACTTAGAGAGGCCACCTCTGTCCCTGTGGAGGGGACTCATTCCTGCCCTTGTGGAAGCAATTCAGGTGCCCCAAAGCAGGTGACGTCATTGGAACTTCATGGCCATCCACAAACTCCATTGTGAAGAAGCCACATCTTAAAGACAGGGGGTTTTTACAGGCATGGAGCTAAAACTCCTTACACTTCTAAGAAGGTTGAATGTGAGGTTCCAAATGGAGTGACCTGACCCTGCACCCAAGCTGAGAGGTCTGTGAGGAGCCACGTGTGTTCCAAACCTGAATGCACACATTGCATGGCTGGAGAAGGGACTGGAGCACAAGTGCTGTGGGGAGAGGCTGAGGGAGCTGGGGGTGTTCAGCCTGGAGAAGAGGAGGCTCAGAGGTGACCTCAGCACTGTCTGGAACTGCCTGAAGGGAAGTTCTGGCCCGGTGGGGGTTGGTCTCTTCTCCCAGGCACTCAGCAATAGGACAAGGGGGCACGATGGGCTCAAGCTCTGCCAGGGGAAATTGAAGTTGGAGATGAGAAAAAAATTCTTTGCAGAGAGAGTGCTCAGGGATTGGAATGGGCTGCCCAGAGAGGGGGTGGATTCCCCATCCCTGGAGGTGTTTAAGATGAGGCTGGACGTGGCACTGAGTGCCATGATCTGGTGATCACAGTGGGGTTGGCCCAAGGGTTGGACTTGATGATCTCAGAGGTCTTTTCCAACCCAGCTGATTCTGTGATTCTGTGACTGCAGAGTTCTGTGCTCCTGCCCAGGGCATGTCCCAGCCTGCAGGGAGAGGAGTTTGTAAGTCATTCCCTGTGACTCCACCAGCCCCGAATGTGCCTCCCCAGCCCTGGTGAGGTGCCCATGTGGACACACACTGGTGTGAGCTCCAGGAGGCTCAGGCTGAGCCCCAGGGAATGACCCCTGCAGGGTCACACTCCCAGGGCAGGAGCTCCTCACACCGCTCTGTGCAGGCGGATTCCAGCGCTCAGGATGAACAATGGTTCATTTCCTGTTTATGACACAGCAGCAGAGAGCTGGACAAATGGAATAAACTTTCCAGGCTACCTCCAAACACACATTTCCTGCAGCTGCTGCAGTTTTCCTCTCCCACTGCTGGGTTTTTCCTTCAGCACAGCAGCACTGTCCAGCTTTTTAAGGTCCAGGTGCTTTCAGTGACACAACCTCTGGCACATCTGGAGTGACAGGAGCTGGAATAATCCCCTGGCTGAGCCCCACTGTGGGCACCATGTCAGCACAGGAGTTCAGTGCAGGATGGAACAAAAACATTGATGTTTCCTTTCCCTTGCTCACTTCAGTTGAGTTTATATAAACCTGGCTGGATTATCATTTAACACCTCAGAACTGTCCTAATATTTGCAGTTCTAAAGGACTTAGCTGGATCTTCCAGAAAACACATTTTAATGGAAATTCAAAAAAAAAACCACCTTAAAAAATGGCTCTCCATGAATGTCTGTAGTAACATCTTTACATCAACAAATCTTTCCTGAGCTCTGGCTGTAAGAGCTGAAATCCAAACCCTAACAGCCCCAGCTGGTGCTGCAGTGCCAGATCACAGGTGTTAAGCCCATGAAGGATTGGTTCTGAAATTCAGGATCAAACAAAAGGGTCTTCAGCTTAAAGAGGAAAAAAATTGACTGCACTTCAAAAGCACCACGATATTGCAATAGGAGTCTGAAAAATGAATCCAGACATTAAAAGGAAGGAAGGAAGGAAGGATCTGTCTCAGGGACATGTGGGCACTCCAGTGAGGAACAGGAGGCATGAGCAGGGTGCATTTCACCCCTGGCAGCCTGTCCTGTCTGGGGACCTCTGCCCAGGCTGAGGTGGCCACACAAACACCAAGGGACTGTCCAGGCAGGTGGGTGACAAGGCTGGCAGTGTCCCAGAGCCTCCTGGCATATGGGAAAGGCTAAAACTATGTCTGGTACCAGGGCAGAGCTGAGGGCAAACCTGCCCGTGCACACTGGGAGGTTTTCTCTAATGGACAAATATATTTCATTATTTAAGTACAAAGCAGCATTTCAGAATTAACTCTGTAAAGGCATTGCCACCACCCAGAGCTGAGCTGGTGTTTGCCTCCCTGAGAGGGGTTCCAGTTCCATGGCTTGTGCTGTGACATCCACAGTCCATGAGGAAAGTTCAGTAAATAAATGCTGAATGCTGAATAAGAGACTTTCCACCACTAACCATGTTGAGCCAGGACTCCTGGTCTAACCCTGGGAGAGTGTTATGTTTGAACCCATCTCCAGCACACTGGGCTTTTATTTTTGTTATTATTGTTATTATTGTGATTTTACATTTTATTCTCAGCTAAGCCCAGCTCGTGGGCTCTGCTGTTTCTGCTCTGTTGGCAGAAGGGCTATTTTTAAATCACTCTGCACCTGGCAATAATGTATTGCAAATACAGAGGAGGTTTTGCTCCTCTTGCAAAAGGATTTGCCAGATGGGCTTTCCTAATAAATTGTGTCTGATAAAAGGACGAGAAGGTTATTTAAACAAAAAGATTTTAGCTATGCCATTACATTGGAAACAGATTGAGGGGTTTGCCAGTAGAGAAATTAAGGGCAAAATGATGGATAGAGTCAGTGTTCTCTGCATGGTGGCTTCTCTAGGAAGGAGGGCATGGGTGGCTGAGAGCAAAAATAAGGCACACACAAAAATAATTAGCTAAATAATAACATAAAAGTGGGGTCAGAGCAAAGCTCAGCTTGCCCAGTTTCTGGTCCTGGGCAGCAAAGTTTCAAACACATGTGCCATGAGAAGAGAGGTCTCAGTGTCTTTTCTGCTTGTTTTTAATGGTAAAGTATCAGCCCTGCTTCATGGCTTTGGCTTTTTGGTTCAGAAGGATCTTCTATGCCTAATTGCAGGAAGGATTCCAGGCTGGGAATCCTAGTCTGGGAATTTGATCCCACGAGTTAGGCACTAAAATTCTTTCATGTCCCAGTTCTCCCTGATTTCAAAGGACTTTGGGGCAGCATTGAAGAGCAGAGGATGGGCAGTGCTGGTCCCACCACAGTCCCTCTGGCACAGGCCTAGGAAAGGGTGAACACATGCAAAGTACAGAGAGGAATATAAAGGTTCTGCCCCTGTATGGGCCATGGCTCAAGAATGGCTGAGGCAGAATTTGTGTCTAAAATAGTTCAAGATGTTTTTAAACCCCTCAATTTTTAGCATCTGGGTAAAAAGGCCAGTGATGTTTGGTTTAGTGATGATACAAATAACAGCTCAGCTCTGTCAAATGTTTCATGTCCTTCAAATTGGTGGCCCAGAGACTCAACTCCCAGTTCCCTTTCCCCAGTGCTTTGTGTCCCACTGCTTGGCTTCTGTGCAGCCTTTGGAGCCTCAGCTCCCTGAGCTTGGGAGAAGCTCATCAGCACCTCCATCTTTCCCACAGCAGTCTGGAAATCTGCTGCTCTGAGTTCTGCCTCCCTTCCTCAGCCTGGAGGTTTGAAGTATCAATGTGCTAATGCTCTCAGAAAGGCAGGAATTGCCCTGAGGGCTCCTGGCTCTGAGTTGCCCAAAGGGGCAGGCACAGTCTGGGCTGGGTTGGAGCTGTCCAGCCAAGCTGTGACTGATCCTCCTGTCCTTCAGGAGGAGGGGACTGGACCAAGGGGCACAAAGGTGCCACCTCTGGCTGCTCTCAGGGGAGTTTGCAGCTGGGAGGGTGTCAGGGGTGAGTTGCTCTGCAGTCAGAGGGTGTTTCCCACCCTTGCCTGGTTCAGGTCACCAAACCAAACAAGTGCAGGTGATAAACCTGGGACTGAGCAGAGCTGCAGGGCAGTTACTCTTGATTTCATTCATGTTTGTGAAGTCTCAGTACTTGATACTGACTCAAATTGATTACATTAAATCCCTTTGGACTGCACTGAAGTTATTCCATTTCAGATCAGGTGAACTCTGAAGGGATATAAAGTGCAACACTCAGAATTATTAAAGTGAGTACCTGAATCAAGGCCATGGCTCTGTCACACCAGCACTGTGTGTGTCAGGAACAGCAGACCCTGCCCTACAGCAAACTCCCCTCCCTTTTAGAAACACTTTACACTGGAATATTTTGCAGGAATGTTTGAAACCATGTTTTCTGTAATTATTTCTTTATTCATGGAACAACCTACCAGAATGTTACATCTTTCTGTTATGTCTTAGTCCCTCCCTTTTGTCTTTTTATTAGTATTATGTTTCTATTGATTGCTTCAGGCAATGATCAATTACAAAACCACTCTTTGAACCAGAAAACATCCATTCCCATCTGGGGTTTTGCAGTGCTGGCTGAGAAGCTGGCAGAGCATGTGACCATGAGCAGGAAGGTGCTGCTCTGATATATGATGACATTGGATTGTTTTTATGGTGATTTAACACTGAAACCTTATTATACTGTGAGCCCAAAGTCTCCACTTAGCAAAGGCTGTGTCAGCAATAAAAGCAGTGACTTTCACAGAGAGGAAAGACTGTCACCTCATTAGGGGTTTGTAGAGGAGCTGTAATGGCAGAGCTTCAGTTTATGGATAAAACCAGAAGCCAAGTCAGGAGATAAACACTGGAAAACAGGAATGCTGAATGGTACAGGAAGTCCCACTGAATTAAAGAAATCAAGATCACAATAGTCTTACCAATTTTTGTTAGTTTTTCTCCTGATTGTCTTCAATATAATATATAATTAAGCACATCTTTAAATATATGTTTAACTGCTTTTATAACAAAGGATCCTCCCAGACCTCAGCTCTGGGGAAAGAGCACAGCTGAGCACTGCTGGTTATTCTTGAGGACACATTTTAGGAGCTCCACTGTGGATTTTCTGAAATGACATTATTGTCAAGTTCTGAAAGGCAATGCTTTACTGTAAATTATTGCTATTTACAAGATATAATTAGCAGGATTGGACATAAAGGGAAATGGAATTGTACCAATATGGAAAATAACACTTTGATACATAAAACTGCATCTTGCACAGATAAAAGTAACTTTAATGATTAACTAATGTTTTTAATAGCTTTATGAAATTATGTTGTAATTTCAACTCCAATTTCTTCGATTTTCTAGTTTGTGAAAGAGAGCCAGAGTTGAAATTAGTCAGTGTTTGCCCATTACCAGTTACAAGCAGAGATGGCCAAACTGGAAGACTTCCCTGCTCAGCTGGGACAAGTTCACTTCAAACTGGGAATGACACTGTTGGGGTCACATCAGGGGGATGTGTCCAAGCTCCAAATGGCCTCGTTTTGGGGAAGGCAGGAGTGGGTAGAAAGGGAGGGAGAATGGAAAAGCAGGTTCTGGAGAAGCCACTTCTTCTTCCCAAGGGCCACAAACAACCCTGGAGTGCACTGATATCCCTACAGCCCTGGCTGATGGGATGGTCAGTGTTCTCCAGGAATGTGCTGCCATCAGTTCACTGCCAGGCCTGGGCTGTGGGATGTCCTGCTGCTTGTTTAACTCCACTCCCTGCTCATTTTTCAACAAGTTTGTTAGCATGCTGTGATATTTCATGTCTCACCAACACATTTACTTTATCAAGGGGACAAACACAACTTCCCCTCCTGCATTTCCCTGTCTGTTTTCTTTGTTTTGCAGGATCCCAAATATTTCAAGTCTCAGAAGACTGGGAGAGGCCAATTGAAAGAAGGCTGGAGAGAGACCCACCAGCCCATTATGTGTTCCTACAAACTTGTGACTGTGAAATTTGAAGTCTGGGGACTTCAAACCAGAGTAGAGCAGTTTGTACACAAGGTCAGTGAAATGGGAGCTGTTTCTCACCCTTCACATAAGCAGAACTTGAGCACACCCAGGAATGTGGCTGTGGCTTTGGAGAGGCCTGGGAGCTCAGCTGAGTCTGCCTAAACCCTCTCCCAAGGTCTGAAAGATCTGGAACAGAGCCAGAGAGTTCATCTCTGGGTACAAACCTGACAGGGCCAGAGCTGCTCATGCCTAAAGTTGAGGAAAACTCTCAGTAACATTTCCAGTGCTGTGACAAATACAGGAGCTGAAGTATTTATGAGCATGCCTGAGTATGTACATGGGGTATTGAGGTGCAGAATTCCTTACAAACAGGTAGTGGGAAAGTTTTCCCATTAGTCCACTAAAAAATTAATTAATGAATGGCATAAGAGCCAAAGGAGAAGAGTTTTCAGAGTATTGATGTTTAAAAACTAAGAAGGAGAAAGAAGATACTGAGAATGTCTCATTGGCCAAGGATTACTGGATTGTATAGATATTCCCAATGAATTCCATGCTGGTCAGGGCTGTGCTAACAGGACCCTCCCTTCCAACTCAGACTAGTCTGTGATCTGTGATCTGCAGACCCACAGAGAGACTCTGTGACCCACTGTTGGCCACAGATCACCCCCCAGAGGGAGGCTGGGAGCCCTCGAGGGCCAGCAAGTCTGACTGTCCAGGGCATGTCTGTGTGGGCCCCAACCTGCCACAGTGTGCTGCCCTCTCAGTGGTGCTGAAGGGCAGTGGTGGTGCCTCTCTGGGAGCTGTGTTGGTGTTTCACCCTGTCCTTGTTCCCAGGTGGTCAGAGACATCCTGCTGATCGGGCACCGACAGGCCTTCGCCTGGGTGGACGAGTGGTACGGTGAGTGCTCCACATCAGCTCCTCCCAAGGGCTGAGCCAAAGCTCAGGGCAATTAACAGCAGCTTTCCATTGGCTTTTTTGGGGACCATCATGTCCAGAGAGGTTGTGGACTCCCAATCTTTGGATTCAAGGCCAGGCTGGACAGGAGCAACCAGGTCTAGTGGAAGATGTTCCTTCCCAGGGCAGAGGGTGGAACTGGATGAGCTTTGACATCCCTTCCAACCCAAACCATTC
The DNA here is from genome assembly GCF_047495875.1 of Pithys albifrons albifrons. Lineage (NCBI taxonomy): Eukaryota > Metazoa > Chordata > Aves > Passeriformes > Thamnophilidae > Pithys > Pithys albifrons. The sequence continues at coordinate 953,901 of NC_092476.1, read as the reverse complement.
CATGATTCTGTGGTCCTCAGGTCCTGCTGTGAGTTGCTCATGAGCAGCCATGGGATCTTCACAGTTCCATGAGATGTGTCTGTGTTCTGTTTCTCTGGGACATTTGGAGCCCACTGGCAGCAGGTTCTTTGCAGCCAGAGGAGGGTGGATTTGGGCAGCCAGGAGGCAGCACCCAGGGATGCCTTTCCCTCCCTGCAGCTCAGGGAACCTGCCCAGTGCCCTCCCCCTGCCCAGCAGCTCAGAGACCCTGCCCCAGTGCCCTCCCCCTGCCCCAGTGCCCTCCCCCTGCCCAGCAGCTCAGAGACCCTGCCCCAGTGCCCTCCCCCTGCCCCAGTGCCCTCCCCCTGCCCAGCAGCTCAGAGACCCTGCCCCAGTGCCCTCCCCCTGCCCCAGTGCCCTCCCCCTGCCCTGCCAGGAGTCACCTCCTTGAGAACCTCCTTGAGGTCTGAATAAAGCCCCACATTAAGGCTGCATTAACATGCAGTCATTTATCCTCCTGCAAACTCCAAAGGTTTCTGATCCAAAACAATTCCAGCTTTTTAGGAAAGTTTCAAACTTAGTATGGATTGCAACAAAGAAAATATGGAGCTTTTCTGAAAAAAAAAAATGGATATAAGCCTAAAGCCTGCTGGGCGTGATGCAGAAATGTTGGGAATCCCAGAGCCAGCCCTGGGAATTGGCATTTCCAGCAGGACAGAGCAATGTGGATGTCAGAGGACTCAGTGACACTGGATAAATAAGCTCACAGGGCTTGTGCCCTTTGCATGTTTTCAGTTAAACCTGCCCATAATCACAGAGACTCCTCAAACAGGTTCTGAGACAGCCCTGGAACCTAAAACAGGAGTTTAGGAATATATTTAGAATGTTTACTTAGACCTTCCTTTTCCTTCAGGAAACACCAATTTGGGCATTTTTTTATTTTCTTTTTCTTTTTTCTTTTTTTGTTTTTTTTGCCATAAACAGACTGATCTGTTCTTTTCCCTCTGCAAAGTCAGGGAAACTGATAACTTTAAATGAAGAGCCTGATTTCATGTTAAAATTGAGCCCATAAGTTTGCCCTAAATCTACCCAAAATATCTGTACAGTGAGACAAGAGAGTGTTACTGGGAAACAAAGTGTCAGCTGCACTTTAGCAGAGTTACTGGTAATGGTGCCAAATGAGTGGCCCTGAAGTTAAACCAAATAATTGAGCTCAAAAACAACTCACCACAGATTTTCCCCTCCTGACTCTGAAATCACCCTGTCAAAAATATCCTTTCCATAAATGAAATATTGTGATGCACAATCCCCTTGTGGAATTTACTGTCATGGGGAGACTTTTTGCTGACTAATGCAGTGTATTTTTTAGGAGCTTAATTATCAGGCAAGGTACAGAACCAGAAAAATCTGACCTTGCTAAAAGAGATAAGAAAAAAAGACTCAGTATAGAGCATAAAAAATTGAGTTTTTAAAGTGCCTATTAACATATTTTAAAATAAAAGACCTGGAGTTGGTGGGAGTCAGCTAAACTGACCAGATAATCTGTGTGATAAACAGTATGTTCTGTTCTGGACATTACTGCCTGGGTGCTGTTACTGACTCTGTAAGTATGAATGTCTTGTCATTAAATCTACTAAACTGTATTTAGCTTTACTGTTAAGGAGCTCCTGTTTCCTCACTGGTGTTTACTAATACAGAGCATGTTCTCTGCTTGGCCAAGTGCATCCCAGCATGTTACTGACACAGCTTCTCAGCTTGTTTGCCATTCCAGATAACAGCAAAGGACTGAACAAGTGTGAGTTAGTGGTAGCCCATCTTCCCTTTGGGTCCCAATTTTAGGCTGCATTTCCTTTTCCTGACAAGTTATGACCCTGTGCTGCTGATGCAATGGCTGAGGTTGTGTCTGTCCTGAAAAGCTGCCTCATAAAATGCAGCAGGAGCCTCATAGCCCAGAGCAAGGAGAGGTGTGGGGCAAGAATCTGCATATCCTGGTGGCACATAATAAACTGGAGAAAAATGGGAGCCTCAGGAGCAGCTCCCGGTGGGCCTGGCCAAGGGGGCACCCACCTGAGAGCAGACTGTGCTAATGAAACACTTGTTAAGTGTTAGGAGTTAAAAGCTGATGGGTGTTTTTACGAAGCTCCGAAGTTACAAACCCTTGTAAAGAGCAGCCCAGAATCCTGACACCATCCCTGTCCTGACTCCTTAAATCCCAGGCAGATTTATGGAAAGCTTGGGAACACTCAGCAGAGGAAGGTCACAAGTCAGTTATTGGCTTCTCTGTGTTTTTACTGGAGTTGTGCTTGGTGACAAATCCTGTTAAATCCCTGCCTGGAGTTCCAGGGCAGACACAGCTGGTTGGGTGCCACAGCCAGGCCTGGGCACTAATGACCCTGCTGGGATCAGCCTCATTTGTAGGATATTTCTAATTCCTGTAATCCACTGCATTGCTTGAGGCTACAGCAGTGTTGTTGTGGTCACTGATGCCCCGTGTGAGCCAGGGTGGGGTTGCAGCCCAGGCTGTTCTGGGTGGGCTCTGACACTCATTTGCTGCTTATGGGATGTACAATGCAAAGATAACCTAAAATCCTTTAGTAAGTGCTGGAAAGGTAAGTGAGTATTTAAAATATTCTGTGTCTATCCTTTATTCCAAGGGATCTTCTAAAATCTCCTTAGAAGATCTTGGCCTTTGCCAGGGCCTGCCCTTCAGTGCTTCCTGCCCACCTCACGTCACACAGACACTCCTGAACAATTTCCACTCCTTCCTGTTCTCTGGCTCCCTTTGACTTGACCTCCTTGCACCTTCCTTGGCTGACACAACTACCTTTATGAGGCAATTTTCATAAAGCTAGTTGCTCCTTGCTTTTTAAAAACTCCTTTGTTGGCTTCTGCTGAAAGACTTTGTGTCTCTAGAACCTTCTCCTTAAAAAAAAAGAAATTAAGTTTGCACTGAACCAATGGAAAATGCCAACAATTTTGAACTTTTTACAGATATGACTATGGATGATGTTCGAGAATACGAGAAAAATATGCATGAAAAAACCAACATTAAAGTTTGCAACCAACATTCATCTGCTGTGGATGAAATAGAGAGCCATGCCAAAGCAAGAGTAGGTCCATTTTTAAAACATCCTCAGCTAATACACCTGCACAGACCAGAGAAGAGCAACCAGCTGATCTTGCTGATCAGACAGTGGAGTTTTGGGGAGGTTTTGCTTCAGGAGGAACAGAATCTCTCTCCATGAAGTGCAATCCTGCCTTGGGTTTGCCCTGTAAACCTGCCAGTGGTGTGAGGAAGGGTGGGGTTGGGTTCATGGTCAGCTCCCTGTCTGCCAGGAAAACACACTGCTCAAATTTCAGTTGGATGCATAAGGAGGAAGTTAAAGAGGAGCTTCACCCCTATTCTTTGAACAGTTAAAAACTGCAGGAGTTCAGAGTCAAAAAGCCAGGAACATGGAGAGTGGAAAATCTCTGTGGGACTGCTAAAATTCCCTATTGAACCAGAAAAAAAATAATGAATTGTTCACTCTTTTCTAAGTAATTTTGGTGTTGTCATTGATTAGCTACAACGAGGTGGGGAGTATTTTCAGAAGTATTTAACAGCAGTTTGTGGATGAGGACAGGTTTCTGTGTAGGTTCTTGGATTGAAATTCTGGGAATTTAATAGAAGTATTTAATTTCTTAATTTGAGCACCACGTGTAGAGTCCTAAAATTAGGGATTGTTGCTCTCTGCAGATGGAGAAGATGCAGTGGTCTTGGCTTTTGAAATGTCATTATTCCTTTAGTTCCACTCCCTGTGGTGTCAAACTCAGAGATGGTTTTACCTGTGTAAGGAGTGGGGCAAGACCTGAAGGGCTCCAGGTCCCTCCTTGGTTCTTGTTCAGTGCCAGCTGTCACCAGCCTGAAGAGTGCCCAGGAAGGCAGTTCTTGTGTTTGTGGTGCAGCAGCTTCACAGACATCAAGGTTACCCCCTTAGCTGGGCATCAGTTGGGATTGTGGCTCTGCACGTCAGGGTTTGGCTCTGAGGAAAGTGCCATCCGTAGTTCCCATGAGGACAATTCTCATTGAGGCCAGAACAGAAGTTGTTATTAATGGAATAAAAATATAAAGAATCTGAGCCTTCTTAGCTCAGGGTGAGGACAGTTTTACTGGCCTGTGTGCCAGAGCAGAAGGAAATTAAAGCATATTGTACAAAGCAGAAGCCAACCAGAGGGTCAACAAGTATTTGGTGTCTGAATTGGAGAGTCTTGGAGGCTCCACTGAGCAAGATTTCACTTTAGTGGCCAATGCACTGAGGAACCTGCGTGTCCCCTTCACTTTTCCAAGACAGCTTTTGGTTCAGGTTGCCCAGAACTCCTCACTGGAATCACATCCGAGTGCACGGGGCATGTCGGGGGCTTTGGGAGCCCTGGAGTGCAGGGACACGCACACTGCCCCAGGGGGTGAGCTGAAATACAGCCCAGAGCAGGTTGGGCAGCAGCAGGTACAGCTCCCCGAGCCCAGCTGTGATCGCCAGCACAGCCCTGGAGGTGAGAACAGCGTCGTTCTCCCTCCCAGAGAGGCAGAGAGGGCTGGAAAGGTCCTGAGTGTCGGCGCAGGGCAGAGCGAAGGCAGCTGGACACGTGCACGCTTTGATTTATTTAATATCTTCTGGTAAGACAACGCAAAGCTGCTGCTACACGGCATTTGTAGACAAGTGACTCGTGCCTGCAGCTGGGCAGGTTTAAAGGATGTCCGTGCCCTGAAGTGCAGGGTTTGTCCCACTTTGGTGATCACCCCTGCCAGTCCCGTGCCTCAGACACACGAATGGGCAGGAATTCTAAATTGATTAGGTCTAGTGGGTTTGTTTCTGGTTTTTTTAGCGTCCAGGGCTCAAAGAATCTCTAAATGGTTTAATGAAATACTTTAAATTTGCGGATTTTCCGTGGCACTCAGTGCAGCCCTTCGGCTGTGGCAGCGCTGCCGACGTGGAGCTGCAGGTCCGGGAGGGTCTGGCTGATCCTCAGCTGCGCTTCCCAGCCCGGAGCAGGTGCCACTCCCTGGGGACTGTCCCGGGAAGGTTGCGCAGGGCTGGGCTCATGTCGGGATCGCTCTGCCCTCTGGCGGGTTGGCAGCACCGGGACGCCTCTGGCACCCGCGGGGCGACATTCCCGGTATCCCGATGTCCATCGCACAGGGGCTGCAGTCTCGTCTCGCAGGAGTTGGGCAGTGGGTTTGTCACTTGGCCATCGCTGTTTCAGAGCAGTTTCTGGATGGAAGGTTGGAAGGCTTTGTCAGGGGAGAGGGAATTCCTCGGGGTTTGTTGTGCAGAAGCAAAGCGGGCTCAGCTCTGTGGACGAAGCTGCAGCCACAGAGAGTGGATGGAGCGAGAATTGTCCAGACCCTGATAATTAAAGCAGATTAATAAACCCACGACAAGCCTTTACCCGTTTGGGCTCGTAACCTAAATGAAAACCTCAAAACCCCCTTCAGTGTTACTTTGTGTGAAGTTCTGACAAATTCTACCTGCTGATTGTGAATCCCAGTGTATTCTTTAGCTGGATTTTCCAGAGGCAGCAATCCTTATTCAGCTCAGACCCAGGCAGAAGCAGCATTAGGACGTGATTCATGTCCTTAAAACTTTGTTTCCTTTCCATTGTGCTCACTGTGCCTCAGTCAGTGCATTACAATGGGGAGCCGTTCATGTGGAGAGTCACTTAATGAGATGCAAGATAAGCATCGTTCCCTGATTTAGAATTTGGATGGAAGTGATTTAACTGAGCTCATGAAATAATCAATTCAAAGTGTTCTAACGTGCCTTTGTCTTCCATTCCTTCTGGCTGAAGACATGACAATGGATGAAGTCCGAGAGTTTGAACGAGCCACTCAGGAAGCTACCAACAAGAAGATTGGGGTTTTCCCACCGGCAATATCCATCTCTAACATTTCCATGCCTTCCTCAACCCGCAGTGCTCCATCTAGTGCTCCATCCACTCCTCTCTCCACAGATGCTCCTGACTTCCTAACAGTTCCCAAGGATCGGCCTCGGAAAAAGTCTGCTCCAGAAACTCTCACTCTGCCAGACCCATCGAGAAAACCCCTTTAAATACCCCGCATGTTTCCTCCTGATAAGCCATGTCTGCCACAGCGAGAGTGCCGTGACTCGGTTGCTACAAAGGTCGTGGTGGTTTGTTGGTTGTTTTTTGGTTTTTTTTTGCTTAAAATAATCTTCCCGGTGTGGAGAGAGAACTTCTTTCCTCAGACTTGATCCTTAAAACCTTCTGAGGAGTGCATGTAAGAGAACATAGTTTATATATTCCTAAAGTAGTGTTTCAAGCCATATGGTGCATCTTGCTGACATCCCTGGCAAAGTCTGAGGGGCTGCTTGAAAGGAAAAATCAATCTTTCTGTAGCAGAGTTCTGCCTGCAAACCCTCATCTAGGTCACAGCATTTATAATTAGGAGTAGGTATTTAGTGAAGCTGCCAAGGACTTCGGAGGCAAATTAGTGCCACCCAGAATGCAGGGTTAACAGGGAAAAAACCCTCCCATTTTCTTCTTTTATAGCTGATTTTAAGATGCTTCCTCGTCTCAGGCTTCTCCTGTGTGTTCATAAACCTTTGGCCTGAAACTCATTGTACTGGAACACCAACAGATTCACATTTCGCTTAATATGACTCAGGATTTGGGGCCTAAAACAACACGAATCTTTTCAAACTCAAAGTATCACTGTATCAAAGCCCCAGTTGTAATTAATTATACCGACTTTGAGGCCATTGAACTATTTCTACCTTGCACAGAATTTGTAAAAGAAACCACCTATTTCTTGTAAATAATGTATTTTACTGGCTCTGCCCTGTCCCCTTGTGAGCCCAGAGTCCGTGCTGGTGTTCACCAGTGGTGGTCTGTGGGTGAGACTGAAAAAAGCAGCTGAACTGTGCCAGTGGAGAAGCAAAACCAATGAATTCTGTCTTTTCCTTGCTGGAACAAGAGGGGTAGTCAGGCTGGGAGACCTTGGATGTAAAGGAAAGAAAACAGGAGGCTCCTTTTTCTTTCCTGCCTCACGTCTTTCCTAAGCAGCACAATCTGCTGGGTCATCTGGGGCAGGGGCACAAAATCAGTCACTTGAAAAAGGAAATGAGTCGTGGGGGATGTTGAGGGACCAGGAATGCTCCTCCTGGTCTGCCTGTGAAATCACTCTCAAATCTCAGGAATTCAAATGCAGACAAGGATGTTTCCCAGAGGGATTGTGGAAGGAGGAGTAAAACAAGTGGCAGGAGTGTCTGTCCCCTCCTTCCTGATCACGGTGGGAACTCGGTGAGACCCTTTCCCTGCTGCCCCTGGCTTGGGGCCCTTCGGGCTCTGCCACCCAGACTGTGGTGGCAGTTCTGTCTCCTGGGGCTGTGCAGGAAGGCAGGGACAGCTCCCACCTGGATCAGGGGCAGAGTGATGTGGTGCATGGGTGGAATAAAGAGAGTCCTGCAGAGCTGAGCTGTCCCTGAACACTGAACAGTCACTTTGGGGGTGGCCCCTCACCTGGACAGGTCACAGTGGTTGGAATGCTCTGGAATCCTGATGGATGCAGCTGCAATCCAAGTCATGTGGAATGTGTGGTATTGAGGGGGTGGGTTGGTAGCAGGAGAAGTAATTCCATTGCCAACCTGCACTGAAAACAAGTGTGTATTTGCCTGACAGAAAATCCTGTAGCCAGCAAAGTGCAGGAGCTCAGGAGGTTTGCTGTGGTCTGACCTCCTGCTTTATCCCACCTCCTGCCCATGCTTGGCTTTGCTTTTCTTCCCAGAGCTGCTGATTTTGAGGCATTGGTACCCTGATGGGTGATGGTTGGTTGGTTTAAAGAGAAGCTGCAAACAAAACTTTCCTGCATTGGTTTATTATTTCATCTTCACAGGGGTGCAGATGATGGAATCACAATTACAACTGGTCTAATCTATTTTATTATTATTATTTAGTATCATGATTGGCACATTGAAGTGAGGAGGAACTGAGTACTCCAGTGGAACACCCTGAGGTGAAGGGGTTGTTTTCAATACTGGCTTCTCCCGGTGCTTTCTGTTGTATTTCCCAACATGTTTATTAGGATTAAAACAGAGTTTTGCAGGTGTTCCTCACTTCTTTTGCAAAACTACAAGCTGTGATTAATTACTGAGCACGGTGTCAGGCAGCAAAGCTGAGCAGCACCACAGCCCTGCTGCTGTTCCCTGCCACAGTGACAGGAATTCCAGGATACAGCTCTGCTGGGACTTGGCAAGGAATTTTTTATCAAGAATACAGTTCAGAGCAAAAAATGTGCTTAGTTTGTTCAGGTTTCTGTGAAAACCTGCTCCCAGCTCTGCTTGTACTTGTCTGTAATTTGGAGAGAACAATCATTGCAAAACAACTGGCAATTCAGTGCAGCTTCAGGAGGGTTGATCTCCCAATACATCCCGAAGGGAGGGACCCACAAAGGCTGTGAGGAGCAGCACATTCCTGAAACACGCACTCAGTGGGAATTCTTATGAATGTAATGGTCGACTTTGTAAATGACTGGACAAATCCTATGGAAAGAAACTATTTGACCTTATTCTTTGGCTTTTTTGATTATTCTGGAAGGTGATTTTGTGACATCTAGTAGCCAATTTGCATTAATTGTTACTGTAGAGACTTTGAAACTGAAATATTTGTTCCTTGAATTTCAGTTTGTAACAAGACCGCTGTACTTTGTAAAAGCTGCTTTGAAGCTTGGCTGCACTATAACTTCAAACTGATGTGTTACCTTTGAAACAAGCCAAATGTATTATGCTTTTTATCAAATAGTGAGTGCAGTAAGAGAGAATTCATGAGCCTGTCGATAGGAGATTTTCTGTTGCCATTGTTTGGACTTGGGTTTCTGTGTGTAAGTTAAAATTGCTGACTAAGTCTAACAATGTTTTGCTTTAAATGAACAGCATGGTCATTGAGTTACAGTCTCCTGTAGTGCTGTGGTGTCACTAAAACAGGTTTCATTGGTTTATTCATTTCTGTGATAATTTCACATGATTCTGTTATGTCCAATATTTCATTTCTTTAATTTAGAGCACTGATGGCAACATCAGGCACTACATCACCACCATCAAAGAAGGACCAAGTCTTGATTTGCTCTGCATGTTAAATAGTGCAAGGCTCAGCAGGAGAATCTGTCATTTTCCTCATTCATATCACTTAGTTTCTGGTATTTTTCCAAGTTATTTATTATTTTTAATATTGTATTTTTCCTTGCATTTTGTTGTAAATAAACTACCAACAACTATTCTTTACAACGGTGACTGTTTTCTCTTACAGGGTCTCCTCTGGGCAGGAGCCTCCTCATTAACCTTTATCCATTACTGTTTCTACCCCCAGCTCTGCAAGTCCCTTCCTCAAAATGAAACAGCACAAAGAATTGGCTTTGTAAGGCAAATTTAAAGCCCTTCCAACCTCTCCTCCTTTGAGTTGTGCCTCAGCTCCATGAGGATGTTTTTCCCAGGGCAGGTGCCCCTCCGGTCTGGCACTGCCCCATTCACTTGTGAATGCCCACAGGGCTGACAAGGAAGTTTTGTTTCCAGCGGGGAATCGAACTCTGCGTGCGGGGTTTGGCAGCGCAGTGTTGGACCAAACAACTGGAAAATGCTGGAAAAGAGGCCACTCAAAGCCTCTCAGACTTGTCTCCGAGTCAGTTAATTGTAATCAACAACATTTTCCCTGTACAGCGGCTCTCGGAGAGGCTTTTTCTCCATAGAAACAGCTCTCCCTGCTCCAGAGGCGCGCGCGGGGCCGGAGCGCTGCCCGGCGGCGGGGACGGGACGGGACGGGACGGAGGGGACGGGGACAGCGCCGGGAAGGGTCACACTGGGAGTCTCGGGGGGCAGAGGGGCTGGGGACAGCGCTGGGGACTGCGGTGGGGACAGGGGACAGCGCTGGGGACAGGGGACAGGAGGAACTCACCGGTCCCTGGGGACAGCGCTGGTGACAGGGGACAGTGGGACAGGGGACAGCGCTGGGGACAGGGGACAGGAGGAACTCACCGCTCCCTGGGGACAGGGGACAGCGGGACAGGGGACAGCGGGACAGGAGGGACTCACCGCTCTCTGGGGACAGGGGCCAGTGGGACGGGACACCGGGACAGGAGGGACTCACCGCTCTCTGGGGACAGGGGACAGTGGGACAGGGGACAGCGGGGCGGGAGGGACTCACCGCTCTCTGGGGACAGGGGACAGCGGGGCAGGGGACAGTGGGACAGGAGGGACTCGCCGTCCCGAGCCCAGCGAGGATGGATCGAGAGCGGGGCGGAGAAGCCCTTGATCCGCTGCTAATTGGCGTGCACGTGACCCGCTCATTATCATAGAGGTGACCCCTCTCATTAACATACACACGGGTCATCATTAATATGTAATATCGCTGCTCATTAGCACACACACGGCTAATTCATTGTGTGCAATGACTCGACTGATCAGCATGCGCGTGCCTCATTAATATGCAAGAATAGCTGTCATTTGCAGGCACGTGATTCACCTCATTAGCATATGCGTGGTCCCTTCATTAGCATACACGTGGTTTGTCTCATTAGCATATGTAACATCTCAATATGCAAAAATATCTCATTGGCATACACGTGACCGCTCATTAGCATACTCATGCATCTCATTAACATAAAACAGTGTCTCATTTGCGTGCACGGGATCGTCCTATTACCGTACACACCCCCTCATTAGCATATGCAAATCAATATGCACGACTCTCATTTGCATACACGTGACCTGTTTCATTGGCGGGCACGTGACAGCTTATTAGCATAGCCACGCATCTCATTAATATGCAAGACATGTTTGCATACGTGACTTATTCATTACATGCACGTGACCAGTTCATTAGCATGCACCTAATTAATATGCAGGCTCTTTCATTGGCATACACGTGACAGATCTCATTAGCATGCGTGTGATGTATCTCATTAGCATGTTCATGATAGTATCAGCATGCACGTGACATATCTCATTTGCATACACATGACGTATCTCATTAGCATACACGCGACATATCTCATTTGCATACACATGACGTATACATTTGCATACACGTGCCGCATCTCATTTGCATACACGTGACGTATCTCATTTGCATACACGTGACGCATCTCATTTGCATACACGTGACATATCTCATTTGCATACACGTGACTTATCTCATTTGCATACACGTGCCGCATCTCATTTGCATATACGTGACGTATCTCATTTGCATACACGTGACGTGTCTCATTTGCATACACGTGACATCTCATTAGCATGTTTGACATGGCTCATTAGCACGGACGTGACGTGTCTCATTAGCACACACACCAGGACACTCCCGGCACCGGCCGTGGGAACGGAATGGTCGCCCCCTACTGGGGCCAAGTGCCCCAGGGCCTGGATCGTGACTGACCCGCGACTGTGCCGTGCCGGGACAATTCTGAGCACAGATCGCGATTCCACGATCTCTCCAGGGGCGCGGGTGCCGCGGCACAGCCGGGCAGTGCCGGTGGGGCCGGACCGGGCCGGGCCGGGCCGTGCGACACGAGCGCTCCTGTCGCGATACCCGCGGGCGCTGTCGCGGCCCCGCCCCCGCCGGGTCTCGCGCGCCGCGCCGGGTCTCGCGAGAGGCGGCCGGGCCAAGATGGCGGCGCTGTGCGGGTCGTTCACGCTGCGCGGGCCCGGCCCCGGCGGCGGCCCCGGGCAGGGACAGGGACAGGGACAGGGACAGGAGCTGGGGCTGGAGCCGGGCCCGGGCCCCGACCTCGTGCTGCTCACCGAGCGCGGCCGGAACGCCACGCTCTTCAAGGTACCACCCGCGGCCCGGCATGGGGGCGGCCGGGGCCGGGGCCGCGCTGCCTCCCTCATGTCCTCCCTCACGCCCCCCCTCATGTCCTCCCTCATGTCCTCCCTCACGTCCTCCCTCACGTCCTCCCTCATGTCCTCCCTCATGTCCTCCCTCATGTCCCCCCCTCATGTCCCCCCCTCATGTCCTCCCTCACGTCCTCCCTCATGTCCCCCTCATGTCCCCCCCTCATGTCCTCCCTCATGTCCTCCCTCACGTCCTCCCTCATGTCCCCCTCATGTCCCCCCTCATGTCCCCCCTCATGTCCCCCTCATGTCCCCCCTCATGTGCCCCCTCATGTCCCCCCCTCATGTCCCCCCCTCATGTCCCCCCCTCATGTCCCCCCCTCATGTCCCCCCCCTCATGTCCCCCCCTCACGCCCCCCCCCCCATTATTCCCCCCACCTCATTATTCCCTCTCTCATTCATTCCCCTCCCTCATTCCCCCCCTTCCCCTCCCTCGTCCCCTCCCTCATTCTCCCCCTGGAAAAGCTCTGCCTCGTCCCTGTTCTTCATGGCATGAGCCCTTCAGACTGTTACAGGTCACAGTTATTTCTTACGTGAAAAGAAATAATTTTAATGACTGTCGAGTTCTTTCCTGTTATTCTGAAATCATTGGTGTTCAAGTCAGAAACAGGAACACTCCAGAGGAATTTGGGTAGAGCAGTTTCCATATTTTAATGTTCTCATTCAGGTCAGATGTTCCTTTCTGTGATGAGAACCCCCCAGGTTCTTTCTGCTGTGCTGTTTTACAGACAGTGTCTCTGTTGCAGATCTCAGATCAGAAGCCCCTGGGCTGCTGGTCGGTGAAACACGGGCAGGTTCTCACCTGCCCCGTCGTGTGCAACTGGGAGACCCACGAGTACGTCGCTGTCCACGACGACAGGGTGAGAGCTGAGGGTCTGGGGCTTCCCTGGGAGCAAAACATCTGGGGGGTCCTGGGGAGTGCAGGGAGGGGAGCTCAGCAGGGCTGCCTTTTGGGCTGAGTGTGAGTGTGAGGAGCCCTCGGCACAGCAGTGACATGAGGAGCCCTCAGAGCATCCCCAGGGCTTGCCTTCCCCAGGGGTGGGTTGTTCCTGCTCCTGCAGCCTGGGGGGCAGTTACAGCTGCACTGACACTGCACTGAGAGGGCTGTGATGGTTGTACCTCCACCGTTGGTTTCCTGCTCCTGCTCTGCAGTTAAACGTTGCTCTGTGTGCACGTGGTGTTGGTTGAGATTGTGCTGAGCCTTTGGCTTTTCCTTCTGGGTGAGGAAATACCTTTCCTGACCTTCCACTGTTCCTGAAACATTCTCTTCCAGATCAGGCCATCTCTATCTTAACCTGACTCCAGTTTCATTTAGAGTTCTGCTGTATCTTTTTCCTTATTCTTTCCCATCTTTTCTTTCTGGTTCAGGATTTCTGAGCTTGGTTGCTATTCCTGTTGTCTCTGCCTCAGCTTCTTCCCTTGCAAACTGTCCCTGGGACAGTTCCCACTCAGATCACCAGTGGATACTTCTGTGTATTTCCCTCCTGGTGCAGTTACTGGTATTTGGGTGCTGAGAATTCTGGGTGTTACTGTTTCATTGGGCTTAAAAGTGATGCTTCTCTTAAAGGTTTTAAGAATATGGAAGAATGAAGATATTAATTTGGACAAGGCCTTTAAAGCAACAGTAAGTCTCTTGTTTGCTTTATGTGAATGTTTTGGGTCCTGGTGGAGGAAAGAGATGCTTTAGTTTTCACAGGATGGATCATACTAAATTTTAGCTGGCCAGTGCTTTAACTTGTGCTCCCTGATGTTGGGGAGTGTTGCAGGGAGTCCCCTTGGACTGACTTTCTCATCACAGTATTGCTCTTACAATGATTGCTATTCCAAGCCCAAAGCCTCTGAGGACTTTCTGTAGTTGTATTCAAGTACAGTCTTTGTGTTCTGCTGACTGGTGTGTCAAACACCACTTTGTGTGAGCTCCTGACCCTCAGTTATGGTTTCCTGGTGTGATTCAGGAACCTGCTGCTCCCCAGGACGCTCTCCTGGCTTTCTGCTGGGCAGTAATTCACATTATTCAGAGCACTCCAGCAACCAGATCTACACTGTTGGGAGTCTCAGGGCTCCTCCTTCTGTTAAGAGCTCCCATCAGTGCCTGCAGCCTGTGCCCTGGGGTGGCTGAGCCCTGTGTGTCCCCTCAGCTCTCTGCAGACGTGCACAGGGTGCACTCCCTGCCCCAGGCCGGGCCCGTCGTGCTGTTCCGGGCGGGGGCCGTGCGGACCCTCGACGTGCTCCTGGAAGCCCCACAGCAGGAGATTGAAAGTGTCATCTCAGATGAAGCCATCAGGTCAGTGGGGTGACCTTCTGGCACTGCTTTCTCAGGGGAACTGGCAGTGGGGATGGAAGTTGTTCCCTTTTTTGAGGGGATGGGGAGGAATCAAAACCCAAGATCTTGGGGCTGGGTGTTTTTTTCCCAACACATTGTTTTTAAAATCTTAGAATTATTTAAATAAATATCCTAAAATAAGAAGTTGCCTAAAGAATAGTGTTCTGACTTCAGATGTAAACTGAGAATTTGGAGGATGTTCATGCAGCTTTCTGGTTTTAGGTGGAGTGCAGCTTTTATGGAAAGTCAACAACCTGTTGTGATTTTCACTACTGAGAAAGTGAGTTAAATTCTTTTGCTTTTAAAAACTTTCATAGCAGCAGATCTAAGTGCTGCTTTCCAAATCCATCACCTATTTCCTTCGATTTTAAGGGCTTTTAGTGAGATCATTATCCTGCTGTAATCACTACAGCAGCTGGATGGAAGTTGTGTTGCTTTCAGGGCTGAGGGGTCTCTTAGAACTTCAGAGAACAGTTGAGATGAAGCACAGCAGACACTGTGAGGCTCTTCCTTGCTCATTGTGAAGAGTAGGATTGATGGTTTTTACAAAGGAGTTATATGTGAATCTGTCTCTCTGCAAATGCTTCTGTGACTCCATTTCTGGCATCAGATCAGAACTGCCCTCACATTCTGGGCTGCAGACTTGTCTGAATTGGGCTGAATGTCCTTTGGAAAACACAACGTCTTTGCAGGACATGCCAAGTTATGCAGTGCCAACATCTGAATTTCTCTTCTCTCTTTTTTGTGTGCATTAAAGGAACACTTTATTTTCTCTTGTTTTAGGATGGGGCCTTCTTTGTGTATGTACAGAAACCTAAGCAGGAGAGTGTACACAAGTACAGGCTGGAGCCCCAGGAATTGTCCAAACCACTGAGTTTCACAGCCTGTCTGAAAAACCAAACTGTCACCCTGCTGTGTCTGTGTAAGTTATGCCTTCTAACAGGATGTGATAATGAAGCAAAGAATTGCATGAAAGGACATAAAATCTTGGTATTTATGAATAGTTGTTTAATATTTTTAGCTCTTTAAACTTTCTAAACCAGCTAGAAGTGGTAATTAACCTTCCTGATGCTTCAATAGCTGCAAAAGCCAACTGTTCCTACCTGTTATCACTTATACCTTGCAGATCTTTTGCTGTACCTTTATTTTGCTGCTTTGCATCATAATGTGTCCTTTTAATATCCTGTATTATTTCTTCTTTCAGCATTCCCTGGATTTTGTTCTTTTTAGATGTTTTTTTGCCTTACAGTATCAAACAGCTTTTCCACAGAAACGTGATAAGAGTGATCCCTTTTTTGGGCAGGTTCCAATGACTGTGTGTACAAGGTTCTGATACCTCTGCAGGAAGATACTGAAGAGGAAGAACAGACTTTGCCCAGGTCTCTGCTGCTCAACCTCTCAGTGTCTGGGAGTGTTCTGAAAGGCACATCTTTAGTGGTGCTGGACAAAGACCACGTGGCAGTGCTGGGCACTCTGAGTGCACCTGGGAAAGACCCCAAAGGTAACTTGGAAAATCACAGGAAGGTGTCATAAGAGCTAAAATTTCCTTCCTCAAAGCACCAAGCAGGAAAGTTGTGCTGCCCTTCTTGCCACAGCCTCTTGTTTAAAGCCCTTCCCTGGGAAAGCAGCTCCTCTTTGAACACTGAGCTCTAACCCCAGTGACGGAATTCCCGGGGCTGAAAACTCCACTGGCTGAGCTCTTTGGCAACAGTTACTTCCATTCCTCAAGGGCTTGTAACTGAAAGCACCAAAGGCAAGTGTAGCATTTGTGTTGCTTTTTGGGGTTGTAACTGCTCTCTCTTCTGCCCTCAGAGTGCCTGACCATCTGGAACACAAAGTTCCAGACGCTGCAGACCTCGAAGGAGCTGCCCCTGGGCACCAGTGGCCAGGTGAGTGTGGTGTGTTTGTCCCCTGGGCACCAGTGGCCAGGTGAGTGTGGTGTGTTTGGCCACCAGTGGCCAGGTGAGTGTGATGTGTTTGGGCACCTGTGGCCAGGTGAGTGTGGTGTGTTTGGGCACCTGTGACCAGGTGAGTGTGGTGTGTTTGGGCACCTGTGGCCAGGTGAGTGTGGGGTGTTTGGGCACCTGTGGCCAGGTGAGTGTGGGGTGTTTGGGCACCAGGCCAGGTGAGTGTGGGGTGTTTGCCCCCTGGGCACCTGTGGCCAGGTGAGTGTGGTGTGTTTGTCCCCTGGGCACCTGTGGCCAGGTGAGTGTGGTGTGTTTGTCCCCTGGGCACCTGTGGCCAGGTGAGTGTGGTGTGTTTGGGCACCAGGCCAGGTGAGTGTGGTGTGTTTGGGCACCAGTGGCCAGGTGAGTGTGGGGTGTTTGGGCACCAGTGGCCAGGTGAGTGTGGGGTGTTTGGGCACCAGGCCAGGTGAGTGTGGTGTGTTTGGGCACCAGTGGCCAGGTGAGTGTGGTGTGTTTGTCCCCTGGGCACCAGTGGCCAGGTGAGTGTGGGGTGTTTGCCCCCTGGGCAGGGGCTGTGGGGGGCACAGCTCTGCTGCACAGGTGCCAACTCCTGAGCAAAGCTGCCATTGATCTGTTGGTGGGTTATTTGTCAGGATATTTAGCAGGGGAAGAGCAGCCAGGGCCAATTTCTTTGATTAATTTAGTGCCTTCTCACTTCTGATAGTCTTGATTATTTGGTGGAAATGAATCTGTAATTAAACACAAGCCCTGCCAGTGTGTGTTCTGTTCAGATGATTTGCAGTTGATGGCCTGATATGATCTCCCTGAACAGCTTTGCAAGGTGATTGCAGGTGTCAAGTAGGTAAAACACCTAAATAATAAATGCACCAGTGAACTGGAACAGCTCACTGGTTTTGTCTTAAAATTGCACAAGTGGGAACCTAAAAAGTAAAATTATCAGTGGAATTAATGCCACTGTGCTCAAGATATCCCTGAAAAATACTCAACACTTCTAATTTCTACATTTAAAATAAACAGTTAATGAGGGTCTGCTGACAAGTGTTAAACTTACTGAAAATAATTAAAAAATCCTGATCAGTGGCTTTTAGTTGAGCTTTCTAGTAAGGAGGAACCCACTTCTCTGCTCTGCTCATCAGGGGCACATTTTTGATGTTTTGCAGTTCTGGTGTTACGAGGAAAAGTTTTTTTTAACTCATGGGAAAGTGCTGACTGTGATCATGTACAAGTGTGAAACCTCATCCCTGGCAGCTGCTGTGGGAAAGCTCAAGGACAGGCAAACCCCTGGTAAGATGTTTTTATAACTACAGTGAAAAGATCTTGGAAAAGGAAGACTTCTGGAATTTTCTGAAGTTGTATAAAGGTTATTTTAGCACAATCCTATGAAATCAATTGAATGAACAGCTTGGAGAAGCCCAACCCTGTGCTGTGCTCCTGGCTGTTAAATTTCCTGCTGCTGGAACACCAAAGCACACAAATGTCAGGTTTTATTGTGGATTCACTTCACCTGGGCTGTCATTCAGATACAAAAATTACTGAAAGCACTGGAATGCTGGTGGTGAATCCTGAAGACAATGAAATGCTCTTCCCTAAAGTACATTTGCAGAGTTTGTGATTAGATAGGGCAATATCAAACTTTGGAATGTGAACTTCAGTTTAAAATTGTACTGCCATAGTGGTTTTCATTAAACTGCATTGATAAAGTGTTGTTGCAAGGAATGCTCAGAAGAAACTGTGTAATAACTTAATTTTTTTCCTCCCAGAGGCAAATTGAAGAAACAGTATGAAAAAAGTGTTCTGCTGAGATAAACTGCAACTTCCTTGGCATAAAGTCACTTGGCTTGTATTTCAGAAAGTATCTATTAGCTGAAGAAGTTGATGCAATATTTATATTTCAATAAATGTGCTCTAAGTGTCACCTTCAGACAGTTTGGTTTGTGTGTTCCCAGCTGTGTCTTCATGTGTGAACTGGAACACCCTGGAGGATGAAGAGCTGAGGGTTTCCCTTCAGTCCCAGGAATCTGCAGCTCTAAAAGCTGAGTCCAGGATGAGTGTAAGTTGGCATTGGGGTCCTGTGAGGTTTCTCTTTGTCTGGCCTGTTCCCCATGCTGCTAATTCTGCTTTCAGGTGCTGGAGCAGGAGGGAGTTTCACTTTGTGTTGCTCATTATTGCTAACCCTGTTCCTGGGGTTGGAGTTGCTGCTGGAATCTGCAGCAATCTGTGCCCAAGCTGACACATGAGGTTCCCAGTTATCCTGCTGGAAATCCTCAAATGAGCAGGAGCTGCAGAGTGACTGTTTGTTTTTCTTTGCCATAGTTAAGGTCAAGAAGGAGCAGTGTGGCTGAAGTACAGCCAGAGAGCTTATCAGTTGGGCAGCATTCACTAAACCTGCAGGTAAGTAAACCAAATACCCTCCAGTAGTGCTTAGACACTCTCAGAATGTTCTAGGTGTCTCTGAAGCTGTTATCTTTCTCCATGGCCTCTTGCACACATCAGGCTGACAAAGCTGCCTTGGACAGGTGAGTTGAGGATATTATTTATTGTGCAAGAACAGAGTTTGGACATGATGACATTGGGTTTTGTCATAGGAGTGTGTTTGAGAACTGTACAGTGCAGAGCTGAGTTCTGAAAACCTGCACAAATTTGGTCATTCTTACTGACAGTCTCTCACAGTAAATTAGATGGGAGGATATTTCACCTGGACTCTGCTTTTTTAGGTTCTTATTTATGGGGTTAATTTTGCTGAAGGCATTTCAGCTCTAGGAAGTCTGAATGCCTGGAATTCTGCTGAAAATACAGGAATGAGCTGTTGAGTTGCTTCCTAGAACTTGCTGCAAGTGTTGGGATAGGTGCAGTTTCCCTTGGTGTGTGAGTGCCCTGCGGTTCCCCTGGGGCTGGACCCCTTGGTGCTCTGACTGAGGTCTCGTAATGCATGAGCAGCTACTGGAAGGTCCAGGCCCCTGAGCTCAGAGGGAGCAATGACCCTTGTTTGGCTCTTCATGCTTGAGAGAGTGGTGAGGGACTTGCTGTAAATGTTCTTAGCTTGAATTCAAAGCTAAGTCTCTTCCTTCTTGGTGTAATTAGCAGCAGGACAGTTCTCAAAGCTGTGCCCTGTATTTCTGAGTTGCACTGGGTCTGTCTTTTCCAGGAGGCTCCTACAACTGTGTTAGAAAGTGAGCTGAGAAAGTTGATGGCCAAAGCACAGACACCAGATTTACAAGCCACCATTGGGAGTTTGGTCTCTGCCCTGGCAAACAGGTCCAAGTCAAACCCAAGGTTCTACCCTAAAGATGTCCTGCTGCAGCTCGTGGAAACCCGAGACTTGTCCTACAGGTAATGAGGGACTCTGCTTTTGTTCAGTTGGAGGGAGTAGTCTTGAAAACTATAATTAAAAAGGTAGAAATCCAGTTCTTTATAAAACACTCTTGAATTATCAGAATTTACTGTCAGAGGTGCTTATTTTCTGCTGAAGCTGATTCTTCCATAAAAGTCCAGCTGGGGAGCAAGATCAGTACAACTGCCTTAGTTGTCAGTGCAGTTCTCAGTGGGTGTGAACTGTGCAACCCATTCATTGCTTCTTCTTGCAGTTTATGTCCAGATTTAATGCCTCTTGCTTTGGAGAAGAAAGATCTGTATCTCTTACAACTCTGCTTACAACGCTTTCCAGACATTCCTGAGGAAACCACTTATGCTTGCTTGGAAGCTTTTTTAAGGTAACTTGAAATCACTCTTCTTGTTTTTATTTCTTCATCAACTTTCAGTATGTGTTTTTACTTTCATAATAAGCTTCAGAGAGTTCATGGTGTGCTGCTGGTGGGTAGAAGGCAATGCTGATGTGGAAGGTAATAATTAAAAGTCTGCAATGTGTGGAATTTCCCTCTGCAGCATCAGTGAGGCCCATCTTCGGAGCACAGAGGTGGATCTGGACTCTGTCATCTGTTACATTGATGTTCAGCTCAAAAATAAGGGAGTGAAGACTGAAGTTGTAGAAAATGGTTTTGGTGCAGAGCTGAACCAGGACATGTGTGATGCTGAAATGCCAAAGCAAACCCATTCCAAGAGTGATGGTGAATCCTGCCCTGTTGGCCCTCAGAGGGCAGCTCTGTTGTATCCTCTGTGTAAGGAAGGAAAGCCAGTGCATTGTAGGGGGTGTGGGTGTTTATGTTGGACTCCTCTTCTGTTACTGCTGGAAATTCCTGATAAGAGAAGTTCTTACTCAGTAGAAAAATTGTTTAGAATAGAGTGATGGAATGGTTTGGGTGGGGAGGGACCTTAAAGCTCTCCCAGTGCCACCCCCTGCCATGGGCAGGGACACCTCCCACCAGCCCAGGGTGCTCCAGCCTGGCCTTGGGCACTCCCAGGGCTGGGGCAGCCACAGCTTCTCTGCCCAACCTGTGCCAGGGCCTGCCCACCCTCTCAGACAGGTATTCCTTCCCAATATCTCACCTAAATTTCCCCTTTTTCAGTTAGTTATATAAACAGAAAATGTATATGAACTAGCAAATTTTTAATGAGCTATATAAATAGAAACACTGAACTTTTAGAAGGCATCTACACCAAGTTAAACTTCAATTATTGCAAAAACTGCAATAAAACTTTCTCTGTTCAAGAGAAGATGGTATCAGTGATTTGGATGTTTGCCTGTTGAAACACAGGAGCCAGTTACATCCTTGCAGTGACCAGAACTGGTCAGGGGATGGTGATGGTTTAGTTGCTACAGGTATTTAATGACAGAAATAAGGATGGTTCAAATGGGACTTCTCTCAAAGAACTGGAGAGATGTTTGGAATTCAGTTTGGTTTGTAGAAGCTGGTGTTTCCCCTGCAGTTTCACTCCCTTAATGGCACTGCCCAGAAATGCAATTCTCCACTCAGCCTACAGTGAAACGTTTCTTTTGCCTCACCTGAAGAACCTCCCAGCCCAACAAGCCATTGTAAGTATGTTAACTTTGGAAAGTGTAACAGCCCTTGTTGGTTTGGGGTGAGGGAAAGAGAAGAGAGTTTTTCAGTTGTATGCAAGAAACTCACCACTCTTACTGGAGTCTGAATAACAAACTAATGCATGAAAATTAAATTAAGATTCCTGATAAGATTTAATGTTAAGCAATATCATGTTTTTGCACATGGGTATGGAAATTTCACTAGTTTTTGTGGTCCTTGCTTATTGGAACATAAGTAAGAAACCTTCTTTATGACCCAACCTACCTGGGAGATGTTCATATTTTGTTAGCAAGTAAAAGTGCCTTGCCTTGATTTAGATGCTTTTTAAGAAAGGAACAAGACACTAATTCAGTCAGTTCCATCAGAAACAGAAATTTAGAAAATATGAGAAACAAACTGCACTCTGTATAATGGCAAATAAAATTACAAATCAACATCCTCCCAAAACCTTTCAGTTTAAGGGGAAAACCCACCAATCCACCCTGTTTCAAAACCCAAAATAAAGCTTCAGGAACTTTATGTGGCCTTCAGTGATCCAGAAAAACCATCTCAGCACTGACACATCTCCTTGGTTTCTGTTCTGGAGAGACAAGGAAATCTTTGACTTGT
Source organism: Pithys albifrons albifrons (assembly GCF_047495875.1). NCBI lineage: Eukaryota > Metazoa > Chordata > Aves > Passeriformes > Thamnophilidae > Pithys > Pithys albifrons. Next base: position 932,249 of record NC_092476.1, on the reverse strand, counting down.
GCTCAGCACAAGGTGATGCTGACCTGATTCAGACCATTAGCCTTTTATTGTTGGCTCCTGAAAGGGAAGCTGGGATAGAATTGTTAATGTTGATACAGTTTTTAGCAAAGTTCCTGGAAAGGTCTGTCTGAGTTCAGTTGCACTGTTGCAGTGACTGTGCCAGTGATTATCACCCCTGAATGTCATTTCATTGAATATTGCTGAGAATGTTCAAACACCCAACTATGGGTGGTGTAGGAGAAGCACAAAACTTGTTTTTATTGTGTACTATACAGATATCTATGTTGCTCTAAAAATAAATCTAAAAGAACCTTATGAGTGTTACAGGAAAAATACCCCTGAGTGTGTTAAATGTCCTTTAAAACTGTTGTGGCTTTTCTGCTTGCAGCTGTTCCTCAGGTATTTGTATTACCTGTATGTGAAGTGCAGTGAGAAGGTGAACACGACCCTGCCCGGGGTCCGCTCTCCCACCATCACCCAGGTGAGAGGGCTGGGCCTCCTCCTCCTCCTCCTCCTCCTCCTCCTCCTCCTCCTCCTCTCTGGGGTGTGGCCTGGGCAGCACTTGGGAATGTCTGAAATCAAATTACATCTCCATTCATTTTCCAAAGTCTTGTCTCTGGATAAAATCTGTGTGAGATCAGATACAAACACTGCAACAATCCAACCCCAAATATACTGCCCTAAAATATCACCCCCTGCATTTTGCTTTGGAATTTCATGTTTCAGGGCTGAGCTTTTAAGGCAAAATCTGCGTCCTCTGCAGATTGTGAAGGGGAAGTGTCGTGTTCTTGTCTGTCTTCAGGTCATGGATTGGATGTGCCTGTTACTGGATGCTCATTTCACTGTCATGGTGATACTGCCAGAAGCAAAGGAGTTGCTTTCAAACCTGCACAAGTTTGTGAGAGCCCAAGTAAGTTGCATCTTCTGGGATAATGGTTTCATTTTCAGTTGGATTTGGAATATGGTGTTAAGAGCAGAGGGAAGGCAGACAAGAGTGAATTCCAGAGTGAATCAAATGCTGTCTATCCTCCTCTGTGTGCTCCTTCCTGAGCATGAACTGGCAGTTGCCTCTGTCTCATTTTGATTTCAAAAGCTGCTGTGTTTGTTTGGTTCAAACATCTGAAACTGCAGAACCACAGGAGGATAATGGATGAAAAGAATCAAAATCTATTTTACTATGAATGTCTGTGTTTTCTTCTTTTTAGGTGAGGTTCTACTCTGAACTCAACAAGATTGAAGGAAGTTTGAGGGAATTACAAAGACTTAACCACCTGAGAGACTCTCAGAGCTATTCAATTGAAGTGCTGGAAATCATTTGAGTTTGCAAGTCACTGTTAACACATTTATTTTGTATCGACTCCTTTCATGGCAAGGATTTATTAGCACTCCATATTGGGGATGTGAAGAGTTGTTTTCTACATGGGAGGAGCCCTGTAGGTACCTGGGGCTTGTAGGTGTGAAGCTGGTGTATTAAAAGCTCTCTTTTTGACTGGATGAGAAGCTGGATGGTTGCTTATATTTTCATGTAGACTTTTGATACATAATCATAAGAACATCCTAAACCAGCACATGATTGTTGGCCAGACACAGCGTGGCTGTGGCAGAGGGGCTTGGGCTGTGTGACTGAAAGAGCTGCTCACACAGGTAAAGGCCTTCAGACACTTTGGAAGTTGACAAGTTCCACTGGTGTTTGTACCCTTTGTCAGTACCAAATGTACATAAAAGTAAATTTTTAAAAAGCCCACTGCAGTGGCAGCTGAATATTCATACAGAGGTCTGGACTTCTTGGCACTGGCAGTGGTTGCTTTCAATTTTCTGAACAAGAAGGCTCAGAATTTAAAATAAGAACATTCTTACCTACATCAGTCTGTTTTTTCCAGGTGCTTTTTCAACTAGTGAACACCTCAACTTAGCAACCTCATCCATACTGCTGGAATTGCAGCCTCTCAAAGCATATCATGGTTTTAGATTGGTTTTGACTCTTTTTAAAATAAAATGCAGTGACATTTTCCAAAACCAACATTTGTTGAATGTTTACAGTGTAAGCATCTGTTGAATTCCAGTTCTGAGGAGGTGTTCACTTAAAACTGACTTGCTGGAAGCTGCTGCTGGGTCTGGATATTCATAGAAATGGAAGCTAATCTGGGATAGGGGAAATGGGACAGATGAGGGTAAACCTGGATTTCCTGGAGTTTAGTGTAAAATGGCTGCTTGGGGGAAAGTACATGTTCAGAACAGCAAATACAATGTTAACTTATTTCTACTAATGATGTGATGGAATAGTAGTATGATTTAGCATATCAGTATATTGATACACCTTGAGTTTTGTTATCCTAAATAAAATGGCAATTGGAAATACATTGAATTTCCCCAGCAAAAGTCATGCAAGCCCTTTGTTCCTGGGACTGACTTTCAGTCTGCAGCTGAGCTCTGGTGTGACATTACACAGCAACACCTTAAAAATGTACATGGAACTGATTTGAGAGCTGCACTCTTAAATTCAGTTCCTAATCCAAGTTATGAACTAATGGGAGGGAAGGACTGGACAAAAGCACCTCAATAATTTAAGCAAGAGCATGTGCTCCCTTGTTGTGAATGCCATCCAGCTGCAGGTTCCTTCCCTTATCCTTGGAGAAAGGAGCCCATCCAGACAACAGCTCGGAACAACCAGGCTGTTCACCTTCTCCAAAGTGCCTTGAAAAGGAGGTTTTTCTCCACCTGTCCTGGGTGTGGAGGCAGGGTAGGGCCTCCAACAGGAATTCCTCTTCCTGCTGTGTGCAATTCCCTTATAAACGTGCCCATCAAACTGTACCAGCAGGCTCCAAAAAGGAACTTCGTGTTCCTGATCAATGTGGTGTATCCTGAGGGAACATGAGTAGGGGACGGGCTGGGTTGGTACCTCTGTGCTGAGCTGTGTGGTGGAAAGGACTATTTTGTGGTGCTGGCCCTGAAAGCTAAAGGACCTCTCTGTGCATCCATAAAATTACTTGTGTCCTGTTCAGGAAGCACTTCTGCATCTCCAACTGCTAAATAAGATGGGATTAAGAGACCAGGTATTCTGATTCACAGCTCAAATGTTTCTTACCAGCTTTGATCTACTCCAGGTACAGAAAATGCCCAGCAGTTTGGAGATGGTGATGCTCTCCCAGTGCTGTGTGATCAGTGCAGTGGGTACCTTGGCAGGATCCCCAGTGCACAGAGGGACACAGAACGTGTACTGTGTGTTCATGTATTTAAAGAGTTACCACAACCCTGTGCAATCTTGTAAGAGGTTGCAAAAATCAGCCTGACACAAACAATCTAAAGGCAACTTTGGAAGGCTCAGAATTCAGATTGAGTCTAAAGGTGTAAATGGGGTTGGGCAGTGTTGGCTGTTGCTGTGCATTGTCCTGTATTCAGACCAAGGGTCAGGCTGTGCAGCTGCAGCCCGGCATGTGGAAGGGATGCAGGTGCAAAGCTGGGTCTGGGAGTGCAGGCTGGGCTCGGTCCTGCTGCCAGCGCTGCCAACCTGCAGCTCTGGGGGCCGAGGAGGTGCTTGGCCTGAGCAACAAGTTAACGAACAAAATTACTTCAGTGCGTCCCAGTATCTCCCGGTGTATCCCCATATCCTGATATGTCCTGATATATCCCAGTGTGTCCTGGTGTATCCCAATATATTCTGGTGTGTCCCAATATATCCCAGTGTGTCCCTATATCCCTGTATGCTGATATGTTCCGGTGTATCCCTATATCCTGGTATCCGATATATCCTGGTATGTCCCAGTGTGTCCTGGTATATCCCAATATACCCCGGTGTGTCCTGGTGCATCCCTTATCCCGGTGTATCGCACTATCCTGGCATATCCTGCTATATCCCAGTGTGTCCCGGTGTATCCCACCACCCCAGTGTATCCCACCACCCCGGTGTATCCGTATATCCCGGTGTATCCCGCTATCCCGATGTATCCTGCTATCCCGGTGTATCCCACCACCCCGGTGTATCCGTATATCCCGGTGTATCCCGCTATCCCGGTGTATCCCGCCATCCCAGTGTATCCCACTATCCCGATATATCCCGATGTATCCCGGTGTATCCGTATATCCCCATGTATCCCACCATCCCGGTGTATCTCACTATCCCGATATATCCCGGTGTATCCGTATATCCCCATGTATCCCGCCATCCCAGTGTATCCCACTATCCCGATATATCCCGATGTGTCCCGGTGTATCCCACCATCCCGCTGTATCTCACTATCCCGATATATCCCGACACACCCGGCGCACGGCGCTGCGCGCCCCCTGCCGGCGCTGTGTGGCGGTGCCGGGCGCCCCCTGCCGGCGCTGTGTGGCGGTCACGTGTCCGCGCTCGGGGCCTGGTGCCGCTTCCCCTGCGAGCGCGAGCGGCGAGCGCGGGCGGGGAACAAGATGGCGGCGGGCGGCGACACGGAGCGGGGCGCGGGCCCCGAGCGCTGAGCGGGCCCCGCCGCCCCGGCCCGGCCCGGCCCGGCCCCGCCGCGCTCCCCCCGCCGCGCCTGCAGCGCCCCTCGAGCCGCCCCCGCGCCCCCGCCCCGCTCGCTCCCCCCCCACCCCCGGCCAGCGCCCAGCGATGCGGGGCCGGCGCGGGAGGCCGGCCAAGCAGCAGCAGCCGGCGGCGGCAGCCCCGGCCAGCACCGCGGCCCCGGCGGGGCCCATCGGCGGGCTGCGCTCCCGGCAGCGCGGAACCAGCCGCGGCAGGTGGGCGGCCGCGGCCCAGCCCGAGGCCCCGGCGGGGCCCAAGCAGCAGCACAAGGCGGCCGGCGCTGCCCAGGCCTCGCCGCCCGCCGCCGCCTCGCCCAGGGGCGCCGGCAGGAGGAAGGCGGGCGGCGGCACCCCCGGCAAGGGCAGGGGCAGGGCCGGCTCCGCGCAGCCGGGGGCAGCGGCGGGAGGCGGCGGCGGCCACGGCAGGGCGGCCTCGGCCAGGAGGAGCATCAGCAAAGTGGTGTACGACGATCATGAGAGCGAGGAGGAGGAGGACGAGAGCATGGTGTCCGAGGAGGAGGAGGAGGAGGCAGACCCCGAGGATAACCAGGACTCCGAGGAGGAAGACGAGGAGGAGATAATGGAGGAGGACGACGACGACGACTCCGACTACCCCGAGGAGATGGAGGATGAGGACGACGCCAGTTATTGCACTGAGAGCAGCTTCAGGAGCCACAGCACCTACAGCAGCACCCCAGGTAGGAGCCCGGGGGCGAACACACGCGAGCTAGAAATCCCTCACAGGGGTGCGGGGGTCCCTCACAGGGGTGCGGGGGTCCCTCACAGGGGTGCGGGGGTCCCTCACAGGGTCCAGGGATCCCTCACCCGGGTCCAGGAGCCCCTTACCCGGGTCCAGGAGCCCCTTACCCGGGTCCAGGAGCCCCTTACCCGGGTCCAGGGATCCCTCACCCGGGTCCAGGGATCCCTCACCCGGGTCCAGGGATCCCTCACCCGGGTCCAGGGATCCCTCACAGGGTCCAGGGGTCCCTCACGCGGTTTCAGGAGCCCCTTACCCGGGTCCAGGGATCCCTCACGCGGGTCCAGGAGTCCCCCACACGGGTCCAACAGGTGCCCCGCACGCTCCCTCTGGGCATGGGAAGCTCCGCACGCACTGGCAGGGCCAGGAGGGACGCAGATCCCCCCTGGCAGCCCCAGGGATGCAGGAACACCTGAGGATGCTCCGCACACACGCACCGGGCGGAGGGAGGAGGGCGGGCGGGCCCCGCTGGCTGGAAGGAGGGGATGCTGTGCCCGAAGGTCCCGGTGCCCGCAGGAGGGACCCACCGGAACGAGCAGTGTCCCGAGTTTGAATGTAAAAGCAAGGGAAGCGCCAGGCATGCCCTGCAAAGAGCTGCTTGCAGCGAAACACAGGAAAAGGTGGCTTGTGCTTGCAAATGCTGTTGAAAGGAAAGGAAGCGCAGGCGACTCGAAGTGGCCTGAAAAAAGCAAAAAGCCCCAGGAGCACTGAGGATTTTCAGGCGCTGGAAATGAGAGCGATAAGTGGACCCAGTTGAGTGGCTTTAAGACAAAAGTAGCTTTCCAAGGAGGGAAATGAGGTGCATTGTTCAAAATGGAGATTGCATTGTTATAGTTTGGGGAAAAGTGCACAGGGCCTCATTGCGAGGGTGTTTACACCCAGTTTTAGTTAAGCACGAAGATTAAAAGGTGGAGGTTGAGTCAAAAGTCTTGGGTTTCAATGCTGCGTTTGTCTCAAGGTGTAGCAACCTTTAAAACTCGGGGTTAAAACTCGTGAAACATCATTGTAGTTATTTTTTTAAATTCTAGTGGCAAATTTGGGCACAGTTTTTTTAAGGCCTGCACTGCTGTTTGTCCTTAATTGGTTCATTAAACATGTGGGTTTCAAGCTCCAAAAATTCCTTTATTTAAACTTAAGCACTTTGGATTTTTTGAACTCGTTCCAGAATGGAGTTCAAGCTCAGCATTTATTTTTTCTACATTTTTTAAGCCTCTGAAGCAGGAGAGTAGTTAAGCAGCCGTGGTGGGCTCCGGGACAGCCGGCAAGAGTTGGGCCACTTTGCAGGGGGGAGGAACAGGTTGTTCTGTAAATGCGCTGCATCTTAATTGAAAAAAGGAATGTAGTTTCGAGTAGCTGGATGATGACTTGTTGAAAGGGGGAAGTACTCGCTGCTAAACCTGTAAATTTGTTATTATTTTGGTGAGTTAATGGTATTGGCTCATTCTATGACTTCATAATAGTCCTTTCAAAAGCTCTGTGTGTTTTGTCTATATATTTTTTAAACTTATATCCGTGTGCTCAAGAACGTAAATGGATCAAAATAAGTCCATGCATTATAATTTAGAGATTATTTTTAAGCTGTCAGTTTACCTGTTGCAGGGATGTCCTGCCATCAAATTGAACTTTTTTGAGTAGTTATTACTTTAAAGATTGAGATCTGTCTTCACAGAAGAGAAAAGCTCCAAAGCACTCCCTGACTTTTAACTCTTCATTTTCTGCTTAGTTGTGATAACTTTATTTTAATTGATTTTTTTTAGAGTGCTCATGTCAGGGAAATAATCTTGCTATGATTTTAAGTGGCTGGATCAGGAGAATGTTTTCTACCTGAGCATCCAGGTTTGAAATCCAGGCTGTGCAGAGAATGGGTGGATGCAATTTCTGAAATGTGCTCAGTGTTTTGGCAGGTCCCAGGGTAGCTCTCTGTGCATTGTTGTACAAGCATGGACAGGTTTTAGGTGTATCAGAAACCATTTGGATCATTATGTGTTTATTTCTCACCTGCTCAGGAGGCCTTGAGTTCACTTCTTTAAGGGAAGGGTAAGTGTGGGCATTTTCACCCTTAGCTGCTGCTTCTTTGTGCCGAGTTTGTGAGAGCTGAAACGTCTCTGTTGTTATTTGGCGATTTGCTGGTGGCTCTCACTAGTTCAGTATCTGCCCAAAGGTCTCTCTCCCTCCTTCCCTCTCTCCCAGTTGTTGCCCTTTTGCAAAGAAAGTTCAAACTTTCCCCCGGCTCAGCTCAGTCCGTGTCCCCTCCTGGACAGACACCTGTGCTGGGGTGGCACTGCTGGTGGTGCCAGCCCTGGCACGCTGCAGGGAGAGGGGCTGGGCATGAGAACAGCAGGAACGGGCGAGGGGAGGGTTCATCCACCATCACTCTGTGTGTGACAGTGGCCAGAGCAGAGTTCAAAGCAGCCAAAGCTGCAGGGCTGGGCTGAGTTTTGTTCCTGCAGAGCTGTTTGACTCGGGTGCCCCCTGAGCCAGGCTGGCCTTTGGCTCTGTTGAGATTCAGACTTTTGTCTGTCGTTTCTTTGCCTTCCAACCAGACAGGCTGTAATTCCCAGTGACTGACAGAGCTCCTTGGGAAGGGGCCTCTCCTCCCCTGCTTTAAACTGGCTCCTGGCAGAATCCTGCAGGGTTCACCAGGACAGGTGCTGACCAGTCCTTCTCCTCCCTCACCCCTCAGCCATGTGCAGCCTGAATTACAGCCACGTTGTACAATCTTGGAGGCTGAAGAGTTTATCTTTGGAGAGCAGGTTATTAAAAATCTTGCCCTCCCAGTCAAAGGCTCCTGCCAGCCAAGCTTTTACACCTAAATCACACCCCACTTAAAGGGGGGACACACTTGGTGCAGTTGTTTCAAACCTCCACTGAACAATGAACTAAAGGATCTCAGGGCAACATCTCAAGCCAAGAAAGGCTCAGTTTCTGTGCTTTGATGGGGAGTTGGGTTTATCTTGAACTTGGATATAGGGATACTTTTCTACTGTGTTGTTATTTTTATTATTGAAGTATTTAAAGAAGCAGAATCTTAGGAAATGTAAAATGCCTTTCATATATTGCTTATAATAGCACAGTAAAAGCTTGGGGGGTGAATTCACATGACACAATTTTTCTTCTGCTGGACAGACCTTGTGTGTGTGCACTGTCCCTTCTCTTGCCCTTTGCATCCCCAGCAGGTGGATGGACTCTTAGGACACTAAACATGTTTGCCATTCCCTGTTCACTGTAAATTCCTCTTTACCTTTGTCACCATTGCATTATAGTTGCCAAGTATTTTCCATATTCTGCAGAATTTTAAGGGAAGGGTTTCATCAAGGAGCCTGGAAGTCCTTTAGTTTTTGTTTCTTGATTTTTCCTCATCAAAAACTAGAACTAGCTTTAGGAAGAGCTCTACATCTGAGATCATCATCATCAACAAGCATGGAGCTGGGAGCCAAGCTCTTTATGCTACAACACATGAAATAGTGGTTTTGGATGGATTTTGCTGTCTGAGCACTTGCAGGGCTTGACCAGAGCTTCTGGTAACTGGTTACTTCACCAGTGAGCCTTTATCTTCAGAGTGAAAGAATCCAGCTGGAGTCCAGCATTTTGTGTGCCTGTAGTAATTTTTTATCCTAACACCTTTTCCTGCTCTTGAGGGATTGTTTAAGTGGAGACACTGAGATGGGCCAGTAAATGTGCAGCCTCTTGTCTGAGAGGAGATTTCCCAGCCTCCCAAACACCCCACTGGGGCCCCTCTTCTCCAAGTTCAACCTCTTATTGTGCCACTCAGTGACCTGCACCTTGATTTGTGCTCTGCAGGGAACAGTCTCTGCTTCATCCTGCCAGTCATGACAAATTTAGGAGAGAGTCCTAACAACAGAACCGTGGAGGGAGGGAGAAATCTGGGGCTGCTCCTGCTGTATTGACACGGAAATGGGCAGTTTATCTGCAGACAGAGTTTGTCACTCAGGTCATTCCAGCAGCTCTGCTGCAAGTGCCTCACCCTGACCAAATATCAGTGTTGTAAAAGGCAGGGAAATTTGATGGGCTGCAGGTGAGTTTATTGTACAGACTTTTCTGGGATCTGCAGTAAAATTCCATAATTGGTCATTGTTTGGCATAGAACTGGTGGAAGGTGAATAAATGTGGATTTTGGAAGATTTGGGCTGGCTCTCAGTTTTAATGTTGATTTAGATTCAGTTTAATCTGATGTTTGATGTTTTTTATTTTTCTTTGTTCCAGACAGGGTAAATAAGTTGGGTTGGGTGTGATTATTGCAGAGCTACAATCACTACAAGTAGTTACAAATACACCTTATTCTTTCAGAAAATGTTTCTGGAAGAGACTTGTGAATAGGGAGAGAGGGAGGGAGGGAGAGAGACCTTTAGGCAGATACTGGATCACCTTTATTATCATGTTGGCATTCTTAAAAGTGTTTTGGACAAGTCAAAGCCTTTCATTTTGGCCCATCCCAAGAAAAAGATTTAGATTTTTCTATTTCGGTGCTGCTTTTCATAATATATTCTTTTTTTATGTTAAACTCATTCCTTTTACTGCTTTTTCTTCCTTGGTGTGAGCTGAGCAAATGTTCTCCCAAGGGGCTGACTTTTAATTAAGGAACCAGCTTGGATATTGCTGTGGCCAACCTGCAGCTCTGCAGTTTCTGCATTCTGAGGTGACAGGAAAGGAAACCCCCACAAAGCTCCTCGTGTGCATTTCCCCCACTGCTCCCAGTTTCCTCAGGGATCTCCAACAAGAGCTTGTTGCCCAGTCCCATGTGAGGTGAGGCTGGTGCAAAGCAGTGCTGCAGGACAGCAAGGGGCAGCCCCAAGGAGGGGTTTCAGGGTGTCCAGGAGGAGGGAACCCATAGCAGAGGGTGTCAGCTCTGCCAGGAGCACTCTGCTTCCAGGGCATCATATGCAACTGCCAGCTGGTCTTTATGTTGAGAAGCTTTGGCAGTGACTCATGATCTGGAAAGCAAAACCAGCCCAGTTCTGCTTACTAAAGATGGGCCTCTCTGTAAGGCTTGATTTGTGGGACCTGAAACCAAAAATTCATAATCTCTTTTGGGGGGAAAGTCTTTCCACTTGCTGGGGTCAGTTCTGTGGAGTGTGACTGGAGAGGAGGGGCATGTTCTGTATTTCCCCCCCTCCTGTGGCAGGTTCCTGAAGTCTCTGAAAGTCCTTGGGGATGTTCTGTATTTCCCCCCTCCTGTGGCAGGTTCCTGAAGTCTCTGAAGCTCCTCCTTGGTCTTTTCTCTCCCCGGTGCTCTTACTGAGTTTATCCTCTCCATGGCAACAGCGAGCAGGAACCCTGAGCCTGACTCGGGCCCTGAGAAATTCTGAGGAAGGGAAAGTTTTTCGAGAACAGTTGTGAGCCTTCAGCTCAGGAAAGGCTGGGCCCAGTGGTTGTTCCTCAGGTGACAGCAGTGCAGCTGCCACCCCTCTGGCAGGGCCTGTCCTGGAGGGTCCCCCCCAGCAGAGCCTCCCTGGGCCGTGCTGGGCTGTCCCTCTGCAGGGCAGGGACGGGTGGCATCCCCGGGGCAGGGCAGGACTGGGCTGGGCATTTCTGCTGGGCTGCCTTTGGCTGGAATAACCACAGCTGAAGAGCATGGAAGTCACATTTAGTGCTGATCCAACCTCTCTGTGCTCTGGACACTGTCAGTGGTTCAGTCAGGACTCTGGTTTCAAACTCTCTGCATGATCCAGCACATGTTAAAGGTGGTTAAAGCAGTTCTGAGTTCTGTACTCTCCCATGGTAAAGAATGGGTGTGACTCCCTTTTCTTCTTTCAGTCTGTGAATGAGAGAACCTTTTTAGTCCTTTCAAACTCCCTTTAATTTCTAAGAGAACCTTTTTGGTCCTTTCAAACTCCCTTTAATTTCTAAGAGAACCTTTTTGGTCCTTTCAAACTCCCTTTAATTTCTAAGAGAACCTTTTTAGTCCTTTCAAACTCCCTTTAATTTCTAAGAGAACCTTTTTGGTCCATTCAAACTCCCTTTAATTTCTAAGAGAACCTTTTTGGTCCTTTCAAACTCCATTTCTAAATTTTGAAAAGATCAGCATTTGAAATAGGTTCAATAGATGGAAATATTAGAAAAATAAAGCCAGGTTTGGGGTTTTTTTAGGTAAATTCTGGTTCTGGGTATTCAAACTGTTGCTTCAGTAACTTTGTTTTATTTCAAATAGTGTGTTTGCTTAAATATGTGTAATATTAATTGTTTTAGTAGATTATGGTAAGTGTAGATTATAATTATCAATATCTATAATTAAATGTGCCATGGGAATAAAATTGTTTACTCTTTAATCTTAATTACAGGCAGCTCTCCAGCAAGAGAATTCAGACTAGGGGCAGGTTTCCTGGGCACTTGGGGAGGCAGCTGGTGAAGGAGTGGCAGTTAAAGGAAGTTTGTGTGGATGGAGCTGTGCTGCTGAGACCCTCGGGGTGATGTGGGTCCTGTCGGGGCTCAGTTGTGGCAGCAGGAGGTTGTTGGCACATCCCTTTGTCCTTCCAGACAGCTGTGCCACGAGTGGGTGTTTTCTTCCTTTGTGCTGCCTCAAACTTGGAGGTGAAATTCCACTCAGAGACTTAATGTGCAAAAACGCTCTTACAAGTATCCAATTTGCATGTCATAAAACTTGAGTGTTTGGGGAGACTTCGGGGGTGTAAATGGAGAGTGGATTTCTGTAACTGAGAGTGGATTGGTGTAGATTCAGTGCAGAGTCTGGGCAGGCAGGTGGTGGTGCTGGAAGCAGAATTAACCTGCTCGTGCTCTGGAATCCACTTGGGGTTTGGTTTAGGCAAAATAGTACAAACTGCAATTTCTGCTTGAAACAAACATTCCCTGTGGAAGCCAAAACCCTTGAAAAATGACAAGGGAAAAAAAAAGTTGTTGTCAAATCCTGGACTCTGTAAAATAATTTCAGGTAAAATAAAATGAAGAGACCCAAGATGTTGTTGGGCTGAGGGTTTTTTGTGTCTGCCAGTGAGTGTCAAATTCAAACATTGGACAATTTGCCTTGTGGGGAAAAAAGATTGTCCTTGAAAGTGAAGAACTTGAGAAGTTGGATCTGTTTATTGTAGGAAAACATTTTTCAAGGTTTGAGGGACTTTCTGTGTGTTTATGAGGCACCATTGGGTAAACATGGACTGTGATCCTCCAAAGCCATCCAGGAGGTGAAAGTGCTCCCAGCAGGGTGAGCTGGGTGGGGAGTGAGCAGGGCAGGTGACAATGGAGGAGGAAGGAGATCCACCCCACCAGTGGGACACACACAGTCCAGCTCAAAAGAAGGACCTGTAGCACTCTGACATCTGAGATCCTGTTCCAGTGCCCCACACTTTGCATTTCAGCTCAGCAGCCACTTAGAGGTGCTCCAGATCTATGAGCACCTTGGCAGAGAATGTCCTTCCTTTTCACTGGAGGTCGTTAGACCATTTGGGTTTGTTGGTTTGGGGGTCTTGGCAGGTGTTTGTTGGTTTTTAAAGGTCTCTGGAGTGTTTCTTGGGCTCACAGTTGATGCATCAGTCAGTAATGTGTGTAAGCACAAATTGCTTGGAATTTCTGATTTTCCAAATCACACTTTGTGATTCTCAGCTCCAAATTCTGTTCAATCCAGGTGCAGCAAATATTGATTACAAATTGAAAGGGAAATAGGAAAGAAAAAAGGCACCTTAGAAAGCTTTGAAATACTGTGCCACCAAGTCATTCAAGATAAATACAGTTTCTTTCTAAAACATGCACTGTCTCTGGATCCTTTCCTCCTTTAGCTCTGGAAACCAGTTTATGTGCAGTTCAGAGTTGTTCAAAGCAATTCAGTGTGTGAAGAGAGAAGAGATTTGAGCTGTTGAGCTGTGGGGTGTGATGTGCAGGGTGGGTGGGCACAACATTTGAATGTGCAGAGAAGGGGAGGTGTCACACGAGTTGTTGGGCAAAGGAGGCCCGTGGGTTAAATGCCCTCTGGGTTTCTTACTGTCTCAGCTAGTAGTTTTATTATCACTTTTGAAATTTCTGTGCTTTATGTCAAAGCAAACATGAAAATAGATAAATTGGTTGAATAGAAGGAGTGGTGTGAATAATGGAGCCACACAGTTGCATTGGGCTTGCACCCAAATACAGTTCTGTATCATGCCATAGTGACACACTCTGTGTCCTGATAACACACTTGTTCTACATCTCTAATTAGACCAAAGTGCCTCCTTCCTAAGAGGAAGCATTAGAGATGGATTTTGTCAAAACATGTTAGGAATGCCTTGCTTTAAGGTTCTTTGTTGATGTAACAATACAGTGGCCTTAGATTGTACCAGGGCAGGTCCAGAGTAGACATTAAGAAAGTTTTTTTCTCTGCAAGGGCTGTAAAGCACTGGAACAGCTGCCCAGGGAAGGGGTGGAGTTGTGCCCCCTGGAAGTGTCCAGAAAAGGGGTGTGTGTGGCACTCGAGGACAAGGTTTGGTGGTGAGCGTGGTGGTGGGGCTGGGATCATGGCTGGACTTACCTTAAAGGTCTTTTCCAGCCTTAACTGCTCTGTGATTCCATCCCTGTGGTTGTCCCTTGGGAAAGGGATGTCAGGAAGGATGGTGCATTGGGAGTCTGGTTTTTTAGTGAGGAACAAACCCCTGTGCATAGAACAAATAGAATTCATTGGAGGAGAAAAATCCCCTGAGAAGGATTAAGGAGCCTTTGCTTGGTTCAGCTGTGCTTCATTCTGGTTTGTCTGAAATTCCTGGGGGTGTCACTTGGGATGGGTTTGGGTGGAGCAGGGTAAGGTCCTTGTTCTGCCTCTTGGAGGGCTGTTTTGGGGCTCTTCTGTGTGACACACACCTTGCTCTGCTACAGACACTGGAAAGGGTCCCAGCTGAGAGCTCTGCTGGCTTTGGGGGCGTTTGGCCTCTGTGAGGACCATCAGTGACTGCAGAATGTCTGCTGTGAGGTGCTGTCCTTCTTGGCCACCTGGGCCTGGGCCTGGTCCCACACAAAGCTGAAGGAAACTTCAGGACCCTGAAGCAGTTTAATGTGTGTGTGTGTTTGGCTTTGTGGTCTTTTAAAAGTTATTATCTGATTTTGGATCGTGGTGATAGAAAAGTGGAGTTTAATCCAGAAAACTCCTGGCTGTGACACTCCAGTGTCTTTGTAGTAGTTTTGGCTTTTCTTGGTGTGTTTGCCATGGTTAAAGATTTTCCACTGATTTGTGCCTGTTGGAGGACAGTCATAGAAACATTCTTTCTTTTTCCACAGTCACAACTCAAACTTCACTAAACTTGGAAAGTTATTTTTATCCTCAGATGATGCTGACCCATTCCTTCTGTAATGGAAACGTCTGGCAGTTCATCTGTATTGTTGGAGTGGGCAGTTTTTGCAAAACATTTAAAGTTTGAGGTTGGGAAGGGAGAGCTGTGTCTGGTGTCCTCTCGCTGTACCACCTCAAGGACTGATTTATTTCATTTCTGGAACCATTTGTTGTGCATTATGGTGGTTCTTAAAGGGAGCTGCTCTTTCTGGTAACTCTTTTCCCCCTTTTCAGTGCATTGAAGTTTTAATTGTGGTGTTTTAGGTTCAGCAGGCTCTGTCTTTGGGTATCTGCCTGCAGTGGCAGGTCTTCTCCCCCCTTATTTTGTGTTTTTTTGAGTTGTTTGTTTGTTTGGTTGTTGTTTTTGAGAATTTAGGAATTTTCAAAATATTTTCATAAAACATCACATTTGACTTTTGTTTGTGGCCTGTTGGTATCCAGGAGAAACATTCTAGTCAGAAAGTGGGGGGCAAAGTGCTTTCAGTTCTCTGTTGTTTTCATTTGGTTGCAATGAGCTTTCCTGGGTGCTGTTGCTGGATAGAACAGCTTGCAGTGTTTTAGTACAGAATATCCCTTGTCTGGATTTTGATGCTTCAAGTTGAAACAAGTCATGCTGAAGAAAAATGAGAAAAATTTCTAAATTATTATTTTGGCTGAAAGAAATGTCTTTCTAAGTAATTGAAGCAATTAAATTTCTAGTTGTCTTTTCAAGGATTCTGCAGGTGTGTATTTATGGGAACTGCAACTGCTTTGGTGTCTAAAGCAAGACTTCAGATATCCTGTGCTTTATTTCCACTCTGTTGAAGTATGAGATTATTGGCTGAGTTGTCACACTTCTGTAACTGTGAAGATTGAATCCTTAACTGGCAACAGTTTAGGAAGTTTGACACAGCCACTGATGAGAGGTGTTTAAACCTGTGAAGAGCAAAATTCTGACTGTTGTTTTTTGTTCCAGGTAGGAGAAGACAAAGAGCACATCGTCCTCGTTCTCCAATACTGGAAGAGAAGGATATCCCACCCTTGGAGTTTCCCAAATCCTCAGAGGACTTAATGGTGCCTAGTGAGCATATAATGAATGTTATTGCCATCTATGAGGTACTGAGGAACTTTGGCACTGTTTTACGCCTCTCTCCTTTTCGTTTTGAGGACTTCTGTGCTGCTCTGGTAAGTCAAGAGCAGTGCACACTTATGGCAGAGATGCATATAGTGCTTTTAAAAGCAGTTTTACGTGAAGAAGACACTTCAAATACTACCTTTGGACCTGCTGACCTCAAAGATAGCGTTAATTCCACTTTGTATTTCATAGATGGAATGACGTGGCCAGAGGTCCTGCGGGTATATTGTGAGAGTGACAAGGAATACCATCATGTTCTTCCTTACCAAGAGACAGAGGACTATCCCTATGGACCCGTAGAGAATAAAATCAAAGTGCTGCAGTTCTTAGTGGATCAGTTCCTCACCACAAACATTGCCCGCGAAGAGCTGATGTCCGAGGGCGTCATTCAGTACGATGACCACTGTAGGGTGTGCCACAAGCTGGGGGACCTGCTGTGCTGCGAGACCTGCTCGGCCGTGTACCACCTGGAGTGCGTGAAGCCGCCGCTGGAGGAGGTGCCCGAGGACGAGTGGCAGTGCGAGGTGTGCGTGGCACACAAGGTGCCCGGGGTCACCGACTGCGTGGCCGAGATCCAAAAGAACAAGCCCTACATCCGGCACGAGCCCATCGGATACGACCGGCACCGGCGGAAATACTGGTTCCTCAACAGGAGGATCATCATGTGAGTCAGCTGGAGCTGGGCTGGGGGTAGTGTGTGCTGGGAGCTGCTGTTGGCATCCCAAAGGTGTGCTGGCTGTAGGAAAATCCAGGGCTTGCTGTTCTGTTAGGGGAGTCCTGGAGAAGAGGAGGCTCAGAGGTGACCTCAGCACTGTCTGGAACTCCCTGAAGGGAAGTTCTGGCCAGGTGGGGGTTGGTCTCTTCTCCCAGGCACTCAGCAATAGGACAAGGGGGCACGATGGGCTCAAGCTCTGCCAGGGGAAATTGAAGTTGGAGAGCAGAAAAAAATTCTTTGCAGAGAGAGTGCTCAGGGATTGGAATGGGCTGCCCAGAGAGGGGGTGGATTCCCCATCCCTGGAGGTTTTTCAGCTGAGCTTGGCCGTGGCACTGAGTGCCATGATCTGGTAAAGGGACTGGAGTTGGCCCAAGGGCTGGACTTGATGATCTTGGAGGTCTTTTCCAACCCAATCCATTCTGTGATTCTATGGATGTGGCACTGAGTGAGAATCCACCACGTCTTGATCCAACCCCACTGTGATCACGATATCTTTGATCCAGCCATGTCTTGACCCAACCCCACTGTGATCACCAGCCCAGGGCACTCCGTACCATAGTCTGGTGATCACGGTGGGGTTGGATCAAGGGTTGGACTTGATGATCTCAGAGGTCTTTTCCAACCCAATCCACTCTATGATATTAAAGACCATGTCAGAATCCACTGTGGGGGCTCAAAGGACACACCCACATGGGTAGAGCCCTTCCCAAGTCTTCATGCACAAAGCCTATAGCCATGCATATCCAAAATTAATGTTCTCATAGTCTATATATCAAAAGGAAACAAACCCAAGGCCTTTGGGCTTAACATTGATGAGCCTGAAACACAAGAATGTGAGGAAAAGCCAGGGAATTTTGATGGGAACCCTGCAGTTTCCTGTAGAAGAGAAGCTGAACTCTTCAGTGATGTGCAGGAGCTGGTTGTGCTGTGCCACCTCTCGGGTGGTGCTTGGCTGCCAGGAGCTGGTTTGATGCTCTGCCTTTGAAGCTGAGATTTTTAGAGGCACTCCAAGGAGTTCACCATAACTGGAAATGCAGAAAAGGCTGTACTGAACACTTTAGTGGAAACAAAGTCAGAATAGCAAGACATGCCTGTCTTCAAGGGAAGCATTTTGTGGGTTTCACACCCTCTCTCCCTGCTGAGTCTTGAGCTACAAATGTATCTCAGAACATTAATAGTATCCCACCCCTCTTAGTGAGGGCATCCTGCCCTGGTTTTTTAGCTGAAATTATGGGAACACCTCCACATTTTTCACAGGAAAATAGCTAAATGTTGGTTTTCTTACAAAAGACAGTTCTTATCTAATTATTCTTATAATGGAGGAGAAATAATATTTGAGGGAAATCAATGGTATTGGTAATTTATGAAAAATAAAAGAGATTTTACTAGAGCTCTTGAAACATGATTTATGGAGAAAATCAGGCACAGCTGGGTACCTTATCAGAATTTCATCCAGCAGGTCACAGGGGATGTTAAAGTGGCAGCCAGTGTCCTTAAAAGGGCCTGTGAGCACTGCTGAGGGTGTTACATCTTGCAAAGGAGACACTTCTAAGGTCTCCTGGTAGCCCTTCCAAATGTGGGGCTCTGTCTCTGATGTGTTGTGAGCTGATGCTTTAAGGATTAATTATTGCTGCTCTTTGCTTCCTGTGTTTTCACACTTGCAGAAAGAGTGAATGTTTGATCACTTTTGGCTTCTCTGGGTTATAAATGCCATCTTGTGAAAGGTGCAGGAACCTTTTATACTCTTACCTTTTTTTATCCCCACTCTCTGTGTCTGTGCTCAGTCAGATGCTCTGCAGTGGGTGGTGGATCACTCAGATGGTTCACCAGGATGTGATGGGCAGCCTGAAGCTGTTGAGATCCCAATTCTTTGCCTCAGACAGAATTTTCTACCTTCTGTTTCCAGGAAATGTGTTGAAAGTTTGATTTCCACAAAAAGCCTGCTTGGGAAGGACATGTAACTGGGATTATTTTTGCTCTACTTACTTGTGCTTTAATAACTTATGGTCTCCTCTGTGCTTGGTTTTTGTGTCTTTCCTCTCCAGCTCTTGAGGGAAAGGCTGTTCTAGAGGTGGGTTTGTCTTCACTGCTCTACTCTGCTGGCAGAGGTCTGGGAATTAAATAAAACAATCTCTCAGGAGGAGATTTTAAGATAAATAGGCAGACTTTGTTTCCTCCCTCTATGTAGGCAGATTGTTTCACAGATCAAGTTTAGTTAAAAATAATTACCAATGTTTTTTTTCCCAGTGAAGTGGAGTATTTGATATTCAGAATGTTTTGATACAGGCAATGCTTCAACTTATTTTAAACTCAAATAAATCTTGCAGGTGCTTCGTGGTCCTTTGAAATCTGCACCTGTGAGAGTTGTTGCTCTCCTGTTGGCAGCAGCTTTGTCTGCACTGGGGAAACATCTTCAAAGGTTAAAGGGACTGAGCTTTTAAAAAGCAGGAGTTTGCCTTCCTGGGGGCAGTTTATTTGTTCCAGTGATCATAACTCAGGGTGGATGAAGATGCTGTGGCAGATGTGGGGCAGCAGAGCTTGGGCAGGGCAGGTGGGACAGACAGAACCAGCCCTTCCACTGCACTGCTCAGAGAACTGGGGCCTAATTAAGTTTGTGCCTAATGGGCCTTAACATTTATACTACAGCCAGTTCATAAGGGGACAGCAGTATGCACTACACAGCTGAATTCCAGGGAAATGCAGCTTTAATAGCTCAGTTAATAAACTTTGTACTCTCAGTGCCTTTTCTTTTAGATGCACTCAGCACTCAGTATTGCAAACCCACCCATTCTGCCTTTGTAAATAGATGTGTATACAGTTACACACTGGAAAGATCTTGGATAACTGAAGGATACCTTAAAGGATAATTGCCAAGTGCTAAAACCTGAGATTCATGAAATGATATTATCATATTGACTTTATTAAAATGAATAGAGTGTATTCCCCAGTGCCATGTGATCAAATGTATCAGAGCAAACTAATAGATCTAAAAATAATCTGCACAAATACCCATTTGATATCCTGCCCAGGGGGATTAGAGAGCTGAAATCCTAAATTCTTGCTGGGTTTGTTTTTCAGAAGGGTTTTTAGGGCTTTTTACTTCTCCCCTCTTCCCCTGTAAATATCATAAATCCATCATAACATAGATTTTCTCATCTTTTAAAGGGTTTTGCAGACTTCTTGTTCCTGATACTTTTATGTCCATCACTTGCTGAGGACAATAAGCCTTGTTTGAGCCCTTCATGGGAAAAGTGGGCACTGGGGGGGCCTCCTCGTGCATCCCCATGAACAAATATCAACAGGATTAAAACAAAAACAAAGGGCAAGAGAAAATTCCTGAGGTTTTGGTTTCCAGCTGTTTACAAATTAAGGATGATGCCTCTGGGTCAGTTGCATTTGCTGAACTTGTGAAGATCCTTTCTGCCAGTTGACAAGTCAGGAATTTCAGGACTTGCTTGGTCCCAGTAAACTGCTGCAGTATTTCAACCAGTTCTCTTTCTATCAGTCTTGAGATGCTTTGGGTTTGTTAAGGTGTCTGTGAAGGAGGATAATGAACAGTGTGTGGCTTTCATTTGGCAGCAGGAATAGGGCACACATTGTTATTCTGGATCTTCCTCAACAGACAAGTCCTCAGCAAGGTTTGTCCTGCTGTTTGTGTTCTTAGTGGATCCTCCCCTATTTTCTCCAATTAATTAACAAGGGTTTGGGTCTTCACTTGAATAGATTCCTTTAAACCATTTACTGAATTCTTCAGTTTCTAATTGCATCAGCATGGAATTCAGGGAGGGGTGTACCTCCTGCTGCTACTCCCCAGTGTTTTGTTACTTGAAAGTTTGAGCATCTTCCATGTTGTTGTTTTTGTGGGTCTCCAGACTGGCCCCTGGAGCCTTCCAGGGAACAGTTCCTGGGAGCCAGGGAGGCTGGGAGAGGTAGGAAACACTCTCCTGGTTCTGTGCTCCCTGCTTGGCCTCACTCTGTGTGACTCAGCTGAGTGCCCAGAGACTCCTGGGCTTCTGATCCCAGCTGGCCTGGCCAGGGAACATCAGGGACCAGTCCTGGCCAGGGAATAGAAGGGATCAGTTCTGGCTGGGGACCAGTCCTGGCCCGGGGAATAGCAGGGATCAGTCCGGCCCAGCAGGGACCAGTCCTGGCCCAGGGACCAGCAGGGACCAGTCCTGGCCCAGGGAATATCAGGGACCAGTCCTGGCCCAGGGAATAGCAGGGATCAGTCCTGGCCCGGGGCCCAGCAGGGACCAGTCCTGGCCCAGGGACCAGCAGGGACCAGTCCTGGCCCAGGGACCAGCAGGGACCAGTCCTGGCCCGGGGACCAGCAGGGACCAGTCCTGGCCCGGGGACCAGCAGGGACCAGTCCTGGCCCGGGGACCAGCAGGGACCAGTCCTGGCCCGGGGACCAGCAGGGACCAGTCCTGGCCCGGGGACCAGCAGGGACCAGTCCTGGCCCGGGGACCAGCAGGGACCAGTCCTGGCCCGGGGACCAGCAGGGACCAGTCCTGGCCCGGGGACCAGCAGGGACCAGTCCTGGCCCGGGGACCAGCAGGGACCAGTCCTGGCCCGGGGACCAGCAGGGACCAGTCCTGGCCCAGGGAATAGAAGGGATCAGTTCTGGCCAGGGAATAGAAGGGATCAGTTCTGGCCAGGGACCAGTCCTGGCCGGGGGACCAGCAGGGACCAGTCCTGGCCCAGGGAATAGAAGGGATCAGTTCTGGCCAGGGGACCAGCAGGGACCAGTCCTGGCCGGGGGACCAGCAGGGACCAGTCCTGGCCCGGGGAATAGCAGGGACCAGTCCTGGCCCGGGGAATAGCAGGGATCAGTCCTGGCCCGGGGAATAGCAGGGATCAGTCCTGGCCCGGGGAATAGCAGGGACCAGTCCTGGCCCGGGGAATAGCAGGGATCAGTCCTGGCCCGGGGAATAGCAGGGATCAGTCCTGGCCCGGGGAATAGCAGGGATCAGTCCTGGCCCGGGGAATAGCAGGGATCAGTCCTGGCCCGGGGAATAGCAGGGATCAGTCCTGGCCCGGGGACCAGCAGGGACCAGTCCTGGCCCGGGGAATAGCAGGGATCAGTCCTGGCCCGGGGACCAGCAGGGACCAGTCCTGGCCCGGGGACCAGCAGGGACCAGTCCTGGCCCAGGGAATAGCAGGGATCAGTCCGGGACCAGCAGGGATCAGTCCTGGCCCAGGGAACCAGCAGGGACCAGTCCCTGTGCAGCCCTGCACTTCCCATCTGTGACAACCCCTCTGGTTCCTCACAGGGCAGAAGTAGGGTCCCTTCAGCAAGTGCCAGAAGTTAACATTAATCACTTAATTGTTAATTGAAATCTTAACTAACTTGCACGGAATGATTCGTGCTCCACGCTCTGCCCTGGCCAGCATCTGAGTGCTGCCAGGAAGGCTGCCCAGAGATGGGTTTGCTGTGAGCACACAGACCAACCAGCTTGTGCCATTTCATTTTCTTTTTCAAGAGAAAACTCTTAATTCTTGAAATTCCCTTGCTGAGGTTGCAATAGCCTTCAGTTCAAAACAAACCCTCTGCTCAAACCCCGAGATAAATGAAGTAGAAGGGCATTAAAACACTCTTGGATAACCTCATTGTCTGTTTCCAGAGCATTTTCTGGGCCGTTGTGTAAGGGCAGGGCTGGCTCCAGGTGCTTTCTGCAGAACACCCTCAGTGCTGTCTCTGCTCCTCTCTGTGACCCCAGGGGGTACTGGCTGCAAACCCTCCCTGGTGCTCAAGGCTTTCTCTTGGCTTACCCAGGCAGACTGAAGGCTTTTCAGTCCAGTGGAACCTTGTACCTCTAGAGCAGAAAGGACTGATGGGACAGGAAGAGCCAGATGCTGCCTGGGCTGTTCAAGTGACACCCCCCCCCCCCCGGGTGCTTAGTGTGGATTTGCTGAGCAGGGGAAGGAAGAAACTGAGGAAACACCACCAGAATTGAAGCAAGGTGTCCCACCCCCTGTGCCTGAGCTGCTTGGCTGGCAGAGGGGCACAGGCACAGCTTTCCCTCGTGGAGAGATGGGAAGGTGTAGTCAGACTTGATCTTTTCCAGCCAAAGTGAGTCTGTTTCTATATAAAGCATTCATATTGTTGCAGATCTAGGTCATATAAGAAGATGTATAAATGGCATTATCTCTCCAGCAAATAATCCTCTGACAGGGGTTCAGAATGAAAGGTTAAAGTTGCCTTTTTGGGGAGTAAAGAAATAACCAGCATCCCAATCTGCAGTGGTGTCAGGGGCAGAGCAGCCTCACAACTGCTGCTCTGCTGGGCCTTGCACTTGCCACTTCCCTTGGATGTTTGCCAGGGAAAGCTCAGAAGGACCCATTCCCTGGCCTTGTAGTTAAGCTTTTTGTTTCATCCTTTTATTTCCTCTTGCTGTGTAAAGCTCTATTCTTGCATCCTCATCTCCCATCTTGGGTTTTGGGTGTTTGCCTTTATCTTCCTTTGTTCACTGCCAATACTAAAAGCACTGTCATTCCTGTTGTTATTAAATAACTCTTACTGTAGAGGAAAGATGGTTTAAGCATTAATTTGCCTTTAACATGGACATTAACAGGCCTGGAGTATTCCATAGAGTCAAATGATTGCCAGTGTTCAGCTTTTTGGTGTGTTGTATGTGGAAGGTCTTGCTGAAATGAGCTGTTTTCTGAGCAAACGTGTCAAGTGTCACAGGTTGGTGTGGCTAAAACTGATGGAATGTTGGCAGTTCACAGGAATGAATGGGTGCAGCAGCACTGGTTGCTTTTCATGAGCAAAGGCCTTTATGAGAGAATCTCTTTGCAATAAAACAGGTTTTATCATCCAAACCAAAAGTCTGTTTTGTAATAATGGTTGTGACAAGTTAGTAGTTGAATTTGAAGCACTGTTGCCATTATTAGCTTCATAACCACCTTATTTCAGTGGGATTCTGGCTGGGCTGCAGGTATGAGTTGTTTCAGGAATACACTGTGGAAGTTGCCTTGGGGTTGTTTGTCTTTCTGAATCCCTGAGGCCAATTTTTACCATCTTTAATGTATAAGCCAGGAGAGAGGAACCTGCACCAAACCTCCCACGGATCAGTCTCTGGAGCTGCCATCAGCTTTCCATTCCTGTGGACACTTTGGATTAGGGCTGGCCAGGAGCCTCAGGTGCTGCAGGTGGAGGAGGCCAGGGGGTCCATCAGTGCCACCCACTCGTGTTGGGAGCTCTGGGATGTGCTGTGGGAAGGAGTGGTTGGGCTCATGGCCAGCCTGGAGCTGCTGCTGCTGCTCCACAGGGTGGAACAAGCCAAGCTGCAATTCAGAGTGTCCTCCCTGCACTCGCTGGGGTGTTTCTGGAGCTCCCTTGGCTCTGGTGGAGCTGCTGAGGTGCTTTGGGCACTGTGGGCCTCCAGCAGTCCAGCTGGGCTCGTGGAGTGACCCAGACTAAACAGTGGAAATCCCAGGATCTTTTCAAAGGGTTGTGTTGTGGCTCTTCTTCCCTACTGGTGCTTCACAGGTGGATGTTACAGAGAGGCCAGTATAAAATAATTCATGGATGTGGCATTCTCCCCTTTGGATTGGCTAACTGTGCTCCTTCCCAAATATGCAGGCACAAACACCACCCATCAGGGACTCTGGACCCACACCAGCTCTCACTGCAAATTGTTTGAGACTTAGTAGTAAATTACTGGTTACAGTAAGAGTAAATATAATGAGAATAAACCTTGTTGTCAGGTTGGACAAACCAGTTTTGAGGAGACTCTTCAGAAGCTTTCCCAAGGAAATTGTCAGGAGAACTGAGGGATGAAGAGAGAGAGGGAAACAAGGAAGGAATGTTGAGTATTAAATACAAGTGTCCACAGGTGATTTGTTTGTTCACACTCAGGTATTGCCATTTGATAGTTCTCTGCAGAAAGCAGACTGAGAGTCATTTTTGACATTTATCCAGATATTTTAAAATTAATATTTTCTTTAATACTCCTACAGAGAGGAAGATTCAGAAAGTGAGAAGGATAAGAAGATCTGGTACTACAGCACAAAGATCCAGCTGGCAGAGCTGATTGAGTGCCTGGACAAGGATTACTGGGAAGCTGATCTATGCAAAACCCTGGAGGAGCTGCGAGAGGAGGTGCATCGGCACATGGATGTGACAGAGGACCTGACCAACAAAGCAAGGGGCAACAACAAGTCTTTCCTTTCTGCAGCAAATGGTGAGAGGGTTTTGTTTCATGGGAATAAATGCTGCACTTTGACTCAAGCAGGTGTGTGTCATGTTATTGTGCTCTGCAGGTGGGTGGTTGTTTAGTGATGACAACACACTTTCTATTGTAGATGAAATTTTGGACATTATCAGAGCAAGAAAAGGAGAAATAGTGGAAGATAAAAACACAGGAGATGAGGAAGGAGAAAAGGCCAAAAGTGATGTTGATAATGACCAGACAGATGCTGAGAGAGACAAGGAAGACTCTGGAGACCAAGATAAAACTGAGGAAACACACAATGAGCAAGATGTGGAAAAGGAGAAAACAGAAGGTAAAAAACTCTGACTGTGCTTTAACAGCTGCATTTAAGTGAAGTGAATCTTTAGTGAAGAGCCTCACATTTCTTTAAGTGTTAATGTGATACTTTTTTTTTGTATGGTTCTCTAAGATATTTCTGTAATAGGTGGTATTTGTCAGTTCCTTTGTGCTTGTGCATTGTAGCTGTTTTTCTAGCTAAGTAATTTCACCAATTTTCCTGCTTCTGTGCAGCTTGTAGATCCCCTGCCTTGAGGCACAGGAGGCACTTTCAGGTTGGGATCACCAGGTTTATAGTAAGCCATATTACATCCTTTTCAACTTTTTCCTCATCACAGTTGGTTTGTTCTTTGATTCTCAGTCAACATTATCTCATAGCAAAGGGGGAAAAAGGAAAGGAAAGGAAAAAGCTCAATATTTTTCAGCACTATCAACCAAACAAGGTGCTGAAGTTGCTTTCTGTGGGTGATGCCAAATGACATCCTGAGGCATAATAAAGAATATCCCTAAAGTTTTGTTGTGCATTTTACTGTAGAGGCCACAGTCGTTGGGGATAAAAGTAACTCTGTGACACCAAGTGATGACAACACCACAAATCCCTCTGCAGGAGACAGTAGTTGCCCTGAAGGGAAGAGCGTGGGGTGTCAGTCAGAACCCCCCGATAGCAAGAACGTGGCAGAGAAGAAGGTGGCACCAGAGCCCCCCCTGCAGCTCTCAGGTACAGCAGGCACTGTTACCAAGGCCTCTGGAATTTGGGCAATCTGTTTTTCTCTCTGATTTGTCCACTAAAACCATTCCCAGTGTGCATCACTCATGCTGTTTGCCTGCAGTGCCATCCTTTACTGCTGCGTTGTCATTATTAACATTTCAAAGTTACTTTTCTTCCAACTGGTGCTTGAGACCCTCTGGGACATGAGCATTTGTTTCCATGCCTCCCAGTATGACTGTGGCTGAGCTTTTTGTTCTCTATTTCTTGTATTTTATTTTTCCATGGTGGTCCATGATGATTGTTAGCATCCTCTAAAGTTTGTTTCAAGTTCTGATTTGCTGCTGGCTTGTGTATTATTTTAACCTCTCATTTACTGTATGAGTTGCTAACAAAGCATTTTCCTCCAAGGTTGCAATTGTCATGGCAGGGATTTTAAACAGAATAAGCCCTTGGATCTTAATGTGTTTTGTTCTGCCATGTCAGTGATTCAGAAGTCATCATATATACTATTTAATTTAAAAAAATTAACCAAACTTTTAATTTTGGAATAAATGGCACTTGATTAAATATAACTTAAATTATCAGTGCACCATTCAAGAATTATTTTGTATTACATTTAGAGTTATATTCTGTATTTGCCAGTTAACCAAATGTTGTTCAAAACAACTGATTAGTGTTAAAATGATGAGTATTTTGTTTTCAGTTCTTAAAAGTCTGAACATCCTCCAGCCTGTGCTGTGTCCACACTCAGCGTGTCCTGTTTTACAAAGTGGTGGTAAATGTTTTCCCTCCTACAGAAACAGTTTGTCCTGCAGATACAGAGTGTAGTTCTTGGACTTGTGAAAGTCACTGCATCCAAACCTTGTATAAACTTTCTTCACGGGAGGACAGAATGAAAATTAGGATTAATCTGTGAGCTGTGAACCTCTTAATACTCTTATTTAGTACAGAAATTGTCCCCATATATTTTAGATACTTGGCCAAATATTTTTGCCTGTTCTCATAAAGTTATTAAATGGAAGTTTAGTTGAAAAGTTACACATCCAGTAATTTTGTTTCAGACACACTTAGGGGTTTGTACTTTATTTTAAAGATTCTCTTATGTATTCATCATTATTTATTATACCTTCATAAGACCCATCAGACTGTGAGGAAGGGGCTGATATTTGATGTGAGCTGATACTTTCAGAGGTGCCAATTGAACTGGAATCTCTGGGGTTCCTCAGAATTCATGTGCTGAAGAAGAGACAGTCAAAGACTTGGGGGGAAACAAGGGCATGTGAGAGGTGTGTGTGCTTTGAGAGACAAGTAAAGGACAAGGAAACCCAAAGAGGGAAATCATAGAAGCTGCAGGAAGACCAGATTTCATGAAATCTGTATTCTAAATGCAAAGCAAAGCCTCAGCAGAGAGATTTCTCTGGCTGGATTTATAGCAAAAAATTGTCTTGGGTGAAATATGAATGTATTTTAAATACAAGTATGAATTTCAGTTCTTCAGAGCTGTAGAAGTTGAAACTGCTTGAAACAGAACAAAACCCACTTCCAGGGATACAGTGCTCTGAAGGGAAGGAATATTTTATCAGTGTTTCCCTCCAGTCCTGCAAAACATGTTCTTCTGACTTCTTTTGGTGCAAACTTTAAACTTTCAAAAAATTGCACTGATCCATTTGAAAGAAAAAGAAAAAAAGCTAAAAATGCAGTTGTTCTTTTGTAGAAGAAACTGGCCAGATGATCCCCAGCAGCAGTGGCTGTGCTGCCCCTGCCCAGCCCGAGGCTGAGAACAGCAGTGGCAGTGAGCAGAACGACTCCTTCAGGAGCCTGGAGGATGCTGACAATGCAGAGGGGGCTTCCCAGGCCTCAGAGGACATAGGTAATCATAAATTAATAACAATAATAATTATTAGAGGTCTCCAATTTTTCGCTAAACTTTTCCCTCTTGTAACTTCTGTACGTGAACAGAAAACTCCCAGTTTATAACTCTGTGTTAAAAGCCTTTTTTTCCCCCTGGGCAGGAGAGAAGTCTAATGGGGAAAGGAGTGATTCTCCAGGAGCAGGGAGAGGCACAGGAGGCTCCACACGGATGCTCACCAGGCTGAGGAATCCTGACAGCAAACTGAGCCAGATGAAAAACCAGCAGGTTGCTGCTGCAGCACAGGAAGCAAACAAGTTATATAAAGAGCCCAGAGAGGTTTGTGCACATCTTGGAAGGCTCAAAGGAGTACAAAAAATGTTCTAGAGAAATGCCAATTTATTTAAGCTGTAATAAATTTTATTTAGAAATAAAGAAGTGATTTTGGCAGGCAGTGCAGGCACATGAAAAGCAGGAATAATGAATTTCCAACTGGGGAAATTGGAATGTCACAGGAAGGTTTTTTCCTCCCTGGCCTTTGCCTGTGCTGTCTTGGTTGCTCTCCACAGAGTGATATGCCAGGGACCCAATGCACTGGTATAAATGTTCTGTGTGACTGTGGGTTGTTTGTTGGGGTTTTGGTGCTTTGTTTTGTTTCTGGTTGTTTAACTAGCCCAGTTTATCCAGGAAGGAAGTGTTTGACTGTTGGCAGTTGGGTGC
Organism: Pithys albifrons albifrons; assembly: GCF_047495875.1. Classification (NCBI taxonomy): domain Eukaryota; kingdom Metazoa; phylum Chordata; class Aves; order Passeriformes; family Thamnophilidae; genus Pithys; species Pithys albifrons. Next base: position 904,125 of record NC_092476.1, on the reverse strand, counting down.
AGTTGGTTGCATGTTGTTTGGTGTATTAATTTTATTTTTTGTTAACTGATTTTCCAAAGAAAGCATTTAGTGTATTTATTGACAAACAAATTGGACCAGTGACTTTATCCATGCCAAGATAATTGTTTGCTTTGCTCATGTCTGAATTGTTTGAAGTACCAAGGGGGGATTCACAGAAAGCCTGAGGTTAGTGAGGCTGTTTTCCCAAAGCTCCCTCCACAGGCATAATGCAGAGCAGAAAAACATGTTCCTGTTTGGACTGGGGAGCCTGGAGAGTGCTTTTTTGATGTTAAGATTGATCCTGGGAATGTCTTAACTCTGTACAGTGATGAAGGACATGGATTAGTGTATTGCTAAACAGTTATTTGCTTCCACAGACTGAGGCAGGGCATTTTTGTTCTTGTATCCATAGACAATTGAAGCCTAAATCATAAATGAATAAATAAATGGAAGCATTGGACACTGAAGTGTGCATGTTTAAACTCCCTCTTTCTCTCCCAAGGTTCTGGTGGTCAACTCTCAAGGTGAGGTGTCCCGAGTGAGCACGAAGAAGGACGTTGTGATTAAAGCAAATATGAACAACTATTTCAAGCTGGGGCAGGAGGGGAAGTACCGTGTTTATCACAACCAATATGCCACCAACTCCTTTGCACTGAACAAGCACCAGCACAGGGAGGACCACGACAAGAGGAGACACCTCTCCCATAAGTTCTGCCTGACTCCAGCTGGAGAGTTCAAGTGGAACGGGTCTGTGCACGGGTCCAAAGTTCTCACCATTTCCACCTTGAGGCTCACTATTATCCAGCTGGAAAACAATATCCCAGCATCCTTCCTTCACCCTAACTGGGCTTCCCACAGGTAAATTAAGACATGGAAATATGCAGTCTTGTTTTACTTGTGTTTTTGCTAACAGTGTTATTGAGCAATGGTCTTTGTGTTTTCAGATGAGTGCTTTGGTGTGTTAAAATATAAGATAATGTGTGTTTGTGATGGGTGGCTGAAAGGATTGTAAATGTGAGCCAAATATTAAAATCTGGGAGTCTTTATCCTCCCCTTGAACCTCTTGACATAGTACAGGTGTCAGTGCATGTGTGTGCCTCAGGTTGCTCCCTGTTTCCCACTTCAGGTCTAACTGGATTAAGGCTGTTCAGATGTGCAGCAAACCCCGAGAATTTGCACTAGCACTGGCTATATTGGAGTGTGCAATTAAACCAGTTGTCATGCTGCCCATCTGGAGGGAATCCCTGGGCCACACCAGGTAAAACTGATAAATATCAAAGTGGTTTTGACTATGAGAACTTACTTTGGTTTACAATTACCAGTTCCTCTAAGCCTGTAAGAATTATATTTCAATTGAGTCAGGCATTCAGCACCTGAAGTGTTTTTTCTCAAAGGCATGACAGGATTTTATAGTCGTTGCTCCTGTTTGTTTTATCTGAGCCAGAGTCTCAAAGTGCTAAAACTTTGGGAGAGTGGAAGAGCAGATTTCAACACTCAGGTCAGTGGAGTCTGGTTTTGTCTCTCATTGTGCCATGGGAGCAGCAAATAGATGTGTCTGAAGTTACAGACAGGTTCAGGCAGCTCTGTTGGCCTCACTGCAACAGCCCTAAAAAGTTGCAATAATACAAAAAACCTGATACTGGGCATTCCTCTGAACTTCAGGTATTTATTGTATTCAAAGGGGTAGTCTGTGCTGTTGACTTCTTAATTTGCTTACAAGATCTTGTACTTAGAAGCACTTAAATCTGTGGGTTAGATTGCGCAGAATGACAGCAATAGAGAGAGAAGAGAAGGAGAAAGTGAAAAAAAAGGAGAGGAAACAAGAGGAAGAAGAAACCATGCAGCAAGCCACGTGGGTGAAGTACACATTTCCTGTCAAACACCAGGTGAGCCTTTCTGTTGTGGGAAGAACAGAGAAAATACAGAAATTGGTGGTTTCTGACTCTTTTCTGGTTTTATTTAAACTTCCAATGGTAATGTCCTTGTGCTACTCCCTGCACTTGGATTCATCCACCTCATCTTGGCCTGACTTTGGTCTGTGTGATGCTCTTGGTGGCACTGCCTGAAGTGACAGGTGTTTGTGTGCCACGTGCAGCCTGTCCCACTGGGAGGGCTCAGGTGCTTCTGGGAGTCCTGTCTGTAGGTCTGTCCCTGCCCAGTGCTCTGCTCCCCTTCCCACTCCCTCTTCCCAAAAAACCAGCCCAGCTCCCTGTACTTGGCACTTGTATAATAAGATGGGGTCTGCTATAAAAACCTCTTTATAGTCTCCTACTCCTTTTGCTGGAGTGGTTCTTTGTTGTAAGTTTATTCAAAAACTGATGTCATCTTTCAGCTTTTAGGTAAATAGATTCTCACTATGACATTAAATAAATAAGGTTTTTAGATGTTACTATGATAGACTCAATTATCAGCAGATATATCTTTAATTTTAGATAGTACATTATTTCACAAATACACTTAAAAAGTCTGTAAGTTAAAGATTTTGGTTTGGGGTTTCTTTAATCATCTTTGGTTTTTAAATGTAAACATTAACAATGCAGCAAATAGTATCATTAATGCTACTGTTTTAAAACTGTGGACAGGTTTGGAAGCAAAAAGGAGAGGAATACAGAGTAACAGGCTATGGTGGCTGGAGCTGGATTAGTAAAACCCACGTCCACAGGTTTATGCCCAAACTGCCAGGAAATACTAATGCAAATTACAGGAAATTGCTATCAAGTAAGTGTTGGCATTGCTTACACAATTTTTAATTACAGTGTATTGTTTCTGTGTGGTATTTCTCGTGCAGACTTCAGGAATAATGTTCCAGGGAAGCTTTCATGGATATCTACAAATCTCTGTCAGTGTGACACGTTCAGTTGTCACAGGCATTTTTTAGCTCCATTAAATTGTTGCAGTTATGAAGTTCTGTGTAGTATTTGTATAGATTTGTATATAACATATAGCCTTGTCTAAATTAGAGGTAGATCAAAATGATGTAGATAATAAAAACCAAAAAGTGACACCTAAAGTATTGGGGGGAGTGTGTGTATGTGTATATACATATATATATACACACACACACATATGTATATGTATATATTAAATATTGCACTAAATTTAACCTGTGGTGTTACCACATAACTGAATTCTCTTTCTGAATTTCACTGCTCATGTACAAATGATTCAAGAGTTAAACTAACACTAAAATGTGGCAGGGTACCAAAAATATTCTGAATAATTGAAATAATTTAATTTGTTAATAGCAAAGAGTGAAGATGAGAAATGCAACTTGGATAAACGAAAAGGGCCAACGAAGGTGAAAACAGAGAAGGACAGAGCGAGGGAGCCCCGAGATGTGCAGGCAAAAGACAAGGCAGATGGTTCAGAAACCCTGGAGAAAGTGAAAGAGGAAAAGTTGTGTGAAGAAAAAGCAGAAGTTGATACAATTTCTGAAAACTTAGACCATGCAAAAGACACAGGTGATAATCTTATGCTGTTGTAAAACTACCTGTTCATTCCCACTGCATGAGTAAAAGCACAGAACCTCAGAAATAACCATTGAGAAACTGTGTGACAGGTTCTGTCAAGGCATTAAAATGTCTCAGGTAAATGGTTATTATCATTCTAGTAGTGTCTGAAAGTTCTGTTCTTTTTCCTTGAAATCTGTTCATATGCTAAAAGTTCCATTTATTTCTTAGTACTGAATGCAGAATTATAGTGTGGTATTCATTGTTGGGGCACTCAGTGATTCAGTTGCTTCTTCTTCACAGTGGAAAAAGAAATCGATGGTGAGAATGACAAAGTCATCAAGGAAGAGCCCATGGATGTAGATGATGTGAAAAGTGAATCCTCCCTGAAGGACGAGGACGGCCCCTGCAAGCTGGATATCATCAATGTCAGCGAGGGCTTTCACTTAAGGACTTGCTACAAAAGGAAGGTGAAGTCCTCCAAGCTGGACGGGCTGCTGGAGCGGCGCATCAGGCAGTTCACCCTGGAGGAGAAGCAGCGCCTGGAGAGGCTGAGGCTGGAGGCTGCTGGGAGAGCGGGGGGCACAGGGGCTGGGAGCCCCCAGGGACACCCAGAGCAGCCACTCAGGAGGGGCAGGGAGGGCACCCAGGGTGACATCTCCGCCCAAGGTCAGCCCTGTGTGTCAGGGAAGAGCCAAGCTGAGGATGCAGAACGTGACTCTCTGCCCATCAGCAGCATCTCCTCAACCAAAACTGGTGAGGAGGATGAGCCTTTGACAAGCAAAGGAGAGGGGCAGCTCCTGGGTGAAGGCTCACCTCACTCCTCTGAAGGAGAAAGCTCCATTCACAATGATGGGAAAGAGAACAGCCCTGAACCCATGGCTGCTAAGTGTCAAGGACAGGAGGCTCTTGGAGAGCCTGAGAGTTCTTTAGTGGATGGTTTGAAACAAACCAGCACAGGAGGCAGAGTCAAATGGGATGTTTCAGACACAGATGAAAAATCTTTGAAACAAAAACTACCTATGACCAGAGTATCTCAACGAGAGCTCGAGAACTTGGGGCCAGTGGTGCCTGAAAGTGGCTGTCGAAGGGATCCTGTGGCCACTCCTGAAAGACCAGAGTCAGATTCTGAACAGCAGAGCAAAGATCCAGAAAACAATTGTATCACAAAAAGCCATGAGGAAACATCGTCCTCTCAAGAAAGTGAAATGGAGGAAGAAATTGCTCCTGTAAAGACTGAAAGTAAATCTGAAAAGAAAATTAAATTTCACCAAAAATCTGCTAGTAAAGATCTGGAACCACTTAAAACAGGGTTGAGTTCTGAAAGAAACTTTGAAAGTCAAACTCTGGAACACATGGATGGGGTGGATGTTAATGAGGATTCACTGAGCTCTAAACTAACAGAGGCTAATGGTCAGAAGAAAGGTCAGGAACTGAAGGTGGAGACAAGCACTGTAAACAAATACCTTGATCAGACAAATGTAAATACTGACAAAAGGAATAATAAAGATGAAGAAACTGAGACAGATGTAGGAAAAGAGAAGTCGTCATTTCAGATGAATGGAAAAGACAGTGCCATTAAAGGGTTATCAAATGCTGACTGCTCAGTGAAAGACACCTGTGAAGCCAGGGCAGGGGATATTGAACCAAAAGTTAATAATATTAATAAGTCCCTTCCAGAACATGAAATAAAACCCTTGACTTTTAAGGAATCTGCAGTAAAACCCTTCATGAATGGTGACATCGTGGTAGAGGACACAAAGGACAAAAAGAACGTGGACTCCAAGTCCTGTCTGCAGAGTTCACCCAGGTCTGAGTCTGGAGAGAGTCTTCAGCCAGCAGGTGAAGTTCCCAAGTATGTGCAGAAGGCTGGACAAAACCAGCTTTCTCCTGAGGGATCTGCCAGTGCTGGCTCTGCTTCCCCACCAACAAAGACTGTCTGTAAAGATAAAAGCCTGAGCAGTGAGACAGAATCCATGGAAACTGAACCCACTGAGGAGGGGAAAGTTCCATCTCCTGCAGCCTCATGTGAGGAATCCACCTTGAGTAGTCACTTTGCTGACCAGAATGGTGTACAGACATGCAAAATGGAAAATATCAATGGAGAAAGCAAAGTCAAGACTGTTATTACTGAGGTGACAACCACAACTTCGACCGTGTCCACGGAATCCAAGACGGTGCTTAAGGTGGCAGAGACTGGAGCTGCCAGCGAGGAGAACACCACAGTGGTTTCATCCACAGAAAACTGTGCCATATCCACTGTCACCACCACCACCACTGTGACCAAGCTCACCACTCCAGCCACAGACAGCAACACTGATGTCATTTCTGTGCAGGAGCACAGCAAGACAGTGGTTACAACAACTGTCACCGACTCCCTCACCACCCCAGAAGGCACTTTGGTGACTTCCATGACTGTCAGCAAAGAATATTCCACAAAAGACAAAGTCAAGTTAATGAAGTTTGCAAGACCCAAAAAATCTCGTTCTGGAACTGCCTTACCATCTTACAGAAAATTTGTTACCAAAAGCAGTAAAAAAAGTATATTTGTTTTACCCAATGATGACTTAAAGAAGCTGGCCAGGAGAGGAGGGATCAGAGAGGTTCCCTATTTCAATTACAATGCAAAGCCTGCCTTGGATATCTGGCCATATCCATCCCCAAGACCAACTTTTGGGATCACTTGGAGGTACAGACTTCACATTGTTGAGGAAAAGTTCAGGGTGTGAGGAAATTAATTGAATTTTAAAATACAAGTGATACACATCTGTGCCCAAAGCATGCACATTTTATTACTCAATAATTTTCTGTATTGTTCAGTAAAAGCAGAATGGAAAACTCTTGTCCCATTGGTTTGGGTGGGTATTTTTCAATGCATCTTGATTTTAAGGTGTGATTCATACTCTGTCTTGAAGGTACCGACTTCAAACAGTCAAGTCCTTGGCTGGGGTGAGCCTGATGTTGAGGTTGCTGTGGGCATGTCTCAAGTGGGATGATATGGCAGCAAAAGCTCCTCCTGGGGGAGGGACCACCAGGACAGGTATTATTTCTTTAAATTTCTGTGTTTGTTAATGCAGAAGCTCTTGCTGTTAATATTGAGTATTTCTGTAAGTGCTCGATGTCAGTTGTGGCATTTGAATTATTTTAGTCAACAGTTCTTACGGGTTGCTGTGTCTTTGCCTTGAGTGTATTTTGTAGATTGGAGACTTAGCTTTATTTGTTGCTCTTATTAATGTACTGGGACTAATCTGTTGTAGAAACAACTGAAACTGAGATTACAACAACAGAAATAATCAAGAGGAGAGATGTTGGTCCGTATGGAATCCGGTCAGAGTACTGTATAAGAAAAATTATTTGTCCCATTGGTGTACCAGAGGCTCCTAAAGGTATGTTTGCTCAGACATTTTTCCCCTCTCTGTTATCTCCTACAGAAATTAAGGTAACTGGATCTTTATGTTAATTCAGACCATCAGGGGAGCAAATACAGCTATTCATTCACATCTGGGAAACAAGTGATGCATTTAACAAAGGGCTGTGATTTATCTGAAGCTGGAAAGCCTTCCCCGTTCATCAAATGGGACTGACACAGACACTAAGCTGGGGTTACACTTCAGTTTAGTTTTGTGGTTGAGCTTAATGTGTGTGTTTTGACTGTTCTCCAAAGAAACCCCAACACCGCAGAGGAAGGGACTGCGATCAAGTGCCCTCAGGCCAAAAAGGCCAGAAACACCCAAGCAAACAGGCCCTGTGATAATGGAAACGTGGGTGGCAGAGGAGGAGCTGGAGCTGTGGGAGATCAGGGCATTTGCTGAAAGGTAAATGAACTCAAGTGAGCCTTTAAACACAGCGGGTGTAACGGGTGGGATTGTTAAATCCGAGTTCCCACTGGAGGACACAAACTTGGTCTCTGTGGTCAGTAAAAGCACATCTGTGTTGTGTTGTTACTGTGCCTTTTGATAGTCAGGCTTGAAGTTGTAAAGCCCAACTGTTTGCTGGTACCAAAAGGAGTTTATGCAGATGCTACAGATTTGTTAGAACTAATATTACATTGATTTTACCATGCTTAGGAACTAGTCTCTGTTTATGCTAAAAGGTTTTTACTGTAATGCATGGAAAGGCATTAGGTGCTGTTAGCATGAATTTTTACACACAGAATGTATTAAATGCTTCTATAATCCAAGGAAAATTAATGTGTACAAGTAAAGTAAAGGTAAATTCAGCCTGAGAATATTCAAGTTGTAAGATAATTTCGGTATTTAGTGCTTAGAGTTGGAACAACCTTGTTGAGTCTCTTGGAAAGAATAATTTTAAATTAATGGTATCACATTGGTTGTTTGCAGTCTCAGGTGCAATTATAAAAGCCAATTTTAAAGCCATGACCAATTTTCCAACGCTCTTCAGTCTTGACAGTTGTTCTTATAAGAGCAATTAAACTGGATAAACCAGAATCCAGTGTGATGGTTGGATTGTCTGTGCTGCTGTAACTCACTCTTGGTTGTGTCTTTGGCAGGGTGGAGAAGGAAAAGGCACAGGCAGTTGAACAACAGGCTAAGGTTAGTGAACAGAAGAAGGCAGAGGAATTCAAGGCCCAGTTGGAGGCTCAGCTAAAACACCAACGTTTGGCTGCCCAGCAGGTGGGGAGCTGCTGGTTGTCCCACCTGTCAGCAACTGCTCACCACATGCATTCCAGTGGGGAATGAACTTTATTCTTAACCTTGCACCATTTTTCACATAGAGAAAACTAAACTAACATCAAACAGTGCTGCTCCCATTGTGTACATCTGTTATTTTGAAACAGGGTTAAGGCAAAGCTTTGGTTTGGATTGCCTTTTTTTTTTAATTGCCTAATTTGTAACACTTGGAAAAGGTTTAGTTTTTTTCTGTTTTAAAGAAGGCTGAGAAGCACCAAATCTCCAGGTAAGGTCATCAGTGTGTAATGGAAAGCTGTCCTGGAATACAGGTGGCTCAGGAATACAGCTGCATTTCATGCATCAGTCAAATGGAGTATTTTGATTTTTATTCTATTTTAAGTTGGCTGAATGAAGCCTCTTGTTAATTTTATTTAAATATGTGTAGATATGTATATGTATTTTTATATAAATGCATGCAATTAAAATTGGGGAACCCAACACCATGTTGGTATTTCACATACATTATGAACTGTTTTCCAACTTACTCCTTTCCATTTCATCCTCCCTGAAGAAATTAAATTACAGTGAATGATTGTTTCAGATTTGTGGGCATTACTGCACTGCTAACCAGCCACTGGAATTTAAATAAATAAGTACAGAGAGAATTCCAGTAACACAGGGGAAAATATTAGATTAGTTGAAATTTCAGAAGAGCTTCTGATGCCATCCCTTCACAAAGGGGCTCTCTAAATTAAAAGTACCTTCTCAACAGTTACAGCTCAGAAGGTCTATGGGTAAGGTAAGGGGGTTTTAACCTCATTTCCTTAAGCAGGCTGCAAACTGGATTCACATTTCAAACAATATATTTTTAAATTGCATTCTTAATGGTGAAGTAGAATGATACAATCCCTTTTTTTCTGTAACTGGCAGGATCCCAGTGCAGGAAGCTCTAAATTTAAGAATGTAAATAGTAAACTGTGTTGATAAAGATGTACCTCTTTCTGACATAGATGAATGCACATGGTCAAAGCCAAATATAAATGATATTTTTCAAAATTTTTAACCTTTCTTTATTCTGAGACTAATATATTGGAGGGGTGTTAAATAAATCTGGAGTGAAATCACAGAATCCCAGACTATTCTGAGCTGGAAGGGACCCCCAAGGATCATCGAGTCCCAACTCTCAAGTCAGTGGCCCACACAGGGGATTGAACCCATGACCTTGGCATTATTACAACCAAATTTTTAACCAACTGAGCTGATCTCAGGGTTAAATGAACTTAAGCCAAGGATTTTCAAGTTGTTGTACAGGAAAGTTTCTGGCTGTGTCCTGAGCAGAGTTTAGTTCTGCAGGAGGGGGAGCCTGTTCATCAATCAATCCTCTTCAACTTGAACTAAACCCCTCCCAGAGTCCTTTATGTTCCATGCTGGGCAGAGACAGTGCTGGTGTTGCACCGTGTACAGGTGCTGATGGTCCCTCTGTGTCCCCCTGCCCCACAGAAGCGGCTGGAGCAGCAGAAGCAGGTCCCGGCAGGGGCGGTGGGCCCTGTGGCCACCACGTCCAGCAGCACTGCCACCACCGTGTCCACCCCTCAGAAGGTCGTGGTGGGCCCCCTGGCAGGCCCAGTGCCCACGGGAACCAAGGTCGTGCTGACCACCAAAGTGGGCTCTCCAGCTACAGTCACATTCCAACAGAACAAGAACTTCCATCAGACTTTTGCCACGTGGGTTAAACAAGGCCAGGCTTCAACAGGTAAGGAGCCATTTGGCACGGGGAGAACATGCTGGAGTTCATCCTGTGGACATCACATCTGTAGACTTCACATCCTACATGCATCTCCAGAATGCACAGCATTATTACATCTGGTTATCTGTGCTCTTAACTCTCTTGCTATGCCAAAAGGACATTTCTGAGATGATACCTGTCTAGTTTTAACTTGCTAGGAAGTCTTTACTTCTGACCTGTCTCATTAATTTCTGACAGTTGTTGTAGTAATCATTAATGAAATCATTCTGTGGTGTACCATACTGTTTCCAAGAGACTCTTTACCAGAGAAAGCATGACCCATTCGAACACAAAAAGAAAAAGCAAAACCCATCCTGTAGTTTGCTGTTTCATACTTGACAAAAACAGTCATTTCACTGACTAATTGTTCTGCTCTAAACCTGCCTGTTCTGTGTGCCTCACTAGCCACTAGCACAGCTGCCAGCTCAGCCACAAGCATTGCCAGCACAGGGCAGACCTTCCAGCTCTCAGGCAGCCCAGTAACGATGGCAGGGAAAGTGATAACTAAGCTGCCACTCCCTGCAAACAGCAAGATTGTTGCCGTCAATGTGCCATCAACTCAAGGAGGTAGGGAAAGGGAACTGAATGCCAACTGTGTGCCAGCTTGCTCATTAATGCTCCACTGACACTATTTTACCAGTGGAGTAAAGTGTGACTTGAAGGGGGAAAGATGATAGAGGTGATGACGAGTTTCTAGAGCTTGTTCCCTCCCCACCCCGTGTTGCTATTTGTGTCTGTAGGGGGAAAACTGCAAGGTTTTTTGCCTGTGAATTATTCTGCATTTCCTAGTGTGAATTTAGGGCTTTATTTTAAACACTGGAATGAAGCATGCTTTTTTTCTTTGTTATCTAAATCAACAAATCAACTTTCTTTGTTAAAAAATCTGCTGTTTTTAGTTATTAATGCCTACAGCTGCTCTTCACTGATGAGCAGGAGTTGGGATCCAGACTAAGATGAGTGTTTTTGGTTCTTGCCTCCAGGAGAGGACTAAATACTTGGAGATGTGTGTGTATATTGAACAGAAAACTCAGTTCTCTGTCTCCATTATATTTTACATCTGAGCAAAGCCTGAAGGCTGCTGGTTTTGTACTGAGAGAAGAATTGCCTGTTTTCCTCAGCCCCACAAGCTTGTCGGTGACAGGTGTTTAAACTGGTCTCCTGCATTTGAAATTAATCAATTACAGCTTTTAATGGTTGTATAACAGTAATTTGTGGCACCCTGTCAGTGCAAGGATTTCTTTGCAGTTACCATCAAACTGACCTTTGGGAAGATTCACACTTTGCTTAATCTTTTCTAAAATACCTGTTTCTTAACTTAAAATGTAGTTGGACTATTGGCAAAGTGTCATGCTGCTTCTTTTCACAATGTGACAAAGTCTCTCCAAGAAATGTTGAAAGGCTCAGAGGTGTTCTAGAAACCTGGAGACTGAGTTCTAAGTGCCACCCTGGAGATGCATTTGCTTCTTTTGCTGGCCATGATGTCATTAATGAATTCTCAATTTTTCTTTAATTAGGTGTGGTTCAAGTTCAGCAAAAGGTATTGGGTATCATTCCATCAACTACAGGTGCAAGTCAAACCTTTACTTCATTCCAGCCAAGGACAGCAACTGTTACCATTAGGCCAAACACCACAGGGACATTAGGAACAACAAGCACTTCACAGGTAAGATGTTTTTCTGACTATTTAGTGCAAAGAAATGTGGGTGCCTAGATTTTAAGTTATTGGGAAACATTAAAAGTTCTGTCTAGTCCCTTTCTAGTGTTTTTTTCTAAGGAGGTACAACAATTCTCTCCAGATGGAAAAATCAATTGAGCTTGAGTGAAAAAATACTGGATTAGCTTTAATCTTATAATTTCTTACTGTATTAAAAAAAATCAACCCCCAAAACATACATTACAAACAGCTTTTCCTGAGTTCCCCTGTGCCCACAGGTGGTGCCGGGGCCTCCGCTGCGCCCGGGGATGACGGTGATCCGGACTCCGCTCCAGCAGGCTGCCCTCGGCAAGACCATCATCCGAGCTCCTGTGGTGGTGCAACAAGGTATCCTTCCTGCCAGTACGTTCACTTTACTATCTCAATTTCAGTGTCAGATCCGTGGGTTCTTTCCCTTCGGTGTCACTGTGTCCCAATGCAAAGCTCCCTCATTTTGATGCTTGACTTTTAACTAATGACCCTTCTAACTTTTCAAGGTGTTGGGTGCAGGCTTTGTCAGTGTGGTTCATCACTGACACTGGGAAATGCAGTACTTACTCAAAATAAGTCCATTCATTTGGGAAAACAAAACCTGTAAACCTTTAGAGTAATTGTGCATTGAGAAAGCCTCTTTTTTGCTGTTTTTTCTTAAAGACAAGCTAAGTGTTTGAAGTGCTCCATATCTGTGCAAATTTAATTAAAATAGTAGACCTTTTGCAGACATTTTTCAGTCAATCACCCAGACAAATGGTCTGTGGAGCAAGCTGGTGTGCCAGCTGCAGTGTTTGATCACCTGTCTGATCCCCATCACACCCCACTGCAAGCTGTGCCTGGCACTTCGTTGTGCTCGTGGTCAGAGTGCTGGAAACACGTTCCTGACCCCCAGCTCCTCTCTTGCAGGTCAGACCCAGCAGGTGGTGACTCAGATAATCCGGGGGCAGCCTGTCTCCACAGCAGTGTCCAGCACCAGCACAGCCTCTCCCAGTGCTGGGCAGAAAGCTGCCCCCAGCCCCGGGGCTGCCCCCGCCGCGGTGCCCGCGCAGCCCCCGCAGCCCCCGCGCCCGCAGCAGGGGCAGGTGAAGCTCACCATGGCCCAGCTCACACAGCTCACACAGGGACAGGTAAGGCACTGCCAGCCCTGCTGGGGGCCTCTGCAAACACCCCTCAAACCATTTTGTATTCACCACGGTGGTGCATCTGCTCTTAAATTTATTTAGAATGACCATTGGCAGAGTTTTACAGACTCAAAGAAGCTTAAATAGTGTCTGTAAAGTTTTCACGGTTGCTTCCTGTTGGATTCCTCAGTAAGGCAGCTGGCAGCAGGATTGTTTAGCAGTAGGGAAAAAAGTCTTTACCAGCAGTAAGGGACATCATTATTCTGTATGGCCAATTTCGTAGACCTTCACATCATAATGTTTGTTCCTTGTCTTTTGATTTTGTGTGAAGATTTAGTTTCTATTCTTGTTACTCAGAGTCTCAGAGGAAAAATTACAGTATCTGGAAGTGAAGGAGGAAAAGGTTCTTGCAGTTCCTGCTGAGATCAGGAAAAAATAAGTTTACAGTCAAGCATAGGGTAAAAATAGACTTCATTGAGTTATCACAATACCTTTTCTTTAAATTATAAATAATACACATGAATGATAGTGATGTACAGGCTGCTTGTTGCCATGTAAGATTTTTTTATGTGAAGCAAGACTTGGAGCCAAGGGAGGGGAGGTTTAGATCAGATATTTGGAAGCAATTCCTCCCTGTGAGGGTGGGCAGGCCCTGGCACAGATTGCCCAAAGCTGTGGGTGCCCCATCCTTGGAAGTGTCCAAGGCCAGGTTGGACAGGGCTTGGAGCAACCTGGGCTGGTGGGAGGTGTCCCTGCCCATGGCAGGGGTGGGATGGGATGATCTTTAAGGTCCTTCCAACCCAAACCATTCTATGAGTCTACAGCAAAGAGTCAGAAGAATTTTTGTAGGGATCTTACTCTCTTCTGTGGGTTCACAAAATGTGTTGCTAACTCCAACCCAGGCCTCTGTTGATGACAGAATTGCTGAAAGTGTATTTTAGTATGTCATGATCTCAGGTGCCAGTTTGAGATTGTAGGAATATGGTTGGTGGTAAAAATAGTGAATTCTGAAATCCAAACCCCTAATTGTTCTGATTTTCAGCAAAGTCTGTCTAAGAATTATATCACTAATACATTGATATTAACTTTTTTTTTAGGGTGGGAGCCAAGGCTTAACTGTGGTAATTCAGGGACAAGGTCAAACTACTGGTCAATTACAACTAATCCCTCAGGGTGTGACTGTGATACCTGGCCCAGGACAGCAGCTAATGCAGGCAGCTATGCCCAATGGTACCATCCAGAGGTTCCTTTTCACCCCCCTGCCAGCAGCTGCTACAACAGCCAGCACAACCACCACCACCACCACCGCTTCTCCTTCCACCTCGGGTAAGCCATGTTGTGCTCAGCACAGACAGCTGTGCTTCCATCCGCAGGGGGGTGTCACACTGTTGGAGGGGGTCTGTTGTTCCAGTACCTTTGTTGGCAGTTGTTACAGTGCATTTGCTGGCAGTGTATTGCAGCCTGTTGAATTTCTGCACAGGGCTTTGCACTGGTTCTGCAAGGTTTGAACTGGTCAGCCTCTCGGAGGTGGCGTTTGAAGCTAACGGAGTGTTGGTCTCCCTGTTGGCAGGTGCTAGGGAGCAGAAGCAGGTGCCGGCAGCCTCAGCAGTGCCAGCAGTGCCGGGGCAGCCGCAGAGCCAGGCTGTGCTGCCCGAGGCCCCGAGCCAGCCCGAGGCACCCGCTCCTGCCGCCGACCCCGCGCTGGCTCCCGACACGCCGTGCCCAGCACAGGCTCCACCGCAGCTCGCGGGGCTGTCCCCGCCCTGCCCGACACAGCCACAGACCGCAGTGCCCCCCGGCCTGGCACAGCCGCCAGCTCAGGTGAGCCACAGCCACAGCCCATGGGGCTGCCCCCTGCCAGGCACAGCCACAGCCCACAGGGCTGCCCCCCAGCCAGGCACAGCCACAGCCCACAGGGCTGCCCCCGGCCAGGCACAGCCACAGCCACAGCCCATGGGGCTGCCCCCTGCCAGGCACAGCCACAGCCCACGGGGCTGCCCCCCGGCCAGGCACAGCCACAGCCCACGGGGCTGCCCCCGGCCAGGCACAGCCACAGCCCACGGGGCTGCCCCCGGCCAGGCACAGCCACAGCCCACGGGGCTGCCCCCGGCCAGGCACAGCCACAGCCCACAGGGCTGCCCCCGGCCAGGCACAGCCACAGCCCACGGGGCTGCCCCCAGCCAGGCACAGCCACAGCCCACGGGGCTGCCCCCAGCCAGGCACAGCCACAGCCACAGCCACAGCCCATGGGGCTGCCCCCGGCCAGGCACAGTTGCCAGCAGCTCAGGTGCCCACCCCTGCCCTGGTGCCCCCCCTGCCCACACACACTGCCCTGCCCAGCCACAGCACACACAGCCCCAGGGGCAGGCACAGCCACCAGCAGCTCAGGTGCACACCCCTGCCTGCCCCAGTGCCACCCCCTGCCTGCACACACCACCCTGCCCAGCCGCAGCACCCGCAGCCCCAGGGGCACACCTCAGTCCCCACCCTGCAGAGTTTCACTCAGGTCCCTGTGCAAGCCCCAGCTCGGCCCCAGCTGCACCTTCAGCTGGCAGTGCCTCTGCTCCAGCAGCGAGGGCCAGCTCTGTCCCAGCTGCAGCCTACTCAGGTGCCAGGCACTGTGCCCCAGCTCAGGAGGCTGCAGGTACCCACTCAGAGGGTGGGGACAGTGTGGGTTCTGTCCCAGCTGCAGCTGCTCAGGTGCCAGGCAGTGCCCCAGCTCAGGAGGCTGCAGGTACCCACTCACACCCAGCACAGCAGCCCAGTGCAGGCTCACCAGGCTCAGAGGGTGGGGACAGGGCACACAGCTGTGCTCAGGAGCAGCTGCAGAGTCCAACAGCTCAGGGAGCAGCAACAGAAGAAAAAGCAGCAGCAGGTAGAAATTAGACATGAGCACACCCTTCAGGCTTCTAATCAAAGTGACATTATCCAGAAACAGGTAAAGCTAATAGAAGGAAATTAAACCTTAATGAATGAAACAAAGCTTGTTTTAAATGCCTGTTCTTGTTAACAATGTTAATACATTTGATAGGCAGTTAATTTGATTCTTGCACAGTTAGTGCAGGATTGCTTTTGGCCATTTAATTAAATATTCTAAGTTAATTCAGCACATCAAGTCACTTGTACCATGTTTACATTCCTCTGTCACCTCAGTTCAACTCACCACTGCCTGCTGGGACAATCCATCTTTATTGTCAGTTCAGGGAAGGCAGGTCATGGCCAGGAGAGCTGATGGGCAGAACACACCTGCAGTGCTTTCATTACCTGACAACTGAGGTTCCAAGGAGGTATCTGAAATGTAAAGCTGTTGGGTGGCTGCAGGGCTTAAAACAAAGAAAAAACCCATGTATTAGGCACTCACCATTTTTAAAATAAAACAACCAATCACTAAAGAAATACAGTCAGTTGACATTTAGACCCTGGGTTTAAACTTGACATAAGCAAATACCCTACTCTGAAATGGGGGGGTGGTCATTTTCAATTTCTTTTCCAATTTTTAAATAATTGTTTTAAAGGAGCACAGCTCCCCTGATAACATCAGCTTTATTTTGTCACTTGTTCTCCCAGTAACACTATGAAACACTGGCTAAAGTTTTCATCTTTTGTTTTGGATTCTGTATCATCCTACAGGTGGTTATGAAGCAGAATGCTGTCATAGAACACTTGAAGCAGAAGAAGATGCTGACTCCAGCTGAGAGGGAAGAAAATCAGAGGTGAATGTGCATCACAGTGCATCTTTACATGGGAAGGTTTCACAGGGATAACATCTTTGGATGGTGGCATAACAAAACACTGATTTGTGAAAACCTTGAAGAAATGTTGCTGGTTTAAAATTTAAAGTGACATTCAGAAGTAACTTTTGTAATACTCTTTAACTGAATCCTGTATAATCTCAATTTTATTTTGGTTATATGTTTTGAAGTAATGTTATATATTGTGTTTGGAGCTGGCCATGGTTCTTAACCTCAAGGTAAGAACCATCCTTAAAGGAGCACAGCATTTCATTTTCTAAAGGGTTTGGAATAGAATGGGAAGGGAAAAGTAAATTCAGAATAACTAAAAGACATTAATTTTCAAATGAAATATAAAAATAAATGGAAATTGCAGAACAGGTGAGCAGGGCAATACATTTATAGTTGAGTGTACAACAGGCAGATCAGAAATTAATCCTGAGCTGTCATTAGTGAAGAAATTGGGAACTGTTTGATAGTGAATTTTATGTCTCTGCTCACTGGAGTGAGGAAATGTCTGTTTTAAACATCACAGGCTTCCAACTCACTTTCATCCTACATCAGAATAAACATTCAGCTCTTTCAAACCAGTTTGTGGAAACAGAATTGAGTGGAAATACCTTTAATCTTATTAATGCCAAAGCTTTGCTGGGAGTTGTTGAACAATTAGTACTCAGATGAGTTAAGTGAAATTGGGGCTTGTTGTTGAGCCTCACAGGGCCTTGGTCTGTGCACAGGCAGGAGTGGGAGCACTGAGTGTGCTGAGTTTACCTTGTGCAGCTTAACCAATACAGTAGTTTGGCTTGCAGTGACCAGAGACCTGATTCTGTGTTCCCAACTGGGAGTAAACAGCCAGCTCAGCACAATGTCCCTTTTGTTTGTCCCCTGCCCAGGATGATTGTGTGCAACCAGGTGATGAAGTACATCCTGGATAAGATAGACAAGGAGGAGAAGCAGGCGGCGAAGAAGCGGAAGCGCGAGGAGAGCGTGGAGCAGAAGCGCAGCAAGCAGAACGCCACCAAGCTCTCCGCGCTGCTCTTCAAGCACAAGGAGCAGCTGAAAGCTGAAATACTGAAAAAAAGAGCACTTCTGGACAAAGATCTGCAGATTGAAGTGCAGGTAAGGGCAGAGACTCGAAGGCTGATGAGATGTTAAGCTGAGGGAAACACATCTGGTTTAATCTTTATCTGTTTGCTCAGTGGGATTTTGGGGAAACTTGCAGGAAGAAGCTCTAGTTGGGAATCTCTGTGGAGTTACTGTATGTCCTTTGGATGCCTCTTGGTTTTCTTCTGGACTGAAATGACCTTGTTCTGATAATTTACAGCCACCAGGGTAGCCCAAGAGTGTGATCCCAGAGTGTCATCCCTTAATGTTATGTGGACGTCCTTAGGGACGTGAAAAAAGTGCATATTTAAATGGATTTAATTGTTTTCTTTTGGTTAAGCGTGGGGATTTTTGCCAGGATCTTAATCCTGTCTTGAAGTAATAATATGAAGTGCCTCCCTCTCTATTTATCCATTTAATACACTTCAGGAGGAGATAAAGAGAGACTTGGCTAAAATTAAGAGAGAAAAGGAAAAGGCCCAGGCAGCAGCAGCTGCAGCAGCCGCAGCCGCCGCCGCCGCTGCCCCACCACCACCACCCCCAGTGCCACCAGTGCCACCACCACAGCAGGCAGCCAGCGTCACCTCCTGCTCCTCCACCACTGTCCCAGTGCCAGTCTCCTCCCAGAAGAGGAAACGAGAGGAGGAGAAGGACTCCTCAGCCTCCAAGTCCAAGAAGAAGAAAATGATTTCTACTACCTCAAAGGAAACGAAGAAGGACACAAAGCTTTACTGCATCTGTAAAACGCCTTACGACGAGTCCAAGTGAGTGGTGGTGCCCCAGCCCCTCCCTGCATGTTCCCAGGGCAGGGTTAGTGTCAGTGAGAGTGCCAGGCAGTGCTAGAGCTGGAGGCAGTGGCAGGTTAATGCAGTGAGCACTGAGGTACAGAGAATAAAGTCTCTACTTCCCACTAGCAGTTACAAATATTAACATCCTTGATTTCTCTTACTGTTCATGGTTTATCTCTCCTTGTTTGCATGTCTCCATTGTGTGACCTTCCTGTCTCACATGCACATCCTCTTTTCTTTTCCCCTCCGCTCCGTTACTCTTTCCTTTGCTGTTTTGCCTCTGCCTCAGAAGCAAGTGACAACTTGGTTTGGGCAAGTTCTTGTGGATAAGTAGCTTTGGTACCGTCTTCTAGTAAATGGCTGGGTTTTGTGAGTCAGTAGCCAGTGCAGGGGGCTCTGAGCCACTGGA
Source organism: Pithys albifrons albifrons (assembly GCF_047495875.1). Classification (NCBI taxonomy): domain Eukaryota; kingdom Metazoa; phylum Chordata; class Aves; order Passeriformes; family Thamnophilidae; genus Pithys; species Pithys albifrons. The sequence goes on along the minus strand of NC_092476.1, from coordinate 885,419 downwards.
CTGCAGTTCACTTTGGACAATGTCTCAGGCAGAAATGGTTTCCATGTGTTATCATTTGCATCCCAGGGCTGATTAAAAAGTGAATATTTAAGCATTTGACAAAGTGAAAACTGCAGTTCTCTACAGTTTGGTTCTGACTGTGGATGAGGAAAAGTATTCATGCTACATCCAGGGTTAGTGAGGAAACGTTGTAAGTGGTGGATGGAGATCCAGTGGATTCCAGGGAATGGTGTTACATGTTCCTGCTTTAAGCTAGAAGTGACTAACAGCAGTAGTTAGTAGTGGTTAACATCTGAGAGCTGTGTAGAGATGGATGTAAAATAAATCTGATCTCAGATCAGTTCCAAGTGAGCATTTCTGTGCTCAACAGGTGACCATACCCAGGGCATGAACTGGTGCCTTTTGGTGGTGGTTTAAATGCTGGTAGCAGAGGGAAGCCAGAGAGCTGGAGTGGTGCTTTCTCTCCAGTGGTGGTTCTTCCTTCCAAGTTTAGGGCCAGGATTAGGGGATCTCTTGAGGCTCCTTGTAGCCTTTTTTGGGTTTTAATCATTTTTCTAAATGATGTTGAGGCCTGTGGGATTATTTTCCTCTTAGTTGTTGAGTAGCTCTGCCCATTCCACCGTTCTGGGCTGCTCCCTGTGCTGCCAGGAGAGCAGAGTGGTGCCCTGGCTGTTAATTCATTGTCCCTTCTAAGGAATATCTTTGGGAATGTTGTGTGTGTAGGGCTTTGTCACCCAGTGCACTTAGGAGGGGACCCTGTTCTTTGGCTGTGATACTGGACTGAGGTCTGTGTTAGTGAGGGACACAACTGGCACAGAAATGAGAGGAACAAGTTTTGATTGTCAGCTAAGTCTGTGATCACAGAGGGAATTTTGGTAGACTGAATCAAGAACTGTGCTTCAGTGCACTGAATAGGACTTCAAGGACATGAAAGGTTAGTAACAGTATCCTCAGCAATATGATGCAGCTCTGCTGCTTAGCTTTCTGTGAATTTAAAATCTGATGTTCTTACAAGTGAAGGCTGTACTGTTGAACTACTTAATCCTTTTCCTATTTGGAAAGGGATTAGTCAAAGTTTTAAAACCATTTTCTGGGAAACAGGTTTTTTATTTTCATGTATATGTAGGCATCAGATCTTCCTCTGTGTGCTGGTATCTCTTTTCTACTTCAGAAAAGATAGATATGCTACTTGAAAAGCAGATTTGTGGTATTTTATGAATACCCTATGCATTTCTTTGGATGTAGTAAATTCTGCTGTGTATTTTACTGCAAATTTCTTATGTTTAGCTCTCATTTGTGGTACTCCAGGGTTGCAGGGATTTGCTGATTCTGGTTTTGAGATGGTCAGTAAGGACATATTTCCAAGATTCCTACTTAGATTCCAATTCATTTGTTAAAGCCTGATGTGGCAGCTGCTCCACGTTGCAGTGCAAGGTCTGGCATCCCCCTGGATGTCCCTGTGCTTCCACATCCCCAGGAGCAGACACAGCCCCTCCTGCTGACAGTTGTCAGAACCTCTGTCTGTCCATTCTTTGTGGCAGTTGGGTTGTGTGATCCTTGTTCCAGGATTTTCCTGTCTGCAGGATCTGGGTGTGCAGGATCTGGATTGTTTGGAACCCGGGGCAGCTCCTGCCCTGGTGCTGCTGTGGTGCCCCAGGGGTGTTGGAGGCTGCCAGGGTGGCAGGAGTTCTACAGCAGCACCTGCCAGGGGGTTGTGTTCTCCAGAATCCAGGAGGATGGAGGTTCCCAGTCCGCTTGCTTGTGCTCAGGCAGAGAGGATGGCTGTGCACCCTCCCCATCTGGTTGTCACTAGTCAGAGGTGTGTCCTCAGGTGTCCATACACGAGCTACAAACATCCTTGCATAATATTTTACAGTTTTGTCACGTCATTCTGTGCAAGGTCCCATTCCCATGATTCTGTCCCTGGTTCCCTCCACTTTGTGTCATGCCATACCTGGTTCTGTCACACAGCTGTGTCTGAGAGGAGACATTTTTCACTCCAGAACGGTCCACATTCCACTTTGTCGCAGTTTTCAGTAGTTTATTATCAGTTTTTCAGTGCACACCCCCCAAAAAAATTACCCCAGCAAGATTTAAAGCTGCCAACCATGGCCTGACCCCATTTTCTTTCGTGCCATGTTCCACCAGGAGTCCCCCACGGCTGGTTGCATGTTCTTGTAGTGTACTTGTAACTCCTAGTTGGTGTTTGCGCTTCGCTTTTGTTTTTTAAATTAACTGAGACCTACATTTTCAAACCTTAAGGAAACGTTTCAGTGGCTTTTGAGCTGCAATTTTGAAAATGTAAATCTTTTTCTTTGGCCTTGTCTTTTTGTGCCTTTGATAGTTTTCCCACACGCACATTGAAGGCAGGAGATCTTTAGCCCAGTCTGGTTACATATTAATATGTACATATTAATACATGTGCATTTTAATTTAAAATTGACCCCAGTGACCTCATAGCTGCAGCATGAGCTAGTTTGTAAGGGCAGGGAGCAGGGAGACAGAAAGCAGGCCAGCAGCAAGAACATCAGAGAGAAATGCAGGGAAAAGTGCCATGCCATTTGAAATGACAATTACATTGTCATTTTCATTGTGAACACTTTTAGGTTCTATATTGGCTGTGATCTTTGTACTAACTGGTATCATGGAGAATGTGTTGGAATCACAGAAAAGGAGGCTAAGAAAATGGATGTGTACATCTGTAATGAGTGTAAACGGGCACAAGAGGGCAGCAGTGAGGAGTTGTACTGTATCTGCAGAACACCTTATGATGAGTCGCAGTGAGTTCGGATCAGAACCTCTTATTCCATGTCTAGGTAGCAAACTGCTCTGACTGTGCTTTCCTGTTCCTTGCCAAGCATTAAAAAACCCCAAAAATGGTTATTCTGCATATATTGTATTCATTCGTAATACAAATTGCTTTCTGGTAATTGTCTTCCCCTCCCCACTCCCCCAACCTCCCCACAAATGTTTCTGTTCAGTAAATGTTTAGGAAAAGTGGAGTTTTCAGGGTGGTCAAAATGGGTTGTGGTTTTTATGGCAAAACACCAAGAATTCAAATTGGTATTTATTTATTTATTTATTTATTGGTTTGTTTATTTATTTATTGAGTTATTTATTGATTTATTTATTTGTTGAACAAGGGATGGTTGGATTAAAAGACAAATGCTGCATTTGGTGGATTTTTTTTTGTGCTTTGATCTGACTTAGAAAACATAATTTTAGTATGGGGGGGCATATGGTTGGTATGTGATTATATATCTAAATATACACCTTTTACTGTAAGGCTTTGTGTCATAGAATACCCCTCCTGTATTCAATTACAAGAATGAAGCTCCCATATGAAAAATGCTTGTGTGGAGTGAACCAAGCCCTAGCTGTAGTCCAGTGTGTGCAAAGTGCATCTTGAATTGGTTTGGATGCTGGCTGGGTGAGACTTCTGCCTTTCCACTGTTCCTTTCATCTCTGAAGCAGAGCAATGAGTTCTGCAGTCTCCATGGCTTGGGAGTGCCTGTTGTAAAACTGAGGAGCTTGTTCTGAAGTGGTGTGTAATTCACAGCCTGTTTGTAAACACAGGAACAGCTGGAGTGGTGTCCTTAGAACTTGTCACTGAACCACCTCGTTGTGTTTCTCATGCTTGGGGACTGCAGGGTTGTGTGCTGAGTGTAAAGTGGGCACCACCCAGCCCAGGGCACTGACTCTGGTCTTGGCTCTGCAGGTTCTACATCGGCTGTGACCGGTGCCAGAACTGGTACCACGGGCGCTGCGTGGGCATCCTGCAGAGCGAGGCCGACCTCATCGACGAGTACGTGTGCCCGCAGTGCCAGTCCACCGAGGACGCCATGACCGTGCTCAGCCCCCTCACCGACAAGGACTACGAGGGGCTGAGGAGGGTCCTGCGCTCCCTGCAGGTGAGCAGGGGGGCTGCACTGCTGCCCTCACCCTTGGGGGGAGGCTGCTCTGTCTGGGGGAGCAATTCAGGAGCAAAGCTGTGCTGTTTGGGGAGGGGGCAAAGCTCTGCCAGGGGAGGTTCAGGTTGGATCTCAGGAAGAAATTCTTTCCAGAGAGGGTGCTCAGGCTTTGGAATGGGCTGCCCAGAGAGGGGGTGGATTCCCCATCCCTGGAGGTTTTTAAACTGAGCTTGGCCGTGGCACTGAGTGCCATGATCTGGTAAAGGGACTGGAGTTGGACCACGGGTTGGACTTGATGATCTCAAAGGTCTCTGCCAACCCAACTGATTCTGTGATTCTCAGTGCCACTGTGTGAGCTGCAGACTTGCCTGGCACTGCTGTGGTGGGGGGTATTTACAGTCATTACTGTGTCACTGCTACTGGGGCAGTGAAACCAAACAGTCTGTGCAGTGGAAGGCTTGGAAAGGAGGCAGGTTTAGAATCCCAAAGGGCAGAGTGGGAAACCAGCTGGACAGGGTGTGCAGGGTGTTCTGTGCAGGGTGCAGGGCTGTGTTCTGTGCAGGGTTCTGTTCTCAGATCGCTGGTTTCTGGTCTACACTTGTGTGCTTTAATTCAGTGACACATTTCAGCAGTGCTCCCATGGGGGCCATTACCAGCCTGTCAATGATGCCATCTGATAACAAGAATGACATCACTATCAGAGGTCTCTTCCACCCAGCTGATTCTATGATTCTATCTGATACAGTACATTTCTGGGTTGTCTGTCACTCCCAAATAAGCTTTTTCTGCCTCAACTATAAAGAATTTTTAAGAATTCTTAAAATTGTGGTGACAGAAATCCTGTAATACTTTTTTGTTGTCCTATATTTTGCGTACATTTATGGAAACAAATTAATTTTTGATTACTTGAAAGCACTCTCAGCAAGCTCATTCCATCCTCTTCCATGCAGCCTGTTCAGCACAATATCCTGTTATGTCTGAATTTCACAGTTTCCTGTTTTGAAGCCCAACTGCTCAGTCATTGACATATGAAACATCAGATGAGAACTAATCACTTTTGCAGATAATGCTGCACTTCTTCCTTAAATTCAACTGTAGACCCCAACAGATAAAAGGATAATGAAAATATTTAGCTATTAATGGTGCTAATTTGACTTCAATTCCCTGCAGGCTCACAAGATGGCATGGCCCTTCCTAGAACCAGTAGATCCCAACGATGCACCAGATTATTATGGTGTCATTAAAGAACCAATGGGTAAGTGCTGATGACAAGGCCTGAGTGAGTGGGTTTGGGCTTTTGAATATCAGATTCATTCCCTGCTGACCAATTCCAGCCATGTTTTGTAAAATACCCAGTTTTTGCAGTCAGGCAAATGAAACAATGTCATTTCTCACTGATATGTTTAGAAGTTCATGGGGGTTAATTCATCTACTTCTGGCTGAGTCCTTCACCCTAAATACTGTCAGTCTGACAGGAGAAATGGGAAAGCCAGTGCAGAAATAGGATAGAATTCTTGGGTTTAAGTTGCTTCATTTAAAGAGGACAACTTTGTTATGTTTTCCTTTTCCTGTTTGTTTTCTGTCTTTGTGCATCTGCTCCTACAAAGTTTGGGATGTTACTCCAGAGCCTGAGGGGGAGGTGGTGCCAACACCAGGAGTGTGACATGCACCTTATGGAGCTTAAAATCATCTTCATCTGGCCTGATCCTCCAGTTAATTTTGTATTCCTTGAAACTTGTCTTTAAAGCTGTAGGAACAGAGTGGATTCAGATGCTGTGCATGTGGGGAAAGCAAAGAAAAAGGGAAGATGCTGCAGCACCTCAGGGCTCTGCTTAGCAGGTGGTTGGGAATAACCTGGAGAAGCCCTTGAATGTGGAATCTGGGAACATCCACCTCCTGACACAAGTGCTGTTGGGAATGTTATTCCTTTCCTTTTCATATCTCTGAATGGGAGCCAGTGTATCATTTGAGCTTTCCCACCTCCTCCTTGGTCATCTGAGAAATAGGAAAGTTAAATTTAGTACCTTGGCAAAATTGTAGTATGTTGTCTGAAAATAATACTTTTATTTAGAAATTGTGTCCTTTTCTGCTCCAAAGTTTTGGGTTGTGCCATTAGGAAAATGTTTAACAACTCCTGTTTCATAAGTGATGATAAAGTTTATAAGGGAAGCTCAAATAACAGTATCATTCAGCATATGATGATTGAATGGAATAAAAAGTGCATTTGCTCTTTCTGACTTCACTTGGAGGAAAAGGCACTTGTAAGTGTACAAGTAAATCTGTGTAAATAAAATACACCAGGTAATCCAGGCCCCTCTGCACTTGTTTTCACACACTCTGGCATTACTAATACTTCAAAATAAGCACTTTTAGGGACTTTTTCCAAGGGCAGGTAAGTTGTTTTTCTCTCTAAAAGTGTCACTAGACATTTACACAGTATATTTATTCTGGTTCCTCTCCCTCTTTTAAGGGATATTTGCATTAAAATAGGACAATTACTGCTCCCTTCACCACTCCTGTCTCTTTAATGTGTCTGGTCAGGAAGGATGAGGGCTCTGGCATTTTGCACTTGGAATCCTTCCATCTGTGCCATGTGTGATGAGCAAAGCAGGTCAGGAACTCAAAAATCAGTCAGAAGGTGCAGTGCCAGTAACTGAATCCAGACTGCCTGACCTTTTGTTGCCCTTAATTCCTTCAGAGAAAGGCAGGAGGTTCCTGCAGGAGCCCCAAGTTTTCCAAGGTGACTTTGCTGTTGCGTTGTCCTTATTTGGCTGCACAGGTGTCCACGCAGAGGTTTGTCCTGAGGGAGCTCCTGGTGTCACCACCAGCGCTGCAGGGACAGCCACTCACTGCACGGGGCTTTGTTTCCCACAGTCCCCACCTGGCTCAGGATGGAGCCCTCATTTAACCCCTCTGGGTTCCTTGCAGACCTGGCCACCATGGAGGAGCGGATCCTGAAACGCTACTACAAGAAGGTCACGGAGTTTGTGGCAGACATGACCAAAATTTTCGATAACTGCCGTTACTACAACCCCAGTGACTCCCCTTTCTACCAGTGTGCAGAAGTGCTCGAGTCCTTCTTTGTACAGAAACTCAAAGGGTTTAAGGCAAGCAGGTAAGTGGGGCTGTTCTGCTCACAGCTGTTGTGGTGTCCCCTAAAGCCCCTTTCTAAGCCCACCTTCATGCAGGGCTTCACTGCCCCTGGAGAACTTGCTTTGAAAGGGAAATCAAACTCTTCTAGAATGGCCAGCTCTGATTTTTTGGTCCAAATTAAGCCTAAAGTGTGATTTTGTGGAGGTTACTTTGGAATGTTTGTTTCAAAGTTGTTGTTTCATAGAAATTTGGGCAGTATCAGGAAGGTATGAAATTTGAGTGACACTTTAACTTGTTCCTGCAGAAAACTGAATAATTTCTGATCAGGACAAATGCTGTGTCAGAGTTCTGAGGGTGTTCTACTCTGCAGCAAATACTTCCCATGCTAATGAGAGACAATCCTGCTGTGAAGTTTATAATCCAATGGAAGAAATTAAAATACTTCAGTTTTACCCCATCTCTCATCTTTTTATAACTTTGAAACAGAGGGGAAAAAATGCACATTGAAATAGTATATGAAAAATGATCATAATTCAGACATTCCTGAAACAAAGACTTGCAGCTCTGCTGCACATTTTTGTTGCTTGCCTGTCCCATCCAGTAGCACATCCCTGGGAGTTACATCCCTGGCACAGCTTCACTTTCTCTCCATTGCTGTGCATCTTCACACACAGTGAGAGGAGGATTGATGAGGAGGGAGGACTCAGAGCAATGAGTTCAGCCCTTTTGCCCCCAGTTCAAGCTGCAGTGATGATTTTGGTCAGGTTTCCAGCCCCTGTTTGTGTCTCTGTGCCTGCCTGGGCACCAGCACTGCACACATTTCATTGCTGCATCTCCTGTGTGATTGTTTTTCCTTTTACCATCCCTGTTCTTTCTTTTCTTGCAGATTGTGATATCTTTAGTCTGAACTTTTTAACTGGAATCAGAACTGGATGTGGGGGTCACTTATTGTACAATTCACTGCCATTAAACTGCCCTGAAAATCCAGCTCATTTGGCTAAAAAGCAAACTGGTTGTGTTGGCAGCAGCCCCCCTGGTGACCTGTGTTAGCACAGCCTGTCCCCTTCCTCAAACACTGTGCTGACAACAATGAAAATCCACCCTGGAAACCTTGTGTTTTATTGTTTTAGTTCAAGTCACTAATAAATTGTGAATGTCAAAGAGGAGTTTTGCTGAGCTCTGCTTAGCAAAAATGGGATTTTAACATGCCTGTTCAGTTTTTTCTATTAAGCCAAAGACTTCTTGAATAAATTGAAGCAGAGTAGAGCTTATTATAAATATTCACACTCAAAATGTCTTTTTGCTTTCCTTTTGATGGGCTACTGTTATGTAAATATGTGAGTAAAACTGATTGCAGGCAGTTGGGAACGTTGCAGAGACACTGCATTTTACTGAAATATTTGTATTCAGGACAAAACGTGCTTAAAATTCAGAGAAAATTGTGAGAGGGGGTTTTTAGGTGTGGGGGGTTTTTTTTGTTTGAGTTTTTTCTTTTTTTTCCTGAAGAGGAAAAAACTAAATGGAAGCAACCCAGTGGTAATTCCCTCATTGTGATTTACCCTTGGCAACACCTTGTGTTATTTAAGGGTGCTTAATTCTTCACTTTCTTGTGTATTCTGCAGGTCCCATAACAACAAACTGCAGTCTACAGCTTCTTAGAGTTCAGCAAACACACAGCAAGGATCTGGTTGTCTGACAGTTTTTGATTAAGGAGCCAGATGTTTTTAGTCAGGTTGTCCTGACAAGACTTGATGTAAACTGCGTTTTTATTGGTCACAACAGTCAAATTATATTCTTGGCTTATTTTGTCCAAAGGACAAAGAAATTTAAAAACAAATCAGCAGCACCACTTTCTTGTCAAGATCAAATTGTTGTACTATTGTGGCAGAAGCAGGAAAACTTTGTTTTGGTGAAGGAGAGAGAGAAAGAGAGCAAGAAAAAAAGATACAGTAAATGGGGTCACGTTTAACTCCATGGAAATGCCACGTCTGTTCTTCAGTGAAGAAGCTGGTTTAAAGTCCACACAGAAAACTTTGACTGTATTTATTTATTGTTGCAAAAAAGACGCTTTTTTATCGCTGCCCTCATTTGTCAGCTAATTATTTTTTCTTATAAAATCCAGCCCCGGTTCCATGTAATCCATTCTGTATCTTAACATGATTCCTGTAGGTAAAGTACAAGAAGACCTCTAGATGTCTTTTCTTTCTATGAAAGGAGCTGCTATGTACACATGTGCACACACACAGGACTGGGAATCAACGAGGAGTTTATCGTTCATGGTAGATAAAAACAAGCTGGCATAGAAGTTGGGCTGAGTGGTCGTGGACTACAGACTCTGTTGCCTTGAATATAACAGTACAATTTGTCATTTACTCTGCACCAGACTGAACTGAGTAAAATCTATTTGAAGGTATCTTGTTTGTAAACATTTGTCAGATTCTAATTTTTTTTCTTTTGTATTAAAATTCAAAATATGGATGTATATGAAATGAAATAAATGGAGATCCTTGTTCTCCCCACGGCCGTGGGTGTGTCTGCGTGTGCGCTGAGCGAGCAGGGGGGATGGCCCAGGCTGGGACACCTCAGCTCATTCCCAACACCTGGAATGCCACTGGGACACTCCTGCAGCGCTGCCAGAGGGACTGAGACACGCAGAGCAGGGGCAGGAAGTGGCCTGTGCCAGCCCTGCCCGCGGGAGCTCAGGGATGTCTGCCGGGCACTGTGGGAGTGCCACGTGTCACCGTCCCTGGAGCTGTCCTGGGCTGCCTCCCTGCTCCCGTGGGATGGACTGGAGTCCAGGAAGGTGCCAGGGGCACAGAGGGAGGTTTCCTTCCCTGCCTCCCCTGCTGTGTGACCTGCTCGTGGTGCTGTCTGTCGTGGTGCTGTCTGTCCTGCCAGCCCTGGTTTCTCTGCAGCTCCTCACCCACCTGACCACCTTCCACACCAATTCAGTCAACTCGTGCTCTGCACTGCTCTGGGATTTCCTGGGTCATGGATAAGCTCCTTTTGGGTTTAACCTCACACCTTGCTATGCAAGAACCTCGTCTGTTATTTTTCTTAAAAAGATGTTGCTACTGACCACCCTTTCTTACACTTCCAGCTCAGGTGTTCAGGGTCTTCTGTGGGGATTTTATCTTCTAAAAACCGTGTGGGTTTGTACATACGAGTGTTGTCATTTAACCTGTGTGTGGAAATATCAATTGTTCAGTGTGGAAACAATAATCCATTTATGCTCCTCAGAGTCAAAGAAGAGTAGTTGCATTTTAGGTTATGTTGTCCTTTGACAGTTTTAAAAGATGCTGCATATTGTAAGCATTGTGTTTTAATGCAACAGGGAAAATCCTCCCCTGTCACAGCACTGGGAACATCCTGCATCTCCTCCAACCCCTCAGTATTCCTGGACTATTTACTCTGACATAAAACCATATGAGATGGTTTAAACCTTTCCTACCTGTAGGCAATAGATTGCTGTTTTTAACAATTTGTGGCAAACTGAACAGTACTTTTTTTGTACCTTATGGGGCACATCATCCTAGACAAATAAAGTAATGTGTTTGACATGGATTTGGTGGTGTTCCTAATGCAACTTTTGATCATGTTATCTTGGCTTTTCTAGGTCATATATAATCCATACATGCAGTTTAATCCTGCTGATTAATTGTCCTACCCAAACTATTCTTTGATTCCATGAGAGCCTCTTTTAGAGTGTTCCATTGCCATTGAGTAGGTCAAGGTATTTCTCTTGATTTAAGGTATTTATCTTGATTTATTAATGGTGATCTTTTATAGTTAAATGATGTTGTTGAAAATAAATCACTTGTGATTAATCCCCACTTGCCTTAAAGCATAAAGTTCATAAGGTTTGTGACCTCTGGTCAGCACTGCTCCTCTGTGTATTTTATGAATTATTGCAACAGCTGTTTCTCTTGTGTTGTAACACTGTGATGATGTGACCTGTACCAGCCTGGTTTTCCTTTCTGTCTCCTCAAGTCTCAAGTAATTACCCTTGGTCTTGGTTTAATTTCATGCAGAAGGTAATGGAGGTTAGAAGTAGAATGAAAAGCCCATCTCAGCCAAAAGCCTCAAGTAAAGCCCTGGGAAGACAAGAAGAATTCCTGTGCCTGGATTTCTGTGTTGGCTGCAGGATTCTCATCCTTACCCTGCTGGGGGCAAAGTTACCACCTGTAAGGTACCAAAATTACTGTGGCACTACATGAGTTCTGTCCTCTCACTGTGGTTATTGCTGTGAGGGTTTTGAATGATGAGTGCAAGACTCTCCCTGATCTGGGGAATCTCTTTTGTTCAGCATGTGATGACCTGGCAAGGACAGCCCTGCTCAGCTGGGACAGGCAGAGGTTTCTTGCACAGCTGCTGTGGGGACATTCTGAGGAGGGACCGTCCAAGGAAGAAGGGAAAGGTAAGAGGACAAAAAAGAACACAGGATAAATTGTTCTTCAGGCTCCCAGAGCAGCAGCTCTATCCAGGAGTGTCCTGTGCTCTTTTCTTCCCAGGGACAGTCCCTGTGAATGTGTTGGGTTTGTGCCCACCCTGCCCTGGGTTGGGTTACAACAGTGGGAACAGGGCTTGGCTGCTGCTCTGGGCACGAGGGTGCCTGGAGATGGTGATGGTCAGTCCCTGGACTTGGCTGGAAATAGAAACAGAGAAACTTGAGATGCTCATGTAACCCTTCCTCCTCCTCCTCCTCCCTCCTGTCCCTCCTGTGCTCGGATCCATTGCCAGGACAGCCCTTCTGCCAAATCAAACCCCCTCAGGAAAATTCCATCTGTCTGTGCTGTGCTCCATGCAAAGCCTCTCACAGAGCAGAAGTGAGACTGTTCTAGATAGACCCACACTGAGTAAACTTCTGTCCTACAGTAACAGCCTTTTGGGTCCCAAATACGTGGGGTCTGCTCTTGGTTCTTGGCTCCATCCCCAGGAATGCTCCATGCAGGGTCACCTCACCCACTCAGTGACACTAATGAAGCTGCAGAGGTGTGTGACAGAATGTGTCAGAACTGCTTTTGTTTCAGGACAGAACATGCTTACAGAAACCTCTCCTTCCTGTTGCAGGTCATGTCACTGTATATGTATTTTTTTAAGCTATACTGCTTTTTTTTTCTTTTCTTAATATGTTTTGTCAAATCCCCAGACACCTTGTCAAAAAGGAGATGCCTCTGATATTACAACATAAGCGTTTTTGGGTCTTCAGAACCCAGGAGACAGTGAAACCAGAACCTCATGAGTATTTTATTAAGTTTCTTTTACAGACTTAAGATGTGTGAGCACTGACTGGAAACAAACATTTCGATCCCCTCTGCAGCCATTTCACAGGTTCTTCCATCCCACCACATTAAAGGTACTAAAAGGTTGTGGGTTTGATTTTAAAAGTCACTTTACTGATGTGCAAGTACAAACTGGGTGATATTTCTGAAGGGGAATGGCCTTCAGGAGGAGCTCCCTGTGTACCCAGGCACACCCTGTGCAGCCCATGCTCATTCTGCATTCCTTGGAATGAACTTGGGCCATTACTCATAAGCCAAATTGGTCATTTGTGTGGTTCAGTTCTTGATCTGCTCTCAGTCAGTGTGTTCATCTACTCCAATAGTTGCCCTTTATTCTGTGTGCTTGGTGTGAACACCCAGCTCTGCTTGGAGAGTGCTGTGATTTTTAACAGTAGCACAGACACGTTTGAGGAGACCAAAGCAGCATAAATGATACCTGGTGGTGTTGGTTTCTCTTGAATGAAATGCATGTGATCCTTGAGGCAGAGCTGTGTGAAAGCCCAGGGGACCCCCTGTGTGGGTAAAGCAGATCCAACGTGCCCCAAGTGGGGGGTGCCAAAGTGCAGTTGTTGTGTATTTGGGGTGAAGCCTCTGGAATTCCTACAGGTTGCTGGGGGTGCCCTGCAGCAGGGGAGGCTACAACAGCCTGTGCCTCTGGGACAGCTGAGCCAAGCCACGGGCAGTGCCCAGTCCCTGTGCTGACCCCTGTGCTGCCCCCAGGGTGGCTGCTCAGGGCTCTGTGGTCGCTGCAGCTCAGAGCAGTGTCCGGTCCCAGCCGCCGTGTCCATCTGTGCTCCGGGTCAGTCCCGCCGCTCCCGTGTCCTGGATGGAGCCACCGCCCTCAGGGACACTTGGACTGAGCCACCTGCACCTTGAGGTGCCTCCTCCTGTTGAACCTGCCGACGTAGCCGCTGGTGGTGCCGACCCAGCCGTCGCCCGGCCGGAGCCGCCCGCGCAGCCCCACGGGGAGCTCCCGGCGCTTGTGGAGGATCCGCCCCATCACGATGTACCTGCTCCCTGCAAAGCAGACGGGCTGCTGGGCACGGGGGATGTGGCACCGCACCCTGTGCCCGCTCCCAGGCACGGGAACAGGCGGGGAGTTGTGCCCTGCGGAGACATCCGGAATGTGGGGCTTCTCCAGCGGCACCGGAGCGTCCCTGGGGCCTGGGGGTGGTCAGTGCATGGTCATTGCACAGACATCAGGATTTACTGCTGGGGCAAAGACTGCTGTTGGATAAACTTGCATTTACAAGGAAAACTGGACTACTTACAAAAACACCACCCTAAGCTCCTGCTTAGATTGCTTTGGCAATCCTGAAAACTTGCAATTGTTTTGGAACTGGATAAAGTTAAGACAGGACTACAGTGATAACCTGAGTGCTTCACACAGTTGGTTCTCCTCTGGAAGTTTGAGAAACTGGGATGGGAAAAGCCCTTCACTTGGAGTAAATCCTTGTTTTCCAGATTTCCCCACCAACCCAGGGTAAGCCTATTCAACTGGGACAGACTGAGTGGATTTAGGTGGAGTTATTTACCAAGTTTAAAGTCTGGACATGGTTTACTGCAGTTTGAAGTGTCCACAACCAGGATGTGGACCCGGAGGAAGGCGCCGTCGGGAACGACGTACAGGCGGCTCATCCTGTACCAGCCCTCGCTGCTCACCAGCAGAGTGACCCACTGCACTCCATGCCCCAGGCTCTCCATGGCGTGAACGATCCCATTCACTGCTGTTCGAAGGGAGAGAGGGGAAAAAGGCAAGGATCAGGTTGTGTATCGTGGTGGCAACTCAGGGGATGTGTGAAGGCTCCCATTTAAAGTGCTCCGAAGGAAGTGTCAGCAGAAATCCAGCTCTGGGCAGTTGGAGTTGCTTCAAATCACATTTGCTGAGGTCCTTGCCTCAGTTTCTGCTGCCTTATTGACCTTGTGCTTTACAGACCTGAGATGCTTCTTAGTGAAGTTTATGGGATGTTCCAAAAGGGAGTGATGGTTTAGTACCATTTTCTATCCCAATAAATAAAAAGTGTCTGTATTTACCTAACAAAGTAAAATTGTCAAATGCAAAACCTCCCACTGAAGTACAAAGGTGAGCTGGTCAGGAAACACTTGGGCTTTTGAAAGAAAGGCCCTTGTCATGCCAAGGGACAAAGGCCCCAAGGAGTTTGTGTTGTGTGCTCAGACAACCACTTCATGCTGTGCCCCAATTCCTGGCTCAGACAAGGTCTGAGCTGACCAGGAATGGGAGAACGTGCTGAGTGGGGAAGGCAAAGGGGACTTAGAGCTGCTGTTACACCTGTCCTGGAGGAGAACTGGGTTCAGCACTGTGCCTGTAAGGGATGGAAAGCTCTGACCCCTGCAGGGGAGCCTCCTCTGTTCTGTGCTCAGGCTCTTTCCTACCTGTCTTTGCAATGTAGAAGAGCGAGGCTGCTGCTGGTGGAGCCTCAGCTCTCCTGTGCTCAGGCTCTTTCCTACCTGTCCCTCCCCTGCAGGATTGGATCGAGGCTGCTGCTGGTGCAGGGCTGGAGCTCTCACTGTAAAGCTCCCGTGTCCCAGGAATGTGTGAGTGGTAAAACCCAAAACACACAGCGTTTGTAGAAAGCACTTCCTGACTTCTCCTTTCAGAGAAAACAGATGTCTCCTAACGTGTTTATGTTCTACAAATGGAAACATCTGTTACCACTGGGGTTGTATTTTCCTTATCTCCTAAAATACTGTGAGAAAAAGTTGGTATCTGTTTCACAGCTTCATAAGCACAAGGCAGGACTTCAGTCTGAAAATGTTTGTCCTTAAACAGTCTGTATGAAAATATCAGGCTGTTCCCTGCCATCTTTAGTTACATCAGTGTGGACACAAGGACTGAAGACACTGAATCCTGAGGAACTTCAAGAAGAACTCTAGAGAGAGGATCAGTTTGATTTCTGTTTGGTTCACCACTTTATTTCAGCCCCCAAAATCAAACTGGCTCTAAGTCGTAAGAGGTAAGGAACCCAGCTACAATATTTAATCTGAGAGTATCTAAAATAATTGGTCTTTTCAGTTCCAAGGACACTTTTCCTCACAGGAGTGGAAAGTAGAGGAAGCAGAAAAAAGATCAATACCAGCCCAAGGCAGGGAAAGGGTAATGTGAGTACATTTATAGAGAGCTGTGATGGCACCTTTCAGTGCACTTGGTAATTATTTAACATACTTGTGTCTTTTGACAGTATTTTAAAAGCAGAAGCTCAGCAGGTGAACAGAAGGGCTGTGCTCTGTGTGGTGGGTGAGGGAGGACACAACTTACCAAACTCACTGGCACAAAATGCCTCCTCCTCATCCTGCTCTGCCCAGCACTGGGTGACACAGTCCTGCTCGCTGGCCCCACCTGCAACAGGAGCACACCCTGAGGGCAGCACTGGGCTGTGCCATCCCAGTTACCCCCCAGCTCTGGGGGCTGTGGCTGCCCAGGAGTGCCCAGCATGGCCCTTACCTGTGCCCAGCACTGCCCTTACCTGTGCCCAGAGCACGGCCCTTACCTGTGCCCGGCACTGCCCTTACCTGTGCCCAGCACTGCCCTTACCTGTGCCCAGAGCACTGCCCTTACCTGTGCCCGGCACTGCCCTTACCTGTGCCCAGCACTGCCCTTACGTGTGCCCAGAGCACTGCCCTTACCTGTGGCCAGCACGGCCCTTACCTGTGCCCGGCACGGCCCTTACCTGTGCCCAGAGCACGGCCCTTACCTGTGCCCAGCACGGCCCTTACCTGTGCCTGGCACTGCCAGCTGGTTGGGCGAGCGGCGGGACCAGCGGTTGGAGGCTCTGGGGCTCCCCCCCCGGGGATGGGGGTGTGTGTGGGGGGTGGTCCTGCCCGGGCGGTTGAGGTGGTGCAGGGAGTTGGCATCCCCTGACCCCGCTGGGCCTGGGCAGGGCTGTGCCCCCCGCGGGGATGGCGCGGGCAGGGCGCGGGGGGACACGCTGTTGGCAGCGCCCGCCCGGCGCCAGTCCGTGTGCTTCCTGTTGGCCTGGCCGGGGCTGCCCAGGGGCCCCTCGGGTGGGCTCTGCAGGGGCTGCCACAGGGGCTTCCTCAGCCCTGTGCTGTTCTCCAGGGAGGGGCTGGGGCGTTTCTTCTTGTCCCACGGCAGGGAGGTGATTCCAGGAGGCTTTGGCGGCTGCAGGTGGGCAGGAGGTGGGAGCCAGCGTTCCCTGGGATCCCCCCTGGCATCATCCCCCCTGGCACTGCCAGTGCCCCTGGCTGCCAGTTTGACCTGCCCAGGTGCAGCAGCTGCTGAACTGAAGGCATCTTTGCTGAGGGCCTGAGCAGCTTTCTCAGTGTAGGGCAGGGATCCTGCAGGCAACAAAAGGAGAGAGAAAAATCAGCATTTTAAGGTTTTAATTCCATGTTCCAAACAAGAGGATTTGAGGCTCTTGTTGAGCCCCTCACCAACAGGACCATATGAGTGATGAAGAGCTGAGACACAGGAGAGCTCCCCACTCCTCTGTGCTCAGCCCAGCCCAGGGAATGCAGCTGTGAGAGCAGAACGGGAGGGTTGCATTTTTACTTTATTATTGTTGCAAATTAAAAACAAACCCTTTTCTCAAACCCCTGAGTCCCCAGGGAGCATCTGAGGAAACAAGGTTCACGTTGCCATTTGGGATGCTTGTTTAAAAGACCATCACAGCAGAACTGTTTGGTTTTCCCATCCATGGGATGCCTTATTGACAGTGTCATCCGGACTTTTCAGCAGCTTTGGACGTTACTGGAAAGATCTTTATCCACAGTTTTGGATCTCTCACTGGTAAGTAGGTCGTTGCTGCTGAGTAACAATTATTTCAAGGCTTTTCTTGATTTGAGAAGACAAGGGTTGAGAAAGAGAGGAAGTGTGTGGGAATCCAGTGGAAAATGACTTGCTGACACTTCACACAAGCTGGGCAGTCACCTACGGCTTTGTTTATACCTTCACCTCCATCACTTAGACCTCACAAAGCAAAATGCCCTTTTGTTTAGCCTGGGCAGAGAGAAATTTGCCCATTTTGCTTTTCCTTGAGCCCTTCAGAGCGTGCCCTGAGCGAGCCAGCAGAGTTTGCACAGAGCTCACCCACACACAGCCCATCGGGTGATCGTGGCTGGGTTTACTCTGTGTGGGAGGCTGATCCAACTCCTTGTGGAAAGAGAGATTCGACATCCACACATGAACCACGTCCTGGTTTATCTCCTCTGACTGACTCAGCTGCTGACCTTGCCACTTCTCCCCCTGTGCTCTCACCAGCTGCTGTCATGGGAAAGATTCCCTGATACTCGGGCTGGCCACACGTAAAGTCAAAAGAATGTCCATGGAGAGCAGGGTGGAAGGAGTCCAAGCTGAAGAGAGCAGCAGGGAAGGGTGTTTGGAGATGGTTCAGTGTGAGCTGTGCCCTCTGAACAGGTGTCTCACACCTGGGTGTGCAATACTCTCCTACCAGTTCATCACTCAGTCACAGAGTGGAACAAGAAATGGCTCATTTTTCTCAGTCTGTTCAGGACCTCGAGGTTCCTCCTCCTACACCAGCATATTCCTGTCTAGCTGTTGCAGCATAAGAAATGTGACTGCAACATAACCAATTCCAAATGGAACAGCTGTAAATCTTATATATTGTCTGTCAGTGATGCACTAAACCCCTGCTTGCTGCAGGCCCCCTTGGCAGCACAGAGCATGCAGAAGGCAGGCACCACCCTGGTGTTTGCAGGTGAAAGGGACTAAAGAGAAAGGTCACATACAAATTATAAAAATCCTGGACACAAAATCAAGTCAAACTGCACCTGCCACCAGTGCTGGCAGAACTCCTGGCACCAGCTCCCCCCCAGGTGCTCTCTTTTTCCAAATCTTACAAATCAAATATTGCAATTTACATTCCCATCCCACAAACACGTTGAAATGTTTCTTCCCTGAGCCCTTCCACGCTCACTTGCTGAAAAGGCAACAGCCTGGAGGGCAAGGATTGGTAGGAATGTCTTTAACCTCCCCTGATCCCCAAGGCAGATCTGCCCCAGCCCCACTCTGGATGGACCAGACTCACCAGAAGATGATCTGATGGCAAAGCAGAGGAGCCAGAGCACTTGGGCTGTCATTTCCAAGTGTTTTTCCAGCCTCTAAATGAACTGGAGTCTTTTATGCCCTTCCCCCGGTTCATGCTAATGAGAGGCAGCCCGAGGGGAAACGGGAATCACTCATGGCCAACCCACTGGAGCCAGCCCAAGCTGGGCCGTCCCTCCAGCACCCTGCCCAGCAGGAATGTGCCCCAGCACCTCTTCCCGTTGGGAACAACTCTGTGCTGCCCCAGAGCTGGGAGTCATTTGGGCTCAGCAACAGATTTTTTGGGGGAGAGTCTCACCTCTTGTGGCACTTTGTGGAGAAAATCCTACTGAACAAATCTGGGTTTATGGGATATGGAGAATTACATCTTGGAATTGGAAGGGGCTGGAACAGCCTGGCTGTGATGTGGTGTCTGTGAAGGATGTGCAGTGCAATGGGCCAGATTTGGGGATTCCTGGCCACCTCCACTGCCACAGCTGGTAATCTCCTCATTCATTTTAAGGAACCGGTTTCAGGGATTCGTCTCAGACTGGGAAATGCACAGTCCAGCCCAAGGCAAAGCTCCAACACAGCTTTATTTTTAAACCTCTCTCTGCTAACATGAAGAACTCTGCAGATTTTCACACCCCAAGCCGACCCTGATTTGGATTACTGAATTAAGGCAGCAGCTTATTTCTGTGTGCCCTGATTGCCACACAACATTCCCTTTGTGGCAGTTCCTCTCCCCAGCTGCTCCCGGGGTTGTGGAACTTGGGGAAGCCTTTAAGGT
Organism: Pithys albifrons albifrons; assembly: GCF_047495875.1. Taxonomy (NCBI): domain Eukaryota; kingdom Metazoa; phylum Chordata; class Aves; order Passeriformes; family Thamnophilidae; genus Pithys; species Pithys albifrons. The sequence goes on along the minus strand of NC_092476.1, from coordinate 866,321 downwards.
GCAACAAACACCTTATAAACCCCATTAAGGCACTGAAAGGTTCCTGGAACCCACCCCGAGGGAAAACCTCCCCCTGGGGCAGGGATGGGCTCCAGCTGTTGCCCAGTTCAGGCAGTTTGATTTGTCCTGCCTTAATTAAGCAGTACAATGTTCTTAATAGCTCAGGGCTTTATCTCGAGCAGTGATGGGCAAAGATACAGAAAAGTAACTAAAAAATGACCAAAATAAATGGTATTTTAACATAACTGCTACTCAATGAGTTACATTTCTACTGCAGAATTTACTAATCCTTACTTTCCTCTGTTAACTTAACCATTTTAATTCCAGAAGTATCCCAAGATAGCTAGCACGGGAATAGGAATGTAAACTAAGGATGAGGGAGAGGAGAGCTCGGGCATTCCTTCTGTACCTCATCTGCTCCTACCTGCAGCAACTGGGGGAAGCAGGAGCGTGAGCACATGTGGAGGGAGGGAGGGGTGGGTGGATGGATGGATGGATGGATGGATGGATGGATGGATGGATGGATGGATGGATGGATACACACGAGAGCATCCCTCAGGCCTGTGCTCCAGGGATTTTTCTGCTGGAGTAGCCACTGCTGTCATTCAGCCCTTACTCGCGTGTGACTGTGTCAGCGCCAGGTTTCTCCAGCCTGGGATGGGAAGCTGCAGGATCCTGGGATGGGAAGCTGCGGGATCCCGGGAAGCTGAGGGATCCCGGCAGGGATGGAGGAAGGTGAGGGAACCCGCAGGGATGGGGGAAACTGCGGGATCTCGGTAGGGATGGGAAGCTGCGGGATCCCGGGATGGGAGAATCTGCGGGATCCCGGGATGGGAGAATCTGCGGGATCCCGGGATGGGAGAAGCTGCGGGATCCCGGGATGGGAGAAGCTGCGGGATCCCAGGGGCGTTGGGAAGCTGCGGGATCCCGGGATGGGAAGCTGCGGAATCCCGGGATGCGGTGGGATCCCGGGATGAGAATCTGCGGGATCCTGGGATGGGAAGCTGCGGGCTCCCGGGATGCGGTGGGATCCCGGGATGCGGTGGGATCCCGGGATGCGGTGGGATCCCGGGATGCGGTGGGATCCCGGGATGCGGTGGGATCCCGGCGGCGGCTCCAGGTGGGGCAGTAAAAGACTCGGAGGGGTCCCCGGACGCCGCGGGGAGGCCCAAAACAGCAGCGGCCCGACCCAGATGGGACTCGAACCCACAATCCCCAGCTCCGGAGGCTGATGCCTTATCCATTAGGCCACTGGGTCACCCGCCGGAGCTGCGCGCTCCGCCCGCTAAGGGCCCGCCCGCCAACGCTGGCCTCGCCCCGCCCACGCCCGCTCCCCGCCCTGTGATTGGCGGGCCTCCGCCCTCCTCGCACGCCATTGGCCGCGGCGCCCTCGAGGCCCCGCCCCGCAGCCCCGCCCGCCCCTCAGAGCCCGCCCGGCCCCTCACGGGTGCGGGTCGCTCCGCGCGTACCCGCGGCTGGGAACTCGGAAACTCTTCCCCTCACGGGCCCCCGGCGTTCGGCTTCGTGACACCGCCCCGACCCGGCCGGGGCTCCTGTGCTGCGGCTGTTGGCTGCGTCCTGTGCCAGCGGTTCCACACGCGGCCTTCCCCCTCAGCGGCCCTTCTCTCACGGCTAAGTCTCCCCTCACGGCTCTTATCCCTCACAGCTCAGTCTCCCCTCACGGCTCTCCCCCCTCACAGCTCAGTCTCCCCTCACGGCTCTCCCCCCTCACAGCTCAGTCTCCCCTCACGGCTCTCCCCCCTCACAGCTCAGTCTCCCCTCACGGCTCTCCCCCCTCACAGCTCAGTCTCCCCTCACGGCTCTCCCCCCTCACAGCTCAGTCTCCCCTCACGGCTCTCCCCCCTCACAGCTCAGTCTCCCCTCACGGCTCTCCCCCCTCACAGCTCAGTCTCCCCTCACGGCTCTCCCCCCTCACAGCTCAGTCTCCCCTCACGGCTCTTGCCCCCTCACGGCTCTCCCCCCTCACAGCTCAGTCTCCCCTCACGGCTCTTACCGCTCACAGCTCAGTCTCCCCTCACAGCTCAGTCTCCCCTCACGGCTCTTACCCCTCACAGCTCAGTCTCCCCTCACGGCTCTCCCCCCTCACAGCTCAGTCTCCCCTCACGGCCCTCTCCCCCCCTCACAGCCCTTTTCCCTCACACACACCCGCCGCCGCTGCCCCGTTACCTCAGCCCCAGCCTGGCCGCTGTCCGGCCCCAGGTCTGTCTCCCTCCACAGCCTGGCCGTGCTGGTAAGAGCCCTCGGGGCAGGGACACCTCCCTCACGCCCAGCCCACCCGCAGCACCTCCCCCGCCGCCCCGCTGGGGTCCCGGGCACTGCCAGCTCTGCCCGCAGCACCATCCCTGTGCCCGCCCGGGCTCTGCTGCTCCGCACCGTGCTCTGCCAGCGATCCATGAGCCACTGGAATTCCTTCATGCCAGCCACCCGATCCTTCAGGACAGCAGGTGTTCCACCTGGATTCCTACTTTTGAACTGCCTCTTTTTCTGTCAGATAAGTCCTTTGAAATACTGCCCTTTGTGCGTAAGGTGCTTTCTCTTCACTTTCCTGCTCTTACTTAACTGTTTTTATGATTTTCTTTACAAAGCCCAGAAGGGTAAGGCCCCGAGCCAGCTGTGTAAGAGGTCACTGGTAATTCCTCTACACGAATCCTCCACTCCTGTGCCCATGTTACAGTGGTTTGATGTAATGGTTTAGCACACGGACATACCCACGTGCACCCCTGGCACTGCTCTGAGTTCTGCTTTGTAGGGGTACTCAGATATTGGAATTGCTGTCAGAGTCAGGTTTTTCCCCAGGTTTTATGGTTTGAATTATATCGACTGTCAAATAGGATGTTCTGTATTCCATTCCTAATGAGAGCAAACCCATGGGAAACAATCCCAGCCCCGTCCCTTTTCAGGCCATGCCACAAGGGCAGGAATCCTTTCCTTTTGTTATTCCACACGATTTAGTTTTGATCTGATCTACCCTGATGGCTGCAGAGTTGTCCTTAACTGCAGCCTGACACCTAAATTTCTATGCACGTGCTCCTGGGAGACAACAGGGGGTGGTGGAATCACGGGATCGCAGCATGGTGTGGGTTGGGAGGGATTTTATGGATCATCCTCCCACCAGCCCAGGGTGTTCCAAGCCCCGTCCAGCCTGGCCTGGGACACTCCCAGGGCTGGGGCAGCCACAGCTGCTCTGGGCACCTGTGCCAGGGCCTGCCCACCCTCCCAGCCAGGAATTCCTTCCCAGTATCCCATCTATCCCTTCCCTCTGGCAGCGGGAAGCCATTCCCCTTGTCCCGCCGCTCCATGCCCGTGTCTCAGGCGCGGGCTGTGCTCCGTGTCGGTCCCTGCGGATCTCTGTGTTTGTGCCCGAGCCGCCCCGGGGACACAGAGCCCGTCACGGTGCGGCGGGGCCGGGCCCGGCACTACAACTCCCGGCGTGCCCCGCGCCGCGGGGCCGTGCGGCACGTCCCGTCCGGCGTGCGGGCGGGCTGCTTTCAAACCGGCCAATCAGCGCGCTGCTTTCGCTCGAACTGGCCAATGGCAGCGCGACCCCGCGGGAAATTTAAACGCCGCGTGGGGCGGCCCGTGGCAGTGTCGGCGGCGTGTGGCGGCAGCGAGGGCCAGGTGCGGGCACGGCCGGGACCGCGGGCTGGGCGGCACCCGGGGCACAGCGGGCGGCACCCGGGGCACAGCGGGCGGCACCGGGGCCTGGGCAGCACCCCGGGGCCTGGGCAGCACCCCGGGCCTGGGCGGCACCTCGGGCCCGGGCGGCACCCCGGGGCACAGCGGGCGGCACCCGGGGCCTGGGCAGCACCCGGGGCCTGGGCAGCACCCCGGGGCACAGCGGGCGGCACCCGGGCCTGGGCAGCATCCCGGGGCCTGGGCAGCACCCGGGGCACAGCGGGCGGCACCCGGGGCCTGGGTAGCACCCGGGGCACAGCGGGCGGCACCCGGGCCTGGGCAGCACCCGGGGCACAGCGGGCGGCACCCGGGGCACAGCGGGCGGCACCCGGGGCACAGCGGGCGGCACCCGGGGCCTGGGTAGCACCCGGGGCACAGCGGGCGGCACCCGGGGCACAGCGGGCGGCACCCGGGGCCTGGGCAGCACCCCGGGGCACAGCGGGCAGCACCCGGGGCCTGGGCGGCACAGCGGGCAGCACCCGGGGCACAGCGGGCAGCATCCTGGGGGCTGGGCGGCACCCCGGGGGACAGCGGGCAGCACCCCGGGCCTGGGCGGCACCCCGGGGGCCTGGGCAGCACCCAGAGCCGCCGGCAACACCGGGGGTGGGAGATGGGGGCGCGGGCCGCGCGCGCTGGGCTGTCAGAAAGGGTTGTGGCCGCAGTGGGCCGCGCTGGGGCTGGCCGAGGCGCAGGGGGTTAGCCGTGTGGCCGTTGCTTGTTTGCTGCTGGCTGCACCGGCTCGGCAGACCCCCTGCTCGAGACCTCGCTGTTCTCGCCCAGGAGGGTCGGGGTGGGACTGGGTGGGGTCCTGTGCTGCACAGGTATGTGGCACAGCGGAAATAGCAATTTAAAATGTGTGTGCTGTTTGTGGGAAGGAAGATCTATCTTGGTCTTAAAAGTAATGGCTCTGATAATATTTGTAGTTGAAAGTGTCTTAAAACAGTGTGTCTGCTGTGTTTGTGTTGATTTTAAGACTTGCTGTAACATCTGGCTGTTTAAAGAGACTGCTGTCGTTCAAGTCAGAGGCTGTTACTGTATTTTATACAAACAAGTGTCTCTCCTTTTAGAGTATTAAGCCAGTTTTTTTAATTTTACTTTTGTGGATTAAACGTGGTATTTATTTGCTCTGTGTTTATTTGCTCTCTTTCCAGTCTCATTTTTATCTGTCCCTCTTGAAAATCTACCAAGCAAGATGTCCACTAATGAGAATGCCAATACACCATCAGCTCGATTGAACAGATTCAAGAACAAAGGGAAGGACAGTACAGTGAGTATTTGGTGCAATTAGTACTTTAGCAAGCTATTGTCTCTAAGCACGAGTTGCAAAAGGCAAGAACTTACTCAATGTATATCCTTCAGGAAATGAGAAGACGTCGTATTGAAGTCAATGTAGAGCTGAGGAAAGCTAAGAAGGATGACCAGATGCTTAAAAGAAGAAATGTGAGCACTTTACCAGACGATGCCACTTCTCCCCTTCAGGAGAACAAGGGCAATCAGGTAAGCAGGTACTCAGAACAGGCACCCTTGGGGTCTTGCAGTACCAGCTCCTGCAGCCAGGCCAGTGAATCCCTTCTGGGGGGACAGCACTGCTGCATGTGCATTAACCAATGGAGTCTGTGCCCCCAGCTCTGATGGGGGAGCACCCTCAAGCACAACTGACTGAAGCTACATTTTAAACCTAGTGTAACTGGTGTGTGGCACTTAATTAAGGAAACTTTGAGCAGTTCAGATCACTGAAAGTGAAGCTGTAGCTGGTGGGGGTTTGGAGTATCACATAGTGGGGATAATAAGGCAAGTGGTTGTATAAAGTGGGGCACATTCATGGTATTGTGTATAAGCCCTCTCTTACGTATTGTGCCAGGAATACACGTTCCTCTCCCAGCAAAGCATTCATGTAACTTTCTGTTGTACAGGTTTTGGCACACTGGTCAGTTGAAGAAATAGTCAAAGGAGTTAATAGCAATAATATGGAGCTGCAGCTACAGGCTACTCAAGCTGCCAGGTAAGCAGTTTAGAGGTGACCAGCTCAGCTGTGCAAGGCAGTAACTAGGCAAGGGGAGAGCCCTTGGTTCTGAGCCTAAGTGGCTGCTTTAGTCTGTCTTATGTGGCAGTATTTCTCTGAACACCTGAGACAGCCTTGTATACAGTGTAAAGTATACACAGTGACCCATAACTTGGTCATAGTGTTACTGAAACATTGTGGCTTGGGAATGTTTAGGGTGTCTCAGCGTTTTACTAGGAAGAAGTAATTCTTTCTAGCTGTGGCAAGTTAAGCAGTAGTCCATCTGAGATTTCTAAGAGTGATAATAACATAAACTCCTTATTAAAGCAAAATAGGGTATCTTTACACTGTATTAACACATGGTTCTGGTTTCTGAGTGCCCTGATCTACCTTAGAGTAATGTGAACAGTAAGACAACGGGTTTGAAGTATGCCAAACTTCCTTCCTGCCTTTGGATCTAAACCATCCTTTAGCAAGCTTGTATATGGCTGCAGTGCTGCTTCTGGCAACCATTAACCTCTGCTGAGAAACCTTTAGCAATTCAGGTGTATTGCCACTCTTGGAGGTCTGCTTTGTTTCAGGGCCTGAACAGAACCTCTCACATAGTGAAGATAAGCCAAACCCCATGCTGACAGAGGCTTAGGAGCTGGTGTTCAGCTGCTCTGCATTTCTCCTTCATGCTGTGTTGTGTTGCCTTCTCTGAACGTTAAGACAATGCTAAACTTTTTTTTTAATATAGCTTTTTAAGACTGTTTACTTTGTTGTTCAGATCTCTACAAGCAAAAATAATGTTTTCTGTTTGCCCTCCTCCTTAGGAAACTCCTCTCAAGAGAGAAGCAGCCCCCAATTGACAACATAATCCGGGCTGGTTTGATTCCCAAGTTTGTGTCCTTCCTGGGCAGAGCAGACTGCAGTCCCATCCAGTTTGAGTCTGCCTGGGCCCTCACCAACATCGCCTCTGGCACCTCGGAGCAAACCAAGGCCGTGGTGGATGGAGGGGCCATCCCAGCCTTCATTGCCCTGCTGGCCTCTCCCCACACCCACATCAGTGAGCAGGCTGTGTGGGCACTGGGCAACATTGCAGGTATGCCCCTGTGCTGCACAGGTGTTTCATCACTACTGCTGTGCTGCTTGGGAGCTCTGCCCCAGTGGCTTTCAAGTAGTGGCATGCTCTGCACTGCTGAGGCAGCTCCTGGTGTGAGATGGCTCATGCAATGCCTGGCAACCTGCGGGTGGTGTTATGGGCATTGCTGCCAGGTTTGATGGATCTCTAAACATGCTACAACACAAGCCTTTTCCATGTATCTCACTCAGTGTTTTTGTGACTTACCAGTGAGCCCTAGAAAGGGGAAGGGAGGAAGCAGATGACTCATGTAGTTGTGTATATGATGGCCAGTATTCCTTGCTTGGAAACAGCTGCTTGCTGCTGAGGAAAGTATTTATATACTAAAGTTTCTCCTGCTCCTCTCAGGATTACTTGATCTGCCAGTGTTGGATCCATTCTTAAAAAACATAGTTAAATAATACAGTTAAATACTGTATTTGCTGTGTTATGGTCCAACAGCTGTGCCTTGCAGAGAAAATGAGCTTGACTGAAAGCCTTGTTTGAGTGGAGTTGTCTTAAAACTTTTCCTTAGAGCTTTAAAACTCAGTTATAAGGTATTTTTTATGCTTTAGCCATAGAATTTGCAGTCAAACACTGACATTCCATCAGCATTATACTGTAGCAGTCAGTCATGCAACAGGTGATTGATTATAATGCATTTCAACTCCCATATTGTGGGGGAGGCTCAGGTCTAGTGATAGATCTGAGGTATGTTTTCAAATAACTAAGCAAGGACTTACATGCTTATGAACTCCTAAGAAAAGGTGTATAAGAACATTACCTCTGCTTCCAACAGAAAAAAATAACCTCAGTGGTTTGATTAGAAAAACACATGCTGCAGTCCCTTTGTCCTCTTATTTCTGCTTAATTTATGTAGCCCTTCTGAAGCTGTAGAGGATTGAATCCTCTAACACACAATGACTGTGTGCACATGTTCCTCTATTCTGGTCTTCACTTGGCTATTTTCCCTGTTTTCCCAGGGGATGGTTCTGCCTACAGGGACCTGGTTATTAAATATGGTGCAATTGAGCCACTGCTGAGCCTCCTCGCTGTTCCTGACCTCTCCTCCCTGGCTGTGAGTGTGCAGTGGGACTCAGGTTACAATTACTAAGTGAGTAAAGGAGCACTGAGCGATTTCTAACCCCTGTTTCCATGCTGCAGTCTGGATACCTGCGCAATGTCACCTGGACCCTCTCCAACCTGTGTCGCAACAAGAACCCCGCGCCGCCCATCGAGGCCATCCAGCAGGTGCTGCCCACCCTGGTGCGCCTCCTGCACCACGACGACCCCGAGGTGCTGGCAGACACCTGCTGGGCCATCTCCTACCTCACAGACGGCTCCAATGACAGGATAGAGGTGGTTGTGAAAACTGGGTTGGTGCCACAACTCGTGAGACTCCTGGGATGTAGCGAGCTGCCAATAATGGTAAGTCACTGGATGTGCAGGCTGCTGTTTCTTGCTTTGAATCGTGGATAAAATGAGTGGTGTCTGTGTAACTCGATAGTTCTTTTAAGACATAAGATAGATGCTTGTTCCAGGTTTTCAATTTTCCTAAGTATTACACTCATCTTTGTTTCAGACCCCTTCATTAAGAGCCATAGGAAATATTGTCACTGGTACTGATGAGCAGACACAGCTTGTCATTGACTCAGGAGCACTTGCTGTCTTTCCAAGTCTCCTTTCTCATCACAAAAACAACATTCAGAAAGAAGCAGCCTGGACCATGTCCAACATCACTGCTGGGCGCCAGGATCAGATCCAGCGAGTGGTAGACCATGGGCTTGTGCCTTATCTCATTGGTATCCTGAGGAAGGTAAACAAAACCTCTATTTACTACACTGAGGCTTTTCCTCTTACTCCTGTCTGTGCTCAGATAATCTGCTTTTACCTGTGCAGGGAGATTTCAAGTCCCAGAAGGAAGCTGTGTGGGCCGTGACCAACTACACCAGTGGTGGAACAATCGACCAGATCGTGTATCTCGTTCAGGCTGGTGTTCTGGAACCACTGCTGAACCTTCTCACAACCAAGGACAGCAAAACTGTGCTGGTTATCCTGGATGCTGTTTCCAATATCTTTGTGGTATGTGGGTGCAATTTAATTGACCATTGCTGAGGTTCTTGCTAATGGCTCTGCAGCAGTGCTGCCCTACATCCTGCCCATGCTTTTCTCTCACAGGCTGCTGAGAAGATTAATGAGACTGAAAAGCTTTGCCTCATGATTGAGGAGTGTGGGGGTCTAGACAGAATTGAAGCTCTCCAGTCACATGAAAACGAGCAAGTGTACAAAGCCTCCTCCACCATCATTGAGAAATATTTCTCAGCAGAGGTAAGTGGCTGCAGGGGTTTTTTCCACTTTCATTTTCTGTTCTAGCACCGACTACCAGGTTAAAATGCCACTGCTGTTTCAACACTCTCTCCTTTTCCTTCTAGGAGGAGGAAGACCAGAATGTTGTACCAGATTCTACTGCTGACAGCTACACTTTCCAAATCCAGGGCAACACCCCAAATTCTTTCAACTTCTAAATGTTGTATGTGCTGCAACCACCTACAAGTGGTGTAGCACATAAATGTCTGCCACCTCTTTGTCTTAATAGTTCCTCTTGGTTTTAATGGCTTTTCTGTGTTCTGTAGCACTTTATCCAACTGAAACATACTTGAACAGTTCAAATTATATGTGTGAATTTCTAACTGTAAACGTCATTCTTTGTGTTATGCTTGTAAATACTTCCTGTCCCTGTCAGAGGTGAGAATGCAAGTGAGCAACACAGGCCTCTCTAACCTCTTCCTTTTTACATGAGCTGTTGCTGTGCAATACACAACAGGCTTTTAAAGAGGATTTACTTGAAGTTCAATAATAAAGTGTTATCAGTACATCCAACTGAACTGGGTCACTTGCTCTCTTAAAAGCTGACTGTGACAGGGTAAGTAAAGTTAGTCTAAAGTATGGCATGGATGCAAGTCCAAACCATGGGAGATTCAACACTGGGGGTGGTGGTGGGTTTAGAACAGCTTGGTCACTCCAGGCTCTGATGTCTGCCTACAACTGCCTTCTTAAAGAAATCTGATTCATCTTACCTTGCTCATAATGAAGCTAAACTAGCTTCTAAAAATCACTTTTTAAGGAATGCATTCTGTCTCCATAGGGGTTGTGCAGGGGTGGAGTCTGGGAGGAAGGATACTGAGAGGAAGAGCAGCCATTTCCAGCCATTTCCAAAAACTTAGGTTGGGCTATTTAACTGGAACCTCCCAGGAGTCAGATGTGTTTGAATACCTGTATTGTCTCAGCTCTCTGAGCTTCCCTGGCTTCAATGATGGTGCAGGAGAGGTCAGAGTTCAGGGCTAGATGTTTTATAGGCATGACTTAATTGGACTATAGCATGTAATTTTATTAATAAAATGTAGGGAGGGAGGGAAATGTAATATGTTAGTAATTCTATCAGAGTTCCCATTGGCTTTGCTTCTACCTATATGGGGAAGGGGAATAAAAACCCCAAACTAACACAAATGAAAAAAACCCTTTTATTCTAAGTCAACTTGAAGAAAATCTGGTTTTGTCTTGTGCATTGGTCACCTGTTGTGTGCTCCCAGGTCTGTTTGGAAGTGCACATGCACGGAAAGGTGGATTTGGGTGTAACTGGCAATCCATGTGAGATCAGGTGTGCTTTGTGAAGGATTCATTCTTGTGTGCTGCTAACAAAGATTTCTTTAGGTGAATTATTGCTGGTGGTGTCACTCATGCTTTCATGAGTGTGGGGCAGATCTGCTGCTCTGTCCCCTCCCTAATGGAGGCTGGGGGTGACACAGCCCCGAGGGAGTCCTCTGTGCATCCTGGGTATTGTTGGGTTGTGATAGTGTTACCAAGGGCAGCAGCTGCTTTGCACACACAGTCATGCAGATCTCTGTTGGCAACAGCAGTGTTTTGTGCAGAGCCATCACCTGTGAGTCCCTGCCCTAACCATAGTTCTGCAGGGCTAGTTGGGCTGTGTGAGATCTCCATCCAGCTCAGAAGGTGGCCTTGGTGACACAGATGTTGCTGTCACTGATGTATCGATGGTGCAGATTTTACCTGTCCCACAGGGCATGGGCTTGCAGAAACCCCCCTGTCCTGAACTTGGTCATGGTGACCTTTGGGCTGCACCACTTTTCAGTTTTTCTTCACTCTCAAAACCCCTTTCTGCTGTAGGTGTGTCCCTGAAGAGGCTGCACTGTGGCTGTGGGGTGTTCCCAGCCCTGCCAGCGCCCTGGTCTGAGGGATGGGCTGCAGGTGGCACCCAGAGCCTTGGAAGCAGCTCCCCCCTGAGGAGAACAGTCTGACCCCGCGGGAACTGCAGCAGCCCAGGGCCAGGGTTTGGTAGGGACACAGGTACTGCTCAGGGCAAAGATCCCCCCTCCTTGCAATGCTCAGACCTTTGATGTTCTGGGAGAAAAACCCCAATGAAATTTGCACCCCTACAATGAAGGCTCCTCTGTCCTTTGCTTTGTCAAACCTCCAGCCTTGACCTAAAGCCATCAGCCATAAAATCATGATTTTTTTCTGTACAGAATTGAAAGAATTAACAAAACAAGCCGTGCAAAGTCAGCCTCAAAAAACGACTCGCTGCTTCCCCATACTCCTTGTTTATGGGCTCACACGGGCGCTGACATAATGGAATGTGAATTCGGAATTCCCAACCTCAGGAGCTGTAAAGCACCGCCTGTGCCGGCAGAGGGCGGTGCCGGCGCCTCCCAGTCCCGTTTGCCGCTGGATGGGGTGGGATGATCCCGCCTGGAACCCTCGGGTGGGATCAGCTCCCCTTTGCTGTTAAAAACACGGAGATAAAATCCCTGTAGTCACACAACGCATCCATGTGCTGACTTCCAAGTATTTAACCAGATTAAATATCCACTATAAGATACAACCTTTTAAAAGCCCTTTCCAAGTCAGGGTAATGTTATTTTAAAACACAAATCCTTAATTGTCCTTTAGCATATGCACAGTTACTTTGGCTTTTCTGTGTCTGCCCATAGTAAAGGGGATGAGAATGTAGAACACTTGTTCAATAGTTATCTTTTCCCCCTGAATTAATTCTTTCAGATTTATCTAATATATTGATTTAATAACAGAACACTGCAAATTCTTCTCTAGATGTCTGACAGTTCAGTGGCTTAATAATTAACTTTCTGGGGACCAGGACTTTGTTTTTATCCAAGAAAATTGCTCAGCCTATCCAGCAATGAGCCCTGCTGGCAGCACCTATTTCCACAAGCTACAATCTACAGTGATTATGAGTAAGTGACTGGGGTGAGTCACTCCTTATTCTAAGAAAATGGGAGCTATTTCTGAGGCTGGGATCACAGTCGCCCATGAGGCTGCATCTCCAGCTTCAAAAAAGTGGTGGGAGCAAAAAGGGAGAATAAAATTATTATTGCTCCTGGTTCTTAGTTGGATTTGGTGTGGGGTTTTTGTCAGATTTAAGAGCTTCTCTGAAAGAGCAGAGGCTTTGCAGTCCTGTAGCTCAGTAGCATGTCTGTTCACTTTTCATACAGGAAAAGCTGGAAGTGGTTAAATTAGTAGAAATCTATTTTTTTGTTTCCCTGCAAATTAGACTGAAATATTCTCTTAAGCAAAGCTGCTTCCTGCTACTCTGCACAGAATGATTTAAACTGCACAGAGCTACAGGAACAGCAGCAGAAAGGAACAGCTGTAAGTTTGCAGAAGGAATTCACTAGCCAACAATATTTCACAGACCTCTTCTGTTCCTAAATCTGTTTTACAGCAGAGCAAACTGAGACATAAGAAAGTTACCCACAGGCATTCAGAATTCACCTGGAGCCTGGGAACCCTGATGGCCATTCCTCCAGTTAACCCACAGCACCTCTGGTCACAGTTACCTTTTCCTGAATGCAGGATTATCCCAGGAGCAGTGAAGCTCCTCTGTGGTAAGGTATGATGTAGATTTAAGCACAGATCTGGACTTTGGAAGAGTGCTAATTGGGGAAGAAACATTGTTAGTCAAAACAGAAGTAATTAATGAAGGTTAATTGTGTCTAGTGATACTTGACCTACAAAGGAAATAATAAAAGAAAATATTGTGAGTGTAACTTAAAACCAAATAGGAAACACATTAACCCTTGGCCTTCAGAGGGATGTGTTAGGAGAACAGTCCAAGAAGGAACTGGGGACCCCTCCTCAGGTTGGGAGGAGTGTTCTCAAGGCAACTGGAAACTTCAGGAAAAAGGATTCACAAGGACATTCAAGCTACAGGTGTGCAGAACTGTTCACTGTGTGTTTGGGAAATCTTGATCTAGGGACTGGCTCTGCCATGAGTGGGGCAGGAAGTCCCCATGTGGACACAGCTGAGAAAGAATTGACTTGCTGTGAGTTCTGTGGCACTTCCTCTGGATTAGGGGTCACTGGATTCCAGTCCTGTGTCTGACTGCACAGCACTGTCTGCCTCAGGCTCCAGGAAAGGGACACTCTTCTGCAGGAGCCAGAAGATTTCATGAAAGAGCCATGGCCTGTCTGCAGTTCCCCCCCTGCCCTGTCTGTCTGTCTGTCTGTCTGTCTGTCTGTCTGTCCCAGGCTGCAGTTCCCCCCCTGCCCTGTCTGTCTGTCTGTCCCAGGCTGCAGTTCCCCCCCTGCCCTGTCTGTCTGTCTGTCCCAGGCTGCAGTTCCCCCCCTGCCCTGCCCTGTCTGTCTGTCTGTCCCAGGCTGCAGTTCCCCCCCTGCCCTGCCCTGTCTGTCTGTCTGTCTGTCCCAGGCTGCAGTTCCCCCCCTGCCCTGCCCTGTCTGTCTGTCTGTCTGTCCCAGGCTGCAGTTCCCCCCCTGCCCTGTCTGTCTGTCTGTCTGTCTGTCCCAGGCTGCAGTTCCCCCCCTGCCCTGTCTGTCTGTCTGTCTGTCTGTCTGTCCCAGGCTGCAGTTCCCCCCCTGCCCTGTCTGTCTGTCTGTCCCAGGCTGCAGTTCCCCCCCTGCCCTGTCTGTCTGTCTGTCCCAGGCTGCAGTTCCCCCCCTGCCCTGTCTGTCTGTCTGTCTGTCTGTCCCAGGCTGCAGTTCCCCCCCTGCCCTGTCTGTCTGTCTGTCTGTCTGTCTGTCCCAGGCTGCAGTTCCCCCCCTGCCCTGTCTGTCTGTCTGTCTGTCTGTCTGTCCCAGGCTGCAGTTCCCCCCCTGCCCTGTCTGTCTGTCTGTCTGTCTGTCTGTCCCAGGCTGCAGTTCCCCCCCTGCCCTGTCTGTCTGTCTGTCTGTCCCAGGCTGCAGTTCCCCCCCTGCCCTGTCTGTCTGTCTGTCTGTCCCAGGCTGCAGTTCCCCCCCTGCCCTGTCTGTCTGTCTGTCTGTCTGTCTGTCCCAGGCTGCAGTTCCCCCCCTGCCCTGTCTGTCTGTCTGTCTGTCTGTCTGTCCCAGGCTGCAGTTCCCCCCCTGCCCTGTCTGTCTGTCTGTCTGTCTGTCCCAGGCTGCAGTTCCCCCCCTGCCCTGTCTGTCTGTCTGTCTGTCTGTCTGTCCCAGGCTGCAGTTCCCCCCCTGCCCTGTCTGTCTGTCTGTCTGTCTGTCTGTCTGTCCCAGGCTGCAGTTCCCCCCCTGCCCTGTCTGTCTGTCTGTCTGTCTGTCTGTCCCAGGCTGCAGTTCCCCCCCTGCCCTGTCTGTCTGTCTGTCTGTCTGTCTGTCCCAGGCTGCAGTTCCCCCCCTGCCCTGGTGAATGTCATTACTGGCAGGGAAGTGGAGTTGGGATTTACAGACATGAGTTCCCCTTTATTTCATATTTTTCTCAGTTTGCATTGCAATGGGCAATGGAGATTGTAGGGTCATCTTTTGAAGGTGGTGTTCATATATTTTAGTATATGTATAAATTATGGGCTCATAGATGTACATACATATATATATACACATATATAAAATAGTGGAAAGCTGCCTAATCTGTTCTCTGTACCAGCTTGCTGTGGGTGCAGGTTCCCAGTGCAGAAACAGCTGCCCCAGCAGAGCAGTCAGTAATGCTCTGAGGGCATGTGGGGGATTGGAGGCACAAAGTTATCAGCAAATCTGGAGTGATCTCCAAAGCACATTTCCACTGTCCCAGTCACTTCACTTTTACCCACTATTTGAAACAGATGTAAAAATAGCTCTTTCATCAGTGCATTGCTACACATCTTTGGGCTGCAGAGGCTCAGGCCTGTTCAAAGCAACACTGTGAAATCATTTGCAGAATGTGCTGTTAATCAGAAGCAGCAATTTAATGTCATGGATCCGCCTCCCCTCCCACCCCCAGCTCCCCTTCCCAGCTCGGAGCAGGAAACAGCACTTGGATGGAGCTCAGCACTCTGACTTTCTGGACAGACTCTCTAGGAATGAGGAGGGACTTGAATTCTCTCCATATGTCATTTCCTTTCCCCTAATGGCTAAAAAAACCCCAGTGCTGCAGTTCATATAACTTACCATGGAGGGACCATTCCCAGTGCAGGGAAATCAGGCCAGGGGGCTGGGGCAGACAGGACATCCACATTCCACCTGAGAAGAACTGCTTTGGAAAATGGGACTTGAATTAAGCTGGAATCTTTGTTCCTTGTAGGAATGCTGTTTTATGTAGTTCCTAAAATTGAAGCTATTCCCCATCTGTACCTAAGAGTGTATCAACACCTGCAGTCTGGGGCCAGACATGGCTTAGGGCAGGAAAACATCAGCAGAGGGGGAATGGAAACAGCTTTGCAAGATGTAAATTAATTCAGAGAGAGAAAACAGAGGGGATTGAGGAAGGCAGACAACAGGGATCTAATCATTTCTAAAAACCCAATTTTAATAGCAAATTATCCAAGAAATTACTTAAGAGAAGTCTGATTAGCCCAGTCCTGCAACGAGCTTTTGTTAAAAACTTTCTGTTCAGTACAACCAAGAGCATTTGCAGAGCCCCTACCCCAAATTTGATCTGCTGTATTGCACAGTGGATTTGCAGCTGTCAACAGAATTCAGTGTGCTGTAGTGACAAAATACCCCAGGAAGAAACATGACAGAAACCCCCCAAGAAAACCCACTTTAACTAAATGCAAAGCTCACTGTGGATTAGACCCAGATTGGAACACAATGTCCTTCTCACAACATAATCCAAATATTTGTTAAATTTGTAGCAACCAAAGTGTGCAATGAGCTTTGGAGAGCAAATGAGAGATGACATTTAGTCAAACCCCCCAATTTTGCAGCCAGAGGGGCTGGATGTGTTTGCTTGCAGGATGATCACAGCTGATTGCAGAGCCAGCCCTCACGTCCTTCATTAGACACGTTGCCTAATTAGACATGTTGCCCCTGAGTTCTACTGCTAAAAAGGGAAGAAAACCACCTTTCCCCCAGTTCTATTTTAAAAGGTTTTAAGAGTAGAATAAAAGAATGATCCAAGACACATGGTGACAGGTTTTGCTTTAGAATACTTTTAGCACCTCACTAGACCCACTAACCTACTTAAATATCCGTGCTGTTCTTATCTGGCATGAAACCTTGCTTTGTGATTTCTAGAATGAAATATTTGAGAGGTATTTTTAGAGAAAACTTTATCTTAAATCCTCCCTAATTGATTTCACAATGGACTTGTGGGTGATTCTGTTGAAAGCAAGCACAAAAGAGGCCAGTACAGCCTGTGGACAGGTCAGGTATTTCTGCAGTTCAGAAAGTATTAGGAATTAGAGAAAAAAAGAAAAGAAAAGAAAAAGGGCTTGTTGTGCCTCCTGAACCTGCAAATGCTTTTGTGTCATGATTGAGCTTATTTATGGATTTAGTTTTCACATAGCATGTTTACAAGTGTCTCCTGTCCCAGTATGAGGCAAAGCAGAGTGTGGCCAAAGCTACATAGCCTGGGCTCCTCTCAGCAGCTCCTGGGACTGGGGGCAGATGTGGTTTGCACTGTCTGGCACAGCCCATCTGACTCCCAGTGGCTGCTTCCCCCTGCCAGAAAATAATCACCCTGGGGGTTAAGGCTCTGAGAGCTGGTTTTGTGTCTGAACCTTGCAGGTTCTGCTCCCTGTAGAAGTACAAAACGTTGGTATAGTTTGATAAGGGACAAGGCACATCAGCAGCAGAGAAGTGTTGGCACGAGCTGCACAAGGGGCTCAACCCCAGCCCTTTGCCCGGGTGCCAGGACATGACAGATCCACCTCTCTCAGAAAGGGGATTTCAGCCTCTGTCTAGTGGAAAATGCAACACATCTGTTCATTCTGTGTTCAGTGCCTGTCTCTGAACTCTGTTCTTCTAAAGTCACGTTGGGATGGTGCTGTCCATGATGAGGAAACAACATGGCTAAAGGGCTGCATGGAATATCTGTGCATCAGTTACTAATCTGTTCTGGATGGATGGCCTTAGAAGTTATCTTAGTGACTAACCCCTGGAAAATCCTGTGATATGGGAGCTCATGCATTTTTTGTAGCCACAGCTGCAGTCATTTCCCTTCAGAGACACATCATTTCCCCAAGACACATCCTGTCTCAGAGGGCCACGGTGTCTCTGCTCCCAGCTCTGTCCCTGCTGCAGGAGCCAGAGTAAGGGTGGAGATTTCCTTCCTAGTTTCTTCTCCTGAAAAAGCTTCATCTCCAGCTCCAGCTTGAGAAATGGGTTGAATCTTGACCTCTTGCATAAACATTGTCTCTGCATGCCAAAGGGAGCCTTAGTGAGAACCAGAGCCCCTGTCTAGACATGTTTCTTCATCCCAGGACTCTGATAGGTGTCTCCCACTGCTGGGGAACTCTCTTGGACTCTCAGCAGCAACAGTGACAGAGTAAAACTACATTTTTAAGCACGTGCCTCTCAGGGAGTGCCTCTCAATGGAGTTTGTGCTGTTCCCCAGAATGCAGACAGTGCTCCAGGGGGATGATTTCCATAACCTGCAAGGGGGGAAAAGGAGTCCTGTACACATGAAACCTTCTGTCCCTGGGCTCTGCTCCTGCCATGCAGGAGCTCTCTGGGCAGGAGTGCAGCAGGGTGTGATCCTCTTGTACAGAACAACATCGGGGAAGGCAGCAAAGGCATCCCCACAGGGGACAGAATTCCCTCCAGGAACACGACCTGGATCTGCAATGAATTTGGGAAGTACTTTAGCTGTGTGAGAGGTTATGATTGGCTTAGGGGAGCCTTGGAAGGAAAACCTGTGCCAAAGAGGCAGACAGGAGAACAATGGCCACTGCAAGCAAAGGTGTGGATGGAGCAGGAAGGCTCTGAAAGGGAATTAGTTAATCAGGCTAATTAAGAAAGAGGCAGAGAACACTGGTGGTAAAAAACTTCATCATTCTTCACAGTTTCTTTTGTTTAATTTTGTATTTTTTTTTTTGCTTCATCAACAAAGCTTTAAAAATACAGTAAGAAAGGGAGAAGAGTTTTGTAAATATTTCAGATTTATTAAGTTCCAGATGAAATTAGCCCTGACAAATTACAGCAGACTGCTGTAACACCTCTCAGAACTACACCATTAGGTGGCAAAATAGGCATTTACCATTAAGAGCTGCACATACAATGGAAAGACATTAGAGGGGAAAAGGAAAGGGAGGTGTAATTAATTCTCTGATCATCTTGAGCTCCATGGTCTCTATAATCCAACCATGACAGGCTCTGGGAAAGTTAGTAAATGACAACTAGTAGCAATAAATGCAACTCAGATAATTTCAAATATCTTTATTTTAAAAATTTGTCTCAGGAAAATAGTTTTAAGCTTTCAGTTTACTCACAAAAGCTTCACAACAGGGGCAGAACTCTCTGGCTTTCCTGATAGCATTGCAGGAGCTGGGGAAGAATGTGACATAACAGCAGCCAGCTCTCCTTGCTGCTGAAGGAATGTGCTGTGATTAAACCTCTATACAGACAGAAATGGAATGTAATTCTTAAATGTTGATTTGCTTTGAACACATACCACATGCTGGGGAATGAGTTTCCAGAGTGTTCTTGGGTTTCTAACCATGGGGAGGAAGGACCTCACCTCCAAAAAATTAACTAGTCAAAAAAATTCCTCTTCTGAAAGTGAACTTGGTTAAAGATGTTTGTTCACATTTCCCAGTGTCCAAACCCACTAAATCCTTTGAGAACTACCTGTGAATGCAAAATCTTGGGTTTCATCCTCTTGGGAAATTCAAGAAATCAAAGCCCATTTTTTGGGCAGCCACAGAACAGAAGAAATTTTCGTTAAATTCTTAAAAGTGTCACTCAAATGGTACCAGCTATTCTATTATTTTGTCCTTACAGACTCCACAGTATTTTCCCTGAAAGGGGAGCAGTGTGTCCCAAAATCTTAGAAGAATTTAGAGCTCAGCAAGTTGCTCTCTGAAAGGCAGCATGAAACTAAGTGTGCTCCATGGCCTTCAAAAACCTCTTTTAATGAAAGCATCAAAATGTTCATGTAACTACTGGACAATGAAATACTGTATTTAATCCCAAAGAGGTTTTTCTAAAATATTGGCATTGCAATTAATGTCTGACACACTAGTTATCCATTAGAAAAAGATCAAGTACTGAGTTCTGTGTTTAACACAACATTAAATACTTTGGTCAAATTGTTTCAGAATTATTGAATGCTGGGTCCAGACAGCACTGCAAGACCCCAGAAATTAATAATCATCACATATTAGGAGAAAGTGCAATAACCTAGAAATATGCTAAGTATGTGAAAAGTAGCTTTCTATTTTGTTCTTCTGTTCAGTTCAGCAGTGGCCAGGTAATGTTGCAATATTTGCAAACCATCAGCCTTTTGCTTTACATACTTGGTTTGAGAAAAGGATAATGACCTGGCTATGTGAATTTGTAACAGATTGGAATTTAATATATGACCTTCAATTACAAAGGCTGACTTTTCTGCTGGATTGTTTTTTAATGCAGGACTCAGGACACCTGGAATGTCTTTGAGGTGTGTGTGAATTTACATAACCATGACAAAGTAACTTTTTAACTGTTTCAGTGCAGCATAAAGCCATTTAATCAGTAGATATGTTGTCCCAGTGTTTTGTAGTAAATAAAGTTTAGACTTTGTTTCTAATTCTCTTTTTTGAAATAGTGGCAAAGAGATGTATCCCTGTTTTCTCTTGAGCTCTGTCTCTGCTGTGACAGAGGTTGGTGAGCAACACTTGTTGGTTTTGTGTTGAACAGGTGCTGGCAAAGGCCACAGACACAGCCCTGGGTGAGGAAGGTCCCAGACACTGGGACAGCAGGAAGCTTTGGGAATCTCCACCTGGAAGGAGGTGGCACTTCAAGCACTTTGGGAGGAAGGAGATGTGAGCCCACCAGCACCCTCAGTGGGGAGGTGTCCCATTCCATGGAAGGAAAGCTTTAAGGACCAAATCCCACTTCCAAGGCCTCCAGTGGGAAAAACCAGTTCCTGGTCTCCAGTCTGAACTGATGAGCCCGAGGCTCTGAGCTCAGCCAGGATGGGCCACTCCAGACGTGGTTACAGCTCAGCTCTGTGCCAGCCACACCACAAACCCTGTAAGGCACTGGTCATCTCCTCATCCCACGTGAGGATCCTGATCCATAGGCTGGATCCTAATCTCTGCCTACCCATGTGATCATATTTTACAGGTGACCTCAGCAGGAAGAAGCCAGAGCAGTGACACGTCTGAACGAGTACAGAGTATTAGCAGGGCTGTTGGCAAGACAAGGTGTGTGGTGTATTAGCTCAGATTCCAAGGGAACCTTTCCTGTGGCAACCTTCCTAGCTTTTCCAGGAGCTTTTCCCACCCCCTGACCCTGCAGAACACTGTCCCTGACTGCTGCAGCATGGAGTTCCCCTCATGGGAAGTGTGTTGCAGTGCTGGGAAACCTCTGGAAGGAGTCCCCCTTCCTGCAGGATGCAGCTCAGTCAGGCCACATGGTGTGGATGCAAGGCAGTGCTGCACTCCTGGTTATTTTTCTGGGAATGGCAGTTCACAGAGCCAGGCTGCTGATTTCCACACAGTGCAGATAAGGACTAAATTGGTCCAAAGTTTAACAGTTTGCAGGGCTGGTTTGTCACACCCTGTCCCATGTGGAATACAGCCCTGGATCAGCAGCACTCCTGAGTGGGACATTTCAGATGGCCTTCCAATTCTACCCCATGTCTTTTCCTGGTTTTCCCTTGACTCTCCTGTCCCAAATCCTCATGCCACTTCACTGTCATACCCCTCCCCTTCACCATGTCCTTCCCAACCTCCAGCTCATGGCCATTCCCTCAATCCTTCCCAACCCTCAGGACATGGTCATTGCCTCCATCCTTCAGTTCCCCACCAGGCCATGGCCATTCCCTCCACCCTTCCTGAACCCCAGTTCTCCCAGGACACGGCCATACCCGCTGTCCTTGCCAACCCTCAGGACATGGCCAGTCCTTCCATCCTTCCTGGCCCCCAGGACACAGCTATTCCCTGTCCTTCCCAACCTCCAGCTCACGGCCATTCCCTCGATCCTTCCCAACTCTCAGGACATGGCCATTGCCCCCACCTTTCCTGGCCCCCAGCTCCCCCAGGATATGGCTATTCCCTGATCCTCCTGGATCCCCAGGACATGGCCATTCCCCCTGTCCTTCCCAAACTCCAACTCGAGGCCATTTCCTGCATCCGTCCCAATCTCCAGCTCCCAGACATTCCCCCCGTGCTCCCATCTCCCGCCATTCCCTGCCCCATCTCCCGCCATTCCCTGCCCCATTTCCCGGCCATTCCCTGCCCCATCTCTTGGCCATTCCCTTACCCATCTCCCGGCCATTCCCTGCCCCATCTCTTGGACATTCGCTGCCCCATCTCCCGGCCACTCCCTGCCCCATCTCCCAGCCCCATCTCCCGGCCATTCCCTGCCCAGCTCTCCCAGTTCCCGGCCATTCCCTACCCCATCCCCTACCGTTCCCTCCAAGCCCCCCACCTGCCGCCGTCCCCCTCCGCTCCCTCCGGGCCTGCCCGGTGCCGGTGCCGGTGCCGGGTCCGATCCGATCCGATCCGATCCGATCCCACCCCATCCCCTCCCACCCCTCCGTCTGTCCGTCTGTCCGCTCCGGAGGCGGGGAAGCGCCGGGACAAGGCCGCGCTCCTCCTCCTCCTCCTCCTTCTCGGCCCCTCTCATGGCGACGCTGGGCACATCCGGGCCTCACCTCACCCTCCTCCTCCTCCTCACCATCCTCCTCCTCCTCCCAGCGCGGCTCCTCCCGCTGCTCCCCCGGCGGCCGCCGCTGCCCTGAGCGCTCTTCTGCAGGCCATGTCCAGCTCGGGGGCTCGGCGGAACGGGCCCGTCAAGCTGCGACTCACAGGTGAGGCTTTGAGAGGGTGAGGGGGAAGGCCCTGGGGCCTGGAGGGAAGGAGGGAGGGCGAGGATCGTCGTCCCGGCACTCGGACACGGGCCCCGGACATGGGGCTGGACATGGGGCCGAGCCGAGCCCGTCCGGGCTCGTCTCGGCCCCATGTCCAGCCCCATGTCCGGGGCCCGTGTCCCCAGACCTGTGTCCCTGTCATTGATCGCTTTGTTTGTTTGGTTGGTTGTTGTGGTGGTGCTGGTGGTGTTTGTTGGTTGTTTTTTTTTTAACTGCTCCGCCGCGCGGGCCTGAAGGGGCTTGGGGGGTCTGGGGAGGTCTGAGGGGTTTTCGAGGGGGTGTGGGGGGGGTCCGGAGGGGTTCCGAGTAGTTGGAGGGGGTCCAAGGGGTCCGGAGGGTTCGGGGGGGGTCTGAGGGGTTCGAGGGGGTGTGGGGGGGTCCGAGGAGTCCAAGCGGTCTGGGGGGTCCGGAGGGGTCTGAGGAGTTCGAGGGGATCGGAGGAGTTACGAGGGTCCTGGGGGGTCTGGAGGGGTCCGAGTGGTCAGGAGGGGTCCAGGGGGCCTGGAGGGTCAGAGGGGTTCGGGGGAGGTGGGACAGGCTGGGTCTGGGGGGTCCAAAGGGGTCAGAGGGGGTCAGGAGGGTCCAGAAGCGTCTGAGGGGGTCTGGAGAGTCGGAGGGGTCCGGGGGGTCTGAAGGGGTCTGGGGAGTCAGAGGGGTCTGGGGGGTCCAGGGGGTTCTGAGCCTGAGTTAGGAGAGTCCGAGGGGTCCGGAGGGGTCTGGGGGGTCCGGAGAGGTCCAGGGGGTCTGGGGGATCCGAGGGGTCCACGAGGGTCTGGAGGGGTCCAGGAGGTCCGGAGGGCCTGTAAGGTCAGAGGGGTTCGGGGTGGTGGGACAGGCTGGGCCTGGGGGGTCCAGAGGAGCCTGGGGAATCCAAGGGATCCACGAAGGTCCAGAGGGGTCCAGGGGCTCTGGGGGGTCCGGAGGGGTCTGGGGGGGTCCAGGGGCGTCCAGAGTGTCCGGGGCATCTGAGGGGTCTGGAGGGTCCAGGGGATCTGTGGCGGTGGGACAGGCTGGGCCTGGAGGGTCTGAGGGGTCTGGGGGATCCGAGGGGTCCAGGAGGGTCTGGAGGTTCCGGAGAGGTCCGAGGGGTCTGGGGAGTCCAGGTCAGTGGCACAGGCTGGGCCTGGAGGGTCTGAGGAGTCTTGGGGCTCCAGGGGGTCCGGGTCGGTGGGCCAGGCTGGTCCCGGGGCTGGGTGGGCTCAGCGCCTTCCACCACAGCCCTTGAGCCCGGATACCCCAAATGCCGTGACAGCGCCTCGCCTGCAGCAAGGGAGGAGAAGGGGCCGGTGTCACACCCAGCCCGCGTCCTTCACCAGGTAAAGACCCGGGCAGTGGGTTCAGAGGGGAATGAAGGCTGGAAGTTGTGCTCGAGCTTTCTGTGTTAAAGATACAGGATGCTTTGAACTGGTTGTTGGCTTTTAAAGTGTTGTGAGCCCCCCAGCAGACAAGTGATGGTTTGTGTCCTGGAGCATCAGGACGTGAAGGTGAGCGAGTGGAAAAGAGGCGATAACGCTGTAAACACTCATCTCTACATACAGGCGTTTAACCAGCTTGCAGAGACTTTAAAAACACTCAAGAGTTGATGTGTTGACCGTAGGTGCATGAGAAGTATCCCCAGTTTAATGCCTAATAAAGAGAGGTGTTTTCATACTAATTTTTCCAAGTGTGTTGTTCTTACAGGAAAAGTAAAATGTGTCTGCTTATGTTTTACTTTGGAAATACTTGGACTGGGTTTGTAGTCCAGTTTTCAGGGAGATTTGTGAGTGTCTGTATATTACAGTTGGAAATAAAGCTCCTAAAATGAGTGTAGCTGGGAGTGCAGCATGAACAGTGGAGCCTTGTTTTTACAGAGTGTTTTGTAGTTTTCTCTGGGGTTATTGCTGTATTGATGCAGTGCTTTAATACTTTCCTTCCCTGAGCAGTGAGTGCTCAGCTTATCTTTGAAACATTAAAAATGGTCTGTAGCCTTATTTAAGAGCGTGGAAAACGCTGTCTGGGGAGTTGTCTTTCTCACCTCTGCCTTCAGTGCTCAGATTTGTTTCATATTTTATTTTTATTGAGGATTAAGTGTGTTGAGAAATGCCCATGTGAGTGTGAGTGTGACCCGGCCAGGCAGGGGTTTGACACGCTGAGCTCAGTCCCCACACAGGGCAGGTACAGCTCAGGGAATCTCTCTGGGCTTTTCTGTCATTTGGATTTTAGGAGGGGACTGTGCAGAGCACGGGGTGAAGGGAAAATGGTCCTTCCAGGGACTGTTCCGGGGTCAGCGGCTCCTGCAGTCACTGGGGACCAGTTCTGGTGTTGGAAGGTGATGGGAAACATTGGCCTGTTCCTCCAGTGGAACAGCTTGAGGTGTTTTCTGCTTTAGCTGATGGTGAGTTGTTTCACACAAGGTCATCTGTTGTAAGGGAGCTTTACATGTTTAAGGAAAACACTGAGTTTTCCTAATTCAGCTGACATGTTGTCAGTTCTTGCCTAGGAGGAGTTTCAAGTGTTCTGTGTGGTTTTGATTACCCTTTTTGATTGGAAAAGCAGTTTGAGGGCTCTTGAATTCTAAAACTGTTTGGAATTAGAAGAATCTGTATATCCAGTGTTTTTAAAAGTTTATTCTCAAACTGACAAATGCTATTTAATCTTAATTTTCTTTGGCTCTGTGAAACTAGCAGTCTTCTGTTTTGGCTTGGATGTTTATGGGATTAATTCTGCAATCATTGTTCCACGCTTATCTTTTCTGTTCATTATCTCTAAATTAGATGGTATAGATTAAAAAATGGATTTCAAGAACTGGATTCAATTAGCAGTTTTTCAGGACATAAACATTAAAGGTTTAGATGGAAAACATTGTTTTGACTGACTGGATAAATGACAGGGTAATGTTTGATGTGAGTCCAAGAACTGATCTGGAGCTGGTGCCCAACTTCTCAGTCCATCTTGAGGAGCCAAATAAAATATTTAACCTAGGCCTCATTTTGCAAAAAAGGTTGATTCTTTGTTGGGACCTTAAGAAAGTTCTGAGAAATGTTTGGCATACCTTTACACTAAGTGTTTAACAGTTTATTTAGGTCTGGGTTCCCTACCAGACACAAACCACAGCGGAGGGACAGTTCTGCTGAGCTTGTGTTTGCTTCGTGGTGCATCTCTGTGATCCATTTCATAGGAAGGGTCACTCTGGTGCTCTGAGGTTTCCCTGTCTGTTGCCAGTGGCACTTGACTCATTAGTGATAATATGGCAGTACATTTGTGTCATCTTGAGCTGGAAAATTGCTGGGTCATTGTTCAAATCCGAGTGTTATGGTGATAGTTCTGGCAGGAGGTGCAGATCATGGTTTCTGATTAAAATGTAGGCAGTGTAAGTCTAGAAGTGCCCCATTCTCCTGCAAACTTCACTTTAATAACATTACCCAAGGAAGCTGCAGTGTGAGGAAAGTTCTTCAGCCCTCACATATTGATGCCTTTTGATCTGGTCCTGTCCTGAGTCCTACCAAAGCTGCAAGTGCAGTCACCCCTTCCATTCTTCTGTGATTCTCCTCAGTGTTGTGCTGAGTTTGTGGATTTGTGAGTACCCTACACTGCCAGACAGAACTGCCATTATTTCTTCCACCCCCACCTTGAATTGTGTTGAACTTACAGTCTTGGAAGGACTGAAAGGAGATTATTGCTTCCAGTAAATACTTTATGTCCTAATTTGTGAATTATCTGTGTTAGAAGAGCTGCATTTGGCTGCCTTCCCTTAGGACATCAGTGACAGGTGTCTGAATGAAGCCCATAAAGTTGTTTTTGTCAAGGAGATGCTTTTTAAAATCAGTTTGAAGTCTGCAAAACTCTTGAGTGCTACAATACACAGCCTTGAGTAAAGGTTAGTGCAGTTTATTTGGTTCATGTGTTCAGGTGGTGTTTGGGTGAGAACAGTTAACAAGGACAGAGCCTTCCACAGCCACAGTTACACTGGGCTGGAAAAAGTGCTAATAAATATCCCACGGCTCCAACTGGAATGAGCTGGAAGAGTTTTGCTGGTGCAGAATCAGAGGCAGGCCTGAAATGGTGTTCCATTTGTTTTTCCTCCTCCTCTCTGTTGGCTTTCAGCTTTCCTGCAGGGTTTGCTGCTCAGGGAAATAAAACCACTGTGTGTTGGGGTGTAGAAAAGGGCTCAGCATCTCACCTGCTGTCCCTCCCTCTTGCTGGTTTACTGTCTGCTCAGCCCTCCCAGCACAGAGGTGAGACTTTACTGGGGAGATTCAGTGTGGAAGGAGGAAAGAGCTGCTGCTCAACCAGCCCACAGGAGCTGCTGGGATGGTAAGAGTGTTCCTCGAGACAGATCCCTTTTATTTGGAAAGGGCCTGAATATTCTTGGGGTTTGCTCAACAGTGTGGAGTCTTCAAACCTGTTTTTTGCAGTGGGTCAATCTGAGTGTTAAGAAGTACAGCTGAAGACAGTGGTTAACCTGAATCCTAAATTTTCACCAGTGGTGTTGGAAGTAGGACTGAAGTTCATGGATAGCAGAGCCTCATTGTAGGAACAGCATTCTGATTGATTGACTGATTGATTGATTGATTGATTGATGAAGTAGCTCCCTATATTTTTAAGTATCAAGGCAGTGGTTTTGCAGTTGTCTGAAATCTTAGTGCCATTTTAGGTCAGTTTAAAACCCGAATGCTGTTTCTGTTTTCTCTTTGTAGTCCCTGGCTTCACTTTCTGGGCCCTCCCTTGTGTTGACTCCAGCAACTATAGCTGTGGGATGAACTGAAAGCTAATCCTACCAGGAAAAGTGTTGTTTTGTGTGGGAGAAGAGGGATGCAGACAGGAAGGTGAAAAGAGGGCAGGAGTGCCTCTTCTCCCAGCAGCCTGTACTTAGATGGGCTTTGGTCAACAATAAAACAAAGGGGTTCCTTCATGGAGGGTGTATTTGACTTAAGTACAGGTTTTAGGAGCCGTGTGTCATTAAGAAAGCCCAATCAATAAATTACATGGTGGGTGGATTAAACTGCTGCAGTCCCAGCCAAGCCAATGGATGTGTCTGATCAGTGTGCAGGGGGTGATCCTGGCCCTCGGTGTTTGCATCAAAGTGTGCAGTCTGGCTGTAACTATGGGCTTTTTTATACTCACAGTGTACAGTAATAGATATTTATATTCCTATAAATCAGTTGTGGATCATACAGATGCCACAGAATTGTAATAAACAACTGAGCAGCTGCGTGGAGCAGTTTCAGCTGTTTGTTTCTATGGAATCAGCTTATAGGACAGAGTTTTATTCATCTGGGTATAAAATTGGGTCTGTGTGTTCAAGAGTGCAGAATGGGGTGTCATGGCAAGGCAGACAAAGATCAGAAAGGATTTGGGATAGGAAATCACAGTAGGAAAACAGTTCTCTGGGGGCTTCAAGGAAAAGGTCCAGATTCAGTTCACAAAGGCCCAATAGTCATTCACCTTTGGCTGTGCAGTGAGAACAGCACCACAGGGAAGCAGGGGAGGGTTTATGTGTGTAGGTGACATATGGGGCGTGTGGAGGAGACATCTGGGGAATCTACAGGCAGTCCTGATGGGGATGTTTAAAAACATGAAGCTCTTGGGGGGAAAAACAAAAGAGAAATCCCGGGGGTGGAAAAGTAGCGAGTGATGTTTCAAAGTGCTCTTTTCAGTCACGTTTAAAGAGTTTGAGCTGCCCTGGAAGGTCTGTCTGAGGAACCCAGCTAGTGGTGACAAATTATGTTCTGTTTTCTTTGGTAATCACACTGAAAAATCTGATCAGGCCCCAGATGGGGACGTTTTGTCTTTCTGTCCATGAGGTGAATGGGCTGATGCCTGACAGGAGACAGCTTTTAATGCCCTGTTCTGGTTTGTCTCATGGCCTTTGAAGTGCTTCCTGGCTTTGCCATCCTCCTTGGAGTGACATCTCCCCGCTGGGGCGGGTGTTCCTGGGGTGGGCAGGGAGGGGGTGCTGCCTTTGGCTGTTTCTCTCCTCTCAGCAGTGACATGCCCTGGCTTTGGACTGGCTGAGTGGAAGGAGTAGGTTACTACACAGTTACTACAGAGTTACTACAGAGCTGTTACACCAGGCTCTGAGGTGTGGGGTGTGAGTGCCCATGGCACGTGCAGTGCCTGACATCCCTCTGGGGCGTGTGTGACATCGTTTTGGTGTGTGTGTGACATCCCTCTGGTGTGTGACATCGTTTTGGTGTGTGTGTGACATCTCTCTGGTGTGTGACATCGTTTTGGTGTGTGTGTGACATCTCTCTGGTGTGTGTGTGACATCACTCTGGTCTGACATCACCCTGGTGTGTGTGTGTGTGTGTGACATCACTCTGGTGTGTGTGACATCACTCTGGTGTGTGTATGTGTGACATCACTCTGGTGTGTGTGTGACATCACTCTGATGTGTGTGTGTGACATCACTCTGGTCTGACATCTCTCTGATGTGTGTGTGACATCACTCTGGTGTGTGTGTGTGACATCACTCTGGTCTGATATCTCTCTGATGTGTGTGTGACATCACTCTGGTCTGACATCTCTGATGTGTGTGTGACATCACTCTGGTCTGATATCACTCTGGTGTGTGTGTGACATCACTCTGGTCTGATATCACTCTGGTGTGTGTGTGACATCACTCTGGTCTGATATCACTCTGGGGTGTGTGTGACATCTCCCTGATGTGTGTGTGACATCACTCTGGTGTGTGACATCACTCTGGTCTGTGTGTGTGACATCACTCTGGTCTGACATCACTCTGGTGTGTGTGACATCACTCTGATGTGTGTGTGACATCACTCTGGTGTGTGACATCACTGGTCTGACATCACTCTGGTGTGTGTGACATCACTCTGATGTGTGTGTGACATCACTCTGGTGGCTTCTGGGGGTGGGAAAGGTTCATCTCAGTGGTGTCAGACAGTGCATGTAAAAGGAGCTGCTCTGTGTGTCTGTTATTAGCAAAGCTGTTCCTGGTTGGGAAAGAGGCTCAGAATCCTGAGGGATATTTGTCAGTGCCATATTCAAGGAAGCAAATTGTTGACTTTTTCTCGATGCTTAATCATTACATACTCTCAGTGAAAGCTTAGATAAGATTGCTTGTGATTTTACAGAAATCCCCACTGGCAGATAACAGAGCTCAGGACAAAACTGGCTGAGCATTGTCATCTGGGTTTAAGGGGGAGACTGATACTGATGGAAAATAGACATGCTTGAGATCATAAAAAGGATAAAGCAAGTAAAGCTGGCATTTCCAGCTACTGTCTTTTGTCTTTCTGCCCATGGACATTGATTCCCTTGAGTTTAGATCCACAGAAAACAAGGGTTTGGGCCTTCTGAGTCTCTGCCTTTGGAGTGATTCGGGATCATTTATCTCTTACATGCCACATTTGTCTTGCACTATCAGCTCTTTCAGCATCCTGCAGACTCCTGACAAATTTTTCTGCCTCAAAATACTTTTGGTTGCTGTTGCTCAGGCAGGTCAGCCCGGGAGGACTGACACCCCCCAGAGGAGTATAAAGTACTGCCTGGATGAAGTGTTGCTCTTATTTTCAAAACTCTGAAAGTGAAAGAAAAAGCAGCAGTGTGTGAGTTTATGTGGCTGTATCCTGTTGGTAATTTTCTGGGATGTCTTGGCCAGGCCATGTTTGACCCAAACTCAGGGCTTGTTTCTTGCAGGAGGGGACAGTGACACTGTCAGTGCAGCAGGGTCAGGGCATCCTTTCTGTAACAAACTCATTTGAGTTGTTTCAAATATGCAGAGAATGCCCAGACTGTGTAATTTACAGGTCACAGCAAAGCTGTGCACCCAGATTGTCCCATTCCTGCCTCAATTAGTGTGTGTGATGCCACCTTGCCACAAAATTGAGTGGCAGTGCCAAGGGAAAGCTTTCCAACCACAGCACCGGTTTGGGGAGGCACCACTCAGTCCCTCTGCTCCATCCTGTGCTGCCACCTGGGCTGGGCTGGGCCGGGCCGGGCTGGGCTGGGCCGGGCCGGGCTGGGCTGGGCCAGGCTGGGCTGGGCTGGGCCGGGCTGGGCTGGGCTGGGCCGGGCTGGGCCGGGCCGGGCTGGGCCGGGCTGGGCTGGGCCGGGCTGGGCCGGGCTGGGCTGGGCTGGGCTGGGCTGGGCCGGGCCGGGCCGGGCCGGGCCGGGCTGGGCCGGGCCGGGCTGGGCCGGGCCGGGCTGGGCTGGGCCGGGCTGGGCTGGGCCGGGCTGGGCCGGGCCGGGCCGGGCCGGGCCGGGCCGGGCCGGGCTGGGCTGGGCTGGGCTGGGCTGGGGGTATAGCCAGGGTCAAACTCCACTTCTTGCCCTCCTCCTGCTTGCTGAGGTGTGAGCTGAGCAGGGGGTGTCCTGGCTGGTCACCCTCAGTGGTTCCAAACAAGTGACATACACTCATTTTCTGTCTGCCTTGACCCAGATTTCAGTATTACCAATGGAGTTAAACAGAGTCATAACCAATTATATCTGTCATGATGCTTCTCTTTAACATGCTGAACCATTTGATTTAGAGCTTATAAATAGATACATACATAAATTCAATTAGAGAGGCAGTTGTGCTTGTATTTAACTGGAGGTGGGACTGCACTGGGAACATGAGAGGCATTTTGTGAAAACATGAGTTAGTTTGGAGGGTCTTTAGAATGCAGATAAAGACCAGGCTGTGTCTTCTGAAATGGCAAAACTGCTGCTTTGTGTGTCTCACAGGACACGAGGACAGTGGATGGAGTAACTTGCTGTTTCATTTTAGTGAAATTCAGTCTAACAGATGCAGGTATTTATAATGAAAAACATGTAAATGTACTAAAATTAATCCACTTTTATTACTGGTGGGGGAGGAAAGTTGTAGCTGGGTTAGAGTGTGTATGGACATGACTGATTAAAAAAATTAGCATAAAAAGCCTGTAACATGTGAAGAAACTGAACATGTCTGAATAAAATTCATAGAATTACATTCCTGCTTAACTGTCTGGGATTAGGAACTCATGGCATTAATTGCACCAAGCACTTTGGCTTCCTTATGACAAGAGTTCAGCTCTTAAGAGGAAATGTTCACTATGTGTTGTTCTGAAATTATTAATATATGACATGTATAAATATTTATTTTCAGAGAAAAGCTCTCCCTGTTTCCCCTGATGGATTTATGAGAATAATGGTTTGTTTGTAGCTCTGTGGAGAAGACTGTGCAGGACTAAGTGAGTAACAGCATTGTGCTTAGGTGTAGTAACATTGAGGTGTCCTCCTTTTTGCTTTGCAGCAGGTAAGTCCTCCTGGATTTATAAAAGATTGTATCAGTTGGGATGCAAGAAGTGTTGTAGGATGGAGCTTTTTGGTAATTAAGGCTCGTGGACAAGCTGCAGAAGTGGTGCCATCTTTCATCATTCCATATGGATCGTGTGTGTGGCATTTCTGAATGTCTGACTGGTAACTCTGGGTGTTTGGTGAACAGTCTTCTCATGTGAAGGGATATCACACACTGTTATAAGAAGTTGCTGGTCAAAGGTGGATGTTTGGAATGGGGAAAACCCCCCTCTGTTCAGGCCAATTAGTGGTGCTGCCCAGAGGGAGTGCCCCTGGTTCCTTCAGAACCAAATGCTGTCTGTAAATTCCATGCACTAATTCCACTTTCCCTTAAATAGTTGGATATCAGCTTTTTGACTTCTGTCAAAGGGTTTAGATCTTTGGGATTGTATTAATGGGGCTGGGGGGCAACACTTGCCCTGAGGTTGTGCTGTCACATAACGCTGTGGCCCTTTGTGAACACCTTTCCTGTTTGGGATTTCTGCTTAAGAACTGGGTTGAAAGATGACTTAAAATGTTGTTGGCTTCTGCTTTCTTCTGCAGCAGGAAGAGGGAAGGCCTGCAAGGAAAAAGTGACTTAGAGTTCTTTGCAGGAGTACGTGCGTCGTGCCTGGCTTGTCATAAAGTATTTGTGTGACTTTCTCTCCCTTCCTTGAGCAGTTCCCACAGTTCATGGTGTTCTCTCAGTAGCTCTTACAGGGGGTGGTAAAAGGAGGGGAAAAGTTCTGTAGCCCCATCCACAGGGACAGGCAGTAAAACTCCTGGTTCCCCTCCCAGAGCAAGTTATTCAGCCTGGGGGTACTACTGTGTGTTTGTGTTTGTGTCTCACTTGCTGCTGTGGCCAAGAGAGTGGGAAGAAATTGCTGCTCCTTTGTGAGATGTGAATGTGGCATTGTGAATACGTGCCTCGGATTTCCTCATTATAATATTTATCATTTTTCCTGAAAGTTCCTTTCCTCTGGTGAATTGTTCATCCTGTAGAATAAGTCAGCTATTTCCTGTGCATCAGCTTAATGTAACTTCATCTGCACTGAGCAGGCCTTTGGACCAGGCAAAACTTGGGGGTTTTGGTAACTTCATTGAAACTTAGCAGCTCCAGTCTCTGCATTTTAGCACTTCTTCCCATGCCTGGACATGCACTTGTTCTCCACCCCTGTGTCACTCTGATGGAGTGGCAGTAAATGCACAGAAAATTGTCCCCCTGGCCCTGGGGGTTCCTCTGGGAGTGTGAGGGCCAGTCCTGCACTTGCTCCTACTTTGTGCCACTTGAACACAGTTTTGAATTGCTTTGTCTGAGCATATTTGTCTTTTATTTGTCATCAGGAATTTCTAACTGTGGTTGAACTTGGAATACTGAGCTGGAGCTCACAGTGCCAGCTCTGGGTAGCACTTCCCATCCTCACACTGTGCTTTAACAGCCACCCAGCATGGGCATCTTCGTGCTGAGGAGCTGAATCAGGCCGAGCTCATTCTGGGAAGGTGCTGCTGAAATCCAACCAGTTTCAGGGAGGGGGTTAAAAATACCCTGCACATCGTTTAGAAATCCTTGGTGGTGTGAATCCTGTATTCTTGGGCAGGAGCTCTGTCAGAGGGGGCACAGGAATGGGCAGGTGTGGCTGTGCCAGCCAGGTGAGCATTGATTGGGGCAGGTGTAGCAAGGGGGGCCACAGGAGCTGATCCCACCCTGTCCATGCTGAGCCCAGTGTGCTCCTGGTGTGGAGAGAGGCACTAACAGGAATGCAGAGGGCTCAGAAGCTGGATGAGGGTGGGGAGAAGGGAACAGGGAGCTCTCTGGGGCAAATGGGTGGCTGGGGGAGAAGTTTTGGGCAGGACAGGGCACTGGGTGGTGCTGGACTCTGGTGCTGCAGCACTGAACGTGGCACAGGGGCAGGAGGCAAGTCTGGATTCTCCTCTTGCAGCCTTTTTGCCACTTGGCTTTGTGAGCACGGAGTGCTGCTGTTTGTTAGTGGTGTCCTGCTTGGAAGGAGGGTGTTGTCTGCAGCAAAGGTGCTCTGGAAGAACTAGAGGTGCATAATAAAGGCCAGGAAAGTAAGTGGTTACAGCTGGAGAGAGGCCACAAGCTTAAAAACAAACAGGAAAAAACACCCACCCCAAAACTTCTGCCATCTGTTCCTTTGCTCCACGTGTTGGTCACCTTGATCCCATAGAGAAGAAATAGGGAATTAGGGGGCTGGCTGTGATTCAGACCAGAGTTCTGAAAAGACTTGCAGATAAGATCAGGGTTTCTCCTTATGTGTAAAACAAAAGGAATTCTTCAGCTTTTAGCAAACCTGAATGTTTTACTAAAACCCCCTCGATTTTCAGAAATGGTGTGGTATCTTGGTCAATTCATTCATGTTAATACTTTCTTGCTTTAAAAGGGTCAGAAAACTTGCTGTTAATTATAATTGAATTATGCAGTTCATATGTTTTCTTGGCTGATTTACATGCCATCTTTTCACAAAGTTTTGGGAGTTACAATTATTTTATTTTTCAGAGAGGTGTTGATGAGTTTGTTGCCTGGAAGGTTTGACCTTTCTTAGAGTCAGTGCTAATATGTTAAATCCTGAGTGGACAGAGGAAGCTGTGAGTTGTGGTTATAGTTGGTGTGCTCTGTGTGAAGATTTCTCTGTAGGAGAGGGGAGTCCTCTAATTGTGCAGTTTGTGCCCCTGGATTTGCAGCAGAGCATCCTCCTGTGCAGGGGTTGATGGAACACCCTCCCTTTGCTCACACTGAGGTGCCAGTGGGGTGAAACTTGGATCCTCACTCTGTGTGTGTATGAAACACACAGAGAGGAGCTGCAGGAGAGTTTAACCAGTGAAGAACAATCAGAAATGTCCTGCACGGGGCAGGTGCAGCTCCAGCAAGAGACAGGCGGGTGTTCTGTGTGGAGCTCCTTGTAGGGGCTTGTGCAGAACGTGTCCTGTGTGGGCAGAGAACTCACTGGTGCCTTGAGATGGATGGTTTGTCCTTTAGTAATTAAACATAAATGAACTGATACAATGTGCAACTGCAAGGTTTCATCTTTAGTAAACTTAACATTGTCTAACTGTGAATTGAAATGAGCTGTTTGAACTGTTTGGATTTGTGTGGTGTTGCTTGTTGCTGCCTGACAGTTCTTCTCCTCCTCCCCAGTGGGACTGAGTCTGCCTCTGTGGGACTTGTTTTCCAGAAAGCTTTTGGCAATTAGGAAGCTGTTAAACCCTTGATTTTGTTCAGCTGATCACTCCTGTCACAGCTTCAGGTGTGTGACAGCCTGGGCTGTGTCCCCGTGGTGGGGACTGTGTGGGGTCCAGCACACCCTGCACATCCCTCCGTGCTGAAAGGAGTGGTTGGGGTGTCAGGGTTGGAGGGCTGAGCTGGACCTTGTTCTGGGACTGGGAAATAGCTGAGGAATGGAGTACAGCTGCCATCAGATATGGGGCTACTGAATTTCATGGAATTGCCTTTTCCTATCGAGCTGTTTTGTTGCTTGCACACGTACACACATTTGCTGGTTTGTTTTTATTTTCAGGGCCTCCTTTCTTCATTGTACTTGGCTGGTTTTGTAACTTTTTAATTGAAGCATTTACAATATCGTTATTTTTGTTATAGTGAACCGTTTTATTGTTCCAGAAGTGAATGAATCATATATTCTGGGTTATTTTTTCCTGGCAAATATTTTTCTTTAATGGTTACTCAGGGCTAGCTTAAATTGTACAGATGAATAATACTTGCAATACAGTATCTGATTCATCATTTGGAATATTACAATGAAAAACCTCGTGAAATTATAAATATAGGTCATTTTACTTGTAGGAAACCTGAAGGGGTGTCTGCTTTTCTGCACCTGTGTAACTGAGTCATGTGATCTGGAATGTAAAACGTACTGAAGTCCTGGAAGAATTTGTTTTGCCATACACAAATTGGTTTTTTGTGTGTTTCTCAGATTCACTGTAGGTGGGTTCAAAAAAACCCAACCCAAACCAAAACCAAGAGAATTAACACCAAAAAACCCCAACCAGTAAACCCACCCAACTAACACCAAAAACCCCAACCAATAAAACCCACCCAACTAACACCAAAAACCCCAACCAATAAAACCCACCCAACTAACACCAAAACCCCCCAAACAATAAAACCCACCCAAACTAACACCAAAACCCCCCAAACAATAAAACCCACCCAACTAACACCAAAACCCCCAAACAACAAACCCCACCCAACTGCCCCATATTTTCTCTGTTGCCCCTTCCCTGAGCTCTGTCCACACAGATATTTATAACCAGCCAGCAATGCAGGTTTTTTGCATCCACAGAGCCCTGGGGAAAATGAAATGTTTTAATAAGTGTGAGGCGTTTCACACGTTCTTTTGCTCTGCTTTATCTTTCAAAGAGCTGTGAAGGCACCTAAAAAACTGGAATACACTCCCTGGGAGCTTCTCTTGCCTGTGTTTGAAACATCAGCCCTCTGCTGCTGGAACTCAGGAATTCATGGATACAACGACTAGAACAGCAACTGTGACTTCAAAAAAATGTGGTTCTTGGTTAGCTAAGCTGGTCTGGGTCCAGCTGCTGTGGATGGATTGATTTTGCTGTTGCTCTAAAGCTGCGCTGTGTTGGTATTTTGGCAGAGTAGGAACAACAAGGCTATTAGTGGGTAATTCAGTGCTGCGGGATTAGCGGAGCTGTGAGAGAGAGAGAGACGGCACAGAGGGCTGGGTGGTGCAGAGAGGAGCAACGAGGCTGGGGAAGGGACTGGATGTGGCACTGAGTGTCCTCTGAAACACCTCCAGGGACAGAGAATCCAACATGTCTTGATCCAACCCCACTGTGATCACCAGCCCAGGGAATGGAGTGCCAGAGTGATCCCAGTGGGGTTGGATCAAGGGTTGATGATCTCAGAGGTCTCTTCCAACCCAAGTGAGAAGAGCAACGAGGCTGGAGAAGGGACTGGAGCACAAGTGCTGTGGGGAGAGGCTGAGGGAGCTGGGGGTGTTCAGCCTGGAGAAGAGGAGGCTCAGAGGTGACCTCAGCACTGTCTGGAACTGCCTGAAGGGAAGTTCTGGCCAGGTGGAGGTTGGTCTCTTCTCCCAGGCACTCAGCAATAGGACAAGGGGGCACGATGGGCTCAAGCTCTGCCAGGGGAAACTGAAGTTGGAGATGAGAAAAAAATTCTTTGCAGAGAGAGTGCTCAGGCATTGGAATGGGCTGCCCAGAGAGGGGGTGGATTCCCCATCCCTGGAGGTTTTTCAGCTGAGCCAGATTGTGGCACTGAGTGCCATGATCTGGTAAAGGGACTGGAGTTGGACCAAGGGTTGGACTTGATGATCTCAGAGGTCTTTTCCAACCCAATCCATTCTATGATTCTGTGATTCTGTGGATGTGGCACTGAGTGAGAATCCACCATGTCTTGATCCAACCCTTCTGTGATGAGTGAGAATCCACCACGTCTTGATCCAGCCCTACTGTGATGAGTGAGAATCCACCACGTCTTGATCCAACCCTACTGTGATGAGTGAGAATCCACCACGTCTTGATCCAACCCTTCTGTGATGAGTGAGAATCCACCACGTCTTGATCCAACCCTTCTGTGATGAGTGAGAATCCACCACGTCTTGATCCAACCCCACTGTGATGAGTGAGAATCCACCACGTCTTGATCCAACCCTACTGTGATGAGTGAGAATCCACCACGTCTTGATCCAACCCTACTGTGATGAGTGAGAATCCACCACATCTTGATCCAACCCTTCTGTGATGAGTGAGAATCCACCACGTCTTGATCCAACCCTACTGTGATGAGTGAGAATCCACCACGTCTTGATCCAACCCTTCTGTGATGAGTGAGAATCCACCACGTCTTGATCCAACCCTACTGTGATGAGTGAGAATCCACCACGTCTTGATCCAACCCTACTGTGATGAGTGAGAATCCACCACATCTTGATCCAACCCTTCTGTGATGAGTGAGAATCCACCACGTCTTGATCCAACCCTACTGTGATGAGTGAGAATCCAGCACGTCTTGATCCAACCCTTCTGTGATGAGTGAGAATCCACCACGTCTTGATCCAACCCTACTGTGATGAGTGAGAATCCACCACGTCTTGATCCAACCCTACTGTGATGAGTGAGAATCCACCACGTCTTGATCCAACCCTACTGTGATGAGTGAGAATCCACCACGTCTTGATCCAACCCTACTGTGATGAGTGAGAATCCACCACGTCTTGATCCAACCCTACTGTGATGAGTGAGAATCCACCACGTCTTGATCCAACCCTACTGTGATGAGTGAGAATCCACCACGTCTTGATCCAACCCTACTGTGATGAGTGAGAATCCACCACATCTTGATCCAACCCTACTGTGATGAGTGAGAATCCACCACGTCTTGATCCAACCCTACTGTGATGAGTGAGAATCCACCACGTCTTGATCCAACCCTACTGTGATCACCAGCCCAGGGCACTCTGTGCCCTGGGCTGGTGATCACAGTGGGGTTGGATCAAGGGTTGGACTTGCTGATCTCAGAGGTCTTTTCCAACCCAATCCCTTCTGTGATTCTGTGATAAACAGGACGAGGTCTGGCCCGACATCTGGTGACCACAGCCCCGCTCCCAGCCAGGTGTGCCCAGTCCCACGTCCCTGCCGGGGCACTCACCGTGCTCAGCACAGGCCGGGTAGGCAGGAGCGCTGCCAAATGGGAAATGATTCATCGTCTCTGAATGGGATGAGCGCTGAGCAGGAGCAGTTCAAACCTCAGCCTGCTCTGGCTCCCGAGCCACCAGAGCTGCGTTTAACGCTTTGCCTTCCCCACCCCTGTGCTCGG
Source organism: Pithys albifrons albifrons (assembly GCF_047495875.1). NCBI lineage: Eukaryota > Metazoa > Chordata > Aves > Passeriformes > Thamnophilidae > Pithys > Pithys albifrons. Next base: position 828,187 of record NC_092476.1, on the reverse strand, counting down.
CTGTCCCAGCTTGTGTTTGGGATCAAAAGCAGGGACACTCCTTGTCTTGTCCCGGGCTCTCTTTGCTGTGTCTGAACGTGTTTAGGTATTTTTTTGGCTTTTGCATCCTAAAAACACTCCCATCTGTGACCCCCACCTTTAGTAGGGCTGTTCTGTGTCAGGAGTGCAGGCACAACTTCTGAGCTGCCTTAGTACAGTTTATTTGTTTATATTTAGTGAAAAAACATCATTATCTGGAGGTGGAGTTTAGTGTAGGGTGCCAGTTCCAAGGCAATCGCTGCATTTGGACTTTTAGTATGGAACAAACCTGTATCACTTTAACACTGGCAATGCCATTTGTAGTTTAAAATGCTGAAAGATAAACAGGAAATATATTTGTGGATTCTTAAATTTAGTTATTGCAGAAAGGAGGTACAGTTTACAAAACCAACTGAAGGAATGTAAAGGAGAAAACATTCCACTAAACACACTTTTCCCCCAAAAACCCCTAAATGTAGGGACACTGTGCTTGAATATTCCAACTGTGTTAAATGGGAAGGAGGCAGGATGCACATATTGTGGAGGAGACAGGATGTCTGGGGCTGTGGATATTGGTGCTGATGCAGGAGGGTGTCAGACCCATCACTCACCTGTATTGCCCCACAGAATGTGACTGCAGTACCTCGGGTGTATTTCAGCATACATTGTCTCAGATGCATAGATAGGGAAAGCAAAGGAACTAAGTCATTAGTATTAAATAATTGAGATTGTTTTACAGTTACAGAAGATTGGTGTGAGAGGAAAAAATACTGTACTTGATAAGATATTTATTTGCTAAGCAGGGTTAGCTCTGTGTGCCCTGGGGTGGCACTCAGTGAGCAGCTGAGATATCCAGGGAGCTGTGTCAGGGAACGAAGGGAAAGACTCCTCTAGGAAACTCTGCCCTTTCCTTGCACGTGCAGATATTTGGTGTAACACTTTGGGAGCAGAGCTGCAAGAGGCTCAGGGTTTCTGGGGTGAAAGGCTCCAGGGAAATGAGGGGTTTCCACTTCTGTGTCCCCCCAAATCCCCACTGTGTCCACGGGACTGTCTGAGCCTCATAACTGGTGCTTGGGATCAGTGGAAATACCTGATGCTCTTTGTGCTTGAAAGCCACTCTGCCTTTAGAGGAGCTTACTAATAAAATGTTCTCTGACGTGCTGGGAATGTTCTGGATTTCCATCCCTTTGCTGCTCTGTTAGGAGTGGTGTTCACAGTGCCACACGTTTTACATTCCTGTAATCAGCTTTGGACTCCTCAAGTCTCATCTCCTTCCCGTGATCTTTCTTTGTCTTCACTCTCTACTGCTTAATATCTTTTACCCTGTGCTCCTCTTGGTTTCAAAAATTCCTGTATTTTCCCTGCTTGAGTGTTGCATCTTCCCAAAAGATTTCTGCAGTTGTAGTTTAAGTTGCATAGTAAGATTTTTGGGCAAGGCCCTTTATTTTCAAGTCTTGGTGAGCTGTTTCACCTGAATCTCTTGGTGTTCTCTCTTTATAATCTTACAGTACTGTATAAATTGTACTGATTTGGTAAATAATTGAAGCACCTTGTAAAACCAAAGGAAAAGAAGACAAACAAGGCTTTACTACAGGTTGCTTTGCTTCAGTTGAAATAAATAGGATTGCTCATCCAAATAGCTCATCCCTGTTCCACAGCAGCAGCTTCTTGAGATGTTTGGATTTGTTCTGTAGGACACATGTGTTTACACAGAGAAACCAGGCTGGAGTTGTTCATGTTAAAGGGCTGCAATAACTCAACTAAATCAGTTTATAAACTGTGTAGTCTATCAATGTAATAATCTCCTGGAAATGAGGCTTCTTGGATGTCTGATGGGGAGTCAGACAGGACATGAGAGTTTGAGTGCTGTTTGGGTGGTGACATTGGCCTGGTTTTCCAGGTGTGCTGCCTTGAAGCAGCTGGAATTCCCCCCTTCCATGGTGTTGCTTTTGCAGGTACAGGCAGAATTCCATCACCATCAGAGGCCCCTAAACCAGGTACAGGTGTGTACAGAGTCCACACATCCTCCTGCTGACCCTGCTCTGTTCTTGGCAGAAGCCAAACTAGCAAGTTCCAGGGAGCAGCAGCTTCCAGAAGTGAAAACGTTCCACTAAACCCACTTTTTTCCCCCCAAAAAAAGTAAATCTAGGGACACTGTGCTTGAATATTCCCAACTGTGTTAAATGGGAAGGAGGCAGGATGCACATATTGAGGAGGAGACAGGATGTCTGGGGCTGTGGATATTGGTGCTGATGCAGGAGGGTGTCAGACCCATCACTCACCTGTATTGCCCCACAGAATGTGACTGCAGTACCTCAGGTGTAGCAATAAACCAAAATTGTGCTGAACTGGGAGTTTGGGTTAAGGGCAGACACTCACTCAGGGGGTTTTACCAGTGATAGTATCAAAATCATGATCCTCATTTTATTTATTACCCAATTCTTTTTTCTAAAGTACTGGAGTATTTCAAGTTATACATTTGAAATGCCAGAATTCATTTTCCCCCTAACAAGAGCTGTCACTGTAGCTGTTGTTGTGTCCTAGGAGTTATTTCTTACAACCCTTTTGTTGTGTTGATAAAATTAGTGTTTTGCTGGAGAGTGACAAGGGAATTACCCGCAGGTGGTGGCTGTCCTGGCTGGGGTGGTGGCTGTCCTGGCTGTGTCCTGGCAGGGCTGGGTGGTGGCTGTGTCCTGGCAGGGCAGTGTCCTGGCAGGGCTGGGTGGTGGCTGTGTCCTGGGAGGGCTGTGTCCTGGCTGTGTCCTGGCAGGGTTGGTGGCTGTGTCCTGGCAGGGCTGGGTGGTGGCTGTGTCCTGGCAGGGCTGGTGGCTGTGTCCTGGCAGGGCTGGGTGGTGGCTGTGTCCTGGCAGTGTCCTGGCAGGGTTGGTGGCTGTGTCCTGGGAGGGCTGGGTGGTGGCTGTGTCCTGGCAGTGTCCTGGCAGGGCTGGCTGGTGGCAGTGTCCTGGCAGGGCTGGTGGCTGTGTCCTGGCAGTGTCCTGGCAGGGCTGTGTCCTGGCTGTGCCCTGGCAGGGCTGTGTCCTGGCTGTGTCCTGGCAGGGCTGTGTCCTGGCTGTGTCCTGGCAGGGCTGTGTCCTGGCTGTGTCCTGGCAGGGCTGTGTCCTGGCTGTGTCCTGGCAGGGTTGGTGGCTGTGTCCTGGCAGGGCTGGGTGGTGGCTGTGTCCTGGCAGTGTCCTGGCAGGGCTGGTGGCTGTGCCCTGGCTGTGTCCTGGCAGGGCTGGGTGGTGGCTGTGTCCTGGCAGGGCTGGGTGGTGGCTGTGTCCTGGCAGGGCTGGTGGCTGTGTCCTGGCAGGGCTGGTGGCTGTGTCCTGGCAGAGTTGGTGGCTGTGTCCTGGCAGGGCTGTGTCCTGGCTGTGCCCTGGCAGGGCTGGTGGCTGTGTCCTGGCAGAGTTGGTGGCTGTGTCCTGGCAGCACTCCTGGATCTGCAATTCCTGAGGTGCAGGTGCCTCCTGGCTGAGCCCTTCTTCAAGTGCAGGGCCTTTTTGGCTGCTTGGTAATTCGATCACGGATTTCTTTGGTTGCTGCCTCTGCTCCAGGTCCCTCAGAGGGTGCAGAGTTGTCCTGCAGTGACACAAATCCCAGGGCTCTCTCCTTGTCATGATTTCCCAGAGGTGCATGAAACACATCAGGCAGAGCTGTAATTCTTCTCTGGCCTTTTCCCCCCACTCCTGTTCTATCCAGAGAAACTGAGGGTAAATTTCCATGTTGCCTCTTTCTCTGCCCATCAGAGGAAGGATCCTGTGCTCTCTAAGTATTTTGCAAGTTGATGGTTTTGGATTAATCACTTCTGTCTTGGTTAAAAACTGACTGCTGGGATTGCAAACAAGTCTGTAAGGACTGAGGTAAGATTTGTAGCATAATAATTCTAAGAGCTGGAGGCAAGAGTAACCCCTTTTCTTTGCCTGAGCTCTTAAAAACTGTTTTATTCCTGTTTTTCTTGGTTAATTGAGTTAATGGTCATAGTAGAGTTTGCTTCACTCACACTTGAATATAATGGCCACCTCTGCAGGTTTGAGATTTAGTTAATCCTGGTAGTGTTATTTTAAATTAAAGTTTTTCTAACAGACTTGTTTTTAATACTGCAGGAGGGTAAAAAGATAATAGAGACTTGTACAGCAAATATAACAGTAAAGCTGGTGGGTCCTTTTGTCTTCAATGGATTTCTGTTTCCACCCTGATTTTGTTCCCTGGAATACAATTCTATAGTTACTACCAGTGTGACAAACAGAAGGGATGGCTTTGCAGTTGGTCTGAGAGTTGGTCCTTGACTGCTGGCTCTTTGTTTGAACCGTTCTAAAGGCTGTTGATTTAAAGCTGTGTTGTCCCCCCCAGCTGAGCAGCCTCTGAGTGCTGTCTCTGTGATGACTTCATGGGACAGTAGTGGTGTCTCAGATGCTGAGAAATGGCCCAGCTGGGAGGGTTAGGCCCTTCTGGAGCAGGGTGGAGAGATGAAGTGGAATTCCTAATGTATGAAAGTTATGCATTGGAAACATCCTGGCTGGTCTGAGAGGCTCCATGCACACTGAACCAGGAAATGCAGATATTCCCAGTAGCCTTTGTTTCCTTTGAGCTTCCCACGTGTTGCTCCTGCCCCTTTCCCAGTGGGCAGCCCCAGTTGGCACAGAGTGAATCCCTGCTGGGGATGGTTTATCCTGTGTCACTCTCCTGTCATCCCTGTGTTTGGTTTATGGCTAAAAACACCCAACCCAACCCCAGCTCCTTTTGCATCTGCACACTCAGTTTAACAGCTTCAAACAGGAATCTCCAGAAAAGAGAGTTGCAAACCTTCTCAGGAGGGTTTGCTGCCTCCACTGCAGAAGTGGCAGCCAAGGTTCTTCCCTCTGCCCCTTGGCAGGTGTGGCACACACATGGGCACAGGAATGGGGTGGGCGACGTGTGTGGCACTGAGCGGAGCTGAGCAGTGGGCATAGAGCTGGGACATGGGAGTGGACCTGAGGCATGGGAATGGACCTGGGACATGGGAATGGACCTGGGACATGGGAGTGGACCTGGGACATGGGAGTGGACCTGGGGCATGGGAGTGGACCTGGGGCATGGGAATAGACCTGGGACATGGGAGTGGACCTGGGACATGGGAGTGGACCTGGGACATGGGAATGGACCTGAGGCATGGGAATGGACCTGGGACATGGGAATGGACCTGAGGCATGGGAATAGACCTGGGACAATGGGAATGGACCTGGGACAATGGGAATGGACCTGGGACAATGGGAGTGGACCTGGGACATGGGAGTGGACCTGGGACATGGGAGTGGACCTGGGACATGGGAGTGGACCTGGGACATGGGAGTGGACCTGGGGCATGGGAGTGGACCTGGGACATGGGAGTGGACCTGGGACATGGGAGTGGACCTGGGACATGGGAGTGGACCTGGGACATGGGAGTGGACCTGGGACATGACCATGGACCTGGGACATGGGAGTGGACCTGGGACATGACCATGGACCTGGGACATGACCATGGACCTGAGACATGACCATGGACCTGGGACATGGGAGTGGACCTGAGTCATGACCATGGACCTGGGACATGGGAATGGACCTGGGACATGGGAATGGACCTGGGGCAATGGGAATGGACCTGGGGCAATGGGAATGGACCTGGGGCAATGGGAATGGACCTGGGGCATGGGAATGGACCTGGGACATGGGAATGGACCTGAGGCATGGGAATGGACCTGGGACAATGGGAATGGACCTGGGACATGGGAATTGACCTGAGACATGACCATGAACCTGGACAATGACAGTGGACCTGGGCAGTGGACCTGGGACATGAGAATGGACCTGAGGCATGGAAATGGACTTGGGCATTGGGAATGGACTTGGGCAATGGGAGGGGACATGGGAAAGGACCTGGGTCATGACCATGGTCCTGGGACCTGGGAATGCATGAGTTGCATTCAGGAGGAATGCATGAGAGGAAGAATTCAGTGGAAGTGGGAGTTGGGGGTTTTGTTTTACTTTTGGCTTGGAGTGGAGTGAGGGAGAAGTGGAAAAGGAAGCCTTTTGTTTACAGTAAAACAATGCTGTGAAGTAGCCGTGGTGATGTCAGAGCAGGAGTCTAAACACGCCCGTCAGCCCGGCCCAGATGCTGGAGCTGCAGCCCTGTCCTCCTTCCCTGCAGGAATCTCAAACTGCCCTGGAGACTCTGCCCCAGCATTTTATCCTTGCAGGAGATGAATGATTTATTGGCTTAACTGTTTCCATGCAGTGATGCAATCATCTTTGTTAACCTTTCCTCTCTCTGGTAAATGTGTGATGTTTTCATCTGGAATTTTAATCTCTCTGAGTTTTATTACAAGTAATATGGGTCTAGAATTCTAAATTTAGTCAAAGCACAGCCTATTCTTATAGGCAGAATTTAATGGAGTGAATCTGTTGAAAATTAAAATATACTATGTTAGTTTCTGGCATATTTTGCAGTGGTTTAAATTATTTTGCATTATTGAGGCATTTGTCACTTTGGTATATCCATCTTGCTGTTTGAATGCAGACTGTTGTGGGTTTGTTTGTTTAGTCCCAGAGCAATAATTCTGAGTTGTTGAGACCCAGATTTCTGGCTTTGTCAGGTGCATGTGATCCTTGGAAGTGGGTTTCCTTTCACATGCAGTATATTAAAGATTTAGTGTCTGGCTTGTGTTGCAGTTGAACTTACAGAAATGTGTTTATGGGACAGTTTAGAATTTTAACAATTATTAGAGGAAGTTCTTGTTAAAAGTTCTTTTTTAGTACTGTGTTTATCCTAATGCAGATTTGAACAGAGTTTATTTTAAAGCTCCTTACCTTGTGTTTGGATGTAAGTTTAGCAGTGATGCTTTATGTGTCACTCCTAACTAGTATTGAACACCTTGTTCAACCTGACATGTTAGATTGAATAGCACTTAAAAAACCCATTAGTGCTTTGAAATTGTTCTAACACAGAGAGATTAATTGAAAAATAAATCTTAAGGTGAATAGTTGGGATAAAGAATTTTATTTCAAAACCTTAATGGAGGGAGTTATTACCTCAACAGCTGGATTTGCAAATCCTCATGGTGTTATTTACAGCTCTTTGTTCCAGGAAGAGTTGAAGACCTCCTGTTTTCTGTCTTCCCATGTGGGAATTCAGGCAGGTCCAGGGAGGGAGTGCAAGCAGAAGAATAAAAGTTTCTCTGGAGTGTGCCAGCAATGGAAGAAACCCAAAGGAATTAGTCAGAAACGTTTGGAGTGCTGAGCCACCCTGTGGAGCCTGTGCCCTGTGTGCCTGTCACTGGTGCTCTCCTGACAGAAGGTCGTGAGTTTATGAAGGGGTTTGTGCAGCACGTGGTGGGGCAGCACGTGGAGTCAGCCCCAGGTTCCTCCCCAGGGGGATCTCGGGGTCCCAGGGCACGTCAGAGGGGTGTGAGAGCCTTCCCTGGCCTTTCCCTCCTCCCCCAGCAGGCTCATTCCAATCAGCAGTGTAATTGGAATGCAACCACAGTCTGGAGGAGGAAGGGGAATTTTTGGCAAGGAGAGGCAGAGCAGTTGGGAGCTTTATTCAGATTAAAGCATAGACGGCCATTCATTATCAGTGCAACACACACGAGCAACAGCAGAGCATTGTGTGTCTGCAGCTGGGCCTCGCTGCACTGCTCGTGTGCCCTGCCCAGAACATGCACACAGCTGGGCTCTGCTCACAGCCTGGGGGCTTTGCTTAAGAGGTGCTGCTTCTGTAGGGGCAGAGAGACTCCCAATGAGCTGCTGTGGTGCAAACTGACAGGCAGCCTGGCCTTGTCCCCCTCTGCCATGGGCTGTGTCTGTGCTGGAACGAGCACTTGGGGCAGAAAACCCAACAGGAATCACCATGTTAGAAGTGCTGCTTGGGTTCAGGAGGCTGAGCTTGTTCCTCTGTGGTGATGACACGTGAAAAGCCAGATGATTAGTACCATAATCTTAGTTTTGGAGCCAGTCCTTTCCTCCCCTGGCCCTCGGGGCTGTCCCACAGTGCTGGTTCCTGGGGAAGGCTGAGCTGGGATGGGGCTCCCACCTGTGAGTGTGTTGGTGGTGTGAGCTCTGTGCTCACTTCATGGATATTTAGGATTCCTTTGGGTTTTCTCTTACCTGTCTGCCCATTACCTTTCACTCAGTGTCTCAAATACACACACATTAAAAATTATTTACTCAAGGTGGCTTGAGCAATGTTATTTTTTAAGACAGGAGTTTTAACCCAATATATTTCTGGGGTGCCCCTGAGGTGCCCCTGCCTTGTGCTGCTGGTGCCACCACCCTTAAACCTCAGCATTTGTCATAAATCAGGGGCATGGTGCTCCTGAGGCACTCACTGCTCTGAGACAAACATACTTTTTAATACTTACATCAAATATGTAACACAGGATGCCTCCCATAACAACAGCTTGATGTCATTAAGAGTCTGAATTTCTGTAAAAATGATTCCAAAGTAAAAAGCAGTTGTAATGAGCTCTTCAAGAAGAGTAAGAAGAGTTCAGAAACTTAGATATTTTATCTTTATAAAATTCACCTTTTCAACAGTCATAGTTCCTTTCAGTTTTGATGTTGGTTTAACCAATTATTCACCCTTCTATTATTACATGTAAATTTTAATAGCTAACACATGGATTGCAGGAGTTTGGGGATGTGAAGTATTTTGCATTTACTTGCAATAGTTAAATAACTGTTCAGTAAAACATTCTTTGTCAGTCACTGGAGTAATAAATCAGGAAAAGGAAATTGGCAAACCTGATTCACTTAATTCCTATTTTTGAGTGTTTTGTAGCAAAGCTGTCATAGGAGGAGAGTGGGTGCCTTAGAATATTATGCTCTCTTCAAGTTCCTGCGAGCTGACCTGAGTAACACATGTTAGAATGAGATCATAAAGCATGATAAAATACATTTAGTGTATGTATAGCATGTAAAAGTGATGTGCTGTTTGTCTTGGCACGTGTGTGTTGTTCCTTCATGTTGGAATATGAATGTTCTCCTGTCTGCAGACTCCCCAGGAAGTCTGTCATAAACACAAACCATAACTATCCCCTGACTCACTGCACTCTGCAGGAAATGCTTTATCTGCAGATGTGTGCTACGAGCCATGGGTGCCACTGGGTGATGCACTGAGGACACAACCACCCCTGCTTTATTCCCAGGCCACTGTCAGCACATCCAGCCCTTGCTTTGTGTTCTGGTTCCAGTGCAAGTTCAAATAGCTTAGCTTTTTGGTTTAACAGAATTGCAATTCAAGGTGCCTTCAAACAAGCACATACCAGTAACAAATAACCTTCTGCAGTGCCCTTGTGCCTCTGGAGGACCCACTGGTGGGTCTGGTAATGACTGGGGTGGGTCCAGAACCTCCAGCACCTGAACTTGGCTTTGTCCATGGAAACAAATCCCCCCGTGGTTCTTCATGGATTTTTAGCTCAAAGGAAACGTAGTATGGAGGACTCCAAGATAATTAACTCCCAAGAGTTTTGTGAGAATCACAGTCATAAAGAGGAGCCCCCGGGCAGGGACCAGAGAGGAGCCCCAGGGGAGCCCCCGGGCAGGGACCAAAGGGGAGCCCCGGGCAGGGACCAGAGAGGAGCCCCAGGGGAGCCCCAGGCAGGGACCAAAGGGGAGCCCCAGGCAGGGACCAAAGGGGAGCCCCCGGGCAGGGACCAGAGAGGAGCCCCGGGCAGGGACCAGAGAGGAGCCCCGGGCAGGGACCAGAGAGGAGCCCCGGGCAGGAACCAAAGGGGAGCCCCAGGGGAGCCCCCGGGCAGGGACCAAAGGGGAGCCCCCGGGCAGGGACCAGAGAGGAGCCCCGGGCAGGGACCAGAGAGGAGCCCCAGGGGAGCCCCCGGGCAGGAACCAAAGGGGAGCCCCAGGGGAGCCCCCGGGCAGGGACCAAAGGGGAGCCCCCGGGCAGGGACCAGAGAGGAGCCCCGGGCAGGGACCAGAGAGGAGCCCCAGGGGAGCCCCCGGGCAGGAACCAAAGGGGAGCCCCAGGGGAGCCCCCGGGCAGGGACCAAAGGGGAGCCCCCGGGCAGGGACTTGCAGTGAGGGGAAGGAGCTGTTGGCCAGAGGTCCTGGAGCACAGGAGGGTCTGTCTGACCGGTGGGAAAAGCCTCAGCTACAGCCTCAGTCAACCATAAAACATAAATCCATAGGAAGCCAAACTTCCTTAGTTTTTATTCTCAAGGAACTATCAATCAGTTGGTTATCAGAATGCTCAGAATGGGTTTTAATGTGGTGTTGAAACTGTTAGAAAAGTGGGGCAGAAACTCCAGTGCTTTTCCCAGCAGTGTTGTGCAAAGGAGAAAGCCTGGAGCTAATTAGAGCTCTGTGTGTGGAAGGAGATTGTTTCACTCCGAGCTGAGCTGGGCCCTGGGCCTGTTCACCTGCCAGTCCCTGGCCCAGAGGGTGTTGCTGATGGAAGGGCCCTCAGCATCTCCTGGTGTGTGTCCCTGACCCAGGCAGAGCGGGCTGACACTGCCTTTCCTTGGATGTGGTTACTGAGGGAATCTCCAGCCAACAATGAGTGTGTCACTCCTGCTAATTGCTGGGGGAGCACTTATTAGTCTGTGTGCCTGATCTCATAAAGTGGGGCTGGGGTTAAACTGCACTGGCAGGCTTGCTTTGTTCTGAAAAGGGGTGTTTGGAGTTAGGGAACCTTGGAATTCATCTCTCAAAAGCTTACTCAGGCCTCTCTTGTCTCAGGAGCACCCTGAGTGGCTCCCTGTGCTGGAGGTGAATTCTGACTTAGCTATTTGATTTAAAGCCTTCATGTGACACTTCCCACTACTTGTAATGGGTGAAATTGTGGCAATAATCACATCTTTTTTAGATATTTAGAAGGGACCATTTGGAGCTTTCCACCACTGGTGTGCAATAACCTGTGGGTGAGGATATTCCTGGTGTGATAAAACCTTGAGGAGCTGCAAAGGCAGTTCTCTAACTTTGCCTCATTATCTGTTCCTTTAAATACACTTAAGTTGTTCTCAATGGTATGAAGAGAGTAGACTTTAAGTTGCTGGGCACATGGAATTCTTTAGTAACTGTGGATTTGTATTACATCATCCCAAGGACTTGATTGGAATGTTTTGTGGAGTCAGTGGTGATGTGACTGACAGTGTTTCTACACGTGCTCAAGTGCCAGGTATCAGAAATGCCTAAACCATTTGGCTCTCTAGTGTATTTTACTACTGCTGGCTGGAATTACTGCGTGGAAATCCTTTAAATGAGCTCTGCTTTAGGGTTCCCACTCTGTTTGAATGCAGAGAAATTATGTTTATTACTTCTATCATCTTTAGAAAACCCAACCTGCCACCAGGCAAGTTTTTGTCCAGGTTAACAGTATTGTTTTAGCAGCCCCTGGAATCGAAGTTCTGGGAACTTGTGTGTCCCTTCCCTGTGGAATGTCAGTGAGAGGGGATAGTTCTGTGACTCCCTGGAGGATCAAACCCCCTTCCACCTGAGCAGGGTTGTAGCTGGATTTTACAGTGCTGAATTCCAGGGAAAACAGTTCCCCTGAAATCCACACCTTTATGTGGGAAAACACTCATCCCACTGATACAGACTGCTCAGAGTTATGCTTTTAAATTCCACTAATTTCATTGGGAAAACATTATTTCCCTTGATTTAGACTATTCAGGGTGATGCTTTAAAATTCCATTAATTTCGTTGGGAAAACATTATTTCCCTTGATTTAGACTATTCAGGGTGATGCTTTAAAATTCCATTAATTTCGTTGGGTAAACATTATTTCCCTCGATTTAGCCTGTCCAGGGTGGTGTTTCTGTGCCCTGGTGTGGAAATCTGCCCGGGTCTGTTCCTGTGCTGCCTCATCCCTGCAGGGATCAGGGACTCAGGATGGGTGTGAGGATGTTCTGGGGGGAAGGCAGGACCGATTTTGGTTGGGTTGAGGTGCTGTCTGTGAGAGACAATTTCTGGATGCACTTTCCTGTCTTTGCATTTCCTGGCAGGGATAAATTTTGGCGACCTCACAGGAAAAATACCCAAAGGGACCTGAGCAGTGAGGAGCCTCCTGCAGTATCAGCTCCAACCAAATCTCTCTCCCCCTCCCCTATTTTTCTTTTTTAATGCTGGCTGTGGGAATTCATCTCCAAGAATGCCTTTGTGTTATCAGCACACATTTTAATGTTTCACAGGGGAATCTGATGTTTCCTGCTGGTCAGACCTGTGCTAACAGATAAGCCTGTGGAGCTGAGCAGTGTTGCCCTTTGGGAGGAGAGGCCTTGGGCATCTTCCTATGAAAGTTGTCCCCTCTGGCCTTTTATTTATTTGTTTGTTTATTTAAATTTATTCTCATAGGAGATTGGTTTCCCCTCGGGATTTTTAGTTGACAAATGCAAATGTTCCTCCCCTTCTACACCAAACAAAACAAAAAAGGCCTGAAACGATTATCAGCTTTTACAAATAAAAGATATCTTTGGAACCATCAAAGCTCTGGCCTTAGGAGTTACTCTGCTCCACCCAGTGTTTGTCAGGTGAACCCCTTTATTTATCACCGTGCAGGATATCAGTGCTCCCTTTTTCTGGCCTGGGAAGCTCTTGCTGCTCTGTGGAACAATATAAATGCTGAAGCTCATTCATGTCCGTTTGATTTTGAGCAGGATTTTCTGGAATGCTGGACAGGCAGAGGAACTTTTTATCTTCAAGTTGGCAATCAGTAACTTAATTCTGTATTTCTGTTTTTCTTGCAGTACTGTGTGCAAAAAACCTGGTGAAAAAGGATTTTTTCCGTAAGTAGTTGTTAAAGTTCTATATATTCATTTATAGTGGGATAAATATTATGAATAAATGTTATGCCTCTGCCTCAGTGTTTGTACATGATCACTGTGTTGAGATATTTGCATTAAAGGGGTGGGACCTTTGATGTTTTCCCACTGTTTTATTTCAGGGCTTCTAATTTTTTCTAAGGTGACACTCCTCAGGTTCATAATAGTAATTAAAACTCTGACTGTGGTTTTATGGGAGTGGGAAACAAATACACCCCACTCAGGCAAGTTCCATGTTCTCAATTAGTGTCACATATTTATTAAAATGTTTTTAATGGAAGGACTTTTTGTGGAGCAAACAGATGAGCTTCTTAGTTATTAATAATCACATAATACCAACCTGCTCTGGAATTATGTTGTAATTAATTTTAATAATGCTTTGAAAGAAGTGCTGAGGAGCAGATGAAGGAGGCAGAAAGGAATGTTACTGTCTGTGTGTGCACACAGAGATTACCTGGGGCAGGAGGAATTCCAGGTGTCTTTGGAGAGAACTTGGAGAGGGGACCAGGCTGTGATTTGTGACACTTCTAAAACTTGCTGTGTTTTTTTTTTTTGCACTGATTGCATCAGGTGTTTGGTGGTGCCTGAGAACCCCCAGACAGCTCAGGGTGTGGGTCTGGGGTGCCCCTGGCACAGATCCCTCCCTGCCCAGTGCCCTGTCCTTGTCCCACCTGTGTTCCAGCCACTCGTCCTGACCCACCCTGTGCCCAGCCAGCTTTCTTGGTCCCTATCAGTGAAATAAATTGCTAATTTACCTGACTGGGAAGATTAGAGTGTTCAGATTTTTTTCCCTCTGTGTGTTTAATTTTTACAACTTTTTCTTGGTCCATATCAGTGAAATAAATTAGTAATTTATCCAGTTAGGGAAATTAGGGTGTTCAGATTTTTCCCCTCAATGTGTTTAACTTACACAACTTCTTCTTGGTCCCTATCAGTGAAATAAATTGCTAATTTACCTGACTAGGAAGATTAGAGTGTTCAGATTTTTTTCCCTCAGTGTGTTGAACTTAGACAACTTTTTCTTGGTCCATATCAGTGAAATAAAATGCTAATTTGCCATTTCCTGTGCTTGATATGTCAAGTTATTCCCATTCATTAAATATGGCTCATTTATGAACAAAAGGCAACTTGGAACAAAAGGCAACTTCAACTAAGAGCTGAAGAAGTGAACTGTGCAGTGGGGCAGGTCTCCAGGGCAGCCTGAACCATTTGCCAGGTTCTTTTTCTGTTCCTCCTCCTAGGACTCCCCGATCCCTTTGCCAAGGTTGTGGTGGATGGATCTGGCCAGTGCCATTCTACAGATACTGTGAAGAACACCCTTGACCCCAAATGGAACCAGCATTATGACCTGTAGGTGGTAACTGTGATACCCAAAGGTTTGAAGTGAAATCTCCCCAGTCCCCAGGCACTGTCAGGTGTTCCAACACTGTCCCTGGAGGGTCTGGGAGTGCCCCAGGTGGGTCAGTGAAGGGCACATGGACCAGAACTGCCCTTGCTCATGCAGAGCTGGGCACTGCCCTACTGTCCCTGCTGTCCCTGGGCTGTGTCTGCAGTGCCTTCCCTGCCCCACAGCACTGGGGTCTGTCCTGTGAACTCTTCTGTGCAACCCAGCAAGTCACTGACAGGATTCCCTTCTCCTCCATGCTCATCTTGTCTGTTGTGGTGCTGAAATGTCCTTTTCTCTGTGTGCCTTTGGGTCACTTTGCTCTCCTTCCTGTCCCTCTCTGTCCCAAATCTCCTGCTCAGGGGGAGCTGTTCCCATCACTGCAGCACCTTTAGGTGCTTTGGAGCAATGCAATCAGTGTGGCATGGGCATGGTTCTCCTCTGCCTTTCTAAAGCATAGAATATTCTGTGTAATATAAGTTATTAAAGCTTTTATTTTTATGTAGGTCTCTGTGTTCATGGGTGCTTTATTTTCCCTGTCTTTTATTCTTTTATTCTCCTTTCTCTTGGGTGGAAGATGAGGAAGAGAATGAGCTGTTTTATATCCTTGTGTTCTCCTGTTCTGATCTCTGACTCTTTTCCCAGGGCTCCATTCCCTGTCCTGTATTATTAGAAACTGTTTGAGCACATTTGTTTGAGCTTTGGCCACCACCAAACCTACAGCAGGTCAAGTGTTTGTACACAGAGGATTTCTTGTCTCCTTTTTTCCCAGTGAAGAGAAGCAGCTTGATGGGTCTCACAGCAGAGTGTGGAAGGCCTGGGTTAAAGTCCTGTCTTGATCTGCTCTTTATTTGAATGTCCAGGACTAAATATGTGAAGTCACTGTTCAAGATGTGTTAGTGCAGGATACAGAACATTCTCATTGCTCTTAAAATATCCCTGGCAGTTCAGTGGAGTAACAGTGTGTTGTTATCCAGGCTCAGTCCAAGTTCAGGTTCTGCTTGTGAGACTGTAATTCATATTCATTAGAAAAATTGATACAGAACAAGTTATAAGTTCATGTAAAAGGCCTGGCTCTTTAGATTCACAAAATTCTTTATATTTAAAGAATTTTAAGTTGATTTGATCTTTTTAATGTTATTAAAATACTGAT
Source organism: Pithys albifrons albifrons (assembly GCF_047495875.1). Lineage (NCBI taxonomy): Eukaryota > Metazoa > Chordata > Aves > Passeriformes > Thamnophilidae > Pithys > Pithys albifrons. Next base: position 812,841 of record NC_092476.1, on the reverse strand, counting down.
TTATATAGAATGGAGCTTTCAGACCTCTGCCCTTCCATGTCCTCTCCAAGATCAGGGCTTTTTCCTTAGCTCTGGATTGTCTGAAGGAATTCAGACCTGTGTGAAATATTCTTTTGTGGATGGTGTTTTTTTTCTTGTTTGGGGAAGAAGATCCCTTTAAAAAGCAGATTTTGTTTAATTAGTGTATTATTTCCAATATAAATTCCTTGTCATGTAGGGAAAACTGTTTTTCTTGATTGTGGCTGTTGAATTCCCTGATGACAGAAATACATCCAGCATTTCTAATGCACAGTAAAAGTTACTGTTATGTCAGGCCTTGTAATTTGAAAATAATCCTCTCCCCCTCTGAATTTCCTTCACAATCATTTAACCCCTTTGATAGTCTTGCCTGTTACTCTTCTCTCTGTGCAAATGTATTTCCATTTATAAATGTCAGTCACACAGACTTCAGTTCCTGTTTGAAACAGCAGTGAAAGAGCTTTGATACAACTTGCCTGGCTTTTAAATTAAGGTCACCTGTGTCAAGTCTCAGCTTTTCATCTGCACCAGATATGCAGATAATTAACCTTTGGTTTTGGGGGCCAAAAAAGGAGTAATGACCATCCTGCTGCAAAGCACCTGATGGCAAAGCTGAGACTGAGGACTCGAGTCTTTCTCCTCACCCTTTCAAAAGAGCAGAGTTTTGGGATGTTTTCCATAAAAACACAGCATGGCATGGAATGCCAGTCCCTGCCAGTGTGTTGGGCTGATGGAAGTGTCCCCAGCCTGGAATGTGAGAGCAGATTAACTCTGCTGCTAATTGTGTATCATGTAATGGCACATGCAGATGGCACAGTTGTGATGCATTTGTGCAGTAATATCTGAATTAAGCTGCTGATTCCAAGGGAGTTCTGTGACTTGCTAATGTGAGTCAGCATAACAGATACTCTGTTGTATAATTAGCTCAGTTGGTTCAAACTTGGCTGTAACAATGCCAAGGTCATGGGTTCAATCCCCTCTGTGGGCCACTGACTTGAGAGTTGGACTCGCTGATCCTTGTGGGTCCCTTCCAGCTCAGAACAGTCTGGGATTCTGTGAATACAAAAGGGATGGCTTTTGCCTTATGTGGTTCTTAATTCAGCTCTGAGTGTGAAAGGAAGTGGTTCAATGACTTGCTTGGATTCTTCAACCTGGCTGGGTGTGTGGAGGGGAATCTGGGAGGCTTTCCAAACAGAAACTGCCAAGGATTTGCTGTCTGGATGTAGTTTAATGTCAGTGAAATACCATCCTTGCCCTGGATGTGTTCCCCTCCTGCATTTCCAGGCCTGTTTGTGTTTTCCCTCTTGTGTTCAGGCCTTTCCTCAAAGCTTTCCAACAACCAAACTTAACACGTTTGGAGACTGGTCTAGTATCAAAACCAGCGTGGCCAGCAGGCCCTGGACTCTGTGCTGGTGAGGCCACACCTTGAGTGTTGTGTTCAGTTCTGGGCCCCTCAGGTCAGGAAAGAGATTGAGGGGCTGGAGCGGGGCCAGAGAAGAGCAACGAGGCTGGAGAAGGGACTGGATGTGGCACTGAGTGTCCTCTGAAACACCTCCAGGGACAGAGAATCCAACATGTCTTGATCCAACATGTCTTGATCCAACCCTACTGTGATCACCAGCCCAGGGCACAGAGTGCCCTGGGCTGGTGATCACAGTGGGGTTGGATCAAGGGTTGATGATCTCAGAGGTCTCTTCCAACCCAACTGATTCCATGATTCTATACATTTGGTTGGACAATGCCAGCCCAGATTAGACTCCTAAGGAGCCCTCACACAGCTTTGCCTTTGCCTCTGGCAGGTCCTGTGACCATCCCAGAGGCTCCAACACCCATCAGGTGCTGCCAGAGAGAAGGGTAAAGGGAAAGAGAAGAAATTGGGATGGGTTAGAAAGAGGGAATTCCTGCCTTCCAGACCTGGTTCATCCCTCTGGATGGTGCATTTCTCTCCCTTGCTGGAGGGTGTCAGTCTGGCCTGTGGTGAGGAGGAGCTTTCCTCATTCCCCTCTTCTCCAGGGAGCTGAACTCTCCAGGGAAAGAGGATACAATGCCATGGGGATAAAGTCACTTCATCCCAAACCTTCCTGAGTGGGCATTGGCTCAGGAGGAAGCACCACCTTGGCAAAGAGAATCCTGTGTGGGCAAAGTAACAATTATCCCTGTGTTTTAAATTTTATTCCAGCATTGTAGGTGCTTCCAATATGGCATGGACTTGATTTGTTTTTTTAGAAGCAGAAGTGCAGAGCAGGGAAATTATAATTTCTGAATGTGCAGTTCTTACCCAGAGCCCTGATTTTAGAGTCAGAAAACATGGAAGTTAACAAAATGTCTGTGGAAGTTGAATTTCTGTGTTTCCACTTCAGTAATACTACCCCTGTTATCCCTGTTGAAGCACTAAAGCTGTGAAATAGTTATTGCTGGTAGGACAGAGGGGAAAAAAGGAAACTAAGCTCCAAGAACTTTAATTATGAGGAGGAAGAGAGAGTCATCCAACAAAATGAGGGGGTGTGGGTTTTGTTCCTGGTGTGGTTTGTTGCACTTTATTTCTTGGAATGTTCTTTTTCAATAAGAAATCAGATTCTGAGCTCAGGCTCTTATGCTGGGGCTTTATTGCCAGATGATGTAAAACAAATGTAACTCATCCACCAAATGAACTGGAAATGTCAGCCTGTCCTACTGTCACTCTCTAAATGCAGCCATGGATTTTCATGCCTGAAATTATGCAGAAATTCAGATTATTTTGCTGTAAAGCCAACTGGAAGTTGGCTGTTTCTTTAACTATTCTTAACTATTTCTTTTCCTCCTTTATATAAAACAAAAAGACCTTTTTATTTGGAAAATGCAGCTTGGGTGGCTTATTTCCTTTAAATGTGTGAACCAACCAGGTTTTGGGTGCCAGAATCAGAGGAGGGGATGGCAGGAGGTGGAGTGGTGTGGGTGGCACCTCTGCATCCCATGGGAACCTCCCCCTGCAAGAGGAATTCTTGGGAACTGTGTTGTGTGTTCAGCTGTTCTGCATATTATTCAAACTGCTCTGTTGTGAAACTGTGTTTAACCATCTACCTTTGACTTTTTTAAAGCAACAAGGAAAACTGGAACATTCGAGCCAGGTCATGATAAGTCTTTGTTTTTAAGTGCACCTGATTTGTTCTCATCAGAATTTATTTGAAGCATTGTAGGCTGTGCACGTAATGCCCATCCTCATCTCCTGCCCTCCTGCAAAGCTGGCATTGTCAAGGTTGTGAGGCCAAAGTCTGACATATTATACAAGCAGTTTGCTATTCAAAGAAACCCTTTTTTTTTGTAAGAAGTTTGTGTTTTGTTTGGGGGTTTTTATTGTTTAAAGGTTATCTTAAACCTTCAGGCTTTTCTGTCTTCCGGGGTCACTCCATCTCTGCAGGTGGGAAAAAGAAGTTGTCAAAGTTCTGCTGTTTTGGAAAAGGAAAAATGGGAGAAGTGTTAAACAGCTGGAATTTTAAGCCATGCCAGTTAGTTCAATTATTTGGTTTGCCAACCTTGACAGTATCATTTCTATCCTTCTGAAAATATTAAGATGCTTTAAAGCCAGTAAAGCCACAGTCAATGGGGAGATGCATTTAGACGTTGGGTGAGTGAGTTTGATCACTTTTAATTTAAAAACAGGCAAAAAAAGCACTTGGAACTAAACTGAGGCCAGAATTTGTGGTCTGGGAAGGGAGAGCTACAAGCAGTTCTTGGGATCTGAGCCATAGTTACAAATGCATTTCCCTCAGCTTGAAACAACTCTAATAATTCAGGATTGGCCATTGCTGATTATCTGCAGTGTTTGGAAATTGTCCTCTGGAAGTTTGGAAAACAAAACCCAGCTCACAGCGTAGCTGCCTCTGAAGAACAAAGCTTCAAACAGAGAAGCACAAATAAAACAGTGTCCAGGTTTTCCCAGAGAGGGGCAGATGCAGGTCTGGCCCAGCCTGGCCGTGGGAATGCTGTGAGGAGCCAGTCCCGTGGGAGCAGGGCTGGGGCACGGGGCACAGCAAAGCTGCAGGGCTGGGGCACCCTTGGCACGGGCTGGGGCATGGCCCAGACACACAGCCCTGGCACTGAATGGCCCCCAAAGCTTTGGTGGCTGCAGGTGTGTCACCAGGTGTGCCCTGGGTGGCCCCTGGTGCTTGGGAGGGCTCCAGGGGAGGGGGCTTGCTGTCCTGGGGCTGGAGCAGCAGCTCAGGTGCTGGACAGGGTGCTGAGCTGCTGCAGGAGGATGCTGGGGTACTGCAGTGGGTACTGAGGGGCTGCACAGGATCCTGGGGTGCTGCAGTGGGTGCTGGGGTGATCCTAGGATGCTGCAGGAGGATTCTGGGGTGCTGCAGAGGGTGCTGGGGTGTTGCAGAGGGTGCTGGAGTGATCCTGGGATGCTGCAGAGGGTGCTGAAGTGCTGCAGAGGGTGCTGGGGGGATTCTGGGGTGCTGCAGTAATGCTGGGGTGCTGCAGGAGGATGCTGGGGTGCTGCAGTGGGTACTGAGGGGCTGCACAGGATCCTGGGGTGCTGCAGGAGGATGCTGGGGTGCTGCAGAGGGTGCTGGGGTGATCCTGGGATGCTCCAGGAGGATGCTGGGGTGCTGCAGGAGGATGCTGGGGTGCTGCAGAGGGTGCTGTGTCCCTGCCTGGGTGCTGTCCCTGCTCCCCCTGCCCCAGGCCCTGCTGCAGGACCATCTCCATGCCCTGTGCTGGGGCTGAGCTGGGTGTGGTGCTGAGCATGTTTGGAGCCGCTTGGGTCGCTGTGGGCAGGGCCCAGCCCGTCCTGCTGCTGTGGGAGCCCCCAGGCTGTGCCCCCCGAGTGCCCCTGCCAGGGTCAGGCCTTGGGGCTGCCCTGTGTCCAGGGAGCTGCTCCACAGGACAGGCCAACACTGGAGGGCACAGGGCACATCCTCCTGCAGGTGACTTGCTGTCTCTTGCCATGTGTGACATTTTTGGTGTGGATAATTCCCCCTTCCAGGGTGGTCTCTGGAGCATCATCACAGCCTTCAGGAGGTGCCACTCACAGTGCTGTTCTCCCCCGTGTTGCAGGTACATTGGGAAGTCAGATTCCATCACAATCAGCGTGTGGAATCACAAGAAGATCCACAAAAAGCAGGGTGCAGGTTTTCTGGGCTGTGTGAGGCTCCTCTCCAACGCCATCAACCGCCTTAAGGACACTGGGTGTAAGTAAGCCAAGGTTGGGTCCTCCCTTCCACACCAGGCTGGCATGCACAGGCTTTTGGAGAGTGACAGCTAGTTGGGGTTTTGCTGGATTTTGTGCTCCAGGTGCTTTGGTAGCTTGTGGTGGTGTTGCATTGTCTGATGTCCACTCTGTGTCCCTCCTTTGCAGACCAGAGGTTGGATCTGTGCAAGCTTGGGCCAAATGACAACGACACTGTCAGAGGACAGATAGTAGGTGAGTAAAGCTTTTATCTCTGACTTCTCCTGGAGCTCAATAGTAGCTGTAGAAATACCTTTCCTAAATGTCCCTTTTTCCCTCCTGCCAGAGCCATGTGGAACTCAGAAGTTTGTGTGCGGAGAACTTAAAACAAAACCCAAAACAAACTTCTCAAACTCCTCCCAAAAAAACCTGAAACAAAATATTACAATAAGTGTTGGGGCAAATAAGATCACAGATAGTAAACAAAAAATATTTAAAGTTTATAGTTTCCCTGTAAAAAATGGGGACAGTTCGAGCCTGAACTCCCTGTGGAAAAGTGAGTGCAGAATTCCTGGCCATGGAGAGCTCCAGGAAGGCTGTGCTGCTGTAAAAGGGGGAAGCATCTTGCTCTGACAGGAGGGAATTGCTGTCTGGGGTGACTTGGTCAACTCATTTTGTGTTTTCATGGCTTATTAACAAGCCTGTCACCAACCTCAGTGGCTGTGCTTTGTCATCTGTGAACTCATAAACTTTAAATAAATTAAGAATTAAAAGGAAGGTGGCAAACTGAAAAACAAGTACCCACAAAAACCTTGCTAACCACTCTTTTGGGGCATTCTCAGTGCTTTGTGAAGGCAGTGTTTCCATTAGGTCACTGAAGTCAAAAGTTGGTCAGGATGAGGAAGGTCTTCATGTTAATGAGAATGTTTGGACACGGAGCAAAGAGAATTTTCATGCTCAGTTTTGTGTTCAGTTCCTGGTTCAAATGGTATCCAGTCAGCACTTTTGTGAGCCAGGGGAAAGCACTGAAACACCAGTCAGAGTTTCAGGTGTGTGTTTGCTCTCCTCAGAGTGCTCTGCTGAGCAGCACCTGGGGCTTCACCTCCTCCTGGGGCTTTCACTGTCTGCTCTGCTCTGCAAGTGCCTGCTCAGCACTGAGTGTCCAGGGATGGGAGAAGTGTGGAATTGTCACTGCATTGCTGACACTTCAGGCTCTGGGGAGGACTAAATGTGCTCCCTGAGCTTGTACAGAAAGATAGACCAGGGTGTGTTCTGTTGTGGCTTTGGTTGCTTTTTGGGTTTGCTCCAGAGTGTGCTGGTCCCCTGAGCACCCATGGTGGGTGTGGGGGATTGTTTGTGGGGTTCCTTTGAGGGGGAACTCAGCCCAGCTGCCAGCACAGCTGGCCCAGGGTGAGCTGGGAGCAGGGTCTGTGCTCTCATGCTGCCCTCCAGAGCATGGAGCACACATCCTGGTCCTCAGTGCTTGGGAATGCTGCCATTCCATCCCTTACAGGAAAAAACCCACCCCAAAAAACCCAGCCCAGAGCACAGAGCTCTCAGGGCTGCTGGGATGGCAGAGAGGCAGCCTGGAGCAAACCCACTGCCCTGGGCACTGGCAAAGGGGCTTCAGAGGGGGCAGGTTGTGAGAGGGGACTCGTCAGCAGTGTGGGTATGAACCCACTGATGGGTTGGCTTAACCTGGTGTGCCCATGGAGAGTGTGTAGCCAGAGCAGCTCTGGCTCTGCTGGGCTCCCTGGACAGCAGGAGCTGCTGGATGGGGCACTGAACCTGGAGAAACCCACCTTGTCAGGTCACAGCAGAGACCCAGAGCAAATCTGTGTGTTCTGCTCTGCTGTTCTCACCAGAAAGGGCAGGTTTGCTCAGTCATGGCTCTGGTTTAATTTAATGCATCTTTGGTAAGATTCCAGGTTCTCCTGTCTTTTTTAATTTGTCATTATTAATCTTCTTATATTTTAATCTTCCTTCATGAATGCAGTTTTGTTGAATGGGTGAATGAGCCTGAGTAAAACTAGATAATTCCAGTGCAGTTGTTAGATGGTGGAGAAATGTAGGCTGAAAATAAGTAAGAACATAGAACAAGTTATAAATAAACTCTCAGTTCCTTGAATGATAAACTGTCTTAAATTAAGAGACTGTGCAAGATTTGAAACCAATACTGAGCTGTGACTGATACCTTCAGCAGAGAGTAAATCCTTGCAAATCCTGCAGCCATGGAACTTGTGATGTGTGGGGTCATTGCAGAGTGAATACACCACCCAGAATTTTGCTTTGCTTGAAGTGAAAACATTTCTCTCTAGAGTTCATGGAAGGCTTGGAGTTAATTTGGGTTGGGAATGCAGCAGGTACTGCTGGCTTGGTGTGATTAATTCTCAGCTTCAAGACATGTTGAAAATTTGGGGGAAAAAGCTGCCAGTTCTGCTCTGGCTCCTGAAACTTTGTGACCTGGCCCAGATTTTGGTTGCATTCAGGTTAAGGTCATGTGCAGAGGTGCATTAGTGCCATCACCTCCAGCAGTGTGGGCCACAGCACGTATGGAGCTTTCTGAGCAATTGTTTTATTGTTAAAGGCATAACAAAACATCAAAAACCCACCCCAGCCCTGCAGGAACACAAGTGTCATAAATTATCAGATTGGACACTTGCAAATTGTGATATTGGGAACAAAAGCAGCCTAAAACAATCTTTGTTTTCATAATTGCAGCACAAAAGCTTCAGGCATAAATATCCATTGCAATGAATCATGTGAAAAAATGGAAGTTAAATCAGAAGTGAAGCAGTTCTGCTGAGGGCAGGGAGGGCTTTTCAGGGTGCTGCTTTTGTGGGTTGCATTTCCCTTCTTAGCACTGGTGTTAGAAATAATAAACCAGACATCAAGTGCTTCTAGCAGTTAAATTTTGCCTAGTTTTTGTGTTTGTGTGGGTGTAGCACACAGAGTACATAAGAGGGAGTCAAAAACATGGAGGAATTCCTTATTTTAGGTCTTTCTGTCAGCAGTTCCCCTGTTGGCCTGTCCTGCTGCTGCCACCAGTCAGGTGTCAGAGTCCACCTCACATGGAGAGAAGTTAACGACAGCTTTGGATTTGACTTCTCTTCCTGCCTCAGCTTGCACTCATATTCTTTAATATTTAATATTCTAACTTTCTGGAAATGTGTGTTTTCATCCATGGAATTCTCTGTCCTGTTCCTTATGACTGATTTGTGAGAAGGAAAATCCCATCCAGAAGGTGGCTCAGCTTAGTCCTCCCAGGCTGTACCAGTTCTCTTTCCAATGTAACAGTGTTTTCCATGCAGATGTCACATCCTTAATAATTCCTTTATTGTCCCCACAGTGAGTCTGCAGTCCCGGGACCGGATTGGCACTGGAGGCCAAGTGGTGGATTGCAGTCGGTTGTTCGACAACGACCTGCCTGATGGGTGAGCAGAGGGGGGAGGTCACACAGACACAGCTCCCAACACGCCTCTGCAGGAGGGACAGGCAGGGCACAAAGAAAGGGCCTGGATTTACCCCTGCACTGGAGGTCCTGCGGCTTTGCAGCAACTGGGGCACACACAGCAGTCCCCTGTGAATAAATGCACTGCAGAGGACACTGGGCTGAGAAAATGGCTCTCAAATTATAGAATGGATAAACTGGTACAATGTCAGATCATGGCCTTGTGCATGTGGTGGGTTTGTGGCCAGGAAGTGATCCCAGGGCCTGGCTGCCTCCTGCAGAGGGGCACACTCTGACACACCTGGATCCTCTGCATTCCAGGTGTATCAGAGGGAGAAACATGACTGGAAAAGCCTGAGCTCCTGTTGTATTGACCTGGGGGTCTGCTCTGCCCCTCTGAGAGTTACTGACATCATTATCACCTAAACCACTTCTGAGAAGGCAGGAACATGCTCTGGTTTAGGTTCTGGTGCTGTCAGCAACTTCTTCAGAGCAAACACAGACCTCCTGAATGTGATTCTTGGCAGGTAAAAACAGGGGAAACTGAGACTTCAGATGATGGATTTTGAAATGCAAAGTGGCATCTACATCCCATTCTTGTGTTAATTTGGAGTCCAGATAAGTCAGAATCTGGACTTTCACTTCACTTCAAAGTGTTCCTTGCATAAATATTGCTCACTTAGTTGTGTAACTGCAAAGCTTCCTGTACAGCCTCATGTACTTAGGAGTGCAAAATTGATAATAATTAAAAAGTCCCATTATTTGAAGCTGACTTTTTAATGAGAGCAAGTAGTGCATGCAGATGCTGTGGAAGGACTTGTTAGACCCCATGGTCAAAACAAGTTAAATGCATTATGAAGCATGATATTTTCAGGAAGTTTCTTTATGTGGCTCTTTGAATTTAATTAGAATTCAAGCAGTTCTGTAATGGGGAGGTGTGATATTGTTAATGCTGTGCCTGGTTCCAAGGGAAGAACATGGTAAATCATTTCTGAGTTCAGCCCTCAGTTGTTTCCTGTCACCTTGCTCAGCCCTGTGATCCATGGCAGTGTGTGCCTTCCTGAGCTGGCACTGGGGTGGGAAGCAGCTGTGCCCTGGGTTCCTGGCATGGCCCTGCCTTGCCTTGTGGCTGCCTCACTAAAGTAAACAATAAATAACAAGGAGGAATAAAGACACTGCACATCAGACCATTGTGGTCAAGTGAGTGCCATTTATTACACACTGCACACAGTTTGTATGGGGTTAAAGCTGCTTTATTGGCTGAATTGAACCTCACACCATCTAATTGCAAATCCTAATTGGTTATAGTCTGTATCTCACAAGTCCAGTGTTTTGGTGAACTCATCCTGACTGTTTGCAGGTACATCTCCAGTGTGGTGTGGGAAACCTGAGGAGTTCTCATGAGAAACTCCTGGGGAGTGATTTCTCCTTTAACAATCTCCAGCAGCCCTGGCCTTGATTATTCTCAGCTGCTTTCAGTCTCACAGGGTCTATGTAGGTCTGAATTGCTCCCCTTTGATTGTTCTGTACCAACACCTTGCCTGTGGCTGCCTTGCAGGTGGGAGGAGCGCAGGACGGCCTCGGGGAGGATCCAGTACCTGAACCACATCACGCGCACGACGCAGTGGGAGCGACCCACACGGTGAGGAACATCCCCAGCCTGGGGTGGCTGCCTGGGCATCACTGCCCCAGGGCTCTGGCAGGGCAGTGCCCATTCCTCCAGGGCACTCTGCACAAGGTCATGCTTTCCTTCCTTGGCATCCTGCTCCTTCAGTCTGCCCAGTGTGTAACTCAGAAGATGCTTCTGAGGAGGTTTTTTCCCTCCCCTAAGAGCAGCATCTTTATTTCCTTGTAGAGGTGCTGTGGTAGAACTCTGTAAATACAGACAGGACAATGTGCAGATGTTGTGAGGGTGAAGAATTGAGCTCAGGAGTAGCTGTCAGACATTGCCTCTCCCTTGCCATGTAACCCAGAACAGGTAGAGCTGATTGTCCACAGCATGTTTCAAAATCCTCCCAACCACCTTTTCTGGTAACTGTAGGTGTGTGTTGTGAGACTTTCCTCAAACCAATTTTGCTGTTCCCTGAACTTCAGGCAGTGGCATTGGAGATTTTTCAGACTCTGCAGAGTGTCTCTGCCATTCTCAATGTTATTCTGGTCTCTGCATGGATATATTTGACTTAAAATAATCTGTACTGTTAACACTGCCAGCTCTGATCAGTTTTGGAGTGAAGGGATTGAACAGCTTTTTAATTTACCTTTGTTTTTCCTGGTATGTTAAAATACCCATTCTAAGCTCTAGACACATTTACAGTAGAAAAACAAATATAAAATGTATAATTTGTTCAGGGGATTTCAAGTGACCCTGTCAATCCCCCTCTAACCCACTTTAAATCCTTTTGGGAGCAGCACTGGGATATGGGATCACACAGCCAGTGTTTCCCCTTGCAGTGGAGCTCCCAAGAGCAGCAGCTTTTTCTCTTGCTTAGCCCTTCATCACCATCCTTGTCTAATAACCTTCCTTAAAAAACAGAAGGAATAACAAGGCCTGATCACTCCCTGAGCCATAGGAGGGCAAGGTGGGAAAGTCTGGGGATGAAGGGGAGGCTGAGGGGAGACCTCACTGCAGGTACAGCTTCCTTGGGAGGGCAGAGGAGGGGCAGGCACTGATCTCTGCTCTGTGGGACCAGGGACAGCACCCAGGGAAGGGCTGGAGCTGTGCCAGGGCAGGGACAGCACCCACAGAAGGGCTGGAGCTGTGCCAGGGCAGGGACAGCACCCAGGGAAGGGCTGGAGCTGTGCCAGGGCAGGGTCAGGTTGGATCTCAGGAAAAGGCTCTTCCCCCAGAGGGTGGTGGGCACTGCCCAGGCTCCCCAGGGCAGTGGGCACAGCTCCAAGGCTGCCAGAGCTCCAGGAGGGTTTGGATGATGCTCGGGGGCACAGGGTGTGACTCCTGGGGATGGTCCTGTGCAGGACTGAGATTGGACTGGGTGATCCCTGAGGGTCCATTCCAGCTCAGCACTTTCTGTGCCTCTCCCATATTCCCCTGGGGAGCTCAGAACACCTTTGCTCTCCCACCGTGTCCTGCTCGGTGGGTCAGCTCTGCCGGGAGCCCCCAGTGCAGCCGCCCCAGGTGTGTCCCGTGGCCCACCCCCCTGAGGGTGCCTCTCTCCCTTTCCCAGGCCAGCATCCGAGTACTCCAGCCCGGGCAGGCCCCTGAGCTGCCTGGTGGACGAGAACACCCCGATCCCGGGCACCAACGGCGCCACGTGCGGGCAGGCGGCGGACCCGCGGCTGGCCGAGCGCAGGGTGCGCTCCCAGCGGCACCGCAACTACATGAGCAGGACACACCTGCACACGCCTCCCGACCTGCCCGAAGGATACGGTATGGACACCACAGCCCTCTCCGGGGGGGGCTCCAGAGCTGGGAGAACGGGGGGGTCTTCTCCTCGTACGTAAGGTCCGTTTGGTTCCTTAGTTTAGGGAATGGGTGTCTGTGTGTTTGCGGTTTCTGTTCTTACATGTATTAATTTATCTTGATTTCACAGAGCAAAGGACAACTCAGCAGGGTCAGGTCTATTTTCTGCACACGCAGACTGGTGTCAGCACGTGGCACGATCCAAGAGTACCCAGGTAAGAAATGATGGAAGTACCCCCAAGGTTTCAAGTCAAAATCATTTAAGTGCTGCTCTCCTCACAGGTTTCTCTGTCTAATATTATATTTAGGATTCCTGGCCCCTTATATATCATTTTAACAAGTTATTCATCAGAATTCATTGGTGTCTCTTCCTTGGTTCTTAGTCGTTATTTTAATGCAGAGGTGGAGAATCAAGAGGTGAATTACAGTGGTGTTTTGAAAACAGGTGCAGTTCACTGATCCTGGATTTGGCATGTGAATCAGGGCCAGATTTTAATACTCTGCAAAGCAATGACACACAAAGCAGAATCTGAACACTTCCAAATGTTTTGTTGAGATACTTCAGTGGAAACTGGGTTGGACTGAAACACTCAAACTGCTGTTCCTGCACCACCTCAGCACTTGGGAGAAAAGAAATCTGAAGTCTTTCTCTTTTCATGGCCTTATGTGCACAATACACATGTACATATTGTTCATGATTGTGCACATGATTGTTTCTGATGTGTTTGAAAGGGTGATAATGGAAATTATGGTGGTTTCTGATTGTTCTTTAAATAGCCAAGAAATCCTGTTGGAAACACTTGTCTCTTAAAGTCTTGGCTGCTGGTGTGAGATGTGTGTGGTTTGAACTGGCAGCCAGTGCTGGCATTTGGGAGAATTGAGTATTGCTGATGTTCCTTCCCATGGAAATGAGTGTCCCAGGAAGGATAAAATGCCTTATGGCCACAACTTCATTGTGGGTGGAATTACCATTTGGTTACTGGGTTTGTGTTGCTGGACTCTGCCTTGCTTTGATGTGTCCCCTGCAGACCTGAGGCTGCAGCTGTGCCTTAGGAAGCCCTTGACTTGTGCTTTGTACCAAACCAGGCTCTGAAAAGAATGATTTGAAGATGTAATCCCTCAGTGTGGGGTGTTGTGGTTCTGTGTGCAGCCTGAGGTGTGGCAGCACAGACTGACACCAGGATTTGGCTGATTGCACGAGGGTGGGATTTATGTCATTCCTAAGGAATATTGTATTTTATGCTGATAGCACACACGTGGTCAGCAGCAGTGAGCCCTGTGGCCCAGCAGCAGTGAGTTCATGGGGAACAGCAGCAGGAGTTCAGTCCTAGAGCCTCCTGTTCCATTAGTGGCTCCTCAGCCCTTGGAATCCCTGCAGGTGCACCTTTTGAGCCATTCCATCCCTTGGCTCTGTCCTCCCAGGACACTTGGAATGCTGAACACCTTGGGAAGAGCTTCCCTGGACCATGTGAGGGGTGTGAACTCTGGCCATGAATTATCAGCGAGTTTTTGGAGACCAGGACTTGTCTTCAGTGAAGCTGTGAAATGAATCTTCCAAATTTCAGGGGAATTTTTCCTGAGACCTGTTGAGCCACCTCTGCACCACTCAGGGCAGAGCTGAGTCACTGCTCACAGAGCACTGGAGTGGAAATACTTTGTTAGAGCTGTTTGCTTCCCCCCAGCACTGGGGGTTTGGCCAAAGCTGCCTGTGCCACAGACACACATCCCATGTGGAATTCTTAGGGAAAGTAGAACCCTTCAGAAATACAGTTGTGCTTTGTAGGAGTTCATAAAGTGTGAACCACAGTTCCTTATGTGGCTTTAGAAATGTTCTCTGTCAGAATTGGTGCTGAACTGCAGTTCCATTCTGACAAATATGGTCTTTAGTTCGTCTGAAGCCTCTCTTGATGTAACAGCTGGGGTTGGTTTGTGGAAGGGAGGGCAGTTCGATCAGGCTTTTCCCCACGTGTGCCGGTGGGTGTGTTTGCTTGGTGGGGTGGCACCTTGGGAGCAGAGACGCAGCAAGTTGTTCCTGGAGCAATCCATTCCCTCAGCTCTCACATCCACGCTCCTTGGCTCGCAGGCTGACGCTGAGGTATTTCTCCTTTCTGTTTGTTTGCCCAGGGATCTTAGCAACATCAATTGTGAGGAGCTTGGGCCGCTGCCTCCTGGATGGGAGATCCGAAACACGGCGACGGGCAGGGTTTATTTTGTTGACCATAACAACAGGACGACGCAGTTCACAGACCCGCGGCTCTCCGCGAACCTGCACCTGGTGCTCAAGTGAGTCCCAAAGCCCGGCCCGGGACGGAGGTGGCTCTGACAGGGTGCCCTCTGCCACTCGGGCATGGAGGGTCCTTTGCCACTCTACAACTTCCTTCCATTTTGGTCGCTCTTGGCAAAACCATCTCCAGGAGCGCTTAGGCAGGAATGTCCGGCTGTTGTGATGCAGAGGGAGGGCAGCGCTGTCCGGGGGGAAACATTAGCCCGTGGATTTTGGTTTTCCCCCTAACAGCAAGAAGGGCGCTTGGTTTTCTTTCTCCTTCATTCTGCTTTCAGTTGTGGAGAAGTTGTTTTAAAATACGAACCCAATGGTGTGAAATAGTGATGAGTTCACAGCTGCCCAACTGTCCTGGAATAAAGGAGGAATAGCTCAGCCCTCCCTTCAGCTTTAGAGTAGGGCCAGTTGAGATGTTCTCAAAATAAAACCCCAGCAATTTAAATCAGCTTTTTAACGAAAAGAATAAAATAGAACAGGCACTGCATTTTTTTCCTGCCTTAGCGTTCTGATATCACATTTTCATATCGCACTTTTGAAAAGAGAAGGGGAAACTCAAAAGAATTCTGGGCCTCGTTTTATTCCTTCGGCACTCATCACACACTGGGGATTTTCTACTAAAATGGAAACAAAAAAGAAAACACTTCTCCTTTTTTTGCCCAGACGTGGCTATCGGCTTGTCCAAGCTATTTGGGAGTTTGACTCCATTGTTTCTGCTGCTGATACCTTTTAATACTCCTGGGAAACACCTGGAAAGTGTTGAGTGGGTGTTAAGTGGAAGGAACAATGAGGAGCTGGTTCCAGGGAAAGCCACTCAGCCCTGGGCAAGGAGCGAGGAGGAGGGATAGGCCTTGAAGGAAGTGAATCATTGGCAAGAAAAGCTGAAGGAAAGAATAATGGGAACAGGGAGTGAAAAGACAAAACCGAGGAACGGAAAGGAATATCCAGGACTCAACACGTCTTTATGCATTACACAAACTGTCTAGCCTTGGCCCAATATACACTTGAGGGAGGGAGAAGAGTGTAAATATTGACAAATAGGAGTTTTGTTTGGAGAAATCACCGGTTATTTATGTGTATGTGCCAGACTGCAGTAAGCTCCAGTCATCCAGACACTTCGGGTGCTTTTTTAATTTGAAACAAAGAAATCACCACTAATTTTTGCTTAACCCAGACTGGTGGTTTGAAGTGACAAAAACTTCGCAGTGGAGGAGCATGTTTGTGTTTGAGACAAAGAAAAGTTCCTTAAATGAATTCAGATTTAGGTATTTTACCTGAATGCACCTTCAGACCCTTTTAGCTGCAGCAGAGCAGTTCTTAAACTGCAGTAAATCAGTCGGCTGGGCTGTGCTTGGCCAACTGCTCAGCTCGGTGCAGTTTGGGGCAGGACAGACACAGCTCTGCCTTTGTCAGCTGGAAAACCCAATTTGACTTCTGATGCCCAGAATCCCAGAGCCATTTTGCATTGATTGAAACTCTCAGTAGTCCTGCAGTTGCTGAAGCTTTCCCTGTGTCCATCTGTCTCTCATTAGGGGAGGATTTCAGAAACTCTCCCAGCAGTGTCATCAGCAGAGTCTGCTGCCTGATAAATCATCTCTGGGGCTTGTCCTTCTGCTGCACCAACCAGGACATGTGAGAGCTTCCCCTGCCTTAAGCCCACCCCCTTGGTGGGTGCCCACTCCGTATATGAACATGACCACTTGGTAGGAATATTTTCACATATTCCTTCCTATGGAATTAGCAAGTTCAGAAGACAGAATAAAGGTTTTGCTTTGATTTGCCTGTGAATTAAGCACAATTTAAATGAGATTCATATTTAAAGCTAATTGCCAGTGAGAATTAACCATCATAAATGACATGGAGCCACACTCTGGAATCACAGAGTGTGTGTGTCTGAATTAGTGTGAGGACTTGGGGTTTCAGGATAAAAATAACTGTAGTTGGTTGTGAGACCAATGTGATCAGCTTAGGAATAAAGTTGAGGTGGCCTTATGTGAAAACCAGCCCCAGTAGCAAACAGAACACTGGAAATAACAACCCTGAGCTCCCTCCTGAGGTTCTGCATCCCAGGACGTGGTGGCAGAGCAGGGTCTGTGTGTTACTCCCTCCTCAGAACCCAGGAGGAAAGAGGTGTTGTTACTGCAGAGCTGGAGGGGAATTTTGGTTGGCCAGGAGAGTTCTCTACTAGGCCTTGTTTCAAAACAGACAAAAGGCAGAAATTCTAAAATACATTTAAGCTGTTTGGTTCTATCTAATATTTTTTGGTCTTTGTTGAAAAACAAAACAACGTTCCACTTGGAGAACATTCTGAATTGTAGCATTTCCTCTTTATCCAGTAAATTTGGGGTATTCTCGTGTGCTCCACACAGAGATATTTTTCTCTTGATTTAGGGACAGAAGTGTTTCCCTCCTGTGTTGTTTGGGAATGCCAAAGCTGTGCAATATCCTGTGTACAAGATCTCTGCAACACCATCCATTTACTTTTCCTAGTAAGAAGTCAGATTTACAAAATCTCTTAGAATTGCTGGTAAAAACACTTGTTTATCTGTGCCAATTAGTTCCATGTGAACTCCCACATTCCTGTGGTCCAGACTAGGCCAGGTACAAGGGACAAGGTCCTTGCCAAGCTGCCAGTACAAACATCTTTCTGTGAGCTTAGTCTTTTCCAGACAAGCCATTGAAAACAGACCATGGTATTGACTGGAGATTAGAGGCAGAGGCTTTGGCAGATCCCTCAGTTTTGAGATGGAGGAAGGGAAAACATGCAAAGGAAATGTGGAAATGGTATATGAGAAATTCAGTGTCAGCAGCTCTGGAGTCAAATCATACAGATAAAACCTTATTGTCTGTGCTGTAACCTCTTCCATACAGAGAGAGTGCTCAGGGATTGGAATGGGCTGCCCAGAGAGGGGATGGATTCCCCATCCCTGGAGGGTTTTCAGCTGAGCTTGGCCGTGGCACTGAGTGCCATGATCTGGTAAAGGGACTGGAGTTGGACCAAGGGTTGGACTTGATGATCTCAGGGGTCTTTTCCAATACAATCCATTCTATGGTTGTGGCACTGAGTGAGAATCCACCACGTCTTGATCCAACCCCACTGTGATGAGTGAGAATCCACCATGTCTTGATCCAACCATGTCTTGATCCAACCCCACTGTGATGAGTGAGAATCCACCACGTCTTGATCCAACCCCACTGTGATGAGTGAGAATCCACCACATCTTGATCCAACCCCACTGTGATGAGTGAGAATCCACCATGTCTTGATCCAACCCCACTGTGATCACCAGCCCAGGGCACTCCGTGCCCTGGGCTGGTGATCACAGTAGGGTTGGATCGAGGGTTGGACTTGCTGATCTCGGTGGTCTCTTCCAACCCAATCCATTCTATGATTCTATGAATAACAATCCCTAAAACCAGCTGAGGGTTGGCAGGACAGACAGACCCACAGGTTAAATCCCCCCGAGCTGATTCAGGAGCGCAACCACCGCAGTAACCACAGCAAAGTGGAAGTGGTGCAGACCCCAAGCTGCAGCTCTGGGAGGAGGAGAGGTGTGGGCCAGGTGTGCAGCCAGGGCTTGTGTGTGTGTTTGCAGCCGCCAGAACCAGCTGAAGGACCAGCAGGCGCCGCAGCCGCCGCAGGTGGTGTCGCTGTGCCAGCTGCCCGACGAGGCCGAGTGCCTGACCGTGCCGCGCTACAAGAGGGACCTGGTGCAGAAGCTGAAGATCCTGCGGCAGGAGCTGTCCCAGCAGCAGCCCCAGGCCGGGCACTGCCGCATCGAGGTCTCCAGGGAGGAGATTTTCGAGGTAATTGGGGGTTTGGGGGGGGGTTCTGCACCTTGAGGGGAGGGCAGGAGGGTTGTTGCTCTGGTGGGATCTTGAAGGCTGCAGGGAAGCGTTACTGGGAGAAGAGTCTCAAGGGGAGGTCAAGACAGTCGAGTAATTAAAGTAAATTTAAGATTAAATAAGTAGCCTGGTTGGTATCTGGGAACACAGTGTCCCCTTTCCTAGTATCCCTTTTGGGGATCCTGAACTCCCCTCTCCTGAGTCTGCAAGGAGCAGTTGAACCAAAGGAAGGGCTCTGTGTTTTCAGGAATCCTACAGGCAAGTCATGAAGATGAGGCCAAAAGACCTGTGGAAGCGATTAATGATCAAATTTCGTGGGGAGGAAGGCCTTGATTATGGAGGAGTTGCCAGGTAAGCAGTCCCTGCTCTGTCCCTTCCCTGGTGTTGGCCCTGGTTCTTCTACATTACTTTTATGTATATTTATTTCTGTAACAGATTGGATGTCAGAAGAATATATAGCTTTAGATAGTCTTCTAAAAGAAAAACTGCATCCAAAAAGCACCAGTTTCTTGGAAATAAATCAAAATGCAGGTTACAGATCACATCAGACATCTGTCAGACAGGTTTTGGTATCTGTTGAAATTACTGTCTTTGGTTAGTGGAGTTTGGGTGTCTGAGAATCCAAACCACTAAAGACTCAGGTTTGTGGAACAACTTTAACCAAAAAACATGTTTTATTGCAAATTGTCACTGCAGTTTGAAGCCAAGTGTTTAAAACCAGCAGTTTGTAGGCAACTTAAGTCTGTCAATAACCTGAGGTTACTTTTTGCTTATAAAAAATGATGTTCCCAATTCTCAGACTATTATTGACTGATTTGTGGTCAGGTAATTAAAACTTGAACCAAATATATTCACTGCCTAAAAATGGTTTATATTAAAAGCTTTGATTATAGAATCTCTGTGATATGGTCAAGTGAACACGTGGTGTCTTGTCTTGGTGTGTAATGGATGAAGGAGAATCAGAGTCAGAAACATTGGAAATAAGTGACCTGGAGAAAGATCTTGGAAAGCTGGGACATCCATCAGCTGTCAGGTGCTGTGTGGTTTCTGAGCCAGGAAAAACAATTCTGATTTCAGCCTTAAATCAGCATGTTCAGAGGTCACTTCCTTCACATTTATGTTTAACAGTAAGATTGAGAACCAGACTCTGTTGAAAAGATCCTGAGTGCAGGAAAGCCTTTGCCACAAAGCACCAATAGGTTATTGTATTTTCTGCAGGGAGTGGCTGTACCTGCTGTCCCATGAAATGCTGAATCCATACTATGGGCTGTTCCAGTATTCCCGGGATGACATTTACACCCTGCAGATCAACCCCGACTCCGCCGTCAACCCGGTACGGAGGTGCCGCCTCCAGGGGATCCCCCTGCACGGGGTCTGGGCTCAGGAACAGATCCTGGCACTGGGGTTGCTGGGCTGCACCTGTTCTTGTTGTACTGCTCAAAGAAACTTCTCAAATGGGTTCTGAAATGGACATCTTCCAGCAAGTTCTGTTTCCTTTGGGAGAAATTGAGTTTGGTTTGGTTTGTACTGGTAAAAGACTCCTGGACTGGGAGCAGTGTGTGTATGAGAACAAACACAAACATTCTGCACCGGGGTTGGGTTTTTTTATCTTTCCTTTGTGTTTACATCGACCCTGAGATCAGCTCAGTTGGTTAAAACTGGGTTGTAACAATGCCAAGGTCATGGGTTCAATCCCCTGTGTGGGCCATTGACTTGAGCTGGACTTAATGATCCTTGTGGGTCCCTTCCAGCTCAGAATAGTCTGTGAGTCTGTGATTTCTCTCCTACCCAGCAGCATAAGGGTCTTACCTGTTTGTCCCCCCTTGCAGGAGCACCTGTCCTACTTCCACTTCGTGGGCCGGATCATGGGCATGGCCGTGTTCCACGGGCACTACATCGACGGCGGCTTCACGCTGCCTTTCTACAAGCAGCTGCTTGGGAAGCCAATCACTTTGGATGACATGGAGCTGGTTGACCCTGATCTTCACAACAGCTTGGTCTGGATACTGTATGTACCCTGGAGAGCACCTTGGGGTGTTGGGGTGCCATTTGTTGTGTGACAGTGATCCTAAATCCACGGGAAATGGAGTATGTTTGGATCTCCTGCTCAGGCAGACTTAAGAAATACCTTCCTTGCACAATTAAGCTTCTTTAAGGCTAAAAATGCTCAAGGCATTCAAATCTGGGGGACAGGAGGGGAGTTAATAAATTTTAATTTATTAAATTTGCCTATTATTATATATAAAATATATTTTAATAACAGTAACATGGTACTAAAACATCACATTGAGTAACGTTGTTAAAACATAACATTGAGAGCAATAGGACAAGGGGGCACAATGGGCTCAAGCTCTGCCAGGGGAAATCGAAGTTGGAGAGCAGAAAGAAATTCTTCACAGAGAGAGTGCTCAGGGATTGGAATGGGCTGCCCAGAGAGGGGGTGGATTCCCCATCCCTGGAGGTTTTTCAGCTGAGCTTGGCCATGGCACTGAGTGCCATGATCTGGTAAAGGGACTGGAGTTGGACCAAGGGTTGGACTTGATGATCTCAGAGGTCTTTTCCAACCCAATCCATTCTGTGATTCTGTGGATGTGGCACTGAGTGAGAATCCACCATGTCTTGATTCAACCATGTCTTGATCCAACCCTACTGTGATCACCAGCCCAGGGCACAGAGTGCCCTGGGCTGGTGATCACAGTGGGGTTGGATCAAAGGTTGGACTTGCTGATCTCAGAGGTCTTTTCCAACCCAATCCATTCTAGGATTCTGCGATTCTGTGGGGTGGGTGGTGGCTGGGATGTGTTTGCAGGAGGGATCCCCCTCAGTCCCTGCCCCTTCCCTCGCAGGGAGAACGACATCACGGGCGTGCTGGACCACACCTTCTGTGTGGAGCACAACGCCTACGGCGAGATCATCCAGCACGAGCTCAAACCCAACGGCAAGAGCGTCCCCGTGACAGAGGAGAACAAGAAGGAGTATGTCAGGTACAGCAGGGGTCCCTCAGAGTGGGTCTCTGTGTTCCTGTGTGGGAGGCACTGCTGTGTGTTGGGGTGGCTGTCAGTGCTGGCTGTGATCAGTCAGCCAGGCTGGGTTTGGGGTGGGTGTGATGTGTCAGCCAGACTGTTGTTTGGGACTGGGTGAGCTGCAGGGTGTGATCAGTCAGCCAGGCTGGGGTTTGGGGTGGGTTGGCTGCAGGGTGTGATTGGTGTTTGGGGTGGGTGAGCTGCAGGGTGTGATCCATCAGCCAGGCTGTTGTTTGGGGTGGGTGTGATCCATCAGCCAGGCTGTTGTTTGGGGTGGGTGTGATCAGTCAGCCAGGCTGTTGTTTGGGGTGGGTGTGATCAGTCAGCCAGGCTGTTGTTTGGGGTGGGTGTGATCCATCAGCCAGGCTGTTGTTTGGGGTGGGTGTGATCCATCAGCCAGGCTGTTGTTTGGGGTGGGTGTGATCAGTCAGCCAGGCTGTTGTTTGGGGTGGGTGTGATCAGTCAGCCAGGCTGTTGTTTGGGGTGGGTGTGATCCATCAGCCAGGCTGTTGTTTGGGGTGGGTGTGATCAGTCAGCCAGGCTGTTGTTTGGGGTGGGTGTGATCCATCAGCCAGGCTGTTGTTTGGGGTGGGTGTGATCAGTCAGCCAGGCTGTTGTTTGGGGTGGGTGTGATCAGTCAGCCAGGCTGTTGTTTGGGGTGGGTGTGATCCATCAGCCAGGCTGTTGTTTGGGGTGGGTGAGCTGCAGGGTGTTGTGTTTCACACCCCTCCCCAAGCCCACTTTGCCCTTGCTCACAGACTGTATGTGAACTGGAGGTTCCTGCGAGGAATCGAAGCTCAGTTCCTGGCGCTGCAGAAGGGATTCAATGAGGTCATCCCCCAACATCTGCTGAAGACATTTGATGAGAAGGAGTTAGAGGTCAGTGTGCTGCTGGTGTGTCCTGTCATCAGGTGTAACACCGAGAGCCTGAGGGACCCCGAGCTGAGCTCCAGGTGTGCTCCCACACGGGACAGGGGCAGTGCAGGGGTGAAAGGTCAGGCAGCCACTGGGCTGGGGGTGCTGGGGGGTGTTTTGGGGGTGCAGGTCCCTGCAGTGACCTCGGGTTGTCCAGACACTGCTGGGATATCTAATTCAGTCTGCCAGGAGAACAGGCTGTCAGTGCCTCCCACCTCCCTGCACTCGCCCCCAGCCCTCCCTGCGCTGCCCTGACTGGTGTCAGGATCCTGAGGGGGTTGGCAGAGCTGAGTTTTTCCAGACTCCATTGGCCCTGTAAATCCAGCAGAAGGAAAGGTGCTGTCACAGACACATGTGCTTCAGGATTGGCAGCTAAACAGGATCCTCCATAGATCCCAAGCTTGCTTTAACCTGGAATGTTACACTCTGTCAGCTCTGCAGCTGAGGGGTTTGCCATACAAAGTGGCCACAGGTAAATTATTCACTTGTGCTTCTGTGCCCCAGAACATCAGTGGTTGCTCCTCCTTTATCCCCAGTATTCTCACTCCCAGCAGTGAGCCAGCCATGCCCCCAACCCAGAATCATTTGGCAGCTGCAGAATAAGAAAGGGGAAGGTCCAGTGTTCTTAGTCAATTCTGAAAGTTTCTTCAGAATTGTGATCTTATCCCTGTTGAGCTTAACCTGATCCATTGTGGATCTCCAGGAGCACTGAAAGCTCTGTCAGGAAAGCCTGAACTGAGTCACGTGTGTGGTACCACAGGAAGGAGATCTGGGCATCCAGAGCTACTCCAGAAGGAAAAACTGAGTTGAAATATGAATTATTTCTGCACTTTCATCCAGGGCTGGAATCTGAGCTTCTCTTATTTACCTGATGGGTCAAGACACTTGTTAATGGTTGGTTTGGGTTTGTTTTAAATTTTAATTGAGGCCATTTGAAAAATTGTTTGTGTATAAAGGTAAAATTAGCAAACCAGAACAGGTATATTTTTGCATTGCTTAAGATGAGTGAGAGGTATAAAATCTGTCCATTTTTCCCAGTCAGTTCTTCCTCACTTGGCTGGCTCCAAACCCATTTCTACACTGATCAGTCATGAAATACTCTAATAATTCTCTTTTAAATTTACAGCTCATCATTTGTGGACTGGGAAAGATTGATGTGAACGACTGGAAGGCAAACACGAGGTTAAAACACTGTACCCCCGACAGCAACATCGTGAAGTGGTTCTGGAAGGCCGTGGAGTTGTTCGACGAGGAGCGGCGGGCGCGGCTCCTGCAGTTCGTCACCGGCTCCTCCCGGGTGCCCCTGCAGGGCTTCAAGGCACTGCAGGGTAAGGGCACAGCTCAGAGCAGCCCCTGCAGGGGCTGGGGGGATACAGGGCACCTTCTCAGAGCCATCAGTGGTCTGGCTGCAGCCACAGAGTCCTGTTTGTGGGTGTGTTACTCGGGTGCAAACGGCTCTTCTGTCTCAGTCCTGCACTTCCTTCCCTGCCAGGAGTTCTGATCAGCTGAGATCTTACAGACCTTCCCCTTGTGTTTGCTCCACAAACCTGGTTTTTAATTCCTGACTTTTACAAGCCCTCATATCATCACCTGCACAGCTCTGGGACCAGATAACACCACATGCTTCTAGACAGAGCAGATGATTCCACCAGTCCTCTGAAATGCAGTAACACAGCACAGGCTTATTAACAGCAGAGTCCCCATGAGAAACACAGACCCTGTGAACTGTATCTTTGATATTAGTCTGTCTGCTCAGGCCAGGATTCCTGATTTGCTCAGGTTGAGGCATTTGTAACCTCTCCTGTCCTTTGTGGCATCTCCAGTGCACACCAGGCCTGAGGGATTGCTCTGCTGCAGTCCTTTCCTTTAGCAGAGACCAAGGGGATCTCTAATAGTCAGGAATTTAACCAAATTATAAGGAGTTGGTACTGTGACTACTCTGTGGAATTTCAGTGGAACTGGCCACTATTCCAGACCTGTTATAAAGCAGGGGCAGGTACAGCTGTGCAAGTTTTGCTGTCTGGGAAGGGGGAGAGAAGTCAAATTAAAATCCTAGAACTGTGCATGGTGTGACACACTGGATTTATTCTTCTATATCAGTGCTCTGTTCCTGATCCCTCCATGGTTCAAATAACTGCAGGGCTGTCTGTGTGGACAGTGTCCCACACCACTGGGAGCTTGTTTGGGGTTTTCCTGCCTGTTTATGGTTTCACCTTCCTTTGTGCAGAGCTCCTCTGTGTTTCAGTTGCTCTCCTGCTGCTGCAGTGCCACAGAGACTGTTGTGCCACCCAGCAGTGAGATCTCCCCTCTGCCTTCCAGGTGCTGCAGGCCCACGGCTCTTCACGATACACCAGATTGATGCCAGCACTAATAATTTGCCCAAAGCTCATACCTGGTAAGATTTCTCAGCTCTCTGTTGTGGTCTGTAGATTGAGCCCAATCTGCCATCTGTTTATTTTGAGCAGTCTTGCTTCTTTTTCCTTTGCC
The DNA here is from genome assembly GCF_047495875.1 of Pithys albifrons albifrons. Lineage (NCBI taxonomy): Eukaryota > Metazoa > Chordata > Aves > Passeriformes > Thamnophilidae > Pithys > Pithys albifrons. Next base: position 788,253 of record NC_092476.1, on the reverse strand, counting down.
ATGCCCTCTGTTGTGCCTTTACCCAGCAGAGAAAACTAGTCCTGCTGGTGTTTGGCTGGAGGTGTGGTGGCCCTGGTGTCCCTGTGTGAGCTCAGAGAGGGGCTCAGGGCTCTGCAGGGGCTCTGGGGCTCAGCTGAACTCCCTCTGTTCCCCCCTGGTGTCCCTGTGTGAGCTCACAGAGGGGCTCAGGGCTCTGCAGGGGCTCTGGGGCTCAGCTGAACTCGCTCTGTTCCCCCCTGGTGTCCCTGTGTGAGCTCACAGAGGGGCTCAGGGCTCTGGTGGCTCTGGGGCTCAGCTGAACTCCCTCTGTTCCCCCCTGGTGTCCCTGTGTGAGCTCACAGAGGGGCTCAGGGCTCTGCAGGGGCTCTGGGGCTCAGCTGAACTCGCTCTGTTCCCCCTGCCAGCCCTGTGTGAGCTCAGAGAGGGGCTCAGGGCTCTGCAGGGGCTCTGGGGCTCAGCTGAACTCCCTCTGTTCCCCCCTGGTGTCCCTGTGTGAGCTCACAGAGGGGCTCAGGGCTCTGCAGGGGCTCTGGGGCTCAGCTGAACTCCCTCTGTTCCCCCTGCCAGCCCTGTGTGAGCTCAGAGAGGGGCTCAGGGCTCTGCAGGGGCTCTGGGGCTCAGCTGAACTCCCTCTGTTCCCCCCTCAGCTTCAACCGGATCGACATTCCCCCGTACGAGAGCTACGAGAAGCTCCACGAGAAGCTGCTCACGGCCATCGAGGAGACCTGTGGCTTTGCTGTGGAGTGACCCTTCCCAGCCTCTCCCAGACTCTATTTATACTCCTGTCAGCCAGAAAGCCCTTCCTTCCCTCAGCCAAGACTCAAGAAATGCTTGAAATACAGGAAACTTTCCCTTTTCTACACTAGGACACTGGGAGGGAAAGGACAACTTTGGATTATTTTTTTTTAATTTTTTTTAAATTTTTATTTCAAGAAAATGGGTTCTGTGGTTCCTGCCACAGGATCACTCAGCTGCTATTAAAAACTAATATCTTGAACATACAGAATGCTGACTTTTCCTACATTTCAACAGTTAAGCAGTGTTCTATACTTAAAGACTACTACTATTTTTGTAAGAGGTGATCTATTATATTTGCCTACCTGATTTCTATTCTCAGATACCAAGACACACCTTCAGCAGTCGGTACAAGTCACGTTTCAGCCTGTTTTAAATGTATGATACTGAACAGCATCTATACCTGCTATTTTTGGAAAAAAAATATTTTGGATTATTCTAACTTTGCATAAAATTGGCTGAAAGAAACATTAACCTTTTTAATTAAAGCCACTTACATGTTAACTGCATTTTCTTATAGTAAAACATTATATTCTGCAATGTAAATTCAAGGTAAATGTTGCCACAAGGGGCTTTTTTATACTTTTCAAGCATGAATTCCAGACGTTTTGGGGTCCTATTTATATCATTGTCAGATTCCTCCAGCAGTTTCTGGTGTGGGTGACACAGACTGTGTTTGTACAGTCCTTGTGTTAACATGTGGGATAACCTTTTTTAATGAACAGTAGATGTTGTGATTTTTTTTTAAACAGCATTTTTTCTAACAAGTCTGTCAAGAGTATTTTTCGTTGCTTTTGACTTTAAATTGAAACTGCATTTTTCAGCTTTTGAAGAGCTGGTGGGGCTTTGCCAGCAGAAGCCTCTCAGCAGTCCAGAACCCACCCTGTCCAGTCAACCAAAGTTTGTTTGAGTGCAGCCAAATCCTGTTCTGTATTTGTTGATGCTAAAGATTTATCAGGTAAAACATGTTGTAATCTTTGTCCAGCTGCTCATGACACGTGGGTTTAAGTTACAACTAAGGAAAAATGGTGTATTGACTGAGATATGTGTAATGTGCTTTGGAAATGAGGTTGTAAGAGCACATAATTTATTGATTGTAGGGATGGAAGTGAGTATATATATGAATTATAACATGGGTTGATCTCTTCAAAGGGGAATAAAATGCACTACCAGTAGAGGGAACTGAATTTTGATGTTAGTTTGGAAATCCTCAGTGAAGATCTGTCTGATCTGCTCGTGGTGTGTGGGTAAAGGAGGCTGCTCAAGAGATGGTGCCACTCTCCTCTCAGCCATGAGCACCTTTGGAGGCAGCAGCAGTTTCTTCCCCATCAGTGTTGTGGTTTTGTAACTCAGGTTACAATTAATCATCAAATCTGCACTATTTTTGCAAAGAGAAGCAAGTCAGAGGTGTTGAAATGCTGCAGGGATGGGATGGAAGGAGCTGTTCAGGTGTGCAGGGAGGGCCCAGGGAAGCAGCTCCTTCTCTGTGTGTTGTGTGGGGCCCAGCTTTGCCCTCCCAGTGTGGCTGCCACAGTGGGACCAGTGACTGTTGATGTGCATTAAACAGGGGCCAAGGGCTGCTGTTGTGGTGAGACTGGGGAGCCAAATCCACACGTTCCTGGGTAGTTTTTCTGTACAGCTGTTGCTGGCAGGTTGTTCTGAGGGAGCTGCTTCCCCCTCTGGGCCGGCTGCAGGTGAGGCTGCTCAGGGTGCAAACATCACACCCTTCCTTCTAATGTCAGGGGACTCCTGGTGAGGGGCTGGTGGTCCTTGTGCATCCACGTTGGGCTCCCAATTCATGAATTTCAGGTGGTTCTGGTCCCAGAGGAGCTGCTGCTGTGTCTGTCCAGGGGCTGGGAGAGCAGAGCAGGTGCTGGTTCCTCACTCAGAGCTCTGGCCATGGTTGGGAACAAGTTCCAGCCCCTCCCAGAGCCTCTGCCCACCCCCTGCAGTCTCTGGGGTGGATGTGAGTTGTTGCTGATGAGATTTGCCAGACAGGTGCCTGTGACTGCTGCTCCCAGGACACTCCACTGTTGGAAAGAGATTTGTATTTTATTTTATTTTATTTCCCCCTGCTCTTGCTGCTCCCGGGCCATGGCAAATGTGACACCTGGTTTGCTGCAGCTTTGGGGAGGTCAGGGCTGTGTGAGGGGGTTGGAGGGGTTTGTGCCAGAGGGCTCAGCCCAGCACTGGCCCTGCAGGGCCTCCTGCCCACACCACCCCAGGAGCCTGGGGGGTCACTGAACACACAGTTACGGCCACCTTGGTGTCAGAGAAGCATTTCTGAGGAGGGAGGAGATGAGCTCTGCAGAATTCAGACCCAGATCAGCTGATGATTGCATTCATTTCACAGCAGCCTTAGCAGTACATCTGTTTTTCTACCAAACATTTTGGTATGGCACAGAGAATTTTTTTAACTGCCACAGATAAATATTGTAAATTTAATATATTATAGGCAAAGGTAGACAAACCTACATTAGACTTTCCATAGCTGGCAGATGAGGATGAATATACCAAGTATTCTGAGTGCCTTTCTACCTTCATAAAGTCTGAGAGCTTTAACTGAAGCACCTCATCACCCAGTCAGATGTTTATCTGAAAATGGTAAAGGGTTGATTCCTTTGCAAAAGTTTGTTTCAAGACCATGTCAGCTTCTTTCCCCTCAAAAAGGTGCTAAGCCCAATATTGCATTTTAACCTTGGACTTTCACCCCATGATTAATGTGAATATTTATTTCAATGTGTCCCTCTTACTGGGTTTTACTTATCCAGTCTTTAGTTGTTTTAGAGAGATGTCACATCCTGGTTTTATGCTGTTGCTTTTCATGATGAATGTTTTAATTATGGACAGTGACTTTGTAGATTTCAAATATACACAGTTGAGTTTCAGAGGATTTAATTTCTCGGTGTAAAGAGTTTTGTAATGGTGCTTTGTACAGTATGTATTCTAATTTTTTTTTGCACATAGTTTCAGTTTCCCTAAACTGATTTATTTGTACCAAATTTTTTTGTGTTGTACTGAAGTCCAGAGCACACATTTTTAAATTGCTGTTCTCCAACACTACACCTGTACTGAACTTGTGGTGCATTTGAACTGGCTGCGTTGATGGAAGTCAAAGCTCTGCCTCTCTGTCCTCCTCCAGCTGATGTAGCACGTTCTGATGGCCTTGGGTTGGAACAGCCCCTCAGAGTTCCCAGGGTGTTCTTCACACTGTGTAGGAGGCTCCTGGCTCTGCCACATCCTCAGAGCTTTGGCTGGAGTTGGAACTAGTTTCTCCAAATGTAATTACTCCTCCACAAACTGACAGTTCTTAGTTTATCATTTCCATTGTATTTATTACAGAGTGTTTTAGGTATCATTGTATTTTCACCCAGCTGTTACATGAGCTTTAACAAAAATCTGTATAAAATGGTTTTTAAGTCCTTAATGTATGTACCCATGCAGAAGTGGAGCAATAAATCATATGCTGTTTGCACTGTCACAGCATCAATGGTTTTAAAAGCTTGATGTTTTTATTAATTACAGCTTTCAAATTAAAATATCATTTTTAAGTAACTTGACTTTGTTTCAGGAGAAAATACTTGAACCTTGGTGTCTTTCCCTGTGCTGGTTCCTGCAGAGAGGATGTGCTGGATGTTCTGCTCAAACACAACAGCTCCTGCTCCTGTCCTGGCACATCTGGGCAAGGACTTCCTCTCAGGATTGGTGAACTGGTGTCTCCTCTCAAAACCCAGCAAAGCTAAAGCACCTTCATGAGGGGAAAAAAGAGGTAAATGTGGTAAATCCTTGCTGAGTGGCATCTGGTAAGTTCTGTCCCTGGAGAGCCAGGCTGGCAGCCACTCCCGGGCAGGGTCTGTGGTTCTGGTTCTGGGGGCAGTTTGGGGTCTGTGGGTTTGAAGTGGGTCTCTCATGCTCTGACTGGTTGGTTTGACCTGTAGAAGCAGCTCCTCCAGCTGCTGGGCCTTTGTTGCTGTTTAGTTCTTTTTCCTTTCAGTGGCCAGGTCTGAGTTCTCTCTGGTGTCAGTGCCATCAGACACCACCTCCTGGCAACCTTCAAATATTGTGTGCACAATGCAATTAATTCCAGTATTTCTGTATCACTTCCCCCAAACTCTTCTGCATAAAGAGTTTTATGCAGAAACTCTTCTACTGGAGCCTATTTACTCTTTAGCTCATCCTCATTACCCAGATAAGCTATTTAAAAGCTGCATGTAAAGTCAAAGCTGACTTGAAATATTTAGTCACTTTCTACTCTGGCTTCACACTGACAGAACTGGAATTAATCTACTTTTCCCTAAAAACCCCTGCACTGTGTGCTGACCAGAGTATCCTTGCAAAACCTTTCTCCAAATAATCTGCTCCTGAGAGCAAACATGGGTGGTACTTTAGAAGAATCCTCATTGTTTTTATTTCTAACTACTTTTCCCAATGCATTTGTAGTATAAGAGGAGTATTTATGTTGTATGCACTGTACAGTGTTGAATGGAATAAGGAATGGAATAAGGAGTCCTCCCTTGCTTGGTGTATTTAAATTCCTCATTTTTTATGTCAGGTTTATTACAGCCATTCTTGAGCTTGGCCTTTCACAGGAAACTTGAACCTCTTTGAAAGATCTTCTTGTTCTTTGTGAGCTTTCCAGTGCAGTAATTTCTGGCTGATGTGTTGGTGTGGCTTTAGCAGCAACAGCCCCAGCACAGACACAGAGCAGGCTCAGCATCCAACTGTTCCCCCAGGACACCTTCACTAAGGCACTCTGCCTTCACCCCACTCCTTGGGGCAGAGCTCAGTGTTGGCCCAGCCTTGCTAAGAAGGTAGGAAATACTTCAAAAACTTTATTGGTGATCATAAAATGCTGTGAAGATCCCAGACCCCAACAGGTACACCCCTGTCAGGTCAGGACAGACCAGGTCGTGTTGGGAAAAAACCAGCCCCCACCCTTTGCCATTCCAGCAGCTCTCAGAGCTTGTCATCATCTTACCCAGTGCCATTTCCCCAAGGCTCAGAGGAAATGGCCTTGGCTGTACTGGAAGGAGGCCACCTGAAGTCTGGACCTCAGTCTCTCTGCTTCCAGTTCTTGAAAAAAGGTGTCATCATCACTCTGCATGATTGCTGCCTGCAGTTGCTGTATTTCCTTTTCCATCTTTGATCTCAGTTCTCTTCTTGATTTCTGCAGCATCTAAAGGAAACCCTGACATCAGCCACAGCATGGGAAAAGGAAACACAATCAGACAAAATTAAGAATACTTACTTGTGCTTGTGCTTTCTTTCTGGTTTGGATTTGCTGGAATTCTTGAGATAAAGCCTCTGCTAGCATGGAAAACTGAGCATAACACAAGGAATTAAATAAAGGGAAAACTTCTGGTGTAGAAATAGGAGCTGTGTGATGCAGGTGAAGCTTTACCTGGTCCTTGTAGTAGTTCTCCATGGACAGCAGCTCGTTCTGGTGCTCCCTGCGTTGCTCGTCGCGCTTCTCCTGCGCGTACGCTCTCAGGTCCCTCAGCCTCTGCTTCTGAATCTCCAAGCCTTCTTCAAATAACTTCTGAAAGATCTGTCAGCAATTAAGAAAAGCAAACCTGAAACTTTCACAGAAATTTTTAAATATGCTTTTACATTTTCCAGCTGCTTTATCTCCTGCTGGGATGGTGAGCCCGGGATGGGCCATTGCCCACGGAAAAGTACAGGTGTGGGTCTAGAAATGGGGGTGCAGACAGGGCTGGGTTTGTTTTACTCATTTAGCTGAAATTCTGAGAGATAAAGTAATTTTTTCATGTCAGTTTAGTCATGATCCAACAGTGCAAGCCAGAGCCTTTGAACATGCTGTGATTTACAGCCTGCCCTGCATGCTGAGCCTCATTGCAGGACCTTCATCCAGATTTCCAGCAGCAGGAAATCCAGCCTGGACTCAGGCTTTCCATCTCCACACAAGAACACTTAGAGCTGTGGTTCCCAGCTTGAGGCAAACAGTTCCCAAATCACTAACAGTGGGTTATGCACTAAACTTCCAATCCCTCATTTTAAAAGGTGACAATTGTGTATCTGCTCTTGCAAAGTGTAATAAACCTCCTTCTTTCCTTCCCTCTGAGACTTTGAGACCATATCTGTCCCAAAGTGCACTTTGTTTAACAAACAACTGAATAACAAAGTTGCCTGTTTGATCAGTTCCCTTAACTGAAGATTTAGATTGTTTTCTTTGGATAGTAACTATAGGAACAAGTTCTTAATCCTACTGTTTCTGAAAACTCATTTCCTCAATTCCTCACATCCCCAGCCCTGATACCACACTGATACCTCACCCCTTCTCTCCTCTTACCCCCATGAAGCATCTTGTTCCACACTGGTTTGCCCACAGAGCACCTCGTTTCCAGAGAAGGTGTTTCAGCACTGCCTGACCAGCCATTTCATCCTGCTGTGCTCTGCTCTCTGCTGGTAGCACCAGGGCAGGGTTCTGGTCCTTACCCTCTCCTCCCGTGTCCTGGCCCTCATCATCTTGGCCCTCAGCTGCACCCTGTAGTCCTCGTAGTACCTCCTGGCCCGGGCCACCTGCTGCCGCTTCTCTGTCACCTTGTTCTGGGCCCACCTCTGGCGGCCCACGCGCTGCCTCAGGTCTTGCTGAGGGGAGAACAAGAGCTGTGAGACCAAACTGCCAACTGCAGGCAGAGCTTTGTTAATCACTGCTGATTAATGGAGGTTCTTGGCCCTCTCCATACCCCAGTTTGCCACTGCAGTTGTGGTTTAAAGCTTTAGTCACCACTGGTTTAGCCCAGCTGAGGGGTCAGAGCTGCAGCACCAGGGCCTGAGGGGTCTGCTCCTTGCACAGCTTAAGAATTTGACCTTTTTTAAAGCAACAATGCAGTGTAATAATAATGATACTTTTCCCTTCCCATGACCCCAGCAGCCACCCAACAGACAGATCACTTGGCACTTGAGAGCACAGCTACTCCAAAGGCTTAGAACTGTCCTAAGATTAAAAGCCACTTCCATGGCCAGGGAATGTACATTCCAGGTGGCTCAACATGAACACAGGATGTAACAAATGCCCTCCAAACAACATACCAGTCTCTTGCTGTGATCTTGATCTCTTTTAATAATTGCAGCAAGCAGCTCATGCTTCTTCAGGGCTTGTTGAACCTGGAGGTTTAAAAAAAGCTGATTATTTCCATCATTCTGCAGGACAAGCAGTTGTATGCAGGAGCTTTAAATATTGCCCCTCTGCTGTGTTTGGGGTTTTGTGCTGAGAGTTACCATGAAGAAGTTAATCAACTTTTGTTTCTCATAACTAACCTTGAAACCAACAGACTGCTCAGAATAGCACTCAAAACTACAGAGTGCTTTAAAAAGCAATAGCAGCCCCAGGCAGCACTAGAGAAGCAGTATAAAAAAGGATCATTATATTCCAGTGGCTGATCAAAAGCTGAATCCATGTGTCTAAATATGGACATCCCTGTTTAACCAAGTCAGACCCACATCCCTGCAGGCTGTGCTCTGGGGTGCAGGGCCCTGTCTGACACTCTGTCAGGGTTTCTGTGCTCACTCTAAGATGAGAACACTCACCTCGTTCAGCAGCCTTGGCCTGGCTCTGCCAGGAGCTGCCTGCAGGTGCCTGGTGTGTGCCAGCTGCTGCTGCCACAGTTTGTTCAGAGTACGGTGGGAAATGTGCAGGGAGGGAAACTCCTCCAGGAGCTTCTCCAGGAGCTCATTGTCTCTTATTGTCACTGGAAGATAAAGACAGATGTAAGCAATAAAGTCCTGGAGAATACATTTAGTGGTAAGTTTGTCCACAGTGTCAGCCTAAGTTATGAAATATTTCACACTGAGCCCTGTATAAAATGCCCTGCTGCTGTTACAGTGTCTGGCTCCACCCAGCAGGACACAACAGCATCCTGACAGCACAGCAGCACAGACCAGTCCCAGATTTTTGTTGTTTTTTCCTAAAGAATTGCTTTCAGAGCTCAGGTGTTATTTCCCTCCCACCACCACATCCAACTAAGTGAGATGTCCCCTTCTTTCTGCATCTGTTCTGACCATCACTAATCAGTGAGTTCTTCAGCTGTCCCTCTCTCTGGGTGCAGCAACTTAAACTGATGCCAACACCTCAGGAGTAATGACAGATCCAGGGCAAGTAAACAAGTGCAAAATAAACTGGTTTGCAACCAGCTCATTCCCATCTTTGATCTTTCTGGCAGGAAGAGATGACGGGGAGATGAAACAAAAGGGTATTTACCAAGTACATGCCCTTTAAAAACTGGGAGAAAAATAAGGCAGTGCAGCTGAGCAACACCCAGGTGTGCTGGGGACCCACGAGCATGCACAGTGCTGGTTACCAGGCTGAGCCCAGGACTGGCATCGTGCTGTCCTTGGCCATCACTTGCTCAGCAAAACCAGGGGCACCGTTGCCACCACAATGGCAGGGCCCTCACAGGTCTGCCCTGTCACCTGCACGTGGCTCAGCTCAAGCCAAGGGCCCTGTTTTGAATCTGATACACGCTCAGAAAAATAACAGGAGAGCTCAGACTGTAGTGGAACAAGCACAGGAGTAGCAGTAATGGAAACAAGCCCTGAAAATAATCCAAGGGATTTTAAGGAAGTAGCAAATGGGTCACAGTTTGACTGTGCATTGATGGCTTACATTTACTTAGAGCATTATCTCCCCTAACAAAAATCCAGACATACAGAGGTCAGAAGAAGGGGAAAGTGCTGCAGCTGCCTGGTATATGTTGGACTGGTGCCTGTATTCTTGGAGTTCAACACATGCTTTCAAAAGATGCCAGTTTTCCACCAAGTATAGTTTTGCAGTTCTTACTTGGATCTGCTTTCTTTGGCTTCCCAGTCCCTCGTTTTGGAATCCACTGGCTGTGTTTGGGAGCCCGAGGTGTGGCTTTTCTAGAATAAGCCTTCACTGTCTGAGACGTTTTTGGAGGTTCTTTAAAGATGTTTTCTTTGTATTCTTGTTCCTTAGGAGCAGATGTAAAACAGATGGAGAACAGGTATGAGAAGGGCAAGACTGATAGAACACAGTTTGGCTATCAGAACTTAAATGTCTCTGAAACTTTAGACTGAGAACTTGGAGACACTGCACTGGATTCTCCAGAAGGGCAGAACCCACCAAATGCAGGTCAGGGTTCACATAAAGGTTAAATCTCATTATTGCAGAACCTCAGCTCTTCTGCAGCACTCAGCACTGGAAGTTACTATTTCAGTAGCACACAGTGTGACAAGTTACAGGGAGCTTTTGTACCCAAAAGTGTCTGGGCAGATCATCCAGACAAATCTAAAAAGGAAAACATCAGCCAAACAAAACACAACCAACAATCCCCAGAATGCATCACTGACCCTCTCCTTGATGGCTTCTCTGAGCCTGGAAAGTCTAAACATCTCCCTGGCTTCATAAATTCTTAGTTCATCTTCATAAGCTTTAGTGACCACCTAGAAAATAAAAATAAAAGGATTTGTCAGAGGAACTGATCAGTCCATACAACCACCTCATTGACTTGGGTCAGAGGAGCTTCTTCCACTTTAAACTCTCTTTGCATAATTTGGGGTTCAAGTCCTCAGCAGGCTAAAGCTACAGCAGCACAGGATGAGCAGGGGCCAGATGCCCCCTGCAGTGAGAGCACTGTTCTCATGGGCTCTGCATGACTGTTGGGAGGAACAACCACGAGGTCTAACCCAGAGGTTACCTTGGCTTTTCTGGTTCTTTCATTCCTTTCTCTTCGCAGCTGGCCACGGATTGTTCTGATGTGGCCACTACCACAGAGTTTGTCCTCCTGGTGCTGAGCTGAGGGTGGGGACAGGGAGCGTGGCCTGGCTGGGCACCCTGGGCAGGATGTGCCTGCAAGGAAAGGCCACTCTGAGCATCTCACTGGAGACAAAGCCAGGGCAGTGCATTGTGAGCAGCCTTCAGTTCAGAACCACAGGCCTGTGGGCTGGTTTCTGTCCCTCCCCACTGCCTGTACATTGTCACTGCAGCTCTGTTTGCCTTGTGTCCCTTTGTGCAGCTTTACCTGAGATATTTAAGTATTAAATAGGAACTGAGTTGGAATTCTGTTACTGTTGCTCAGGTTTGGATCAAAGACAAAATGTAAGTGAACCAACAACACAAAACTTAGTGAGTAATTCAGTGTATCAGCTTTACATGAAAAGGTTTTTTTCCATTACAATACTTGGTAATTTATTAATAATTATTAATAATACTGGCATGAGAATGGTTACCTGGCTCAGCTGCCCTGTGGCCATAGTCCATGACACTGTCACTGTGCTGAGACAGGTTGTCCTCATCTCTCTGCTCTTCTCTGCTCTGCTCACCCAAAGCTCTCTTTAACATCTAAGGGATGGATGTTTTGGGGGGTCAGGTTCAACAGACAGTTCAAATCTTCAATAAAGCCAGTGTTAGATGTGGATATTCATTTCATCAAAACACAAGTGATATTCTCATCCTCTCCACTGTCATTACAGCTCAAAAAAAGCAGAGATTTCACTTACTAAGTCCAGTTCATTCAGCCTGTGGGACAGTTTCTCTGATGCCTCGTGAAGCTCCTGCTCAGGCAGCTGCTTCTCTGCTGTCCCCTGGGAAAGTGAATCTTCAAGGGAATCTGTGGCAGAATTGTCAGATCTGCTAAAGCAGAAAACAGACAGATTTCATTTCTATCCTAGAAACTTGAAGATAAGCATTATCTCCCCCAAGTCCAGTTCACTTTTTCCATGAGCACATTTTACAGGATTAAGTAGAAGCTGAATGTGTAAATGCCTATAACTATATTTAAGAAAATGAATATATGTCAGGAGAAACAGGAAATCCTTCTATTAACATTAATCTCTCACTGTCACACAGCCAAGGAAGAAAAGATCTTTTATTTAAAAAGAGGGGTGGGGGCTGGATGGCCATGGAAATCAAAGTGTGGTTCAGTACCAGAACTCTGGACTTGCCTTGTTGTTCCAGGAAGATACCTGGATTCAGGTCTTGAGGATTGTGTGAATTGGGCAACATGCAGTGAGAGTTTTTCATCTGAAGAGGAGGCAGATGTAGAAGGCTGATGTACCAGAGGCACCTGGGAAAATCAGTAAATTGAGATTTCATTAAGATCTTACAGATCACACAAGTAGAGAGATGCTCTAACAGCTTTTACAGACCCATCTCAAACCCTGTGACTAGAGAGCTGTAACCAACAGCTGTATTTCCAGGTCCCTGACTGAAGACAGTGTGCTTTAGAGAACTAATGGGTAAAGAAATAGACTACCAAAACTACAGATATCAGACCCAGAACCATCTACAGCCAAAGCCCTGAACCAGAACAAGGACAAGGCCTGGGTTAAGCAGTGAGTTCCCTCAGCCTGGGACTGGTGCCAGGTAATGGGAAGAAGCTGAACTTCACTGAGCACAGACTGAGCTGCAACTCACAAGAGCCAAGAGACGACACTCCTGCCCTTGTGCCACTCAGTTCCACTGCCCTGGCACTGCCTGGTGACTCCTCTGCCCAAACAGGGATTTGGGGTTGCCACTCATGGACTTGCAAATGCACCAATGGAAAAGGAGTTTCAAACAGAGACAAATGTTTTAAACAGACAATGTAGATGTAAAAGCTGTTGAAAGTACTGGAACAAGGGAAGTCTGTGAGTACCTCTTGGGGTTGCAGAAGGCAAAAAGTGTTTCCAGAGCAAGAAATTGCCTTTACAGACCCATTTCTATGGGCACAGAATGGCATCTACTGATCCATTTGTGGCTTTTTTGAAAAGCAAAGGACAATGCAAGAAAATAAAATGAAACAATATAGCCAGGCAGTTCAGTGATCTTCAGAAGGGAGTAAATCTAAGTTTTACTGGAGGTTGAACAACCCCAAATTCTTACTCATTTAGAATGGTGATGCACTTCAGAGAAAGGACATGACCATATTTCTGTGTTTTGTACATTTCTGATTTAAAAGCAAGATAACCAGTGACTCCTGGTTGTGGTAAATCAGAACCCTCTGGGTGCTGGCTCGTGCACCTTTTGGGGCAAACAGCTCCACAAAGAACTAAGTGATGTGACTTACAAACTGCACATAGGCATGGCATTGCATCACTGGCTGTATACTCAGGAAAGCAAGACAAAAGCAGGTTTGAAGAAAGTCCAAAGTGCCACAAGATACCAGGAGAAGTAGGCAGAAATCCCAGAAGATTGAATGAACTCCATAAATAAAGATAAACCTGTACCTTTGTCACATTGTCCTGGGCATCCCGTGGTCCCACCTGGGCTGTCCCTGCAGAGACACAGGACAGAGATGTGAGGGGATGGCTCAGACTGCACTGGCCCTTCTGAGGGGGGAACAGGCTCCAGACACATGTCAGCCACAGCCTGGGGATCCAAGGGGTTCAAAGAGAACAGGATGGCAAAGCCCCTGTGGCTACACAGCTGGGACATCCATGTTGGTGATTTCTGAGTCCTCAGTGCTCAGAGCCATGGCAGTGCCATGGAAACTGGGAAGGTAAGCAGGGTTTCCCAGGCAACAGGGAAAATGGGCACTGAGAAAAACAGCTGCTAAACCTTCTCTACAATTGTAATTCGTGGGGGTTTTATTTTGCTTAGAGTTGGAACTGGCTTGTTTGGTCCATGTTTCCCTGCTCAGAATAAGCTCAGCCATGGAGTTATCTGCTGGAAGAGATTTCTGGAGTGCAGGCCCATCTTAACTGGATTAACCAAGAAAGGAGTTGAACTGAGGACATGGATTCCTTTTTTCCAGCCCAGGGAACAGATTGAAAGTAACCTATTTTTGTTTCTCTGTAACAGAGATAGAAATATGAACTTGTGGCTGAAAAGCACTTGTAGTTTCAAAACCATGTTTCTTGAGGTGCCAGTAAAAATAAATGCAACATGTGACACTAAGAGTTGTCCTACAGGAAGCAAAATGTTCTCTCACCAGGGATCTGACTTGATAGAGGAAGACCATCAGAAACATCGACAGAATTTTCAGTAAGGGACTTTTCAGGCTGAAATAAAAAGCAATGTGTGTTCTGTAAATTCACAGGAGAGTCCTGACAGGGAGGTCATACATTAGATTTGGCTGCAAATGGAAACCAAAGCTGGTTCCATAGTCAAAAATCACTGTAATTATTTTGACTGCTCTACTGTCAACCATGCAGTTACATTAATTATGAGGATGTGAATGTACATGTGTATAAAATAGAGACAGCCCTTAAATTAAATTCCTCTCTGGACACTTAGTGAAGAGTTAATCCACAATCCAAAATTGCTTAAACTAAGACAAACTCTGACACAATCAGAAGTGTTCTTCAGAGGTAAAATTATTCCCATTCTGCAAGGGAACTAGAAGGTTTTAAAATGAAAGCAGTATTGGTTACTAAAAAATAATAAATGAAATAACCCAAGGATAGCTTTTTCCTTACAGTAGGAACAGCCAGTGCCTGCCTGCTTGGCAGAGCTGCTGCCCGCCCGTGTGAGCTGTGCCAGTCTCTCCATGCAGGGGGGGAGGGCTGGAAGGGGGGCAGCAGAGGGATGGCCTGCTGGATGGGCTCCCCCAGTGGGGTGGCACTGGCCCCCCAGCCCTCCAGGGGGGGCTCAGCAGCACCAACAGACTCCAGCAGCCCTGGGGAGACAAACACAGAACATGAACCGTGAGAGCAGAACGGGGGCTGGGTACTGTCTGTACACATCAAAGGGAAGGAGCCAAACCCATCCTGGGTTGCTCAGGGCAGCACTGCCACATTTCTGTGCCTGGAGAAGGGGATTTGGGATGTGAGGACCTTCCAAAGGAATTCTTCCTTGTAGTGTTTTCCTTATTGAACCACAAAACCAAAAACCCACAAACCACAATTAAAAAAATCCTGACTGAAGCCAAATCCTGCCTAAGCAGAAATACCCCAGGATAATGGAACTTTGCATACTCTGGGACACCAAAATATCCTATTTCTCCAAAGAATTTATTTTAAAGCACAGCTAAAGTGCTTCTACCCATGACTAAAGTTCTCCTCTGCACTACCTCAGTTCCCCACACCCCTAAGGCAAAATGAGGAGATCAGCTGTCAGAAGAACCAACACTCACCATCTTCCTTTGCCATCTCCCTTTCACCTTCAGAGAACTGTCTGGGCAATGTTGCAAAAGCCTCTGATTCTTCCACCCCCTTGTCCCTTTGTGCCAGTAACAGTACAGGCATTGGAAACTCTGCAAGTGGATGTTTAAAAAGATTAAATTAAGATCTAGAAAGCATCTGGAGATGGGCAATTTTCTTTAATTACTTGGTGTCAGCAATCCACACTATGATCAAAATAGCTCTGTTTAATTCTTACTTGTAATTGCAGTCAGTGAAATGTTCATAATCCATAATATTCCTTTATGCCTCTTCTTGAAGAGATTAATCACCAATAAGAACAGGAATGTTGTTACAGAAAAATGGGAAATAAAATGAACTCCCTTTAAGTTATTTGTTTCAGAGCCACCCATAATGCTGTGGAGGGGCACCCACACTCCTAACAAGCCTTCCTTGAGAATGAACTTACTGGTCTTTTTACAGTGTTAAATAATAAATCTTACTCTGCAATAAAGGAAATAAATTCAAGTCTTCAGAATTCTCCTATTCTACTGAACAGGACAAAATGCCTTTGGGGTAGAACTGAATTAGAAGTCAAACAACAAACCTTTATCCAAATAATGTAGCTCAGGAGTCATGAAAAACAGTGTCTGGAATACTTCCTTTCAGAAACTTTAACTCCATCAACTACAGGTTTATTGTGGGTTGGGTTTTTTTGTAAAATAAAAAGGTAAGATTTAAAATTTGCCTGAAAGAAGTAACTTTTAAAAAAAGAAATAACAAATAAGGCCTAGAAGTGTTACTACAGAGTGGTCTTACATTTTTTTTTCACCCAAACTCACCTTTCTCTCTGTTGGAAAATGACTGAGCAGTATCTCCAAGTCTGATCAATTCACTGGTAGATTCTGAGCAGTCTGTATCACAATTTAGAATAAAATATTCTGGCTGGGACCTGAGGGGAACACAAAGCCATCAAATATTCACTGTCAGTCTCTGCCCCTTCAGCCCACGAGATGGAGCTGCAGAAGAGCTGTGACAGCAGAGTGGCTGTGACTGGGACACGAGCCCTCCCTCCACAGAACACACCAGGGCACGAGGGGCAAAGGTAAACTGGGCTCAGTGAAATGAAAATACAATCAATTGGAACTGATCAAAGCTTGTCAAGCAAACTTAGGGGACACTAAATGCCATCAGCACCCCTCCAGGGCAAAAAGTTCTGGATGTAATTGTAGCCCTCCTGCTGCCTGACCAAAGGAGTTACCTCACATTCCATCTGCCATATGTCAGCACTGTGTCTCCACACTGTCAAAACCCTACTGGTTTCCTACAGATACACAAAGACAGCCAATGTCTGTGTCAATGCAAGTACTCAGAATTCTCTTACCCTTCAGCTGAAGAGAGTATTGAATGTTCTGTAAGTTGACCAGCACTGCCTTCCAGCTGCTCTTGAGATGCAATTGGAATGTCATTGTTGGGCAGCACATTTGCCTCAGCTGGTAATAATCAAAAGGAAATTACTTACCAGAAAATTACCTATAAACTGACAGCTATTTCCAGCATCAGCAGAACAGTTAAAAGTAATAAAGCATTACAATGACAATACCTAAGATGACAACATGCAATGCTCCCCCCTTGGGAGAGCCACAACTTTTTGGGTAGGTTTTGAAAAATTGCACCACTATCATATATCCTGTTGTTCCAATTGTCAAGAAACCTTCCCTCTGCCTCAAAAGAATTAACTCCTGTACTTAGAGCTAGAAAATTGGAGCCAGTGACAGCCACAGGGGAACAGCACTGGCAGTGTGAGGGAAGGGAGAAGCAGAAGTGCAGGCAGTGAAAAGTGCCACAGGACAGGAGGGACTGTCTCAGCCACCGAGGGCTCCCCTTTACTCACAGGGTGCAGCAGCCAGAGGGGACAGTTCTTATCAGCTCCAAGAGAGGGGGACCAGGGCTCAGTCTGCACTAAGATGCCTCTGCAGGGCTGAACAGCTTCTCTTCCCACTTAGTATTTTCCCCAAAATAGCCCCTGCTATGGACCTGCTCCCAAGACCCACCCCACAGGAAGGGCTGTCACGCCCTCGTTTGTCTCCTGGTAAGTAAAACAGACATTTGCTCAGTGTTCCAAATAAAGCCAACATTTCCCTCCCTAAATCCTAATCCTAAATGATTTACAGGTTGGAAAGCAGCTAACAGAGAATGAGTGGTCTGGAGTAGGTTTCTGCCACAAGAATGAAACAGAAAGATTATATACTTCAATTCCTGCCTTTTAACAAGCTTTGGGGGAAATTATCTATTTATTATAGTTTATGAAAATATTCATTTATGTTTATGTAAATATTCATTTTGGCCACTGGAATTTCTTCCCTCACAGTCAGTTTCTCTTTCTTCTTTTCTGCATTGTCAAAGCTACAAATGAGGAACAAACCACCAAATAAATCTTTGCTACATTGGACACACTTTGGGTTACATCTGTCTGCTCACCTCCAGTGAGAGAAGAAGATTCACTGACTTCTGTGAGATACTCCAACAAACCATCAAATATTTCCAGGAGGTTTCTGATAGATTCCCACTCTCCCTTCACAATGTTCTCACCTGAGGGAAAATAATGCCACATATTAGGAATTAGTACTTCCCTGAAGAAAAATTCTCAAAAGCAGGAGTTTCCTGGAAGAGAGTGCTTGGAAATTCATTTAAGGCTGTGTGTACAAGCTAAATGTATCTTTGAAGTGTCCTCAATTTGCATCTTTTCAGTACTAATAAGTGAAATTTATTGATGCCATAACTGCTTCCACACAGGAGAAAAGCATTCAGGGACATTTCCAGGGATGCTCAGTATTTAACACTTTTCCTACACAATCTATAGCATGATTCAGTCTCTGGAGGGGCAGCAGGATGCAAACACCAGCCACACAGCACAGGCTCCTCTTCATGGCAAGCAGTTGTCATTCCTGGCAGGTCATGCCATGTGAGACCCATCTGTGTGCAAAGGACAAGCACAACAGGCCAAGGCTTCACTCACCAACTTGTGAAAATGCAGTAAGAGTTTGACATTCCAGGCTTATGTCTTAAGAGCCAGTCTTCAGTCATGAGCCAGATTTCAGGTAACACTTTAGCAGCCAAGTGACCTATGAATGACTTAACTTTACCATTTTTTCTCTTATTTATTCTCTGCTTGCTGTTTCAATTTATAAGCTGATGTCCAAGGCAGGGGTTCAGTGTTCTGATGACCTTCCATGCCAGTAGGAAGCATGTTGTGTAACATTATGGTTCTTAGAAATGTTCAAATTAAACCCCTCAGATGGTGTTTGGCTCATCAAAACCAGAACCTACCAGTGATGTGAGACAGGCTGACCTGCAGATAGTCCAATGCCAGGGAATCTATTACTGCTTGTACATTGTGTGCATCATCCTCTTGGCTCCTGGGAGTAGCTATGAAATCTGTTTAAAACAAAGAGTAGATTTTAGGCTATCTAAATGGCTGGTACTGTAATTAAACTCCTCTACTTAGAAATCAGTAGTTTAATTAAACCACTCTGCTCATGAATCAGTAGTTTTTCAGTACCTTGTACTTAGTGAAAAGCCCAAATATCACATGGTCATATGAAATCTTTCATAAATACTAAGCACAAATTTTTAATTTTTTTTAATTACAGAATACAGAGAGACAAAATTAAAAGATTTAAAACTTATCATTCCTACCTGGTACTTTTTCTCCTAAGATTGCCTCATAAAGACCAACAAACACGTCAGCACCACATTCTGAGAGATGCTTTATTTGCTGGTTTATGTGACAGCTCCTTAAAAGCTCATTGGCAACACCAACCCAATCTGTTAAGAAGGGAAATATATTAATGTCAGAACTGAAAGACACAGAAGTTCCACCTTTAACTAACCACGTGCCTATTTCTGTAAGTGTCTCTGACTCCACTACAGGTGGTCACACCCAGCCAGGCCACCCCATCACATAAACATTGAACATATTGTTCAAATACAGTCACAGCACAGCTGGACTCCAGAGCTGAAGGGCACTGGAGTACCACAGGCTGGGCAAGTCACAGTTTTCTTTCAAATAATGGAAAACAAATTTGGGTCTGGCCTCACAGGCAGGAATCCCAATCCTTGAAGAATTTACTGAGCTTTAATATGCTATTTATTGATCATCAGAAATGACAGGTACTCTTTTGAAAAAGGAGCTTCTCTTACAAACCAAGGTTCTCTAACACTCTTAGGCAATGACATCACTGCTAATGTAAATATTCCCTAAATTCAGGGGCTGCATTTATTATTTCTTTAGGGATTACAAGAATACAGAGCTGGTCCCACCAACTTCATGCTCTGAGGAGCACAAGGATAGATGTGCATTAACAGCCTGATTTCCCCAAAACGTTGAGTCCTGGATCCAAAGTGCTTTGAAGTCTTGCCACCCAGTTCAAACACCAACTCTGCAGAACTAAAGTCTTTATCTCTGGGAGCTTGGGATCTCTTAGGGTTGGATTCCACCCCACGGTGTTGCTTTTGCAAATCAAAATAGTACTTAGCAAGTATTAAGAACTTTAGATTATTGGAGAAGGAATAAATCAGTTTTGGAAGGAAATGGCACTGTTACTACAACAGACACTAATTTGTACAGTATTTTTTCTGTGCACTGGGAGTGTTACTTTTCCCTCCCTTTACTCTTCCATCACTCCAGACATCACTTGATTTTCACATTTTAATAATTTCAGGTACATGAAAGGTTAAAGTACCATCGTGCTGATGTCTTCGAACACTCCACTTATTGCTCATCTCCAGCTTTATCACTTTAAAAGCGTCACCGGGGAGCGGACTGGGACGTTAACACAAAGAGCTTAAAGAACGCAGCACACGGAAGGGACACTTTAAGGAGCTGAATAAAGCGGCACGCGCGGAAGGGGAGGTGAGGAGGTGGAGAGGGAAGCTGGGAGCGGGACGCAGCCGGAGGGGACCGTGAGGGGACCCCCCGAGGGCCCGGCCCTACCTGAGCCCTCCGCGCTGCCCATGGCGGCACCAACGGACACGGGCCCGGCCGCGCCATTTAAACGGCGACCCGCGCGCTCATTGGGCGGGGCGCGGAAAGGGGCGGGGCCAGAGGGCGGGGCGGGGCCAGGCGGAACGGGGCGGGGCCAGGCGGAACGGGGCGGGGCTAAGGGGAACGTCCGCCAGGCCGGGTCCCGGTGCCGGTCCCGGTGCCAGTCCCGGTGGGTGCCCCCGTCCCTGCCCCTGCCCCTGTTCCCATCTCTGTTCCCGTTCCCCGCCCGGTGCCCCCGCGCACGGCGGGTGTGCCATGGCGGCGGCCCCGCCCCGTCCCTGAGCGTGGGCGGTTTCCCGGTGCCGTAGGTGGGACGGGCCCGGCCTGGGAAGGTTCCAGCACTGACCTTGCGGCGCTGGCCCGGGGCGTTGGGCGGCGGGGTGTGCGTAACCGGAGGTCACTGCGGGTGACACACGTTTTCGTGGCTCTTGCCATGTTACACCTGCATTAAGGAGAAGCTGTGGAAGGGTTTGTCCGGTGAAAGGCGGGCTGGCAGCTGCGGGTTTGGGAAGGTCGGGTGCCGAAGGTGTGTTTGTTGTTCTCTGCCTTACCGACCAGCTCTGCCGTGCTCCTCAGGAATCCTCAGTTGCCGTGTTGCCTCACGGCGCTCAGAAAGAGGTGCCCTTTGTCCTTCACCTCCTGGAGCACGCTGAGATGGCAGTTACGGCTGTGAGAACAACGACTGGCAGCAAACAAACCCCAGCGCCGTGAGGTCCAACAGCCCCGGGTGTCCTGGTGGGTACAAATCCAACCTGTGTAGGGGTAAATCCAAAGGCACACACCAGCTCAGGAACACAGAACAGCTTCTGTGCAGGGCAGCAAACACGCATCAGAGCTGTGAGATAAACTGAACGGGATCTGTGTTTCACAGACACAGCTCTGCAAAGCTCTGGTTTGTTTCCATGTATTGGCTCCAATTGGGAAAACAGGAAAATCAGCGATGTGTAACTTGGGTGGGACAGAAAAATGAGGAAGTTTTTTACAAAGGAAATCGAAAGGAGTTCCTTGCAGACCAAATGTGTGCAGGCAGAGACAGGGGGGTTGTTTAGTCTTTCAATACTTTAAAACCTTAAACGGCACAGAAACAGGAGCCACTGAAATACACAAACAAAAATCAAATTAAGATGTGTTCAAATAAATGTAATAGAATAAGAAAAGATCAGATTATTTGTTATTTTTACAGCCTTTACAAAAACCTTTTTCAGACTCATCAGAAACAGGAACTGGAGGGTCAGTAGGTACAGAGTGTTAAATATTTGGGGAGAAAAGTCTTTCAAAAACCACATAAAATCAGTAAGTCCATACTGAAAAAATGGGGTGGTTCCTTTATTAGAAATTTGCAGAGACAGCATTAACAAAACTAGTCAAATTGGAGTGCTACTAAAAGTTACTTACAAGAAAAAGTGTGGAAAAAGGTGGAATTCCAAATTGCTGAGGGGTGAACAGCTGTGGCTGTTGATAAACACAAATAAGCCTGACTTAGGTGTTAAGTCTGAGAAAGATGTTGTGGAAACATCTGGTCTTTGCAAAGCTTGGTCTATTCCTAGGAACAATTAAAAAATATTAGGGAATAATACACAAGAGATAAAAAACATGTTCATGCTTCCATGATGTAAATCTCTATGGGGTCCAGATCATAATTACTGTGAATTTCTTGTCAATAAAAAGAAAAGGGCAAGGACACTTACAAGTGTGGAATTTCTTTAAAAGGAGGAAAAATCAGCCTTCAGCTTTGGTTTGTCAAGGAGGTGACTTAGAAAATATTAATGTTCACAAAGGGTATAAATAAATAGAAAACTATTACTCTCCATTTTCAATAACTCATTTTGCTTCGTGCCTAAGAAGATGTTGAAAATGAAAGTAAATGTTTTTCAGGTGGGGTGCAGTCAAACTGAAACACGTTGTCGTGGTATCTTAGGAGCTCAGGGCATAAATAGAACAAAACTGTGAAGAAATGGCCATCAGATGCAGTTATTTTTGTCTCAGAGAAGCCTTAAAGCAGGGCTTGCTAGAAGGTGGGAGGATGGAAACGGAGAGTTGTTACGGTGCTTCTTCCTTCTGTTGTTTTGCTTTGCAGCCCTGTCTGTCTGGCCCAGGTGGCTGCTGGTGTTTGTACTTCAGTTTTGGGTGTGTAACGCCTGAGGTACGCGGACATTCGGGTTGTTCCTCACCTGGAAAAGCCGGGGAGGTGAAAACCGGGGTCCTCTTGGGGCACTGGATGTTTTCATGCGAGTTCCTCTGGCCAGCACTGCCCGCCCCCAGCGCGGCGCCCCCGCTGACCTTTGAGTCGGGTTACCGGCCCTGTGGTGGAACCCGACAGGATAACACTGGTTACTGTTTACAGGCACATATATGTAACATTTATAAGTGGCATCGGGTGACGGTCTAAAAGCACTGCCATAGGAAGCCTCTAATGATCTGTTGCTGTGCATTCAGCGGGCCATGCGGACGTGGCACATCCGAGCCCTTCTGAGAGCCACAGCTGGGCAGGTAGCCTGGCTAAAATTAACGATCAGTTACGAGGTGAAACCCAGGCCGCTTTCGAGCCTGAGCGTTATCAGGGGGAGCCTTTTCAGAAGGATTTTCACAAAGACTGCAGGGATTTGTGAGAACCGGGGGGCTGCACACGGGCTGCGGGGCCCGGCTCTGCGCTGCAGGAGCTGCGGGGAGCCGGGCGGCGTTTGGAGGCGGCCCTTTGGGAGGGTAAATGTGCGCGCCGGCCCGTGCAGGCCCCGCCGAGCGCTCGGGCCGGGCCGGGCCCCTCAGCGGGAGCGAGGCTGAGCCGGCTGCGCATGCGCGAGGGGGCCGCGCGCTGCGGACACTGACGCCAGCGCAGGCCCCGCCCACAAGGGGAGGGGCACTTCCGGCCGCGGGCGCAAACCCGGTCAGTCTGGCGGGCCGAGGCCACGCCCATGAGCCCGCCTTGACCAATCATATCGCGGCGTAGGCGGGGCTAGCTCGTGCGTCACGCGCCGGCTCCCGGCAGCCCCCGCGGCCCGCTATATAAGCGGCGGCTGCGCGGCCGCGCGCCCACAGTGAGTGGCCCCCGCCAGCGGCGCAGGATCTCGCTCAGCTGCTCAACGCCCTCTTTAAGTGACCGGCATCGCCTCACCCACCGCCACCATCGCCATGCCCGGGTATTCCAGTGACAGGGACAGAGGGTGAGTCCGGGGGCCCGGCCGGCGCTAGCCGCCGCCAGCGTCCGGACTCTGAGCCCGCCCGTGGGGTTGCGGGTTGTTGTTGAGCCGTTTAAGATGGCGGCGGGGCGGGGGCTGGGCCGCGCGCCCTTCCCTCAGCGCTCCCGCCGCGGGGAGGGCGCCTGGGGCCTTTTTTAGGCCACCGAGCGTGGGCGGCGGGGTGGTCTGGGCTCGGTCCCTCCACCCTAGCGCACCCCGCGGGTGTGCGGCTGCTGAGGGGGGCGCGAGTGGGTTTTTTTTCTTGTTTTTTTCTTGTTTTCTTAATGTGGGAAAAAATTAGTCTCCCCCACTCTTCCGGGGACGCCTTCCCGAGCACGGATGGCCCCCGCAGAGCCCGATGCCCCCGCCGGCAGCGGCGGGCGGGCGGTTTGTGGGTCAGTGGGTTGGCGGTGCCGGAGCCCCGGGGAGCGCTCGGCAGGGCGGGTCCCGGCCCTCCCTTCCCCCTCCCCGGCTCGGCCGTGGCCGGCAGGAGCCGGCCGGCTCCGCTTTGTGTTGTGTAAGCGGATGTTAATGGCCGGCCCCGCCATGCGGTGGCTGAGGGGAATCAAAATGCCGGCTGTGCTGCTGCCGCCTTTGTTCCTCCTCCTCCTCCCCCCGCCCAGCCCCGGCTCTAAAATGGCAGCGGCTGGAAAATGTGGCGTAGACAGAAATGAGAGACAAAGGAAACAGCGCTGGCAGGAAGCAGCGGCCGCTCGGGGAGCGCTGTGTTGTGCCGGGAGGGATCGCTGCCCGGCCGAGGCTGGGGAGCCATCGGGGCCGGGGAACGAGCCCCGCGCTCGGAGCCAGCGCTCGGCTCGGGCTGCGCCTCGGGGCGTGCGGGGGCAGCCGCTCCGAGCACACGGCCTCGTAAAACATCGCTGGCCAGAGAAGTGTGTCTTTTAGGGTGCAAAAAACCCTGCTTATGGCCAGGTTATCCCCGTGTTTCATAACTGCCCCTGCCCGCTTTCAGCAATGGGAGCGTCACTGGGGTGGGAATCCATTTTGATCACGGGGTAATGCAAAGGTTTTAATGCCTCAGCTTGGCCTGTTGTAACTTGCCTTTCGATTGCATTTTATGGAAAAGGCAAAGCCATGTTACCTTAGCTTCTGAATAAGAGCTGTAGCAAGGCATGTTGTGGCATCTGCAGGTTAAAGTATGTTTTTGGAAGTTTTGTTATCTCAAAACTTCAGTAGGAAGGGTTGTACATACAAGTTGTTTCAGGATGAACCACAAAGATGGTGGTTAACGCCTGTAAGAAAGAAACTGTTTTGTTTCTTTTGGATTCTATCTTACGTTCCTTTTTTCTTAGGTTTGGAGCCCCTCGTTTTGGAGGAAGTAGAGGTGGACCTCTGTCTGGAAAGAAATTTGGAAATCCTGGGGAAAAACTTACAAAAAAGAAATGGAATTTAGATGAGCTGCCCAAATTTGAGAAGAACTTCTATCAAGAACATCCTGATGTGGTCAGACGTACTGCGGTGTGTATCCAATCTGGCTCAGGCAAAAGTAAACAGAAAGTGCAAACACACTGAGGGTCATGAGGCCCTGCAGGCACGGATGGGGTAACTTAAAATATAACTCTGGTATCAAAGCTGATTTCCAATAATGGGGGTTTTGTTTTGCAGCAAGAAGTTGAGCAGTACAGAGCAAGCAAAGAGGTCACTGTTAGGGGCCATAACTGTCCAAAACCAATTATCAACTTTTATGAAGCAAACTTCCCTGGTAAGTGCAGCCCAGCTTACTGTTGCACAGAGCTGGTTGTTCTTCAGGCTCCTGTGGGGCAACACCTGAGTTAATAATGTTTCAATTTTTTCTTCAAGCAAATGTTATGGAAGTAATTCAGAGGCAGAACTTCACTGAACCAACTGCTATTCAAGCACAAGGTTGGCCTGTTGCATTGAGTGGCTTGGATATGGTCGGAGTGGCACAGACTGGATCAGGGAAAACTCTCTCTGTAAGTTCTGGTTGTAGCTTGGCATACTGCTGGATTTCAGCAGTGTCAGAATGGCCTGGCTTAAGGCAGGCTGAACACTCCTGGAAAGAGATTGTAATGAGACTTTTCTTCTTCCCAATAGTACTTACTGCCTGCTATTGTGCATATAAATCACCAGCCATTCCTGGAGCGAGGAGATGGACCTATTGTGAGTACTCCTGAGTGAAAGGGGGTCTTCATTTCTAGGGAACAGGGCTGTGGTTTTTACAGTCCAAACTGTCTGTTCATGAGGCTGTGCAGCTGCACTGTGTTCCTCTCATGACTAAAGTATGCCCTGTTGTGGTAGTCTCCCAGGAAGACTGAATAAGCTGTGATTGGATTGTCCTTAAAACAATACAGACCAAGGCTAGATGTTCCATTCTGGAAATGGCTGTCCCCTGGAAGCCAGTGACCTTTAGGTATCTTTGCACAGGTCCCTGTTTGGAGGCAGCTGAGATGCCATGTAACTTGGCTTGCTGTTTTGGCTCCTTAAATCCACTTCAGTCCTTCTCACACTGAAGGAATATGTGACAGACTTGCCACTCAAGACTAGTGGGAGACTCAGATCTTTCCATGGGTGGGGAACTAACAGGTGGGCTGTTGTTTGTAGTGCCTGGTGCTGGCCCCCACCCGAGAACTGGCCCAGCAAGTGCAGCAGGTGGCTGCAGAGTACAGCAGAGCGTGCCGCTTGAAGTCCACCTGTATCTACGGGGGTGCTCCCAAGGGACCCCAAATCCGTGACCTGGAAAGAGGTATGGGTCAGCCTGGGTGCATGGCTGTCTGAGGGCCCCTGGAAACTGCTTCAGCTAACTGGACTGCCTGCTTTTAGGTGTGGAAATCTGCATTGCAACACCTGGAAGGCTTATAGACTTCTTAGAAGCTGGAAAGACCAATCTCAGGAGGTGTACTTACCTTGTCCTTGATGAAGCTGACAGGATGCTTGACATGGGATTTGAACCTCAAATCAGAAAAATTGTGGATCAGATAAGAGTAAGTATAAATGATTGATGCCTTTGTCACTATTGCAGAAACAAACACCTCTGTGCTTAGTTATAGTTAATTGCACTGCCCATGCTTTAATGTCTCAGAGTTGCTTGGGTAGATTTTTTTTTGTTTGGCATTTGACCAGACTACATGTTGATCTTGTACTGCCCTAACCCTTGTGCAGCCTGACAGGCAGACTCTGATGTGGAGTGCCACATGGCCTAAGGAGGTGAGGCAGCTGGCTGAGGACTTCCTGAAAGAGTATGTGCACATCAACATCGGTGCTCTGGAGCTGAGTGCAAACCACAACATCCTTCAGATCGTGGATGTGTGTCACGACGTGGAGAAAGATGACAAGTAAGTAATGGCCAGTTAGAGTTTATGAACTGTGGAATGAATTGGTCGTGATGGATTTCTGACACCAGTCTGAGAGCACTAAAGTTAAAAATTAGACTGTTACAATTACACTTGCACAGTACAAATCAGTCTGAGCTCTAAATATCATCTCTTCATAATAGGCTTATTCGTTTGATGGAAGAAATTATGAGTGAGAAGGAAAACAAAACAATTGTTTTTGTGGAAACCAAAAGGCGTTGTGATGATCTTACCCGGAAAATGAGGAGAGATGGGTGAGTAACAGCTGGGACTTCACTGAGCCACCTGGATCAGTCTGAATGCTCTTTAGATTCGTAGCTGTGTCACTCACACCAGGCATCAGTTACAATGCTCAGAATAACTTTGCAATTTGCCAGTGGCCCTGTCTTTGACTAGTGAAGTGCTTGAAGGGATGGTCTTGGGTCAATCAAATTCTCTTTTCAGGTGGCCAGCGATGGGTATTCATGGTGATAAAAGTCAGCAGGAGCGGGACTGGGTTCTAAATGGTGAGTATTTCAGCAGTTTCTGCAGAGCATTTCTGCAAACATCTGGTGTGTGTTACTGAAAACTGGTTTGTTATGTTACAGAATTCAAACATGGAAAAGCACCAATCCTGATTGCTACAGATGTTGCATCCAGAGGTCTAGGTTAGTACAACTCGTAATGGCAGTTGCCCAAAGCTTTTAAAGAAAGTCTATTGCTTTCTTTAACCTCTGCATTTTTCTAAGTTTTCTTCACATAAAGGTGCAGTCTTTGTGGCAAGGCCTAGGCATGACAATCGGAGGACTCGAGGGGGATGGAGGACTAGTGGAAATGATCGGCTGGCTGCTTCCAGTCAAATAGAGAGGTGAAAACTGAGAGCATTGTGTGCCAGTAATCTTCAAAAGGCAAAGATCATCCTTTAAACTACTACCCCATAAACTGTTCTCTCATGAAATAAGCAGTTTCATTCACAGTTCACTTTGCCCTGGTATTTCTCTTCTCTCCATGCTTTGCATGATTTGCCATGGTGCAGTACTGTTAGTTTTGTGCATACTGTTTGCTGTGATCTGTGGGTCTTGGAATTTCAGTGAGGTTTTTTGAAATGTTGAAGGACATAATTTAAACTTCAATGTTCAATGAAATTTTTTGCAACCATGAAATGGAGAGAGCAGCTTTAAAATGTACTAAGCCTTGTGCAAATTGGTGAGTACTGGCACATGAAATCTGAGAAAAAAAAGTCCACCTCTCACTTTAACAAGTGGGGCAGGAAAGCAATGGCTTTTCAATGCCTTTGAAAGTCGAAGTTCCTCCACCTATACGTAGTCGTCATGTCGAGACCTGCCAGAGAGAGACCCATTCTCAAGTGAACCCTGGCTTCTTGGAAGCGCTTGCCTAGACGAGACACAGTGCATAAAAACAACTTGGTGACTTTGGGGGGACAGGTATGTTTTTCTTGCAGCTGCGGTTCAAAGGTCTTGGCAAGACGAGCAGTGTGGCCCTTTTTTTTTTTGAGCTTCTGATGAGTGTGTATGTGAAGGACCTTGTATGTTTTTACTCTAAGGTCCTCAAATGAGCACATGAAGAGGCTGCTGTGAGATTTAGTGGCCCTACTGCAAGAAGCTTTCAGATGTCACTTGATGATATGTAAAGGGGACACTTGAGTTGGGAATGACAAGCAAATGCATACTCCTTATGGTAAGGTTTTGGATCACAGGGTGGGTGATGAGACGGGATCAGACGGAGTGTGCATTACTTTCTCTTCCACAATACTCTTGCAGAAATGGATGATTCTAACACTGTTCTTTGCAGCCATTATTCCCTTTAAAATACTCTTGTCTAATGTTTATCTTCGATTTGGCTGTTGTGGTGTGCAAAACTTTGTACTTCGCCTTTTGCCACACTGCAACACTTTACAGATGTGGAAGATGTGAAATTTGTCATCAATTATGACTACCCTAACTCCTCAGAGGACTATATCCACCGAATTGGACGAACTGCCCGCAGTACCAAAACAGGCACAGCATACACATTCTTTACTCCTAACAATATTAAGCAAGTAAATGACCTCATCTCTGTGCTTCGTGAGGCTAATCAAGCCATCAACCCCAAATTGCTCCAGCTTATTGAAGACAGAGGTTCAGGTAAGTGCTCTTTTTGACCTCAGTGCATAGCTTTCCTCTCAGAACAAAATGGAAACTCAAATTCCACCTCCAGCCTCTCCAAATTCAATGTGGAAGGTGGTTTAGTTACCAGTTTATGGTGACCTCAGAAGGTATTTATTAACAGCAATAGCAAAAAAACAACACCCAAATGCTCCCAGCTCATGTTGTGGTGCATTTAAGGCTAGTCCTGGCCAAACTGGTGCTTCTGACCTGGTCAGAGGTAAAACCCTTGTGTGTTCAGTTTTGTGGCCTTCTCTCTCTTGAAAAGAGATGGACCCGAGTGTCCTGCTGGCAAGGTGAAAGTGATACTTTGCCTGGATGCCACCACTCTTGTTACAGGGAAGGTGTGTGAGTGTCCTCAGAGCTTTAACCGGAGTCCAGTGAACACCTGGAAGCTCTTATAGATGGCATTGCTGGGACAGAAAAGGAAATGTTCTCGGCTGAACTGCTGCAGCCTCTGTAATCCATATAACGGTCTTCTCTCCCACTAGGTCGTTCCCGAGGTGACCGCCGCGACAGATACTCTGCGGGCAAAAGGGGGGGATTTAGTAGCTTTAGAGAGAGGGAGAACTTTGAGCGAACCTACGGCGCTCTGGGCAAGAGAGACTTCGGAGCCAAAACGCAGAACGGGGCGTACAGCGCCCAGAGTTTCAGCAATGGCACTCCCTTTGGCAATGGCTTTGCCGCGGCTGGCATGCAGGCTGGCTTCAGGGCGGGCGCCAACCCCGCGGCGGGCGCCTACCAGAACGGCTACGAGCAGCAGTACGGCTCCAACCTTGCCAACATGCACAATGGCATGAACCAGCAGCAGTACGCCTACCCTGCCGCTGCCACTGGTGCTGCTCCCATGATAGGTTACCCCATGCCCACAAGTTACTCTCAATAACTTAGTGTAATTTAAATGTCTCAGTTTTTTCATAATTGCTCTTTATATTGTGTGTTATCAAAACAGGATAGTTATTTAAGAAAATGGGAAATGCAGAAATGACTGCAGTGCAGCAGTAATTATGGTGCACTTTTTTCGCTATTTAAGTTGAATATTTCTCTACATTCCTGAAACAATTTTTAGTTTTTTGTACTAGAAAATGCAGACAGTGTTTTCAAAGTTAAATGTACAGTGATTTGAAATACAGTAACAGAAGGCAGTGCATGGCCTTCCAATAAAGATATTTGAAGACCGAATTTTCTTTCAGATGACAATTTTCTCAACATGTGCACAACTTTACATTAATGGAATGTCAAATGTTTTTATATTAAATTCTAGAAAGGTTTCTCAACTGTGTCTGATTAAACATTTAAGCTTATACAAAAACCAGCCTTGCCTTGATTGGGCTAGATTGCTTAGCATGGCAGGCTCTGCTTTGATGGGGAAGAAAGCTCAGGCTGGCTCTTAAGAAAGTGTTGCAAAGTCTGTTCTTCCCCGTCTCACTAGCGTAGGGCCAGTTCTTGGAAAAGATCAAAACTCTGTAGTGGTGTTGCTAACGAGCTGCTGCGAGCGTAGGGAGCCGTAGGGAGCTTCTGCAGCACCGTAACCGTCGCCTTCACACGAGCATATGTGCAGAGCAGGCTTGAGTGTCGTGTACCCACAGCTGCCAGGCCTTGTGAGTTAGCATGCAGGCTTCTGAGCTTCAGAGAAACGGGAAGAGCTTAGTATTAAAACTTCAAATTATACTTAAACTGGTTTTGAGCAGTGATTTCTTTGTGGAAGCGGGTGGAGGGAAGTGGGCTGTTGGTCCATGGATTTTTTCTTATTTTTTAAGACTTTCAATATGTGCAAATGACTCTAATCTCAAAGCACTGCCCATGCTGAGTGAAGCAACAGCATTTCCTTGATGACCAGAGCTGGAATAATACTTGATCCTGGGGTTAAAGTGCTTACTGTTTTCAAGTACAGTTATTAAAATTCCTGTTAAAACTAACTTTTTCATTTCCTTCTTCTCACTTGTTTACCAGTAACAATGCTGAGTTTCAAGTTTAACAATGCTTAACTACAGTTAATGAGATCAAGGTTGAATCTACAAGATTCTTTCCAGGTTATTTTAAACCCAAGCCAGACTTTCTTTCACATTGAAGGTCTTTTTGCTTAGTCTGTGCTTAGCCCAGGGTGATTGCTTCCCTCCGAGGCTCAGCTTGTGCTGTTCTTTAACACAGCCTAATCTGCCTCATCATTATTTCCTCTTTTTCTGTGGAGTAATATCACTTGATCATTTGCTCCAGAACTTCAGCTGGAGGCTTGAAAGTACTGCACTTGAGTCTACAAGTGCAGCTGGCAATGTGTTTTTATTTTCTTTTTAATTGGCTCTGCAACATCGCCTTTGCCCAGTGCCACCAGTGGCAAAAGACAAGTAGGTTACTTGCCACTGAAGTCTTGACTTAATCCCTGTTTCCAGGTCACTTGCCTGAAGCAAAATGCATTGGAAAGCTTGGTTTTAAAAATTCCAGTAGAAAGGCTTTTTTACTGTTAAAAAAAAAGTAAACTTTTGACCTAAACAGCCTCTTTCCCCTTTTCTTTTGTATTTTATGCTGTTTCCAAATGCCCATCATCTGGGGGTAGTGAAGGGTGGGCACTCCTCATAACATTTGCACATAAAACGATAGAGACAAGCTCTGCTAAGCAGCTTTGCCAGTAATACCGGCGCTCCTCTGCAGAGCTGAGCTCATGGCAAATCTGCCTTAGACATGAAATGACTTGCACTACTCGTGCAGGCGGGAGCAGCGGCTCCTCCGGTGCCCCAGTGCCCTACTAATGCGTGCTGGGTGTGCGGGGCCCGGCCCGGGGCTGTCCGGCCCGCAGCAGTTCCGTCTCTCGCTCCTCCTGGCTCCGGTACAGACTCGTGATGCAGCGAGTGGAAATTTCCACTGCGCTGCCTCTGCCCTGCCCTGCCCTGCCCTGCCCGCTGAACTCGGAGCCCCGCGCCGTGTCCCGGAGTGCCCCGGGCCGGGACCGGGACCGGGCTCTGTTTCCCGGTGTGTCCCGGGCTGGGATCGCCTTTCCCGGGTGTGTCCCGGAGTGCCGCGGGATCTCCGTGCCCGACAGGGAGGGCGGGCTGTGCCCCCGTGCCCATTTCAGGTGTTCCGTGCACGGCCTGGTTAGAAATGATTCGTTGTTGACCCCGCGCAGGGAAGAGGTGGAGAATTCCCAAAACAGCGTGAGAACTTCCATCTTTCATACAGTAAACATTCCACGAACCCGCCTGTGATGCAGACCCTGCTCCTCCCTCCCGCATGTTTATCTGTGCCATCCCAAACTCCTGGAACACGAAGTTCTTTATTACGCAACTTCTATCGCAGGAGTTGCGCGACGACACTCGCCACGTTCACAAAAGGCGAGCAAACCCTCCTCGGAGACATCCACCCCTTTGCAGAAACTCTTTGGCGGCACCATGACGTTTTTAAAGGTGCGGCGGTGCAGGCCGAGCACAGAGAATTCAATGAAATTAAAATAAATTAAAAGTAAAGCCCCCTGCGCTGGGTCGGTCCCAGGCCCGGCTGGGGGGGGTGCGCGGGAGGAGCCCCCGCGCATGCGCGCGCGCCGTGAGGGACCCAAGATGGCGCTGGGCGGGCGCTGGGCGCGCTCGGCGCTGGGCAGGCCCTTGGCGGGGCCGCGGCGCGTCCCGGGCCGGGCGGAGCCGCCGCGCTGCTGGGCCCGGCCCTTCGCGGAGGCGGCGGCCGGGGCGGAGCTGCTGGAGGTGTGCTGGCGGCGGCGCTTCCTGCGGCGCGGGCCCTGGCGCGCCTACCTGAGCGGGCAGCACGCGGGGCTCGGTCCGCTGGGCGCGGCCCTGCGCGCCAACCTGGCGGCGCAGTGGTGGGACTCGGCCGTGCCCCTGAGGGAGCAGCTGTTCGCTGTGGATGCCTCGCTGCACGGCCCGCCCGGGGCCGGCCCGGGGCTGCGACTGCTGCGCAGCGAGGCGCTGCGGGACGCCCTGCAGGGCGGCGGGCACGGCCCGGCCCCGGACCGAGTGCTGGGCACGGCCGCGGTGCTGCGGGAGAGCCTCCTGCCCGGTAGGTCCCTTCAGTAAGGGCAGCAGCGGTGCTGGAGGGAGTTTCCCAGCGGTGCTGTGAGTGTGTGCCCCTCAGCAGCACAGGCGGGCAGGGATGCGCTCCCTGTAAGGAGGGGAAAGTTAAAGCACCCACAGGAACAGGATGCTGAGCCCATCCCTGCGGAGCACAAAGCCAGTGGGACTTGACATGTAAACAACACTCATGTATTGTGCTACATTTGCTCTTGGTAGATTTAAAGCATAAAAAAGCTTCCCAGTGGCCACTAAAATCAAGGATTTGTCTCTTGACAGGTGTTCTGGCACAGTATGTCAGCTGCTTAGAGCTGGTGAACAAGAGACTGCCCTGTGGCCTTGCCCAGATTGGAGTGTGCTTTCATTCTGTCCCTGAAAGTGAACAAACCAGCGAAAACCTCACAAGGTAGAGAACAGAGGGGTTAACCCTTTCCATGCTTAAAGCAACAGTTAACACTTGTTTCACTTTTGGATTGGTTTTGAATGCGGTCTCTTGCTTTTTCCCTGTTATTTCCCAAGGTGTTAACTTGCTGCCCTTGCTATTGTTTAAAGAATAGGCGAGAGGACCACGGCCTTGCTTGCCTGGTTTAGTTCTCCCAGAACGGCAGGACAGTGGCTCGATTACTGGCTACGCCAGCGGCTCCAGTGGTGGAGAAAGGTAACAGCAGCACGTCCCTGGGGAAGCTTGGCCTGCTCCTTTGTGTCTCAGGGGGGAAGAGTCATCCTGGTTGGTTTTATGGCCTTGCATTGCAAGCTTGTTCTAGTCACTGAAATACCCCCATTTCTCACGGGAGCTGAAAAGCTACTGAAGTTTGTGATAAACCTGATAAGGAGTTTGTCACGTGACTTACAGAAAGGGAAGTGTCTTGTGTTTGTAAGTGATGTGAGAACAAAATGCCATAATGCAGCAGAGAGATTTGGGCTGTAATTTATAAAAATATTTTGCTGAAAATCACAGGCTTCAGCTTGCATTGCAGACTTGGTTCTTTAGTTAATGCAGGACTCACAGTAGTGATCACCTCTTGCACATTTTATTTGCAGTTTGCAGTAGGCCCATCTAACTTCAGCAGCACTGACTTCCATGATGAAGAAGGCAGAAGAGGATTTCATTTGCAGTACAACTTTCCTTGGGGCACAGAGACAATAGAAACGTTGCAGAACCTTGGTGATACTGAGCTGTTACAGATGTACCCAGGGGAAAGTTCAAAATTACTTGTAAGCTTCACTATGTCTTTCCTGATAAACAGGGTAATATGTGAGAGAAAGGGTTTCTTTTAGTGTCCAGTGGCTTAGCAGGTGACTGTCTTTTGATTTGCTGTAAAGTGGCACAGTTGATACTCTGCAGTCAGACTTTCATTTTCAGAAGTTGATAAAAGAGTGTTTTGGGCCTTTTTTTTTTTTGCAAGAAGTTAATTCATTGTAATTAGAAATGAGCTACACTGACAAGACAGTTGTTGTCAGTGCCATAGTCTCTTCCTGTATGTGTTGAAAGATGCCAAGGGAAACTCAGATTGTGCTTTGCAGTGTTGAGTTTGCATCAGAAGGAACCTGTAAATGTTTTTTTCTTGCTGTAGCTTGTTCACATCCACGTATAAAACTGGGTTGGCATTTCCTGGAATGTGGGCACAGATACTTGTAGTCACTTTGAAATAACCTACACAGCTCTAAAGGAAAATATAATTTCAAGTGTATTTGCCATAGGTTTGCCATAAGTGTGTCACCAGTGGCAAGGCAGCTGATCCCATCCTGCCCTGCCCTGCTGCTTTTCCCAGGCTTCCCTGGGTCCTGTTACACTTCTAACATTGCTGGTAACTTTTTAAAATACGGCTCTGCTGTGCCTTAAATTACTGACCTCAGCACCTCATTATAAATTTAAAGCAAGCAAAAGGCTTTTCAGGACAATCCTTGATGTTTCCCTTTGTGTTTTCTTTCTCTTCAGGGCCGAGATGGAAGGAAGAATGTTATTCCTCATGTTCTGTCTGTGAATGGCAATCTGGACCGAGGAGTGTTGGCCTATCTCTTTGATTCCCTGCAGCTGGTTGAGAATCCATTAACAGCAAAGAAAAGTTCCCAGAGAATGGTAACTTTCTGTGGAAAGTACAAACCCCACAGATAATGTGGTAAATTCCAGCATGGAAATGTCTCCTTTTTCCACCTGGCTGTTCCATTCCCTTCCCAAGTGGGTGCAGAGTGACCCCTCTCACTGGTTGGCCCCACAGGACTGCCCAGTGGGCCTTGTCACCCACATGAGCAATTTTTCTGTCACTCTGAGGTTCCCTTCCCTGTTTTCCCTTTCTGATGAGCAGGTAAGCTCTTGCCATACAAGCAATGAAGGAGTTAAGAGAAGCTGCAATGTAGCTGCAGTTTGTGGGAAGGAGGAATTCATCTCTTCAGCAGCATTTGAAGGTGCCTGGGAGGAGTAGAAGAAGTGGGTCTCAGGTGGTAGTGGGGCCTTTCCCCAGGACCTTGGTTATGGCCACTTTTCCCCTGTTTTCCTGGATTTTGGGTGCTGACTGTCAGACAGGGTTGTGACCCAAACAGCTCTCTGTTCTTTAAGAGCAGGCTGTAGGCTGGATGGGAACTGCCTGCTGGGCTGTCTCTGGTCACTCTGGCTCCATTCAAGAGGATGGAGCTCTGCTAACAAACCTTCACCTCTTTTCTGAGGCTCAGCCAAAACAGAGTGATTTCTGCTGTGTGAGTCTGGCTGGTGTGGGTGTGCTGGTTTTATACAATACAGCTTGCTTCTAATTCAGGAATTTGGGATATGAGAAGGTTTTTGCCTGTTTAGAACCTTAATTTCAGTTAAAAACCTTACTATTTCCTACTTCTGTTTAGAGCTACATGCTAAATACATTTGGTAATTATTACTTTTTGTGAATTTATTAGGTACTGAAGCTACACCCTTGTTTAGCACCTCTTAAAGTGGCCTTGGATGTAGGAAAAGGTCCAACAACAGAGCTCAGACAGGTATGTTGCAAGACAGCATTTTAACTTTGAGCACTAAATCTCTGTGTTACAATCCAGACACTCTTTATGTTGAGGAGAATAATTGTGCTGCTTTGATTCCTGCTGTGCAGCCTGTGAGTCAGCCAGAGAAGTTCACTGCAGGCAGTTCTTGGGTGGACACACTGCTCTTGGAACTGTTCATAGAGCTGATAGTTGTTCCATGCAAAACTGGAGGAAATAAATAACACAATCCCTCTCAGCTTCTGGATCTTTCAGATTTTGCATCTTCAGAAGAATTTTTTAAATGTTTTTATGTCAGTCAGTCCTGATGTCAGTCCCCACAGAAGGGAGGGAACTTGCACTGCTTTTAAACAGAAATGGAGATTTAACTGCCTGGCTGTTTTCTATTTCAAGGGTGTTTCAGCCAGCAAATTAACACCAGCTAGGAATGTTAATACCCCGTGTTAGGGTTTCAGTGGTTTCTTTGTATCTCAAGCCCTCAAAGTCTGTCTTTTAACGTTTGTTTTTAAATGATCACAGGTCTGTCAAGGATTGTTCAATGAGCTGTCACAAAATGGAATTTCTGTGTGGCCAGGTTATCTTGAGACTGTGCCACTGTCTCTGGAACAGCTTTATACAAAGTAAGGAGGACCAGTGGTTGGTACATTAAACTGTGGAGGTGAAAGGTGACTTTCTGTGGACTGGGAAAAAATGCCTGACCTCAGTAAGAATTCACTGAGTGCAGAAACCACGACTGAAGGCACTGACCCCAAACTATAGGCTGGGATTCAAGTAGTTTTATTATGAAAATCATACATCAGATAGTTAATTTTAAAATTAATTAAAGTATAAGCCTTTCACATGTCATTGTTGTTTCCTCGGAATTGTGAAATGCCTTTTAGAGACTCTCCTATTGAAAATAAATTCCTTCAGATGAGTCCAGCTCACAGAACATTTCCCATCCTCACCCCCATTCTGGGATCTGCTCTGGTTCTGTGTTTCATTCTTGAGTACTGTTTCAAGTAGCACACTGTGTCTAGTCTTGAACTTAAAATTTCTTCCAAGTCTGGAACCATTATCATTAGTGTATATGATGGAATTATTTGTGGATATAAAAACAGCTCTTCCATTTGGGGGCTTCATGTCTGATTTGTTCATCAGGAGGGAACTGGGGGCAGGTGGCTGCTCATGTCAGTGGATCTTGAGCATATTGATGAATATTTTTTCCTGAGAGAAGATAAATACAACTATTTGTTCATGTGCAGTAGTATTCAAAGTAAGTCAGAAAGATAAATTCTGTTTCTACAAAAATACTCTTGTAAGAGGTCACTAAATAACATTTTTAATGTACTAAGAAGCTAAATAATTTAAAGAAATGTAATCAGGAAAGCAAGGAATGACAACAAGAAAACTGGTGTTTGTGAGGCTGGACTTAGTGCAGGGGAGCAAAAATAAATATTTCCAGCTTGTGGTTGTTTGTACATAATTTATCTGGTTTTTCCATGCCCCAGAAGCAGTGACAGGAGGCTCCTTCCTTTGCAGGTATGATGAGATGAGTATTCTCTTCATGATCCTGGTCACTGATACCACTCTAGAGAACGGGGTGGTGCAGCTGAGGAGCAGAGACACCACCATGAAGGAAATGATGCACATTTCTAGGCTGAAGGACTTTTTAACCAAGTATGTGACATCAGCCAAAAATGTGTAAGCTGAACTTCATCCAGCAAAGGGACTTTCCTAAACGTCTGTGCCTGAGCTGGTTGCAGAGTTGTCATGGACTCGGTGGCTTCTCTGCAAAGAGCTCTGGTGGTGCATCTGTTCTCTGTCAAATCCAGGCCATCCAGGTCTTCCAGGTTTCCTTGGAAAGAGGGAAGAGACAAACTTGTCCCTGCTTAGCAGGGCTGAGCAAATCCTCATTCACATCTTCAGTTTTACTGCCAAGTAAAAGTATTCCATCCTAAGCTAAAGGTTCCACTTTCATCTGTGTTGCTGACATGGTTATGATCTCTGCTGGAAAATGGTATTTTCTATAAAAGGCTTCCAAATCTTAAATGTTTTAATAAATCTGTATCTTTATACCATCTGTTTGTAGGAATGTATTTTAATCCCATGGGCTCAGTCCTTCAGCATTCAAGTTACTTCATCTTGCAGTTGATAAACATAAAGAACAGAAGTGCCTTATCAAGAGTAACAGAGGAATAGGATGAAATAAATAGTCAAGTTTTTTGGAAGGCTTGTTTTGTGGACAAAAA
This sequence comes from Pithys albifrons albifrons, assembly GCF_047495875.1. Lineage (NCBI taxonomy): Eukaryota > Metazoa > Chordata > Aves > Passeriformes > Thamnophilidae > Pithys > Pithys albifrons. The sequence goes on along the minus strand of NC_092476.1, from coordinate 750,532 downwards.
AAGGTCTGTTTATGTAAAATGCTGGAGAAAGACTAATGTGTGATTATATTTTTCCTACTAAGCAGAGCAGGTACAATCAGATACAAGAGTTTGCATAGATACAGAGCTGATGTTTCTGATCTTCTGCAGATTGACAGTGTGTTTAGAGCTTGTTAATCACTGCAGAAGGTGCTCAAAGTGTCTGCAACAAGGCTCGTGGCCTCTGAGAGTCATCAGAGTCACAAAACACAAGAACTTGCCTTAAAATTTTCTTCTTACTTAACTATACCTGAGTTATTTGTAACAGTATTTGTAACTGCTGCATGGTGTAATTGTGCTAGAGGGAGTGCAAGGTTAGCACAGTGTGACTTACTGAACTCATGGAATCCTAAGTGAGATGGCTCTGGAATGATATTAAAACAATGATATTAAAGGAACAGCCTGTAGCAGGAAGCAGAATTTGTTTTGGAATTAACTGTCCCAAAAGTTAATTTTGGCATCCTCTCCCTGCTGTGAGAGCTGAAATAATGTGGAACTGAGATATTGCCATCCTTGCAGGTACAGAGGCCAAACACCCTTCAGCGTGTGCCTAAGAGGGCAGCAGGTTGGGATTTTACTTTATTTCTTTATGCTGAACTAAAGCCTTTTGATTATCTTGTGTCTGCACACAATCCAGTCTCTGCTTTAGGAGAATTGTTAAATGTACAGGAACTGAACCCAGGGTCTGGGTGAGAGCTTTAAAAAACTTATTCCTGTTTATTCATCAGATGCCTGTAATGCCAGACTGTAAATTGTGCCCAGCAGGATTTAATACCTGGCAGTGATTGCATTGCCTTGGTTTGGGTTTTATGGTGCTATTTGGGCAATAAGCTGCTGTTTGTCTAATGGAATTGCTGTTTGTGTCTTCAGCAATTCCAATTTTTGGCTGCTCTGCTTTTTCTCTTAAGTTGAAGTCCTTAAATATTATGCCTGTTATTTTGCTTGCTGATAGAAAGTGAGCTGTGTTATCTGTCTACAGACTGATTAGGCCAGGAAACTGGTATCTGAGCATCATCTCTTTCTGTGCAACTTGCTGGTATTTACCACATTTGAGGACTGGAAAATCCTTTAAAAGCACGTGATGGAGTTAATCCCCAAAGGGACCATACCTGGCACTCAGTTTGTGGTGAGGACCTTTGAGTAGATTGTGGAACAGGCCTCCTTCCCTGCTGAAAGCCAGAGCACAATAGTTCATTCATAATTGCTTTTTGGAACAGATACACAACAGAACTAACATGGCATCAGCAGCATCACTAATCACATCTGGATGGTTACACAGTGAGGCTGTTGGGTCACAGGATAGTTTGTTGGTTTGGGTTTTTTCTTCTTTTTTCCCCCCTCTAAACCGTCTTAAAGTTGTTTTAATTTCTCCATGGTAACTAAGCAATTTCATAGGCAACTGCAGCTATGTAAGCCCTGCCTCTACCCAGCAAAGTCCCCTCAAAACATGTTTGTGAGCCCCAGATATTCCAGTGTTATAGCTTGGGGTTTTCACCTTTTTCATCTTCTCTTCTAATAACAGAAAAGTTGATGTATTCTTCTTCTGGTTTGACAGGCTCTGGATTAAAGATGAGGAACACCAGTTAACTCAATTACAGATTTTTTTTTCTGTTATCTTAGAAATAAAACAGTGAGATTCTATAGTGAATATAAATCCTGTTTTCTGGAGCACTCCTGGCCTTTGTCAGAGCTCTTGTCCCTGTCCTTGCAGGCTGAGTGGGATGCTGAGTGACACCTGGCACGAGCAGCTGCACAGCAGGGCAGGGAGAGCTGTCCACTGATGAACAGGAAGGCAGGTTTGTTTGGACACAGTGACTCCCTTCTGATACTCAGAAATGGGAAACATAATGCCTTTGCTACTGGTTTGTTTGGGGCTTTTCTTTTTCCCCTTTAAAACAGCTATTCACTTACAGAGCAAATGTAAGTGCAAGTTCAGAGCATTGTGGCTGCTGTGGAAAGTCCTTGTTACTGTGTATTGTCTGCAGTTCCAGCAGTACAATGTCTTACATCAGTTGCTTTGTTGTCACTCCATAATTTAAGTTTGAGCTGAGTCTTGTCAAACTTAAGAAACATGGAATAAAGAACAGAAACACTGAGCAATTTTGGACAGAATGCAAGAGCTACGTAAGTTTTATTTTGCTACTTCATGTAGCCCACTGTTCTCATAGTAAATGGGAATTGCATCTGGGGTTTTGTGGTGTAGAACCTCATTTCATTTAAGCAGCTGCAGTTTTGGCTGCTTGGCTGACAGGTGGGGCCAAATATGTTTTCTGAGGGACTTCAGATAATGGCTGTGGCAGGCAGGGTCAGTGGTACTCACTCACTGAGTGCCCCCAATCCTGACTGCAGGGGCTGACATGAACTCACCAATCTCTGCATATATGACATCGTTGTCAGGCTCCTCTGCAGTCACTGGTGATGTAAAGCCAGTTGAGGACCTGGGAGACTTCAATTTTTCTGCAAATGGTAAAAGAAAAACATATGTTAATATACCTGTATCAGTTTTTCTTAGAGGGAAAGAAACAGTTTCATGGTATTTTTTGAACATTTGGAAATCTCAGATAATGTTATTTTCATGATAAATATTACTCTTTAGCCAATTTCAATAGATTTTACTAGATTTCCCTTTCCAGTGAGGTCTGATTCCTTCCAACATTTCTGTGTAGTCCTTTAGATGTTGCTTTGCTTCCCCTACCCCAGACCTGCCATACAAAACACACTCAAAGGTTCTGCCTTTTCAGTGTCTTGTGACATTGAAAAGGTGAAGTTAAGTTGCCAGTGCTGGTTGAGAGAAGACTTGACAACATCCTAAAATACCAAGAGCTACTCTGTTGTTACTGTGATGTTTACACACTAAAATGTATTGACAACACCTCTGGAAGATGAGAGAGACATTCAAGTAACTCACTTGCTTTATATGAAGGAATTATGAGGAATGGAATTGCCAGAGCAAAGCCTATTATGAGTAGCAGCAGGATCAGCCCAAGAGAAATTAGCAGGGCCTGAGAGTGGCTTCTCTCTTCTGCCAAAAAGAAGAAAAGAAAAGTGTTTATGCAATGAATTGTTTGCACTTTAAGTGTCTTCTATACATTAAAATCCAGACTCTGCAATTTCTTTCAGCTTTTGGATTAACTGTGGTTAATGTAACTGCTCAGGAGAGTCCCAAGGGTTCTGTGTCCCAGCTTGCTGGTGCCAGGGGGCTCTTCCATAGGAACAGAGAGGAAAATGAAACCAGACTCTCCCCAAGGGGGACCAGGGGTCTCTTGCAAAAGAGTCTTTTACAGTCATCCTTCATGGGCACTTCAACTTCTGCTATCCAGGCTGCATGGAATTCTATGGTTTTGCATTCATTTTAAAAACTCAGATTATTTTTTTGTTGTAAAAGATTACATTCTGGACATGACATTGCAGGAACAAAATATCTGGCTAAAAACCTTGGCTCGTGACAACATTCTGAACTTTGTGTGGTCCCTGTTTGTCGACAGTGGCAACTCCTTTCACTCCTTCATACCTTCTAATGTGAAGTTGAAACTGTAGCTGTATTTTGCTCTGTTGGAAAAACTATTATTAGCTTTGCATTTATAGGTTCCAGAGTCAGCAGAGGAGTTGACAAATAGAGAAATCACAGCTGCTTCCCTGCTGTGCATCGTCTTCTGGGGAGAGATGCTTCGGTTGCCTTTGAAGAACTGGTATGTGATGGGAAGGGATCCATTCTCTGAGAAACAGGAGAGGGTCACGTTCTGGCCCTTCCTTGTGTGAGAGGTGGGTGAGCTCAGCACTGGTTTGGAAATTGGCTCTGTAAAAAGAGAACTGAAAAGGCTGAATCACTGAGAGCAGGACAAGCTCCAAGCAAGACTCAGTTAAGTGACAAAATGAGCAGGGCATGGAGGATGGAGGGGTCTGTGAGCCAGGGCAGGACAGCACTGCTGCCTCCTAAGGGAGTGCAGGCATCTGCAGGGAAGTCCAGCTCTCTACCAAACTGTGCCCCTGCCATGAGTAGTGCTGGGAAGGTGCACAGCCAGACATACCTATAAGGGTGAAGTTGAGGCTGTTGCTGTATTTTCCATCAGGGGAGGTGTTGTCCTCAGCTTTGCATTTGTAGGGACCCACATCGCTGGCAGAGCTGATGGTCAGGGTAAACAGTGCAGGATCTGAGTCTGACCTGTTCAAGGAGGATACCTGCTGGCTGTCTTTGAACAAGGTGTATCTGACAGGGGGAGATCCAGAGGCAGAGGAGCAGGAGATGGTCACATTCTGCTTCATCACTACATTCAAACCCCTCTGCACCGGTCCGAGCTTGGGGTTGGACAGTGCCCCTGGAAAGGAGAAACTTCTGCCTGAGTTGACTGCACCTGTCACCCAAACCCCTCAGATTTCCCCCCAGATATGTTGAGAACCAAGCTGTATCTATTTCTGTTGAAACAGGCCATTGTATTATTTTTCCCATCTCCAGAAGCAGCCAATTAAGGTTCATAGAAGTATAAAAGATAAATGAAATACTCTGGAGTGTTCATTGTAGGAGAAAGGAACGTTGCAGACTGTGTGAGAGGCAGCGAGTGAACCTGAAGGCAAAAGAGTATTTTATTTGTGGCAGAATTAAGCTTGTGCAAGCAGATTGAACTTTGATGGTCTCTCAAATTTGTTTCCTTTTATGATATTATATGGGTGAATTTGCAGGAAACCCTTCTCTTTTCATAGAAAATGGTACTAAACTAACTGTGACTAAAATAAATTGCATTTCAGTGGGAAAAAATGTTTTACCAACTTGAAGCAATTCTGATTGTACATACAGGTCAGCAAAGAGACTGTTAACTTTGTCTAGAAACTTGTAAACTGCCTCACTGCACAGCCAGGTGAAAGATTTAATTTTATGTGAACTTTATGGACATTTTAAAATCCCTCCCCCATTTTTGGTTAACAGTCAATTTTAGCACATACCTGAAAAGGAGCAATAGAGAACATACCTTTGCCACTTGCAGTAGTTTTCTGTACCTGCTGAGACATTTGAGCTAAGAGAAGGAAAAGGAAAGCTTTCAATGAGAAATGATGGTTCTGGTTTGGAAAGATCTGGAGGATGAAAGGAGTATGTCCTTGGCTTACAGTAGGAAAACAGCAGAACTGTGAGAAAAAACATTTTCTTGGTGCTGAGGAAGAGCTGGTGGATTTGCATCACAGGTCTTTCAAAAGAGATGGAGGAGTGGCTCGAGGGCTTGAGGAAGTTCTAAATATGGAGGCAGTGCTGATCTCTGCTGAAGTGTCTGTGATATTCCATGGACATTCAGCCTGGGGGGAGCCAGCAGGGTGCAGAGTGAGGAGCAGCAGGTTGGGATCCAGGTAAATGCTGCCCAGGGCTGTTCTAACACGTGGCTGGAGTGCCCAGCAGTTTCCACATGAGTTGGGTGGGAGGGGCAGAATCTTTGAACCACTGAGGTTGGAAAAGACCTCTGAGATCATGGAGTCCAACCATGAACCCAGCCCTGCCAGGCCACCACTAAACCACATCCACAAGTGCCACATCTCCATGCCTTTTGCATCCCTCCAGGCTTGGTGGCTCCACCACTTCCCAGGACAGCCTGTTCCATGAGGAAATGTTTCCTAATACCCCACATAAACCTCCTCTGGTACAACTTTAGGCCATTTCCTCTTGTCCTATGACTTGTTACTTAGGGAGAAGAGACCAACCCCACCTGGCTACAACCTTCTTTTGGGTAGATTTTCTAGCTCTGCTCTTAAAAGGGATTGAGATCAATCACTGATCCATATCAAACAGTCACAAGTTTGCCAGAGATAGTGCAAGTGATGATATGGCTGTGGCTAAGGAAGGACGTGGCACTGGGTGTGTTTTGGCAGCAATATAATTAAAAAAACAGTCCCCCCCAAAAGAGAGTGTCAAATCTGTAGAAGTTTTAAGATGCTAATAGTTATTTAGAGCTTTGCCAGCTTGCTTGGAAAATATTTTGGTCAAACTTCATAGGAAGCTGTGAGGAAGTGAGATCTTGTATTAGACTCTACAGATCTTTTAAGGAACTTGAGTTAACACCACTGCATAAACAAACTTGATGAGTAATTTGATGAGCTAATTGCTAACACAAAGCTGCATAATGGCAGTCTTGGCACATCGTCCTCTGGGCACAGTCAGTGTTATCAACAGCCATGCATGGGCAGTGCCTTCTGGAGGGCTGCGGGCCCTGTTGTACTTGAGGAGGTAATTGCTTACACAGAAATGGCTTTAAAGAGTTGTTTGATCCTTGTCTCATTTCTTCTTTCTTTGTTTTCAGTTTCTGAAGGCAACGATACAAAGCCCTTCAGTCTGGAGGTGTAACACAGGATCCCTCCCAAATCCTCGGCTGTTGCAGCATTGCAAAGCCTCCTCACAGAATGTGGTGTGCACTTCCTTCCTCCTTGTTTGTTTTTTTGTTTAATTTTGAGGGTGGTTTGTTGCGTTTTGTTTTGGTTTTCTAATTTCTTCTAAGGCAATCTCCACCCTCCCCTCCCCGGTGTTTGTGGTGTGGAAACGCTGACAGCAAACCACAAGGGTGGAACATCTTTCACAGCTGCCAGGAAGCACGAGTGAAAATGCAGCTGGTGGGGGAAGAACAGGGGCTGGTTGTGCATTTTCCTGTTGCAGGAGCCTGTTTTTGTCAGCAGCCCACACAGAGAGTCCCTCGGTCCCCTCAGCCCAGGGTGAGGCTGGAAGGGCTCACCTGCCCCCCAGGGCTTTTCTCTTTCTAAGAAGCTGCTTCGTTTTGTGCGTGTGCATTGGGGAAGGGTCACACAGCACATGAGCTGTGAATCTGCCTGTTGAAAAAGAAAAGTTTGGTTGTCCCCAGGATGTCTCTTCACAGCAGCTTTAGTGGCACCTGTGCAGATTCCCTCGGGATGTGCAGCCTGAGCCTCCAGGGGGGACAAATCCCAAGCCCTGGGTTCTGTTTGGAAGTGAGTTTTGTTCCATGTTGGTTTCCTGGCAGAACTGGCTGTTGGCTTTGGACTAAGATGATGTTGGTTTGTTCAGCATGTACACAGAGAGTTTGGTGCCAACAGTAAGAGACTGTGCAAGCTCAGAGTTCCCTTTTTCTCAGTTTTATGAATTTCCCCCCTGGAATTAATGTGGCTGTACATGTAAGGAGAACTGGATAAATTTAACAAAGAGTATTGAATATAACATTACAGAACAGAAGCCATCCAGCCAAAACAAGTCAGTTAAGAAGTCAGAAAGGGAAATATGTATCCTTTGGTGCTATGACAATATTCTGCCCCAAGTGAGCAGGTGGGAGAGAATCAAACCCAAACTGAGCTTTCATTCACAAGGTCAATTCTTTAACTTGAGAATGAAAATGTGATAATGTTCTGTAGCAAGGCTGTGAAAGCTTCACACTGTGTCTGTTCTCTCACAGGCTTCCAGGGAAATTAAATTTGCGTTTTTCAACAGAATTATGAAAGTTATTCCCAGCCCCAGTTTCTCACCCTGAGAGGTCCTGCATTCTGGAGGAGCATCTGCTGCAGTAGATGTTGCAGAATCACCCTGTACTGACAGTTATGTCTGATGATGAATTAAATTAAGGCTTCTGTTTTGTCTGCAGGAAGGTTTTACTGATACAACTTGAGCCTCACAGAACAGTGTATTTGATACTCCTGTAAAAATAGCTTTGGGAGCAGGTCTGTTTATCTGAACTACTTGGTGTTTGTGAGAGGATTGTTTTTCTGGAGGACAAGCAAGAGCAGAAGAGGAAAGGATCTCTTCTGTGTGGGTTTTTAAGGTAGCTTTACATTTCTTGCAGTGGTGCTCAGGTTCTGAATGAGGATTTTAATCTGCTTTTGCATTAACTGCAGATTGCAAAGAACATCTCAGCAGATGAAAGGAACTTTGGGGTACCCAATTTGTTTTACCCAGCAGTTCCCAAATCCCCCAAAGATGGAATGGGGTGTGTCTGTCCTCTGAGTCCTCCCCAAAAATGGAGAAATAAAGAAAGAATTTTGGTGGGATATGGAAAACTGGGGTTACTAATGCATTTCTTGTGGGATAAATTCAGACGTCACTGTATGAAAAATGTTCCAGACAAATACACTCAGGAATTGCTATTGGAATGCTGTGGGTTGAAAAATAAAGAGAACTCTCTTAGCCTAATCACCTTTCTTTACAAACTCATTGTTGTAAGTTTAACTTTTTTCTGCTCCCCAGCCTCTGATAAAAGTTAACTGTTTTTTCTTAGAATACTTAACATACTGAATGAGAAAAAAAACACTGAAAAAACTCCATCTGCCAGGACTGTGTGTATTTCTCAGCCCTTTCCAGCCCTCTGTTGGTGTGTTCTGAGGAGCATCTGCCCCCTGTGCAGTCTGAGCAGCATTCCAGGAGTAGCAGCACTGGCTGTGTGTGGGCACCTGCTGCAGGTGAGCAGCAGATTCTGCCTCTTGGTTTGTGTGAACTCTGCTGAGATCTCCTGTCAGCCTGGGTCAGCTTGTTGAGTCACTGCCAGCTGAATTTGACTTGTGAAACCAGTGTGGAATGATGCTGGGAGGGTCAGCAAGCAAGATGGGAACAACAGTTAGAGAAGGAGAAACATCTCCAGGCAGAAGGTTGTGATCTCCTCTCTGTCACTGCCCATACTCTGAGGTGAGTGTTCTGCAGAGCCTGAGGCTGTTTCCAGCTGCAGGCAGAAGTGCTGGGCGTTACAAAACCAGTGCAGAGCCCGGTGTAGTGCCAGCAAAGGGCAGTGTGAGGCAGTGGCACAGGCTGGGAGGTGTCTCCAAACAGAGCAGTTAATGCAGGGCTGGCAGCAGCGAAACGTCCTCCAGGGGCTGAGTCGGTCACAGGGAGAGCCTGAGGTGCCATCACAGACCACGAAAATTGTGTTACCATAAACTGATTTCACGTCTCTGCTTTTATTGGAATGGGTAAAGGAAGTGTGTGCCATGTGAAATACAAGTGATGTTGCACCATATCAGTGAGGAAGCATAAAACCGAATAGCAATAATTAGCTTTTGTTTTATTGAAAAGAAAATTTTCAAGGTGAAAGCCTCAGGGATTATCGGCCTCCTGGTGCCTTCAGTGACTTTTCCAGGTTGGATTTACGTTGCCGTCTGGAGGAGGTGTTGGCTATCAGAGATCAGGTGTTTAGTTGCACTTTGCTGCTCCTCTCCCAGCAGATGGTGCCATTGCAAAATGCAGTTTATTCCCAGATGCACCAACTGCCAGTGGAGAGTTTCTGTAAACTGCAGAACTCCCAGACTTCTGAAAAAAGGCAGTGTTAATTTCTTTAATGTTCTCAGTAAATACTCAAATCCATGGAGAAAAAAGTAATTTTTTATTCTTCTCTGGGGAGGTGTAAAGAGACACTTTTAAAACAAAGACAAGCCATGCAAGTGTCCCACTTGCAAGAGAAGATAATGTGCCCTGAAAATATCTGTACAAAGACCTTATTTCACTCACAGTTCCCCAGGGATTTGTCTGACTTACAAACAGCAATGTTTGTCATAGTTCTGTTACCTATGGCTATACTGAAACTGGGATTTATGAATAAGCAAAATAGCTCCCAGCTGTAAGAGATCAAACCAATTTAATGATTATGTGGCCAGCAATTGGAGGATTAGAACTCAGAGCTGCTTTTTGGTTCTTGATTCAGTTGCTGGAAAACTTGTGTTGACTTCAGTATAGATAGACTCAGTCTCTGAATTTTTATAAATTTTAAAATAAACCAGAAAAATCCCAAGCACCAGCAGTTCCACCTCTGTAGCAATGAACTGTTTCTAATCCCAAGCACCTGTAGTTCCACCTCTGTAGCAATGAACTATTTCTAATCCCAAACATCTGTAGTTCCACCTCTGTAGCAGTGAACTGTTTTTAAAATCAGTGAACTTACACAAAATATTACATTGAGCTTCCATTGTCAGGGATGAGATTTCTGACCCCTGGAATGTTTTATCAGTGAGATAAAAATTCTTTTCTGAAGAAAGTGAAACTGCCCTCAGGAACAGGCACTTGGGAGCAGGAGGCAAAGTTTTGGGGCCCCAGAACTGGGTGGACTCAGTGTGTGCTGTGTGAGGAAGTGAGTGAGGTGTCAGTGCTGGGGACCAGCTCTTTGCTGTCCTGCCAGCCTGCAGAGCACATGGAAACAAAGAGCTGGAATGGGCTGGGAACTCTGAGCTCCCTTTCCTGTCATAAGGCACTGGCTGAAAACTGTATTTGCAGAGGGAAAAATTTGAAAATCTTATTCAGCGTTTTTCCCTCTGTTAGGAAAATAGGCTTTGCCTCTCCTTTCAGCCAGGCTCTGTTCAGGTGCCAGAGCTCAGGGCTCTTAGGAAATGTCCTGTGTAAGCAAGCAGCAGGGGATCCAGCCAGCAGAACCAGGGACTGGGAATTCCCAGGGCAGGTTTAATGTTCAAGGGACCAATTCATTGGCAGTAGATTAAATGTGATGATTCCCGTGGGTTTCAAAGGGCATTGGGTCAGACTGTAATGGTTTCTTCTGTCTGCTTCAGGAGGTGTGTGCATTTTGGAGATCAGTCCTGCTTTT